>NC_139162.1:30852236-31596092 GCF_964270905.1 Leucopleurus acutus
AAAAGCCACCATAGCTCTATCATGGAAAAGTTATTTTCACAAGTGTCCTGTTGTTTAAACTTCTTGCTAATTTGGTTCCTAAATTGACCTCTCCTGTGGCAGTGTTTCCAAGAGAAGTAGATGATCTCCTAGGCATATGTCTGTTAGTTGTTTATGTCACAGTAAAAATGCACTGGTCTGAAATCTTTGATGAGCTATAATAAAAGTTATTAACCTTCTCTCTAAAAGATGATGCATGTATACATATGCATACAAGATTTTGGAAACCATCTCTGGCTCCACAGACCCTGAAGCCCCAAGGACTCCATTCATTCATTCATTCAACAACTATTTAGTGAATGCCAGCTATGCACCCAGCACTGTGCCAGGCTCTGAGAATACAGAGGTAAACGAGACAAATCAGCTTGCTACTCTCTCAGACTTTACATTCTAGGACCAATGTGCTAGAGATTGGGAACCTCTGCCTTAGGACATCTTCATTGGTTTTTTGCATTACTAAACATTGCATGGACCACTCACATCCGCATTTAAAACTAAGTTACTGTGATGCATCTCTGTAAAGAATAAAAACTGTAAAAATGCCAGAATTAGCTGGACAGCATGTATGTGGAGGTAGGAAGCCGTGGGACTTCCTAGGAGGTAGGGACCTAGGCCTCATGGCAACAAAGGATACTACAAAAACAAACCCAGCTGGTGAATTTATGAAACCTCTTTCACAAAACTTGGAACTACCCACTCCTTTATGCATCAAGCTGAAGATTAATATTCAAGTGATATGAACATCCCAGGCAAACGTGCTATATGCCTTTAATTTACCATCTCACTTACCTTTAAAATAACTCTGTGAGATAGGAATTGTTTTTTTCTTTTTTTAATTAAGGAACTGAAACTCAGCAAGATTAGGTGACTTGACCGGCCAGTAAGTAAGAGAAACAACCATTTGAATCAAGTTCCTGACTTGAGTTTTTTCCAAATACCTTCTTTCTTTGGGGAGCAGAGAAGGGGATAGAGGATGGAGAGGAGGTATTTCTTAAATTTGGAGGAGTTTGTTTTTGTTTCAGATAGAGGAAAAAGAAGAAGAGAAAAGGAAGAATGATAATCTTACCTCATTTCCTAAGCAAACGATAGGAAATATACTGTTGAAAGGACCACTGGCTCCATGATTGAATGTAGTATTACTTTTTTTTTTTTTTTTTTTTTTTTTTTTTGTGGTACGTGGGCCTCTCACTGTTGTGGCCTCTCCCGTTGCGGAGCACAGGCTCCGGATGCGCAGGCACAGCGGCCATGGCTCACGGGCCCAGCCGCTCCGCGGCATGTGGGATCTTCCCAGACTGGGGCACGAACCCGTGTCCCCTGCATCGGCAGGCGGACGCTCAACCACTGCGCCACCAGGGAAGCCCGAGTGTAGTATTACTTTTAAAATAGAAGCTTTCATCTTCTTCAAGCAGCACATGTGGGCAATAAGATGTCCATTAAAGTTCTAGTGCCTTATTCATTTTATTTGGTTCATTCCATTGCATAGTTAATGTTACAACTTGGAAAGATTTTATTTGAATTTTCTTTTCTCCACAGATACACAATGTCTGGTCCAACTGATGAGACTGCAGGAGACCTGCCTGTGAAAGATACAGGTCTAAATCTCTTTGGAATGGGAGGGTTACAAGGTACAGCCAGCTGTTATTTATTACCATTATGAACTTTGATCAGTAACTTCTTTACTTTTAATTTAAAGTATTTCTGATATTCGTACAAACAAAGCCATTTAAGTAACTATATAGTCTTGACTGGACTAAACAAGAAGATGGAGAATTTAGAACAACATATGGTATTTTACTGCATGCATCAATTATCAACAGCTCATAGAAAATGTAAAATCCCCCTCTGTTCTGATAAAGAATTGTTATAAATCATCTTCTTAAAATTCCACACATCAGTAGAAACGACACAGAGAGTACCAAGCCTCCAAACCAAATTGCCTGGTTTAAATCACATTCGCCATTAAAATGTTTCTTTCAGCTTAAATTTTATATGAGAGGAAATGCCATATTTAAACATTTTTGCCTTTCAAGTAGAATATCTCAAAATGGTTTGTTAGCCAAGTGATATTGACTTTGTTTTATCAAATTAATACACGTTAGAGGTTTTCTTTGTCCTTTTATCACTTAGTGGTTGCTATAGAGCTAAAAAGCACTTTCACACTGAGAAAGAAAAGGACTGCTTTAAGGAACAATATAGAGTGTAGAGCTGTGTTTTTGTTTGTGTGTACGGTGTGTCAGCCATTCTGTCATTCCATAACATTTGTCATTGAGAAGGCTGTGATGTAAAATATATTCCACTAAGGCTTCTTCATACACTTGTTAATCAAAACACTGCAAGTGGCCACCTTGAACTACCACAGAAAGGTGGTCAAAATATGGTTCATTGAAAAAGATAAATTTGACTATACAGCTTTTATTGTTAAAAGTAAAAAGAATGGGGGATGTGGGGATATATGTATTACGTATAGCTGATTCACTTTGTTATACAGCAGAAACTAACACAACATTGTAAAGCAATTGTACTCCAATAAAGATGTTTAAAAAAAAAAGTAAAAAATAAAAAACAAGAAAAATTTTAAAAAGTAAAAAGAATGTATAAGCTTTTTTTTTGCGGTATGCGGGCCTCTCACTGCTGTGGCCTCTCCCGTTGCGGAGCACAGGCTCTGGACGCGCAGGCTCAGCGGCCATGGCTTACGGGCCCAGCCGCTCCGCGGCGTGTGGGATATTCCCAGACCGGGGCACGAACCCATGTCCCCTGCGTCGGCAGGCGGACTCTCAACCACTGCACCACCAGGGAAGCCCTATAAGCTTTGCTTTAGATCTTTGATGGAGTATCAGGGATTAAAATACAAATAATTTTAAGTGTACAAGGCTATTTTTTAGTATTTGATACCCTAAGTTCAAGTCTTGCCCTCAGTAACCGCCTCATAGGGCTTTAATCTTTGTCCATTTGTTCCTTGTTTCTTTTGGAGGACTGTTGAAAATTGACCATCTTCACAGGAAAATAGCAAATTTAAGCATATGTAAAAAAATATATACACACCTGCTAAAAGGTGTAAAAGTTCTTTTAAAATATATGATAGCTTATAAATGATTTGTAAATGTTTTTGTTTGCTTGGTCTTACAGATTTTATTGTTTATTTTCTATAAGCCATAGCTCAGAAAAATATCTTAATCATATTGTTATTGTTATAACTCTTACCTTTGAAAAAAATACTTACAGATACTGACTTTTTCTTTAGTTTTTTCAACATTCAGCATATAGATTGAAAAGTCTTTATTGAATCAGAGTTGCATCTTTCATTCTTATTTGATGTAAGTTCCGTCTTACATTGTTATTTGAATACATTTTTTGAGTGGAAATGATTGTTGCTCAAATCCTTAATGTTGCATATAAAGTATTAACAGCAAAGATTTTTGTTCTTACCTCCTATCAGTGGCGTGAACAATGCTATAACATTTTCTAAAGCAGTCTTAATTGTAGGTCAAAAAAACCTGAGATGAGTGCATCAGAGATTATGTTAATATCAACAGTTATTGTGTTTAGAGGCTATTTTAAGTAATCCTCCTATTAATTACCTTGGCATTTTTGCAGAAACTTCAACAACACGGACAATGAAGTCTCGCCAGGCAGTGTCACGTATCAGTCGTGAGGAACTGGAAGACAGATTTTTGCGTTTGCATGATGAGAACATTTTACTTAAACAGCATGCCCGCAAGCAAGAGGATAAAATTAAAAGGTTATGATAAAAAGCTTTTAGCTTTTTTTCCTGACTCTGTAAAGTTTGGAGGATATGCTTTTCTATAAACTTAATTGAAAACCCCACCTTGAATCCTTTTTGGAGCAAGGAAGGTTATAAATCAGTACAGTTTTTAAAAATGGAAAATCTTACAAACTAGGATAATAAACCAAGAAGATTATGAGTGTTTATTATGTCTGAAGTTGCCATTTGAAAGAAAGAGCTAATAGCTATGAGTGCCATGAGTGTATCGTATCTCTAAATAACTTTTGCTTTAATATTTATAGTTTAATAAGCAAATGGCCAAAACATCTGTTTTCTAAACGTCTTGATTTTAAAATGAAAGTTTTAAAAAGTAATTAGCTACTCTAACTTGTTAGGATGCATGTTCCTTTAAGATTTGGGGTTTACTAATGAGAACATCACTATCTGGAACATACTTTACTTTGCTTGGATTAATCTAGAATCTGTATTTATTTCAAAGAATCTATTGTTTCTGAGGAAACAGGGTCACTTTTGTATGCAAAAAATTTCTGCAGGGATTATTTCTTAAGAGTAGATAGCTTTCATTCTTTCTTGTTCAGGAGCAGTGACTGTCTTCCGAATGTGTGGCATTAAAAGTTCATTCTCATTTGTGAGCATGAACAGATCTGTATTCACATTCATGTTCTAGGTTCAATGGAAAGGTGAGACAACGATTGAACAAAGAAGATAGGGGGTTTTTCTTCCGCTTGGAACTTAGCCTCTAAAGGAGTGATTCTAGTCAGTTTCTATTCTGTGGACTTTGTTTTAATGACCCACTGACCTGCTTTGTGCAGAGCTTTTACTTTGAGTTGGTTTTTGAGTCGTGATGATGGCTTTTTTCAAGACTCACTTGCCTGTTTCTTTTTCTGACCACTAACACAGCCGTCACCCTGTCTGAATGAGGCATTTAGTCTGTGACCGCTGAACAGTTTTTTTCCTTTGTAAACCTAATTGGTCAGTAAAAGAATTAAATTCACAGCCTTGACCTCGTTAGTAATTTGTCCTAGCCAGAAAATAGAAAACAACTTAATAATGAGCTATGTAGTTTAATGGAAAAAGGACTGGCCTAGGAGTCAAGTGATGTGCATGTGTTCTTTGTCTCTCTGCCACTCGCCTATGGTATGTTCAAGCCATTTAACCTCCAGGAATTTTATTTTACTCAGCCCTGAGGGTAGTGATCCAATGACCACTATGACCCAAAGCTCTAATTTCCTTCTCAGTTTCACACCACTGACATTACCTGGATACATGGATAAACTACCTTTAAATTTATCCTTAAGATATAATTAGAATCACTTACTTTAGTATGAATGTAGATTTGCTAAACCACCTTTCTAAAGAAGTACTCAAACTTTACCCGATCACTTATTTCATTAATATAAAATAATCAAATGAAAATTATTGCTATTACTGCACAAAAAGATGCAATCTTACCTTTCTTGGCAAAGTTTACTTGCATATCTTTGAAGGAATTTTAAGCCTCTCTATGGATATGCTCTTCTTGCCTTAAAAATTGGAGTGGTTTGTTTCTCTCTAGATGATGACTGCTTTTTCATATTAAATCTTATTTTTTTGCTTCAAACTTTTTTTTTAACATCTTTATTGAAGTATAATTGCTTTACAATGGTGTGTTAGTTTCTGCTGTATAAAAAAGTGAATCAGCTATACATATACGTATATCCCCATATCTCCTCTCTCTTGCATCACCCTCCCTATCCCACCCCTCTAGGTGGTCACAAAGCACCGAGCTGATCTCCCTGTGCTATGTGGCTGCTTCCCACTAGCTATCTATTTTACATTTGGTAGTGTATATATGTCCATGCCACTCTCTCACTTCATCCCACCATACCCTTCCCCCTCCCCATGTCCTCAAGTCCATTCTCTACCTCTGCGTCTTTATTCCTGTTCTGCCCCTAGGTACTTCAAAACCATTTTTTGTTTTTAGATTCCATATATATGTGTTAGCATATGGCATTTGTTTTTCCCTTTCTGTCTTACTTCACTCTGTATGACAGACTCTAGGTGCATCCACCGCACTACAAACAACTCAATTTCATTTCTTTTTATGGCTGAGTAATATTCCATTGTATATATGTGCCACATCTTCTTCATCCATTCATCTGTCGACGGACACTTAGGTTGCTTCCATGTCCTGGCTATTGTAAGTAGAGCTGCAATGAACATTCTGGTACATGACTCTTTTTGAATTATGGTTTTCTCAGGGTATATGCCCATAGTGGGATTGCTGGATCGTATGGTAGTTCTATTTTTAGTTTTTTAAGGAACCTCCATGCTGTTCTCCATAGTGGCTGTATCAATTTACATTCCCACCAACAGTGCAAGAGGGTTCCTTTTTCTCCACACCCTCTCCAGCATTTATTGTTTGTAAATTTTTTGATGATGGCCATTCTGACTGGTGTGAGGTGATACCTCATTGTAGTTTTGATTTGCATTTCTCTAATGATTATTGATGTTGAGCATCCTTTCATGTGTTTCTTGGCAATCTGTATATCTTCTTTGGAGAAATGTCTGTTTAGCTCTTCTGCCCATTTTTGGATTGGGCTGTTTGTTTTTTTGATGTTGAGCTGCATGAGCTGCTTGTAAATTTTGGAGATTAATCCTTTGTCAGTTGCTTCATTTGCAAATATTTTCTCCCATTCTGAGGATTGTCCTTTCATCTTTTTTATGTTTTCCTTTGCTGTGCAAAAGTTTTTAAGTTTCATTAGATCCCATTCATTTATTTTTGTTTTTATTTCCATTTCTCTAGGAGATGGGTCAAAAAGGATCTAGCTGTGATTTATGTCATAGAGTGTCCTTCCTATGTTTTCCTCTAAGAGTTTTATAGTATCTGGCCTTACATTTAGGTCTTTAATCCATTTTGAGTTTATTTTTGTGTATGGTGTTAGGGAGTGTTCTAATTTCATTCTTTTACATGTAGCTGTCCAGTTTTCCCAGCACCATTTATAGAAGAGGCTGTCATTTCTCCATTGTATATTCTTGCCTCCTTCATCAAAAATAAGGTGACCATATGTGCGTGGGTTGATCTCTGGACTTTCTATCCTGTTCCATTGATCTATATTTCTGTTTTTGTGCCAGTACCATACTGTCTTGATTACTGTAGCTTTGTAGTATAGTCTGAAGTCCAGGAGCCTGATTCCTTCTCCATTTTTCTTTCTCAAGATTGCTTTGGCTATTCGGGGTCTCTTGTGTTTCCATGCAAATTGTGAAGTTTTTTGTTCTAGTTCTGTGAAGAATGCCATTGGTAATTTGATAGGGATTGCATTGAATCTGTATATTGCTTTGGGTAGTAGAGTCATTTTCACAGTGTTGATTCTTCCAATCCAAGGACATGGTATATCTCTCCATCTGTTTGTATCATCTTTAATTTCTTTCGTCAGTGTCTTATAGTTTTCTGCATACAGGTCTTTTGTCTCCTTAGGTAGGTTTATTCCTAGGTATTTTATTCTTTTTGTTGCAACGGTAATGGTAGTGTCTCCTTAATTTCTCTTTCAGATTTTTCATCATTAGTGTATAGGAATACAAGAGATTGCTGTGCGTTAATTTTGTATACTGCTACTTTACCAGATTCATTGATTAGCTCTAGTAGTTTTCTAGTGGCATCTTTAGGATTCTCTATGTATAGTATCATGTCATCTGCAAACAGTGACAGTTTAATTCTTCTTTTCCGATTTGGATTCCTTTTATTTCTTTTTCTTCTCTGATTGCCGTGGCTAAAACTTCCAAAACTTCTTGAATAATAATGGTGAGAGTGGACAGCCTTATCTTGTTCCTGGTCTTAGAGGAAATGGTTTCAGTTTTTCACCATTGAGGATGATGTTGGTAGTGGGTTTGTCATATATGGCCTTTATTATGTTGAGGTAAGTTCCCTCTATGCCTGCCTTCTGGAGGGTTTTTATCATAAATGGGTGTTGAGTTTTGTCAAAAGCTTTTTCTGCATCTATTGAGATGATCATATGGTTTTTATCCTTCAATTTGCTAATATGGTGTATCACATTGATTGATTTGCGTATATTGAAGACTCCTTGCATTCCTGGGATAAACCCCACTTGATCATGGTGTATGATCCTTTTAATGTGCTGTTGGATTCTTTTTGCTAGTATTTTGTTGAGGATTTTTGCATCTGTGTTCATCAGTGATATTGGCCTATAGTTTTCTTTCTTTGTGACATCTTTGTCTGGTTTTGGTATCAGGGTGGAGCTGGCCTTGTAGAATGAGTTTGGGAGTGTTCCTCCCTCTGCTATATTTTGGAAGAGTTGAGGATAGGTGTTAGCTCTTCTCTAAATGTTTGATAGAATTTGCCTATGAAGCCATCTCGTCCTGGGCTTTTGTTTGTTGGAAGATTTTTAATCACAGTCTCAATTTCAATGCTTGTGATTTGTCTGTTTATATTCTCTATTTCTTCCTGGTTCAGTCTCAGAAGGTTGTGCTTTTCTGAGAATTTGTCCATTTCTTCCAGGTTGTCCATTTTATTGGCATATAATTACTTGTAGTAATCTCTCATGATGCTTTGTATTTCTGCAGTGTCAGTTGTTACTTCTCCTTTTTCATTTCTAATTCTATTGATTTGAGTCTTCTCCCTTTTTTTTTCGATGAGTCTGGCTAATGGTTTATCAATTTTGTTTATCTTCTCAAAGAATCAGCTTTTAGTTTTATTGATCTTTGCTTAAATCTATGTCTTTCTTTTGAATGTAATCTCTATCCGTGTGAAAGTCTTTGTGTAAAAGAAGATTCAGATATTTAGGTTGACATCTCATTTAAATGGCTCCCATCTTTCTATGGATAAGCCGTTTGGTGGGGCTCAGAGTCCTAAAGGGCTAGGTAGAGTGTGTGGCTCTGTTGGGCTACGATACCTGCCCAGATTCCTCAATGATATATCCTTCTCTGGATTAGGTGGAAAAGGAACTAATCCATTGATTACTTTACTAGGGTGTTTGTGGTACTCTTGGATCTTGGTTTTTATTATCCTATATCCTTTATAAAGCATGTTTAATGGATGTGCCTCAAGGGAAAAAGAAAACAATCTTAACTGATTATGTTATGCATAGCTTTCCCCTGATGCTGCGTGCTGTAGGCCGAGTAGCCAGAAGTGTAGATAGACATGTATTACTACTGCTTTTACTGAGGACTCTGCTTAGGGCAAAAAAAGGTTGTTCTGTGACATCCCAAAGCTATTAAGGGTTTTTTTTATTTCACTTTTGTTCTCCTAAGTAAAAGCTTCTGTCCATAACCATGCTAAAATAAAGCAAACCCCCGTTTAAAGAAAAATGAAGTGTGTTTTTATTTTCAATCTCCTGTCTGGGTCTTTATAAAAATAGATTCACTATAAACTAGAATCAGCTATTGAAGATGTGCGACCAATTTTGTAAAGTCTTGAACTTGTGTCTCTCATCAAAGCCACCTTTTCTTTCTTGTACTGCCAAGATTTTTCCATTCACTGTCAAGCATGTTTTCCGTACGTGTATATTACATCACCCCCATGTGCCCTTTCTGTCTTTTGTTCTGTCTAACCAGTTTTTATCAAAACTTAAAAGAATCAAAGGTATAAACTCCTGAGATGTCAAAAGCACAATGTATGTCTAAATTTAAAAGTACCATTGAAATAATACTTTCTGTACCTAATTAAGTTCTACCATTAAACAGGCATGTTTCTTGAGCACTAAGCAACATTTAATGGTGCATTTGGGTTTCTTTTGAATTTTTCATTGGGCTTTTAATATGTATGTATCTATGCATTTTAACATTTTTATATTTGTAATATGTCTTAATCCTAGAGAAACTGAAAACAATACATCACCTAAATGCTGCATAGTCTTAATACAATTTTGCAAAGTTTTAACTTACTGTGGCTTGCAGATATAACCCACCATATCCACAATCTGTAGCTACATTTAAGTGCATACAGCATTCCTACATAAGGTCATGCGTTAAAAATTGCATTTGAGGAACATATGGAGTAAATATGTGTCCTCTCTTTACTAACCTTAAATGATAAGCCTTAGGAAACTGTTATTTGTCAGTGCTATAAAGCAGATTGTTGCCCAGTGGTTTCAATTATCATCAAAGGATTCTTCACAGGCAGTAATAGTTACATCAAAACCTGAAATTTATTATTCAGGTTCTGCACTGAAGTCTTCACAGTGATTATGTTCCTTTCAACAGAATGCATTTTATGCTGACTTCTCACATTCCTTTTCATCTTTTTATTATTTCCCTAGAATGGCCACCAAGTTAATACGGCTAGTTAATGACAAGAAAAGATATGAATGGGTTGGTGGCGGCCCCAAGCGGCTGGGAAGAGATGTGGAAATGGAAGAAATGATTGAGCGGCTGCAAGAGAAAGTTCATGAGCTTGAAAGACAAAATGAAGTCCTCAAAAACAGACTAATTTCAACCAAACAGCAACTTCAGATCCAGGGTCACAGGCAAACTCCATACAGTTATGTGCAATCTCGTGTTAACACTGGGCGTAGAAAAGTGAATGAAAATGCAGGCTTACAGGAATGCCCCAGGAAAGGTAAAATAAAGTTTACATTAAATCCTAAATTTAAGTTAATAACTTGTTTTACACACACATACGTACATACACACAGAGTTTTATTTCTGTACTATTCATGTTTTTGAGTGTCTTTAGAAAGAGAGAAATCATTTTTTGACTTTTTGATAAAATCATATTAACATGAAGATCATTTTATATAAGAATCACTAGATCATGCTCAAATTTGTCTAATAAAACATTTACATTTGTCTAGTAAAACTATTCCTCCTAACTAATAAAAGAAGCGTGTATGAAACTACATCAATTACGGGTTTAGTTTAGTTTGAGTTGGTTTTTTATATTATGGATGGAAATCACATTGACTCAGGCAAATAGAGAAACCACTAATTTGCTCATATGGTCACACTGTTGTTCTGAAGGATCACACTTAGGTTCTTCATCCAAAGGCCTTCTATAAATTTTACAGAATTGTTTAAATCTTCCTCATTGTGTGGAGGCAGCTTGACAGTGGAGTGTGCACATAACTAGGGGTTTAAAAAGTTGGGTTCTTGCTCCTCTGCTTACTGTCTGGTGACCTTGGACAAGTCTTCTAATCATTCTGAAGTTGAGTTTTCTTTACACATAAAATAAAAGGATTTAAGCAAGCGACCATAAAGGTCTCTTCCATCTTCAAAAAATGATCATTGGTCAATCACTCTTCTCATCTTGAAAATGAATCACCTAAAACCTACCCAGCTTACAGAGCAATTCAATTGAATATAGAAGACTCAATACTGTAGACAGAACCTAAGTATTTCTAATGAAAATTCCCCATTCCCTCCACCCACAGACAAACTTTATTTATAATGAAGCAAAAAGTCAATAAATATTTTAAGGAATACTTTTTTCATTTCAACTACGAGGGAAGGAAATCGAATTTTAGTTCTAGTTCATCTTTGTTTGGAACGTGCTCCACTTAAAGACCAAACATTTTTAGGGAAATAAAAAAATCATGTAAAACTTTCAATTCATTGAGGGAACAAAAAACACCATCTGAACAGAAAAAGAGAAAAATTTGTTCTATTTTTCTCTCCAAGCCAAAATGTTAACACTATATATTCCCTAGACAGAGTTCCTTTGAAGTCAGTAAGGCCTCCATAGTAGGCAGGAGGCAGCTCCAGGATAAAAGAGCTTGGCTACTCCTAGCTATGTGAGATTAGCAGTAGACTTTGAATATAACCAAAGTAATCATAATGAATTATAAATCAAAAATACGTTCTGCTGCTAATTAACTTTTTATGTGGAAGAGAGCACTTGACTTCCCAGAGCCTCATTTTCCGCATCTGTAAAATGGAATGATAACACCAGGTTAGAAGAAAGGTCAGGAGATGGGAGGTCCACAACAATATATTTTACCTTTAAATAGTCATTTATCCTCTCTGAACCTTAGTTTTGTCATCTGTGACTACAGTTGGGCAAGATGATCCCTGTGGTCTGCAAGGTCTTTTATGCTAAATAAAAACGATGCCCAAATATTAGATTAACATGGCAAGCTAATCTAGTACTATGAATTGTTGTTTAAATAGAAGAGTTTGATGGAAGTTTCTCCTTGTAGAAGAGCCACAGAATAGAAGGGCCTTTAAAATGTTACATAGATTAATTTCTCCTTGTATTTACACTGTTAGTAATTCAGAACTTTTTCACTGTTTGCTACAGAATCTAGGACATAGAAGTTGCACAAAGGATTAAATAGTAATGAATACTTTCCTAACTTCTTTCTGTGTAAACCTGAGGCATCATTATCAAGATCGCTACCTTAGTAGCCTTAATAGACTCTTCAAGACCGCCTTTGAGGCTGGGACTTAGACCAGAGTTGTCAGAAATACCACAGCCTGAGGGGCTGGGCAAGAACCCTGACCCTCTTGGGCCACAAGCAGTCTTACCCCCCAAAGCTGCTGTACAAATATTATCGTTTCCTATTTGTACCTTGTCAGGATAAAGGATAGAAAGTACTGGCTTAAGGTGTGATCAGTGTAGTGTAAAAACAATTCTTATTGTGAAGAACCAGTAGAAAGATTATAAAGTGTATACGTTTTAAATATAGCCATTGGAAAATCACCATGAGACTGTAAGTTTTAAGATATGTTTTGAGTATAAGTGGGGTTTTTTTTTAAGTTCTAGTAGTAATGTTTAGTTTTTCCTTGATTTATGTAGGAAAAGCTTAAGAATTAGTATTACTGCCAAAATAATATAATTGGCAAATTTTAACACAGTAAACTATTGTAATGTTTTAGGCAGGGCCTGTTCCATTCTTTACGCTGGATTACAGCAATAAATGTTGAAAGTTTTGGAAATAGCAAATGATAGTTCCATTTTTCCTAATTAAAATTCTCATTTTTAAAAAGTAAACTTTTATAAGGAGAATGAGTTTTTTCTGTACCTTTATGTCTGGAACTATTCTCCATTTTAAAAATCTAAATTATTTGTCATACTTCATTTACCTAAAACTAATAGCCTAATTATTCTATAAGTGTAAAGTAACTCCTATAATTAAAAGAATGTCTCCTTTTTAACAATGGGGCCAGGCTTGTAAAACTTATTGTAATTTACAATATTTACAAAATTATTGTAAATTACAAAAATTGTAATTATTTTTATAAGAAAAACTATATTTAAGTGCAGCAGCAAAATGTTTCATTTAAAGGAATCCTATTGATGATCTCGTCTCAAATTACGTTTGTTTAAATATGGATTTTCTTATTGAGGTAGAATAAATGAAAGTACAGGAAACATTTTGACTTAACGCTCACAGTATCTGTGAATCACACAAATGAAGATAAGGTTCAAAATGTAAGGTCAAGGGGTATGAATGAGTAATTTAAAAATCAAAAAACCTTTATCAAAAATACTCAAAAAAAATCACGGTTTTGAAAACTTTTTCCTTCATACCTCAGTTTATATTGTAAAGACCTGTTAAAATTTTGGTTCTTTCAGCATTTACTTTGGAAGTTCTAAATCTAAGTTGAATAAAACTATTTCTGGGTAATTTGGTTTCCATAGTAGAATTTGTTAAATGAGCAATACTTGTTGCTGTGTTTTATTTAATGCCAACTGGTGGCTGAGATCTAACAGTTCCTTTGGCAATGTATGTCTGATTCTCTGTACTATGGAGCACATATCTCTCAGTACTTAAGAGACTTTATTGTATTGCATATTTCCTTACGATAGCAAGTCAAGGGTCCTTCTTTTCTAAATAACTTCACTAATTAATAATCTTATTAATTTATTTTTAGGTATTAAATTCCAAGATACAGATGTAGCAGAAACTCTGCAACCCATGCCTACAAAACATGGCAACATTTTACTCGAAGAAGCCAGAGGAGAAATAAGAAATTTGTATGTATTCTTTTTGTGATCATTTTAGAACACTGTATATTGATCATGTCTTTTTTGATCCCTCCCTTGCCCTTATTTTAAACAAAATTGGTTTGTGTACAAATAATTTGCTCCATTAAAATACAGCTAGATCTGTGAGGTAAGAACAGATATTATATAACATCTTTCCAGTACAATGAGGTAAATGAAAAACTTAACCAGTTGCCTCAGTGGAAGCATTTAGAGAAGAGTCCTCTTTATTATAATTTCCCCCTCAATGGAATGGCATAAAGCCCAGTCATTTAGAATAGTGTAAGCTTCAGAGGCAACATTTTCATTCTCAGAAGAATTACAGGTAGTTTTTTTGGTTTTTCAGGGTTTTTTAGATCATGAATTAATTAGCCTTTCTGTGGTTTAAAAAAAGAAAAAAGAATTGGAGGGAGTGGCTTAAAAGTTTGGAGCTATCAAATACATATGGATTTCAGATTTTGTTTCATGCTGATTCTATGGTACCGCATTCTTCATCATACTGTGGTTTCAAAAAAGTTACTTCTGCCACGTTTAACTTACTTTTCCAGTTAATCAAAGCCTCATGGTGATCTCAGTGTCTGTAAGTCACACAAATGAAGATAAGGCCTTCACCTGGATCATCATAAAGTAACAATTCTGAATGAGGAGAGAAAGCAGGAGACAAAGAGTATCATACTTTAGATAGCTGCTTAAGAATAATATTGGCTTAAATTTTTACTTTTGAATATTTTAAATACCAGTTACAGTAATGATTGCCTGTGAAAGAATAAAACTAAAAGACTAGACCTAACCTTGTTTCCTGTTAGTCAGTGGAAAAGCAAGGGTTCAGACCAGTCCTGAGGCTTGGTACACTGGGATGCTGCCAGACATGGTAGAGATAAAATATAAAGCAGAGACCACTAAGTTATGGTTTGCAAACTTCTTGCCTTCTCTCTATGAAGTGTTAATTTGGGTGGTGTAGGCAGGTGTGCATATGAAAGAACAAAGGCACATAAATTATCTGAAGAAGACCAGATCACAGAGTATTTAGTAGGTGACCAATAAATACTGCATTGAATTGAACCACAGTCCAGTCCGTTGCCTAGGACATTATCTTATATAAAGCAATACCTTGAATTCTTCCATATGTACTTCCAAATCATCACATTTAATCTGCTACTATTTCACTATGTGCCAGGGCATTTAAGCTAAAAATTTTAACTTTTGCTTGCCCTTTACTATGAAGCACTTTCTTTGTACTGCTCTTATATACTGCAGATTTTCCCTCAAGCTGCAAATTCTTGTAAAGATTCTTTATTTCAGAGAAAATGTTATTCAGTCACAGAGAGGCCAGATAGAAGAGTTAGAGCACTTGGCTGAGATCCTGAAAACTCAGTTGAGGAGAAAAGAAAATGAAATTGAGTTATCTCTTCTTCAGCTTCGAGAACAGCAGGCTACAGATCAAAGGTATGTTAAAACAGAAATATCACTTTGATAAGGTCAAAATTAGTTTAAAATACTTTATCATGTGCCATAGAAGGATAAGCCTAGTCTATTTAAAAATCATGTTTTTACTTAACATTCTTCATATAAGCCAGCTCTAGACCTACTAACTGCTATCAACAACTCAAGTCTAAGGGCATTTTTCCCTAACCTACTCTGCCTCATCTTGTTTCCTCTGCTCATTTACCAAGCGGGTAGGAAGTTCTGATACCATTTGATTGTACCTACCAAAAAAATATGTGTGACAAGGACTCAGCTGTTGGCATACCTTGTGAATAAGCCCAACCTTATTTAAGTGTTTTTCCCAGCCTTAAAAGGTAGTAAATTCCATAATACAGTACCCATTTTTTTCATCCCATAAAGATGTTACCTCTCCTAATATTCAAAGTTTGCATCGAATTCTGCTGATCGTCATGGGTGACAGTGGGGCCCTTCAGTAGTCTCCTTGCTGCCTCTTCATTTTTGATGTTTGATAATATATAGTATTTCCTTTTCCGTCCTCCTTTGTCATTTGTTGGTTCCTAATACCTCTTCCCTCATTTTGTGCTTCCACGTTGTGCTTCCAACAAGATTTTATCTTTTTACCATATTCTTCCTTGAATTATTTTCTTCCTTTATGGCCCTTTTCTTTTTGTTTGGAACAAGCATACTCAAAGGTACAGAGAGTGGTATATTGAAATCTCATGTACTCATCTTTCAACTTTAACAATTATCAACATGCTAACCAATCTTGTTTCATCTATCCCTTCACCTTCATTTTCTTTAATTAATTAGCCCCTGCCAAATATCATGTCATCACACCTGTAAATACTTCAGTATATATTGCTGTCTGATAAGGAATTTTTTTTATGTAATCACCATGCCATTATCACACCTAACAAAATTAACAGCAGTTCCTTCATACCATCTAATAACTAGTTTATATTCAAACTTCTGTAACGATGACTTCCTGCTGTTTGAATTGGAATCCAAATGAGCTCTACACATTGCATATGATTGTTATATCTTTTGTCTCTTTTATTTCTCTCTTAATTTTTTTTTTTTTTTTTTTTTTTTTTGCGGTACGCGGGCCTCTCACCGTTGTGGCCTCTCCTGTTGCGGAGCACAAGCTCCAGACGCGCAGGCTCAGCGGCCATGGCTCACGGGCCTAGCCGCTCCTTGGCATGTGGGATCTTCCCAGACCGGGGCACAAACCCGTGTCCCCTGCATCGGCAGGCGGACTCTCAACCACTGTGCCACCAGGGAAGCCCTCTCTTAATATATTTTTAAACCAGACCTAGATCCTCTATTTGTTTTTCCCTTACCAAGTGTGATATCATACTTATGTGAGTAGGTTCTCATTTAGAAAAACCAAGTATGATTGTCCACTTTTTCATTTCAGAATCAGAGTTTACTTCTTCTTTCACAAACAAACCTTACATAGTTATATTTGAAAAAGCTAAGATGCATAATAGAAGACTTGTTTTAAAAAAATAAAGTGGGCCAAAAATATATGAAAAGCTTTTTATTTCAAATATTTAAAAGGTTAATATTATCTCTACTAATTTGTGTTCCTAAAAAGTTATGTGTAAAATTAAATTTTGTAATGAAATTCTATATGTTTAGTGACATTAATATACCCTTCTAAGTGCAGGGCAAAAGAAAAATGAATATTTTTGAGAATTATATTTGTAATAGGGAATGTAATTTGAACCCTGGCTTTGAACCAGGGTTTTAAATACCTGGGAGTTATCCACGTTCCCCCTAAGAATAGACCTAGCCTTCTTGGAAAACCAATAAATGGTTCCTCGTGAGGAACAGTGCTGAAGACCCCAAAACTGAATATGGTGATCTTAATAAATTGCCAACAGCCATATTTAAAATATTATCTGAATATAAAAATTCTGCATTAGGCCAAGCCCAAGCTTGGAGCCCATTCCTCAACAGCTGAGTACAAGGTTATCAGACTACTTTCTCTGTTATATTTCTTAAATTCCCAAAGAGTAAGATCGACCCTGTGTTGGCTGTTCCTTCTTCCAAAGGAATATGATCATCTAAGAACTAGAGTGTTGTGTTAATTGAAAGGGAAATCCAAAAGTCCTTCAGTCCTAGGACTAGAACAGCCGAAGAACTAGAGTCATAGATGGGTCTGCATATTTTCTAGTATAAGGTATTTTCAGCAGAAGACATCAGCATATACACGTAGAAGAGTTTACCTTAAAAACTAAACTAAGGCTAACCTTAGGGGATTATGTTATTCACTCCATAGCAGTCTATTTTTTGTCACATCAAGAATTAGAAGCAGAGACAAAATAAGTATTATTAAAGAAGCTTTTGTTGCAGAGGCCAAATAATGAAAGCAATTTGTACCCTACCTTACAGTTTTATAAAATTGAAAATTATTGGTTATTTGCTTAGAAGGAAGGGTACCTATGGTGAATAACATTGTTTCTTGAAATACAGTTGTTGAAAACTGAAGAAATGACTTCAAATAAGGGTCTTCAAGTCTTTTTTTTTTCTTATATGTTTACACATAGCTCAAAATTTTATGTGTAACAGAAATTTTTTTGAGACTAATGGAAAACTGTTGAAAAATGTTGGGGAGAATATAAAACTTGGTATAATTTACTGTAGAGAAAAATCACAAAATGGAAAACATATTTAAACTTCTCTTTCATGGATACATTATTTCAGATTTGAAATTCTAGAAGTCTGATCTGAATGTTGGACTCCTTGTTCTCAAACATGAACCTAACGTAGTTGTAATCTTCAGAGTGCGGTGCTTGATATTTATGGCAAAGAGCCTTTTCATAGAATATTACAGAAACTCTTCGTAGTATGTGTTTAATAGACCAGTTTGGTTTGGCATCAGCTTGACATAAACTTTTGGTTATCCAAAGCCCTTAATTGCTTTGAAGTAAAAGCCCAGTGCTGCTCTTTTTTATTAAAATCATGTCTTTTCCTGTTATTGTGGTCTATTTTGGAAGACTGAGTTGTGATTTTTGCATATGTTCTACATAATGCCTCATTAGCAAAAAATCTTGTATCATTTACAAGTAGCCTGAATGTCTGTGTTGTTTTGAACAAAAATCCATATTAAAATTTAAACAATATAAAAATGCACATTTTCTGCTTATGAAAAAGGCCATCTTAAATTAACTGCAAAGCAGTAACCAGTGAACACATGTACATGAACATTAAAATCAGGATGATTTTACCTTTTACTGACTTTTTCAACTCCAAAAATATTTATACTCTTACCAAATGTGTAACTAGTTTGTACTAAGTGTTTTTTTAAGTAAATGTTAGGGTGTTTACCTTCTTAATTAGAAATCATGTAAGTGCCGTAATGTCCCAGTGGAGGAAATTTAACCCGTAAATATTTCAGACACTGACTTGCCCCCTTCCCTTTGGTTGACAGCACACTGTCAAGTCATAAAACACAGAGGCCTTTTGCAGCCGCACAGTATACAAAGCAGCTTGGCTTTAGGGGCTCCATCTTTCCAGCTGTGCACAGACGTGGATTACTTCCTGGCACTCAAAATTCTTCCCCAGCTTTTCATTTTGAAAAATGGCAAACCTACAGCAAAGTTGTAAGAATAGTAGTGTGAACACACATACCTTTCACCCCTTGGCATGTTTGTGAATGACACAGCCTGTTCTGCATTCTGCCCACTCAGGCACAGGCCCATTCCCCTCCCTCCCCCTCTCTCCCTCTCTCTCTCTCTCAGAGTTAGGTGCATATATCATGTCACCCTCTCTACATTTCTAAGTACCTTTTAGGAACAAGGACATCTTCCTACATAACCACAGTACAGCTATCACACATTCAGGACGTTTCACAATGAATGCAACGGTAGTATCATCTAAATACACAGTCCATATTAAAATTTCCCAATTGTCCCAATAAGGGCCTTTATAGCTGTTTTTTTAATTGCTATTTTTGTTTTTTCTTTTATTAATTAATTAATTTATTTATTTTTGGCTACATTGGGTCTTCATTGCTGCACACAGGCTCTCTCTAGCTGCGACAAGCGGGGGCCACTCCTCTCTGCGGTGTGCGGGCCTCTCATCGCAGTGGCCTCTCCCGTTGTGAAGCATGGTCACCAGGTGCGCAGGCTTCAGTAGTTGTGACACACGGGCCTAGTTGCTCCGCCGCACGTGCTCGAACCTGTGTCCCCTGCACTGGCAGGCAGATTCCCAACCACTGCACCACCAGGAAAGCCCTGTTTTGTTTTTCTTTGTTTTAATCCCATATCCAGTCAAGTGTCATGTATTGTATTTAATTGTCATGACTTTTAGGTTTCCCTTATTCTAGAGTGGTTCTCCAGTCTTTTCCAGCCCATTGATGATAGTTGTTTGCAGAATGCCCCTCAATTTGGATTTGTCTGATTGCCCAGCCCCCTAATTTAGAGGGCACATCTGGCTCTTGGATAGAAGGGTAACTGGGGCAAGGGATAACCATGCAGACATTACTATTATACAGGGAGGTAATCTGTCATTTTTTTTTTTAATCTGTCATTTTTTAAAAATATATCCAACAAGTTCCTACTGTTGTTTTGAATACCTTAAAATTTGCCTAATGAAAAGTTATCACACTCAAATACTATGTCTTTTATCCCCAAGTTTTTTATTATTAATGTTATCTAAGTTTTTTTGTGATAGCTGCTTGGCATGTTTCCCAAGCACTTTATTTAAACCACAGAAATTATCAAAATTAATAGTAACTAGTGTGTTAGTGTGGATGTGAGAGTGGAGAGAAAGCTAAAACTTAGGAACATCTCAGAGAAAGGAAGCAACTTACAAGAGTAGGAAGAATTTCTCTCTTTAGACCTGGATCTCTCCCATAAGAACTCTGGCCAGATTCTTTACTTCTCTAAGCCTCATTTAGCTACCTTAACTGTGACATGAAGAGGTTGAAATGAGTAAGTGGTTCCTACCTTTTAAAACCAGATGCTTTTATCCCCAGAGACCTTGGTATTCTGAAAGATTTTGCCTCCTAAGTAAGCAGTGTGTATTAATTTAATAAATCTGGTTTTTTTTCATCCAAGACCTGTATCATGCTAATCATTGCTTCTGATAATTGTGAAATAGCCTGTATTATTGCACCGATTTGCTATAATTCTATCCAAAAGTAAAAACAATATAAAACCTTTAGTTCGCTTTTACAGCTTAATTGCCAGTGAGTCTACATTTCTCATTGGGCTTTTTGATATTTTTAATATAATTCTCAAATTCCCATTACTAGTCAGAATCCATTAAACTTGATCTTCAAAATGGCCCCTTAAGAAGATGAGCCAGGATTTGGGTTCTTCCTGTCCCCAACCAGTCCTTGGGAATGCTCCTTCCATTTTCAGAAGAGTTTATGTACATGTAGAGAGATTATGTACATGTAGAAAGCTCTACATAACTGTCCCCCTCCATTCCTTGCACGTGTTTAAGAATAAGAAAATATTGAGTTCTGATTTACATTTTGACCCAACACCACAAGAAAGATACAATCCAGAGGCAAATAAACATACACATACAAACGTTTTCCTTTATGCAATCTTAAATCAGGGAGCATTATTTTCAACTGACTTTGCTCAGTTTTGAGCAAAGTCATTACCTTTCAAATAGACTTTACTTGGCTATTTTAGTGAAGCTTATTCCATTTAATTCACTAGCAACCTCATATAATTCTATTCATAAGTGATACCTTATTGTTATCTGTGTATCCCTAATAAGAGCTATGAATGACCTACACTTCTCTCAACGATATACTTAGAGAGTCTGCCACTGTTCCCCCCAAAAAAAAAAAAAGCGTAGAGTTTTTTTAATCCTAAGATTGTTTTCAACCTTATCCCCCAAAGTTAGTTACCCTAAAACTGTTACTCAAAAAGAACCTCTTCGTTCTACCTCATAAATATCTTACCTAACAACTTTTGTATTCTAAAACCTTCCCTTCTAAATGGTGTTAAAGTACTATATTACAACATTTTTTGCCTCAAAAAAATCAAGAAGCTTTTTTTAGCATTCATAATCCTTACTGCAGCAAAGAATGAAATGTTGATGGGGGTTGCGGCAGGGAGGAATTGTGTGCCTGGGAAATGAAGTATTAGAAACTTTCACTGGAGCAAAGATTTTGGCTTCTTAAGCTTTCATATTAGACTATACATTACATAGCACCACTGAAAGTTTTTCCTTCTTCAGTATATCTGAGGTTTTAAGTTTCTGGATTTATTATGGCACCCAGTAGCAAAGCTGGAGTCAAGTGTTTTCAAGGCTTCCATTAGAAATTCCTCTTTCAGAGTTTATTGCTTGACTGTTTCAAATTATATGAGAGAAACTTGGCACATAGGTTTTTGAGCTGGATTACTTTTTTTCAAGATAAAATCTAATTTATTTCAGTTTGTTTTTAATCTTAGAGATGGGCCAACAGCTCTTCTCATAGTTTTAGAAGATTTGAGCATAATTCTAAATAATGTCTGTTAAAAAAAGGAAAAGAAAAAAAAACACATTTTCCAACTTAATTTTTTATAGTGTTTTTCAAAATCCTTGTTGAAAAATATGAGAAATTTGTTTTTACAAAGCACTTAATTAGTATGCTTGATATCCCTTTACAGATCATTTCACCATGTGTAATGCAGCATGTATGAATTGGTACATGACCATCAGAGTTCATCTGAATGTTTTTACTGTGCATTGTTCTTTCTGTTCGAATGTCATCATCCTGAAGATTTGATGTTCCCTTCATAGTGCATGGAACAGGGCAGGAAAATACTATGTGGAGGTCACATAAAATATTGCTCATAAAATTAGCCCTGTCTCTTCTTCAGAGGCCTGAGGCCTTCCTTCACATGCAGAGAGGTCTAGGACAGGCCACTTAGCAATGACTCTAGCTCCCTCTTGCCTCCAACATCCTTCTCACTTTTCTGTGACAGCTCCTTCCCTCTTCCTCTCTCACGTGCACCCTTGTTGTTTTACCATATTTCATCTGTGTAAAAATGTTGATTGGCAGGTTTCAGATGATTTTTCATTGCACACCTTCCTGAAGACCAGGCCACATTCATCACAATGTTGCTTTTAACTTTTATGTACTTTATGTCATTGACTCTGCACTTTCAGCTTAACAGCATTGTTGCCATCAAAAATATCCCATCATAATAATGACTATTATGTATAGAAGCCCTAAAACTGACACTTTAAAATAATTGTTAAAGACTTGCAGGTGTTGTGTCATCCCAAAATAGGTGTACTCTCTAGCGAACTGACTTTTTATTTAAAGTACCGCATTGTTATTGCTCTTTTATAAATACTACTTCTGTTGTATCTGTGCCCACTCTTTGGGCATCATTAGTATAAAATACTAAGTCAATATTCTGAAAAGTTTAAACTCCGAGGACTTTAGGAAAATACTCAAGAAAGCATCCACCAATTAGACCACTGAAAGTTTTTGCAACTTACTGGCCTTTGCCTTACAAAGAAAATTAAAAATTAAAACCTGCTGTTTCTATGACCCTATGTGACTGAAAGGCTTGTTGGGCTTAATTTTTTGTTAATGTCATCAAGTAATAGTTACTATTCAAACATATCTCATGTATATATCTTTTTGAAAATACTAACATGCTTAAAAACAAGTAAAATAAAATATCAGGTACAGCTGAAAACGTAAGAAGAGGTTTGAAATTACTTGAATAGTATTCTAACCTTTTGTATCAATAAATGTCACTCACTGTTGAGCAGTCAAACCAAGTAATTCTGGGGAAAACAGGTAAGTTCTATTTTGACTAATAAATATGAAAAAATATGAATATTTTCTTGAGATCTATTCAAAATATATTTTCCCTTCATCTTATTTTTTTTTTCTTAGTGAGTAAAAATAATACTGAGGGGAATATTGGTGAGTGTACTGTTGAATGTGTGCTCAGTACTACTAGATAACATGTTTTAGACACATAATTATTTTAACATTGTGTTAAGACTGTACCTGGGCAAGACCCAGGTTCTTGGACTTGTTTATCTTCTGTGTGAGGACAACTAACTGTTCGATGCCAAAATACAATGAACTTTCAAATATCAAAGAGGAAAATTAAGCATTTCAGGTCCTCAGCTGGTTTACAGATGTGTGAGCTTTGTAGTCCATTTTCTGGTTCCAGTAGGGCGTTGTGACAATTTTTCCAATATGTGTATACTAGATAAGTTTTGGAAGTAAAATTACTTACTTTAAATACTGAAATAATTTTCCGAACTTAAATTTTTTATGTTTATTTTTCTTAGAAAATGAAGTCTAAAACCAAGCTTCACAATTTTTAAAATACTTTTGAATGTAAAACGTATTAAATTAAGGAACCTTTCTCTGTCAGGAAAATAAATGCCTTTTGAAAACAGGTATTCATTTAGATCTATGATTAACCTTTAACAAGATCTTCCTGTTAAATTGTACATTTGCTTTAATCTCAGTAGGAAAAATACAAACTAGTATTGCAGCATATAGAGTTTCTATATACCCTGTGGACGTTAAATGATCTCTTACAGCTAAAGGCACATCTGCAACATATTTAAATGCCAGCTTTGGGCATTATTAGTATAAAATGCTAAGTCACTTTTTCTGGAAATATTTTGAAAAGTCTGAACTCCAGGAGGAAACTCCAATAAATGGTAATCTTATGATACCATTTGTTTCGAGGGAGTGGTGGGAAGATGAGTGGCTGTATGGCATATTTTTCATTTAGTGAAAAAGAGTATGATAGTCCTCCTTCAAATAAGTCTGAAGTTTGGTGGTGGAACAATGGCTGTGCTAAAGACTGATGTCCTCTGTACCAAGTTTCAGGACACTATAAAATGATATTAAATTCATATTATCAGTCATTGTAGAAGTGACAAAAGTCATCAAATTTGGGGCTCCCTTCAAACTCTGAGAGTCTGTGCATTTATCAAAGTTCAAGAATGACTACTGGTTGGTTTTAAATAATAAGTCTATCCTAAGTGTATAATAAACTAAAAACCTCAGTGACTGATATGCAAGTGTGTAAATTTTTTTCTATGTAATATTCAATGAAAAATTGTAGTCCCACCACAAATTTCTTTCCTTTTGTCTTGCATCTTTTATTCTGTCTCTCTCTTTTTCTTAAATACGTCATTGAAGGTCAAACATTCGGGACAACGTAGAAATGATTAAGCTTCATAAGCAGCTAGTGGAGAAAAGCAATGCTCTTTCAGTAATGGAAGGAAAATTTATTCAGCTTCAAGAGGTACTGTGATAATTTATTTTATTATGGTGATACATAGATACAAAGGTTCGAAAATAGTGTTCAACTTTTTTTTTAAGTAGAATCGTCGTAACACTAAAAAGTAGTTTTTAAAGATTGCTCTTTTTATTCTCAAGTGTGTATAATTTCACTTCCTGTATGGTTAGCTATTTATAACTTAATAACTAAAGAAATAACTAACTGCTTGGACTTTCTATAAATATCTGTGTCATCTTAAAATAATAAACACATTTATCATAAAGCATCTCAGGTGAAGAAAATTTATTTTTAACTCCTTTTATCTGGAATCATATGGGCACATAACACTGAAGGTTTAGATGTATTTGCATATATCTTCAGTTCTAAGCATTTTGAAATATCCAAGATAGATCAATGTTAAGAATAGATTAATAATCAAGTTTTGTTAAATCTTTTTTGATATGTGGTGTTTTGTTTTGTTTTGTCACTACCAGTATCAGAAAATATTTGAATACCCCTCATGTCAACTGTCAGTGTATTTATTTTAAATCCTAACCTTTCGGTTGACGGTACTTGAGACTCTTATCCCCATGGTTGTTTTACCAAGGACTATGGCCGCACAGGAATGTGCCATCAGAGGACTCCTGTTTATGGCACTGCATAATTAACATAGGTTCTGGAATTAATGAACTCCAAAACATTCCAGATGAGCAGAATTCATATTAAGCAGTACTTTCTTTGAAGTACTGAAACAAGGAAAGCAGTAAATTGATGCAAAGCGGGTCATCTGAAGCCTAAATTCACTATTGAATTAGATAAATATTTTTCAACCATACTCTGGGTCATGTTTTCCATCCTACAGGTACCTCCTTAATGTCAAGTAATACACTACCTTCCATATAAATATGACGGGTGTATGAAAGAGAAATTAATTAGAGAGTGGGATTGATAACACTATCTGCAGATGGATGGAAGAGGGAGATTAAAAATACGTGTAGCTGAAAGCCATCTCTAAAAGGCAGCATTAAGAAAGGAATTAAAAAGTGATTTTGCATTCTTTTATCACTTTGACTGTTTTGATTTCCATTTAACAGTGACTCCAGGTATTTGTTTAAATACCGTGAATATCAAATGTCTTTGATAGCACAGGTACCTCTTTTGGGTAGAGATTTGAGAGGTTCAGGCCAACAGCTTCACCGAGATATGAAGCACAGAGAAAGCTGGTTAAAGATACTGTTCTGTGATTATAAGCAAGATTAACAAAAATTGGACTCAAGTAGCTCAATAGCCATGTTTCTTTTAAACAATTGAAGAACTTCAATAGAAACTTAATGATTTTAATTAGCAGATAAGGCATTACATGTTAGGGTCATATGGACTCTATGAAAAGACTTTAGTGTAAGTATGTAAAATTGAATTTAAAACATGTTCATAAATAGGTCAATTTTGAAAATTAAGAAGACTTCAGTAACTATTTTACTGAATTGAAATTCTTAATTGTATTACAATTAGAAGCTAACCTTCCAAGGCTATTTATATGGTGTGGTGACAGATCTTTTCAGTTTGAATATCTATGGTCAGCATTTATTTTTAACCCATGCAGCAGCATTTTTAGACAGCATGTCCAACCACTGTAACCACAGCAAAAAGAAAAAATAATTACTTGCTAAAACTAATTTACTCACTGGTCACTATCAGCAAGTCAGAAAACTAGGAGGAAATAAAATAAAGGACAAAAACAGCCTACATTGTGTGACTCTGCTAAAATATTTTCTTCCTCATGATACACTTTGGCCAAGAGTATCCTTTATGGAGACATTATACACTGTATAATGGCACATTAATATAGTAACATATATACATTATGAGATAAAGAATAAACACTATAACATGGACTTCAGGAGTAAACTCATTTATGGAATGGTGATCATTCATTCAAAGCAGAATCCAAAAATAGTTTTGAAAGGATTTTCCTTTTGTTTTTTAGAAGCAAAAAACTCTCCGGATCAGCCATGATGCCTTGATGGCAAATGGAGATGAGCTAAACATGCAGCTTAAAGAGCAGCGTTTAAAATGCTGCACTCTTGAGAAGCAGTTACGTTCCATGACATTTTCTGAAAGAAGAATAGAAGAGGTAAGCTCCCAAAAAGTTTAGCCATTCCTTTGCATTAACACTTCTCTATAACTATTTTGAAAAAGTAAAATAGAGACATTTTAAATATTATATTGACTTAAAAATCCTAAACTACATGCATGGCACTTTGAGCACAGCAAAATATAGTCAATATATTATGTGCATGGCAAATCGGTACTTAAAAATACTCGCAAATGTGCTGAGATCCACTATTTATCTAAAGGATTAAGGATCCTTGAGGAGACAGCAAACTGTAACATTTTTAAACGAACAAATGCCAGATTACCTGAGGAACTTAACTTTCTCAGCCTTAACAGCTTATTAGTCATTTGAGATGTCAGAACAATTATAGGAATAGATCTGTCTCTAAGGAGAAGGATGTTCTGCCCTCCAACATCAGCAATTTTGAGAATTTTTTTTTTTTCTAGGAAGTTGTTTCAAAACTCATCTTCCTATTCATGTTGCTTCTCATGTTTCCCAGCTAGCGCAATCTTTTTCTGCAGTCTGTTAAACTTGTCCTTAAACAGAATGGAAATGAAATAAGATGTCTACATTCTGTTCTCATCTTGGAAGAATCTTTTACGGTGTCTCACACTAGCATCAAAAGAATTTTGAGAAGAGAATGAATTTTAAGAGTACTCTGATCCATGGGAAAAGGTTGTAACAACAAAATATACTGGTGAATGAAACTTAAATACTAGAAATAAATACAAAAAGCTACATTTTAGTTATCAAGATATAATTATTATCCTGAGTTTTTTCTAAAAATATTATTCATTGGGATAAAACAAGGTATACGATTTTATTTGTTCATTCATTTGAAAGATGTACTACTGGTTCTTTGTAAATTCCAAGTAACATGAGAAATTGTGTTTTCAGAGTAAATAGTGATTGACACAAGTTGTTTGAACCACGAACCAAAAGAAAAGTTAATCCTTTTAATTTGGGGGGCCAACTGGAAATTAACACAAAATGAATATAATGATGGAATTCATCGCAGAAGACAGTAAAAAATATTATGTTTCCCCAAACTTAATAGCAAGCTTTTAACACGTTCTTTATTGAATTTTGGTACATGTTGCCATAAAGCAGTGCATACGTTCCTACTAAATTAAAACAGAAATATTAATTTCATGTTTACTTAACAACTTGGAAGAAAAACAATGCTAAATTAAATACAGACGATATAAGTGGACTAGTTCACAGCTGCAATTTAGAAATCAAGACATGCTAGCCTCCTCACATGTTTTTTTTAATCCCCACGTGGTTTTATACACCTAATGTGTAATTTTCTTTTCATTTCAGCTGCAGGATAGAATTAATGATTTAGAAAAGGAACGGGAACTTTTAAAGGAAAACTGTGATAAACTTTATAACAGGTAAATCATGATTCCATATGTTCTCTCCTCTTGTTTGAGATCTTTTCTATCAAAACATTGGATATCAGAATACCTAATATAGATTAAAGAACTAGCAACAGATGATTGCAAGAAATCTATATATGTTATAAAAGAAAAATAAGCTTTTTTAAGAGATTGGTAATAAGTTCTTTAACCTGAGCAGCAGTCTGTTACTAAGAAAACCATATCACTTTGTTGTCAGTAACAACTGCTATCATTTATTGAATGCAAACTGTAAGCTAGCAGGCACTATGCTAAATACTCTGCATACATCGTTATAAATTCCTCACAACAACTTGGAAATGTAGGTATTATTAATGCCCATTTTGCAGACAATGAAAATAAAACAGATTTAAGTAAATTTGCCTATGTTCGTAAAGCTGGGAAGTAGTAGAGATTGTATTTGAACCTCTTTTGGTCTCTCCAAGCCCTTGTTTCTTCTGCTGGGCTACCCAGCCTATTAGCTTCGTGTGATTCTGTTGGTGGAAAGCGAAGGTATTCGCTTACAATTTTTTCTATTTCTTAAAACAAAAAACACACGCATCTTTATCTTAAGATGAATTTTAAAGAGCTGCTTTACTTTTCTTTTTTTATCTGCTTCATAATTATGGTATTTTAAAAATTAATCCCTTCTGGTAATGTTAGAAACAGAATTCTACTCTACAGCTAAGTTTACTTAAATGATACAGATGTGTGTGTATTTTTAAGTCTTTTCAGTGTATGATACTGATAAATGATAAATACAGGTTTACATGAAAGTAAATTTTATATATATTGAAATATATATGTTAGAGCTGATATTCAACAGTTGCTTCTAATTGATCATATTTGGAAACATCAGAAAATAGCCATCTGATCTACAGTTATATCTTTAACTTTTTAACTATGTTTTACGTTTGATATGTTTTGCAAACTAAATTTACATTTTATGAATTAAACAAATTATACCGAAGAATGTAGGGAGAGGCCTTTATTTTGATTTACTTTGAAAAGATAACTAAATTAATGTTACGCATCATTCCAGAGGTATGTATCATGTATGTTGCTTATACTAGTGTTGATTATATTTGCACAGGGGCTCATTATATTAAGAGTTACGAATAGCGGTTTGAGACCTCAGTTAGAGTAACGTCTTGAGCTCTCCAGCAAGGATAGACTGGCTAAACAGCTTTATGTGGAATTTGCCTTGCGCCCCCTCCCAGATCAGTTGGCCTCAGTGCTTTGTTCTGGTCCCACTCTCATCAGCCCCGATTAATTTTACCTAAAGCATTTATTATACCTCCTATTTTATGGTATTTCTGTCTCTATAGAACAATGCATAGGTTTATAGTGATATATACCTAAGTAGATAGTAGTTGTATGTTTGAAATTTTAAAATTTCATTATATGGAGAGATCACACCTCCACCATATTATATGGCAGAGAAAATAATGTTATCCCCATATCTTATAAATGAGGGAATTGAGACTCAAGAAAACTTAAGAGACTTGTACAGAGTCACACAGCATTGCTGAGACTCCAGTACAGGACTAAAACCCATTTCTTTTGACTCTAAAACTTGAATTTTTTTTTCTCTGTGCTTATCTCTGATTTTAATTGTAATGGAAAATTGTATATGCAAAGGGAAACATTCATGGAATAACAGGACTGTCACACATTTAGAAATTTTTATTGATTTATATTTATCTTAACATCTTGTAATTTCGAGTAATTTAACATGGTCTTAATACATGAATATAAGTGCCATTTGGTCATTACTTATACATTTTCTACTTCCCCTCAATTTGAGGATTTACTGAAAGTACTTTCTTGTAATAAAAAACATTAAACTTAGTTGGGAATAATGCATAAATGAAATTTTAAGAAAGACATGTTTTTCTCATATTTAGTTTATCACCATGAAACTTTATCTTTCCATATTAGAAGATGATCTAAGAGTGTAAATCTGACTTTGAAAGGTTTTTATTTTTAATGTTTTGCATTTGAGCAGCCTTTTTTTTCCTGTCACATTAAAAACAGACTTCATCATGCTGCTTACACTTGAATTTTGTGTGAGGTGTATGGAAGTAAATGTGTATAATGAGTGTCAAAACATTTGTGTCAAAAAAAAATGTCACTTAGGTACAAAACCCGGCAAGCACATGTGATAGTAAATAGAGCTGTAAAATTCTCTAATACAGTTTTTTAAATATATAATGTGTTTTCAGAAGCATAGTTGGAAAAACTCTACAAAAATTAACATCCTCCCCAAGATTCTTTACAGCTCTTGTATTTCATGGCAGTGTTATTCATCATTGCCAGTAACTAATGCTCATCACAAACTACATATATTCCCTGTTTGGTTAGTCATAGTGATAGCATGTTTTTAAAAGGAGAGCATTTGTTTGTTATTCAAAATTGGCTAGTTTTCAGGAGAAAAATGTGATGTGCATATTGCATTCTCATCTTCCTTTTTCCAATGATATTTTTAATGTGTTTATTATTTGACATATGACATATTAGAGAATCATCTGGTAAGGTAAAATCTTCATGTTAGTATTTGGTATGAGCCTTTTTTAATACGTTATAGCATGTTTGATACTATGCCAAGAAATAAGTATAACTTTAAGAAATGTTCATTTAAAAAACTCAGAATAAAATTTTTGCAATTAAGTCTTTCTATTTGGTCAGAGAGAAATTCTATACTATAATATAGTACAGCTGGGTCTCATTTTTGAAGTTAGTATATAGTTTTAGGGTGATATAGCTGATGAATGCAGTAGTCCTTCAACTATAATGTATATCAGTAACTTGGAAAACAATAAAATGGAGGCTTCACCAGCCCTGTGAAACCTCCCCGCCTTCCCTCCTCCCCATCCCCCAATACCATCCAATTCAGACTCAGTCAATTTGAGTTTGAATCCAGAGACTCTTGTTAAAGGTGATTTTAAGGTATTAACTCCCTGAGAGACACTCATCTAATAACTATTTAAAAGAAGAGTTGGTCCAGTTTTTGAAGATGATATTAACTGTTTTAAGAATTGGATGATTCAGGTTTTTACAATGTGATAGCCATCTAATATCCAAAATTTAAGCGAGCACTGCTGACCACCCATAGACTCTCTGTGCTCCATTTCTGTAAAGCAGGGGTCCCCAACCCCCTGTTAGGAGCCAGGCCGCACAGCGGGAGGTGAGCGGCAGGGAGCGAGTGAATCTTCGTCTGCAGCTCCCCATCGCTCACATTTCCGCCTGAACCATCCACCCCACACCCCTGTCCGTGGAAAAATTGTCTTCCACGAAACCAGTCCCTGATGCCAAAAAGGTTGGGGACCGCTGCTGTAACGCGAACACCTGTCCCCTACAATATTCTAGGAGACATGAAAGCTCCTATGATCCTAAATGAGCACTTTGTGCTTCCCAGAAATCAAACTGAGTACATTTGGGGCATCGTTTTTCCTTTAGTAAGTGAAATATCCCCATGTTAATATGCATTTAATTTCCACTAGGCCTAACTAAGGTACCTACAGATTTCTTTATGGATGATTAGAGCTTATTCTTCCCTATCTCTCATATTAGGATACCCTTGAACATTGGAATAAAAGGAATTCATTCTGTAAGATAAAAGACCTTAGGGTGGAGATGAATTCTTCAACTCTTTTTTTTTATCTTATCATGTTGTTGATCGAGGGTGTGTATTTACAGTATGCTGACCCATGACTGCCAATGGACATGCCAATGACCACAGGAACCAATGGGCATTCCACTGCAGATTGATATTTTATCACTCCAGCAACATAATGTAACAATGAAATGTGCACAAAGACCAACTATGATCCCCTCCTCAGTTGTCACTGTAGGCAATGTACAAAAACATTTTCATGAATAAAAGGTTCTCAAAGACTGTTCTCATATGCAGATTTAATCATGTACACAGCCTCTACAAAGAAAATGGAGCCAGATGTGGTTTACCATTTATAGTTACACAGATGGCTCCAAGCATAGAGGAATACAGTAAATTCAAAAGGAATTCCTCATGAAACTCCAGTGGAATGTAATCCTAAATTTAGAGGGAAGATAGCAGTGGACTAAATTCAGAGTGACTTATGCTGATTTACACTAGTATTTTGTGGGTTTGGAAAAACCAGGCTGCTAAATTGTTCTTAATTTAAACACATACAGCTTCTGATGTTTCTGCCAGATTAACTGTTGGTGATCTTTTTTGCTGGTACTAATGCTGTTGGAACACTACTGTTTCTAATTTTTAGCGGCTGATATAATGTATGGTTGTGCCTATTTCATCATGCTAATTTTTTTTCCGGGTAGTACATACTTTTAATAATAAGAGACACACACACACATATACACTCACATGTATGTATACATGTGTATGTGTTTGGTATATATACTTTGAAATATATTTGTCCTTTATCAAAAAATGAAAATGTAAGGGAATATTCTTTACTTTAGTATTTAAAGTACATATTTGGATTTCATTTAAACCTAGGTAACTCTACCTTTGATAAAATTAGCTTAAAACATTAGTATACCAGATCCATGTATTTTTTTAAGGTTCCATACGCAAAATGAGAACACTGATTGAAGAAACAGATGTCATATTTAGAGAAACTTCTAGAATTCCATTTATTTTTAAGGTCATGTTATTTTAAATGCAATAGAAACATTCAGACTGTAAAATAAATATACAGTTTTTTGTTCTTTTGAAAGCTATGCCTCCCAGAAAAGTATCTCTTTTGGACTAAAACCTCAGACTAGCTGGGAGCAACATTAAGGGCAATTTTCAATAAGAAGTTTCTTTTCCATTTACTTCATCATCAGTACAAAACCAGATTTTGTAAATTTCTGGTTCCTTTACTGGGTTTAAAATGAGCAGAAGGGTCAAAGCTGCTGATAATTATTCAGTCATATCAAGCTTCACAGCTAATAGTTTTCTGCTGAAGTACAGATCAAGATCAGTTTTTCCAAAACCTGGCTATCACCTGGGGAAAACTATGAATCCCTGGGCCCCAGAATCTGCATTTTTAACCTAGCACCAGTGTTTCACGTAGGCCAGCATTTGGGAACCACTGGCCTAAACGAATGTTTACTGTATAGCTTCTGTGTACCATTTAGTTATTTTTCAGCTGATTCTTCCAAAATCCCGGGGCTGATCATTAGTAGATTTTCATGATAGTTTAAACTGCTACACTTTTATTGAGGAATAATAATTCTATCTACATCATCCTTATCAAGGTGTTCTTACTGGGTTTTCACCCCAGTCATGCGTTATGAGTAAAACCGTTTGTTTTTAGCCTATTGCTGTTTGCTTTTTAGGACAAAAACTGCATGATCATTGCTTCTTAATATCAGAATCGCCGTCTTATAATTCAAAATGCTATCATTTTGTGGCCAGTATTTTGTAAATATGCTATTATCACAGACTCTTTAAAAGTTTCAAATTCTGGAATTAAAGATCAGGTGGGGAGTCCCTTTTCTCTGTATTAGGGTTTATTCGTGGTAGAGAATGGTTTTGTCCGATGTCTGCTGCTGAGGTTTGGAACTGTGGATTCCTCTGGAGTATGTACAGTATCTGAATTCCTTTACTAGTCCCACAAAAGCTGCACACTGCCAACTTCTCTGACTTTAGAGCTCTAAATTAAGGCCAGTTCCTTTGCTCATCCCACAAACTCTTTCATGTTGCCTAACCGCAGCCTGAGAAAGGCGCCTTGGTTTCAACAGCAGCAGACCAGCATATGTTTACTTAATTCCTAAGACATGATGACAGTGGTCTCTGTGCCACTAAAAGCTTTTCTCTTTATTATTTTCGGTTGAAGCTGATTTCCAAGCTCTCCTTGCCTGTCACGTGTGTTTTGCAGTGCCTTCAGTGCTGCCCATGAAGAGCAATGGAAGTTAAAGGAACAGCAGCTGAAAGTACAGATTGCTCAACTCGAGACTGCCTTAAAATCCGATTTAACAGACAAAACTGAAATCCTTGACAGATTAAAAACTGAAAGAGGTACATGTAAAATGACTACTGACTTACTCGTTTCAGACATGCGTGTTACTCATTGTTATTCACTGACTTGATAAGTACTTATTACAGCGCCTGCTGTTTTGCCAGGCACCTTGCTGCGTACTAGGGACACAGCCTATATTAACAGTCATCCACTTTTATGAGTGTATTGATTGCTGAAAATTTCCCTTTACTCAGCTTAGTGTATATGCCAAAGGAATTATTTTTTTCTCAGAGTTACTCTTGTTCAGGTTGTCTTTAATTTGTTTAATTTTCCTGAATTTATTCAAGAGTCAACAAGTGTTTATTAAGCACCAGTATGTGCTAGGCACTATTCTAAGTTCTGGGGATACAGCAATGAATAAAACAAAGACCTGGTCCTCATGCAGCATAAATTCAAGAGGGAGAAACTGACAGTAATTAAATAAATATGTGATACACGAGGTGGTGGCAGGTGCAGTGGAAAAAAATAAAAAGGCAGTGTAAGACAGCCGAGGACGGCAGAAGTCTTGCTTGGCTGTTTTTGATCTGATAGTGAGATGGCTAATTCTGTTCCGTGACAGAGAACCTAAATAAAGAAGCCTTGTCAAGATGTCCCTGCTAAAATAATAATCATTAGTAAGTTACATGTTATGAGTCCCAGATCTCACCTTGTCTCACAGAAGTAAAATAATTATATAATTAAAGTAGATGTCTGCTCTACTATGTTATACACACATATACACACAAATGCACAATCAGGGAAGTGAATTAATTGCTTCAAGCGTTGCATCTGTTTGCTCAGCCAGTAGGTAAACCCAGCGATGTGATAATAAGGTTGCTCCTTTTGACACTTGCAATTCAGTTGCATGAGAACATGTGAAAGTTTAATGCAGACTCAGTTAAAAAAACAGTTACATATCTAGTCAGTACTCTCTATATTGATTTAGATCACAATGCCATATTTGTTAACTCTAAGAAGATTTTTTTTCCCATTTTAATATCTCTGAAATTGGGAAGCATCTTATAGGTGATAACATTTTTTAAATTATGGTGTAACTTTTTTTTAGCATTTTAAGAAGTCTGAAATTGGAACACATCTTATAATCAATGGGGTCTTAATTTCAATGAAATATGTGTGCAGTATTTATTTACCAAGTGGTTTATGAAATTTTCTCCAGAAGACTGTGAGTAGAATAAAATGATATGATTTCTGACTGGGTGGATATTTTAAAGTTTTTATGTCAAAGATTCTTAGTTCCTAACTTTAACATGTAGTGTTGGATACCTAACAGAGTGCTTTGTTTAGTAGTTGCTCAATAAATTCTCCCACCGAAGTGGAAGGGCTCTGTATTTCCTCTCTCTTTTCTTTCTTAAGGAAAGAGAAATGAAATAAACCTTTCTTGTTCCCGTGCTTTCTGTACTTCCCTAGATATCAAAAATTCCAAAACTCTTATCTTTACACATTTGAATTGGTCTCTGGTAAGAAACTCTTAAGAGGATAGAATCTTGGTGGTCTTTTAAAACCTGTTTATTACTGTTGGATTAAGTCTGGGGGTTCTTTTCAGTCCCACAGCCCTCAACGTAATCACCATTGATATTCTTTATATGTCCTTCCAGAGTTGTTTCTATATGTATACATACAATTTTATAATGTGCTTTTTTATTTGCTGTATTGTGAAATCGTTCCTTCAGTATAAATATAAATCCGCATCATCATCATTTATAATGGCTGTCATAGTTTTCCAGTGTGAGGATGTACCATAGATTGTTTGTTTAACAGTCTTCTATTGTTGAATTTTTAAATAGCTTCAGCTTTTCTAAGTACCCTGAACATCTTTCTACACAAATCTTTACACATTTATCCGATTATTTTCTTAAGAAAAATTGCTGGAACTGAACCTTTCTTTTTAATGCAACTATTATTTTAGTTATTTTTGCTTGCATACCTGAAATTTACAGGTCTAATAATTTCAGTTTTTGTTTCTTTGTGAAAATGTTAAAATAGATTATAAGAAAAATAATACAGCCTTTAAACAATTTTTTCCAGGAAAATACTAAACAAAAAATTGAAGTTGTCTATTTAAGGAAATCTTTTAACATTTAGAAAGTTGCTTTTTTGTATTACAGATTTCAAAATTGTTTAATTTTACTTTGAAGTCTCTTCACACATTTACCTTTTCATGTATCAAGTGTTCTCTGCCAGAAGATGTTTCCCTGGCTTCTTGTAGTCATTCATCTAACTGGCAAATTATTTTTAGAGAATACTCACCTCTTTATTCAAGGTACAAATTAGTTTCAGATTGTGCGAATATGTTGGGGAAGGATATGTAAATGCAGTTTGCATTTGGTTAATGCTTAAATTAACTGCATGTGTTTAAGGGCCTGCTTTTGAAAGTTCCTTTCTATCTTTAGCTGAAATGCATAATTCAGCATAATGCATATGGTTATATTGATCACAGCTGAAGATATTAGCACAAAGGAGCTCTGAAAATTGTTTAGTTGAATTGTTCTCTGCACTCTGCTTATTAATGGTGTGCTTGAAGAACATAATTTTAAAAGAGTGAAATGTTATCTCATTTGAATAAAATGCTGTTTAGCTTAACCTGCTTTTTGTCAAATCATAGGTAAAGAGGTTATTTTTCATCTTGTACAGGGTGCTTTGATTTTTCATATTATAATTCAGCAAGTCTATTTCCTCTTTGAACTATAATGTCTCCATACGTTTTAAAGTCCCAGGAGTGACATCCCCAGTAAACAGTTTAAGAAAGGAAAAATATAGTAGAGAATTCTACATAAAATTCAGTAGAGAGAAAGTTACTGGTGCTCAGTAATATCTTCTCCCCCTAATAAGTTATTTTCCCACTAATAAAGCCCTGGTTTTAAAACTACCAGGTAAGTGGGAACATAGCTGTTGAACGAAAAATCAGAAAAGGAAGAAATATTTGAGTAAGTTTATTTATACCAGTAGCGTATTATTCTCAGGACCCTGCTCTGAAAAATTGAGAGAATAGAAGACAGCATAGGAATAATATACACTGCGTCTGGATGAAGATGGAACGGTCATGTCCTTACACTTTTGGTTCCCCTCAGAACCCTTAAAAGTTTCACTAGCCAGAGAAGGAAATTACATTATCCTCAGGACCTTGGTTTTACTTCTTGCTGACTACATTTACCTCCTTTTTTGTTACCTAGTCATTCTATCTGGATGTTGTTTTAACCTAATCAACATCAAATAAAGGGTTCCACATTCTTACTCTACTCTCTAACCAAAAAAGCAAATTTATCTCATAAGAATTCATATTTATTATTAATCCTGATTTTTAGTATAGAGATAAATGTTTGATCTTTACCTTAAATATTTCCAAGTATTGTTCACATTTGGAAATTCTTTCATTTATTTCACTGAATATTAGTAATTTGTACTCTAGGATAACCTTCTAACCTCTTATCAATAAGAAAAATATTTACATATTTGATATTAAAATGGCTCTACATACCCTAGGGTAACTTTTTTTTTTTTTTTACTTTTTAATTTGCCAGAAGTATGTTATATTAAAAATATTCAAATTTAGTTCATTTCTTCTTAACTGTGTAATTTACAGTTTTTACTTGTATATAGCATTTATGGCTTGGGAGCACAAAGCTTTATAAAAGTCCGAAACATATTTTTGTATAAAATGCAGTCAGTGTGCAAATGTATTCATGTAAAGAATTCTTGGCAAATATGTTGATTTCCCTTTTTTTAAGAAAAGGGATGATGATCATAAATCTTTGTGAGCAGGATGAAATTAGTAGAGACACTTTGGATATCATGGTTTAGAGTCAGCCCACAGGGAGCCCACAAAGGAGAATACTTGACCACCACAACGAACTCTAGTAAAGAAGTACACTTAAGAACATAGGACTAAAGAGTAGATTTGTTAGCTAGCTATTATGCTTTCTTTTTTCTGAGTTAAGCATGTTTAATGCAGAGAGTGAAAAATTAGTCTCTCTATGGATTTGCCGTCTTCTGTAGCCCTACCCTATACGCCTGCTTGTGGGTCATGGCAAATGAGCACATAGGCAAAGGTAACCTATCTCCATTCCTAATTAATAGTGTGAACTCTGTGAATAAAGAACACACATGAATTATTATTGATACTACCATGCACTCGTTGAGAATCCATTTCTCCTCTCTTAAAAGATTTATTAAAAATGGGGTTGATTATAATTCCAGAGTTATTATCAGAAATTATCTTGTTTTAATAAAAAGACTTTATGCTGAATTAGGAAAAGATAACTCAAGGAAGTCAATTAGAAAAAACTAAAAGAGAAAAATTTTTTTTGCATGCCTTTCAGGACCCTTAATAAGTAAGTAAAAATCATAGCTTTAGAAACATATTTTCATAGGTATTTTAGACAGAATGTTCCTTTGAAGTTCCAGAGGCCACAATTTCCTTATATTAATACTGTGAAACTAAGTCCTAAGTTTTTGATAAGCAAGTGAATCATATGGTAGACACATGATAGTGTTCATTTGTTCCTCATTCCCCTGCTGCCTTAGTCTAAGGTGCTAGCTCAATTTCCTCTCTGGCCAGAACAATGCTAGATTGAGCTTGGTGTGTTTCATGAATTAAGTCAATTTAAAATGTGTTCTTATACCTCATTCTCACTTACCTTTCGAATTGTGTCGACTTCATTTTTTAAGACCAAAATGAGAAGATCATTCAAGAAAATAGAGAACTACAGTTACAGTACCTGGAACAAAAGCAACAACTTGATGAACTTAAAAACTGCATGAAGTTTTACAACCAGGTGAACTATTTTCTCATTTAGGAAACGAACTCCAAATTTGTATCTAAATATTTCATACGTAAAGAAAACACTATACCACAACGCAAAAGAATACAAATAGATAACTTAGTTTATTAATTCATGGTATCTTGCAGTTTATGTTCCATGAGGGTAATCTACATAGTTGGAATGTCTCTTGCACTTTCCATTGTGAGCTTTTCCTTACTCTGTCTTTTGCAGGAGAGTGATATTAATGCTGATGAATTGAGTGAAGCTCTCCTGCTTATAAAGGTAACTTTCTAAACTTCATCATGAATTTCATGTCTACATATAACTGTTTCAGCATAATGATGACCCTTATTGTAACCTTTATACTTGGAGAATGAATTATTCAGGAAAAGTGGTCAGGTGACATTTAGTTACAGCATATACATATTTCATAATGACATCAAAATTACATTAAAGTAGACCTCAAAAACTCGTATTTAAAGCACTTTCCCCAACTGTAACAAACATTTTACTTTTATATGCCCCACTATAAAACTAACCAGCAGTTTTCTGTCCTAAGAGACCTTGGTGCACCTTATTATCTTAAGTAAAATATTGAATTATATATGTCACCAGAAGATATTTTCTAGTTCTAGAATATTCTGTTATTTACAAGAAGATACAGTACATTTCTTTCCTTTTAGACCATCATGGTATAGATTTTAATCAAATGAAGAATAGAAATAAACGTACATGATTCTTTTTTACTTCGTGAAGTAATAAACTTTTTTTTATTTCTCTGTAATTGTTCCAAGTGTCTATCCAAATATGTATTCTATATCAGGACTGCTTTATTCCTAACGGAAAATGGAAATATATCTGTTTTCAATTAATGATTGTTTCTTAATATATCCATATTAATTCACAGTTACATTTTAGAAACTCTTGTTTTGGTAATAAAATATGTTTTTGTTTTAGGCTCAAAAATCACAAAAAAATGGAGACCTTTCTTTTTTAGAAAAAGTAGACAGTAAAATTAATAAAGATCTAGAACACTCCATGAAAGAGCTGCAAGCAACTCATGCAGAAACAGTGCAAGAACTTGAAAAGACAAGAAACATGCTAATTATGCAACATAAAATTAATAAAGATTATCAGGTAATATAATACACTAAATCGGGAGGATAGGTTTCCCATAATATTCTACTGATGATTTACATTTCAAAGCAGTATCATGTATTAGCATCTGTTATGATCTATTATCATGTGTTACCACATGCCTGGAATTTAGCCTTGTATCTAGATACTCCTGACTAAAGAGTTCTAAAACAAGTAATTTTTTCAGTGCCTGGTTTTAGGGAACGAATCATGGCGACGTATTCACCAACGCCGGCATGCTCTGCAGTTGGTCCTGCCACAGCCGCCTGTTATATTAGCTTCTAACAAATGGGTCACCACTCCTTAAGAGGGACCCAGAGTTTTGTGGGTTTTACTCCTGGTTAATGAACACTGCCAAGCATAATTTTCTAAACTGTAAGCTCTTTGAAGTCAGGAAACAACGGCTTATAGCTCCCGGTATCCCCAGGATCTAAAAAATGCTTGAATCATAGTTGCTTTAACAAATGAAAATGGAACAAATCCTGAGTAATGAAACTTGTTATCTTTATTTTTTTAGATGGAAGTTGAGGCGGTGACCCAGAAGATGGAAAATTTGCAGCAAGATTATGAACTCAGAGTGGAACAGTATGTCCACCTTCTTGATATCAGGGCTGCACGCATCCAGAAACTAGAAGGTACAACGTGCACAATTCTTTGTCCACAGTAACTAGAGGAGTGGATTTTTACAGCAGTTGAAAATGTCATCCAAATGTACACTCACACTTTCTTTTTGCTCTTTTTTTCCCCAATTTATTAACTATAATAATAAGTTACCAGAAAGGCTGTTTTTATCTGATACTTTTCTACTCAAGAATTTTTAGTAATTCCCTACTGCTTTTTGAATTCGGTGTTGCAGGCAAGATTTCAAAGTACTTCATAAAGTAGTACCACAGACTAAATTTAACCACATCATTTCTAATTTCTCTTCTAAGCAAACTATGTATCTCAGCCAAACAAGTCGGCTTGCTCTTTGTCAGATGCATCTTGTTCGGTCCCACCACCAGGGCTTTGTCTGCTCCATCTGAACCTCCTTTCTACTCTGACTCCAGGATATACCCTTCCCTGCTTCAGAATCTAAGCAAATGTGTGCCCATGCCAGAAAGCTGGCTCCAATTACTGCTAGCCACCCCTCTACTTGAAATGCCCTTACAGTGGTTTTCAGACTTTAGCAAGTAAGAAAATTACATGGGGAACTTGTTTCAAAGGTAGCTTCCTGGGCCCTACCCCTGGAGATCTTGGGGTCTCTGATTTGATATATTTAGAAATAATTCCAAGCAATTCACATGCAGGTGTAAGACTGTACTTTGAACAACAGTACCTCAGCACTTGCCACTTTTACTCTCATGTACTCAAAAAATATGTTTAAGGATTGTATTATATACACCGGTGCAGTTTTGCATATTCTCTATGACTGCAACATAATAAGTTCTACAGTGATAAGTACTTTGTCTCTCTTTCATGCTCCCTGCCATACAGTACTTAAATTCAGTGATCTATGCCAGCAGTAATTTTTTTTTAAGGAATTTTGCCTTTTTTTTTTAAATTTTATTTATTTATTTATTTTTAATTTTATTTATTTATTTATGGCTGTGTTGGCTCTTCGTTTCTGTGCGAGGGCTTTCTCTAGTTGTGGCAAGCGGGGGCCCCTCTTCATCGCGGTGCGCGGGCCTCTCACTATCGCGGCCTCTCTTGTTGCGGAGCACAGGCTCCAGATGCGCAGGCTTAGTAATTGTGCCAGCAGTAATTTTACACTCTTAAAGATCACTGAGAATCCAAAAGGCCTTATGTTTATATGGGTTATATTCATGATATTTATCATGTTAGAAATTAAAAATGAGAAATTTAAAAAATATTTGGCATGCTAAAATAATAATTAACCCATTACATGTTAACATAAATTACAGTTTTATTTTTTAATAGGTATATTTTCCATACCAAAAAAATAGACAAGCGACATAGTTTTAAATTTTTTTAATTGCTTAACATTTTTGCAAATCTTTTCAGCATCTGTCTTAATAGAAAACAGCTGGGTTTTTATATCTGCTTCTACAGTCAATCTGTTATGATATCACACATCACATAGATTCTGGGAAACTCTATTATACACTTGTAAGAGACTAAGAATGAAAAAGGCCAATAACATCTTAGTATTATTTTAAAAATAGTTTTAACCTCACAGACCTCCAGAACAGTCTCAGGTACCCTCAGGGGTTCCCAGACCACACTCTGAGAACCATTGCTCTAAGTAGAAGGGTTCAGTAACTATCGTCATCTGACTGAACAGGGTTTTCCAAAGCCAAAGAGCAGTGTGTTCCTTTTATTTCAAGGAGTACTCAATAAAAATTCACTTAATGAAATTTTCCTGAATAACAGGGAGGTCACTCAGTTTGAGATTTTCATTCCTTTCAAGCCTCACTAAGTCTTTACCAATATATTCTATCTGTGTCCTAAACTCATTGATTGATTCCATAAACATGCTCAAGTTCCTAATGTATCCTAAGCAAAGTGCTAGGCAGTGAGAATACAAACGGAAAAAGCTCAGGCTTTTTCCTCCAAGAACTTGTAAGTTGTGAACAAGTAAGTAGACAGTTATACTTTACTGTGAAGAGTGTGAAGTTAGAAAAATGCAAAAGCTCCCAAGGAAACATTGAGGAGAGAATGCCTATTTATACCTGAAGATTCAGGGAAGACCCCACACAGTAGGTTTGGAGGCTTTAAAGATGACAGAATTCACCACTAAGTAAAAACAATGAAAGGCTTTCCAGAAAGTAAACGAAGCAGGTAAAAATGCCCTAAATGTGAAGCACTGCCATTCATTTGAGAAGATGCATGTGGATCTGTCTGTTTGGAACTCAGGTTTAGTAAATGGAGAAGAACCTGGATTTAAGGCTGGTAAGAACCAAATCCTGAAGGCCCCATTTGCCACCCTGATGAGTCTGAACCTTATTAACCTAGAGAAGCACCAAGGAATTTTTAAGGTAGAGAGTAGTGCACCCAGAACTTCATTTTGGAGGTTATGCTATAGGTATTGGGAAGAATGAGTAAAATTTGAAGGAAGGAAGGAATTGGGTTCCATTACTAATCTGGGTAATAAACACTGAGGGTGTAAGTAAGGTAGCATCAGTGGAGATGCAGAGGACAGGGACAAATTTGCTAAAGACTTAGGAAATATTTTTGAATAGCAGTGACCCTACAGATGTGGGGAGAGTAAAAAAAAGGTGGGGGGGAACCTGGGATGACACTGTGATATCTAGCTTAGGCAGCTGGATGAAGGCTAACATCATCACTTGAAATTCAAGGTACAGAAGTAACTAGAAGACAATATGAGCCATTCTGCTTTGGGTATATTGAGTTTGTTGTGCCTAGGGGTATCTAGATAGAGGGCTCAGCAAGCCACTAGATGTGTGGGTCTGGAATTGAGGAAAGAAATCTGAATTAAAAATAGAAATATGAGCATCTTCAGAATATTGATAGTAACAGAAGTCATAAAAGGGGTTGTGATCACTAATCATTAGAGAAATGCAAATCAAAACTACAATGAGGTACAGCCTCACACCGGTCAGAATGGCCATGATTTAAAAATCTACAGATGGGGCTTCCCTGGTGGCGCAGTGGTTGAGAGTCCGCCCGCCGATGCACGGGACACAGGTTCGTGCCCCAGTCCGGGAAGATCCCACATGCCGCAGAGCTGCTGGGCCAGTGAGCCATGGCCGCTGAGCCTGCGCGTCCGGAGCCTGTGCTCCGCAATGGGAGAGGCCACAACAGTGAGAGGCCCGCATACTGCAAAAAAAAAAAAAAGTCTACAGATAACAAATACTGGAGAGGGTGTGGAGAAAAGGGACCCCCTGTACACTGTTGGTGGGAATATATGTTGGTGCAGCCACTATGGAAAATAGTATGGAGGTTCCTCACAAAACTAAAAACAGAACTACCATATGATCCAGCAGTCCCACTCCTGGGCATATACCTGGACAAAACTATAATTCAAAAAGATACCTGCACCCCTATGTTCATAGCAGCACTGTTCACAATAGCCAAAACATGGAAACAACCTAAATGTCCATCAACAGATGAATGGATAAAGAGGATGTGGTACATGTATACGATGGAATACTACTCAACCATAAAAAAGGATGAAATAATGCCACTTGCAGCAACATGGATGCAACTAGAGAATATCACACTAAGTGAAGTAAGTCTGAAAGAGAAAGACAAATACCATATGATATCACTTACACCTGGAGTCTAAAATATGACACAAATTAACCTATCTAAAAAACAGAAACAGACTCACAGACGTAGAGGACAGATTTGTGGTTGCCAAGGGGGAGTGGGAGAGGGAGAAGGATGGACTGGGAGTTAGGGGTTAGTGGATGCAAACTATTACATTTAGAATGGATAAACAACAAGGTCCTAATGTGTAGCCCAAGAAGCTATATCCAGTCTCTTGGGATAAATCATAATGGAAAAGAATATTTAAAAAAGAATGTATATATGTGTATAACTGAGTCACTTTTCTGTACAGCATAAATTAGCACAACATTGTAAATCAGCTATATTTCAAATAAATAAAAGGGGATGTGATTACTCATGAGAATATGTAGACTAAAGAGAGGATAAAAACAGAACCCCAGCAAACTAGCAGAGGAAGAGAAACCCTTAAAGAATAAGAGAGGTAGGGGCTTCCCTGGTGGCGCAGTGGTTGAAAGTCCGCCTGCCGATGCAGGGGACGCGGGTTCGTGCCCCGCTCCAGGAAGATCCCACATGCCATGGAGCGGCTGGGCCCATGAGCCATGGCCGCTGAGCCTGCGTGTCCGGAGCCTGTGCTCCACAACGGGAGAGGCCACAGCAGTGAGAGGCCCGCGTACCGCAAAAAAAAAAAAGAAGAAGAAGAGAGGTAGGAGGACAAGCAGGGCAGACGATGACATGAAAGCTCACAAAAGTTCACAAAAGACAATGTGGTCATCAATGTCAATTAAGCAAAGAACTCAAATAACACAAGGACCATTCAATCTAGAAACTGGTTAGTTATTGGTGACCTTTTCTAGAGTAGTTTCACGAGAAAAATAAGGCAGATGCTTTTTGCAGGAAGTTGAAGAGTGTCTGTTAGATTTGGAATTGGAGACACAAATATACGTTACTCTTTTAAGAAAGTTGGATGTAACATGGCAGGGGAAATGTGTATCTAGAAAGAGATACATCTTCTTATTTATTTTTTATTGAAATATAGTTGATTTATATTATTAGTTTCAGGTGTACAGAATAGTCATTCAGTATTTTTATAGATTATACTCCATTATAAGTTATTACAAGATAATGGCTGTAATTCACTGTGCTATACAATATATCCTTGTTGTTTATCTATTTTATATATAGTAGTTTGTATCTGTTAATTCTTTACTCCTAATTTGTCCCTCCTCTTCCTTCTCCCCTTTGGTAACCACAAGTTTGTTTTCTATATCTGTGAGTCTATTTCTGTTTTACTTGTACATTCATTTGTATCGTTTTTAGATTCCACATATAAGTGATATCATACACTACGTGCTTTCTCTGACTTACTTCACTAAGTATAATATTCTCTAGGTCCATCCACGTTGCTGCAAATGGCAGCATTTCATTCTTTTTTAAGGTTGAGTAATATTCCATTATGTATTACACCATATCTTCCTTATCCATTCATCTGTTGATGGGCACTTGGGTTGCTTCCATGTCTTGGCTATCGTAAATAGTGCTGCTGTGAACATTGGGGTGCGTGTATCTTTTTGAATTAGTGTTTTCATTTTTTCTGGGTATATACCCAGGAATGGAATTGCTGGATTATATGGTAGTTTTATTTTTAATTTTTTGAGGAACCTTCATACTGTTTTCCACAGTGGCTGAACCAGTTTATATTTCCACCGACAGTGCACAAGTGTTCCCTTTTCTCCATATCCTCTCCAACATTTGTTGTTTGTAGACTTTTTGACGATAGTCATTCCAACAGGTGTGAGGTGATATCTCATTGTGAGTTTCACTTGCATTTCTCTAATAATTAGCAATGTTGAGCATCTTTTCATGTGCCTGTCAGCCATCTGTATGTCTTCTTTGGAGAAATGTCTATTCAGGTCTTCTGCCCATTTTTCGACTGAGTTTTTTAGTTTTCTGATATTGGGTTGTATGAGCTGTTTATGTATTTTGGATATTAACCCGTTGTCGGTCGCATCATTTGCAAATATTTGCTCCCATTCAGTGGGTTGTCTTTTCATTTTGTCAATAGTTTCCTTTGCTGTGCAAAAGCTTTTAAGTTTAATTAGGTCCAGTTTGTTTAGTTTTGCTTTTACTTCTTGCCTTAGGAGACAGATCTAAAAAGAATATTGCTACAACTCATGTCGAAGAGTGTTCTGCCTGTGTTCTCTTCTAGGAGTTTTATGGTTTCATGTCTTACATTTATGTCTTTAAACCATTTTGAGTTTATTTTTCTATATGGTGTGAGGGAATGTTCTAATCTAGAAAGAGAGATATCTTTTTTAAAAGCAGCTTCTTAGAAATGTAATAAACACATTTTAAATTGCACTATTTTTTTTTTTTTTTTTTTTTTTTTTTGGCGGTATGCTGGCCTCTCACTGTTGTGGCCTCTCCCGCTGCGGAGCACAGGCTCCAGACGTGCAGACCCAGCGGCCATGGCTCACGGGCCCAGCCGCTCTGCGGCATGTAGGATCTTCCCGGACCGGGGCATGAACCCGTGTCCCTTGCATCGGCAGGTGGACTCTCAACCACTGCGCCACCAGGGAAGCCCTTAAATTGCACTATTAAAGTACACAATTTGGTGAGTTTGGGCCTATGTATACACCTGTGAAACCATCACTATAATCAAGATGATAAACATATCCATCATTCTGCAAAAGTAGAAAAATATATATTTTAGTAAGCTGAAGGGAAGGAGCTAGTGGAAAGAGAAATTGACTTTATAGGAGAGAAGACAATAGAGCAGAGGCAAAGGAGCAGTGAAATCTAAATATTTACCTCAGCTGTTCATTCAAGGGCCTTTTTTTTTTCTTTTTCTGTTTCCCTGGTATAACCTGTATTACCACTTAAGTTGTAATTTTTTTAATAAGTGATGTCAAAATAAATGATAGATTTCTTTATAATACAGTATCATTTACAGAAAAAACAGTGTAGTCATAGAATTTAAGATTGAGACTATACACCAAAAGCACTCAGACTTCCTACCACTTCAAAAGCCAGTTTGTATCTTTATATGTCAATACTTTAAAACCTCTAAACTGTGTGTCTTCTCTTGCAGCCCAATTAAAGGATATTGCCTATGGCACCAAGCAGTACAAATTTAAACCAGAAATCACGCCAGATGACTCCGTTGATGAGTTTGATGAAACCATTCAGTTAGAACGAGGCGAAAACCTATTTGAAATCCATATCAACAAAGTAACCTTTTCTTCTGAAGTGTTACAGGCATCTGGAGATAAAGAGCCTGTCACCTTCTGTACCTTTGCTTTCTATGATTTTGAACTACAGACAACTCCCATAGTGCGGGGCCTTCACCCAGAATATAACTTTACTTCTCAATATCTCGTTCATGTTAATGACTTATTCTTACAATACATTCAGAAAAATACTATAACTCTTGAGGTCCACCAGGCTTACAGCACAGATTATGAAACAATCGCAGCATGTCAATTGAGATTCCATGAAATTCTAGAAAAAAGCGGTCGAATATTTTGCACAGCAAGTTTGGTTGGTGAGTACAATCTTATAAACTTTGGCTGTTTGAAGCACTGACTGGTTTATATATTAATATGGTGTTCCACATTAGTATCTTCTCTCTCAGATTCAAGGTGCCTTTAGGGTAAGGACAGCATTCTGATATAGCTGCCCACAGTTGATTGGACTCTCTTAAATATCACTAATAATGTCAGTACAATGGCTGTTAATTTTTTAAAGCTTATTAGTGCAAATGTTTATTTACCATGTTGATATCCTTGTTTGATTAAACATTAACTGTAGTACATTTTTTTTTTTTTTTTTTTTGCGGTACGCGGGCCTCTCACTGTTGTGGCCTCTCCCGTTGCGGAGCACAGGCTCCGGACGCGCAGGCTCAGCGGCCATGGCTCACGGGCCCAGCCGCTCCGTGGCATGTGGGATCTTCCCAGACCGGGGCACGAACCTGTGTCCCCTGCATCGGCAGGCGGACTCTCAACCACTGCGCCACCAGGGAAGCCCAATTGTAGTACATTTATCAAAGTTTTTTAAGGAGCTTATCATGTTATCACTGTTACTAAGCACTGGGAATACAGTGATCAGTGGTAAATAAGACAGAGCCCCTACCTTCATGTAGCTTACCTTCTAGAGGGGAAGATGGGCCATAAAACAAATATACATATCATTAGATATGAAGAAAAATTACCAGAGCAAGAGGCTAAAGAGAGGGATGGAAGGTTGCTAATTCAGATAAGGGCTTCCCTACGGGGTGCCGTTGGTAAAGACCTGAATAAAGATCCATGTCAGGATCCAGGGGAAGAATGTTTCCAGCAGAGGAAACAGCAAGTATTGTACAAAGGCCTGAGGGAGGAACAAACCTGCCATGTTGGAGGAACAGCAAGGAGGCCAGTGGCTAGAGCAGAGATGAGACTAAAGCAATAGGCAGGGACCAGATCTCACTGTAGAGCCTTGTGGGTCATGGTGAGGTGTTTGGACTTTTTTTTCCTCTGAGTGATGCAAGTCATTGGGTGGTTTTGAGGAGAGAAGTAACGTGATCACACATAGGTTTTAGAAAAATCACCCTGGGTGCTGTGGGAAGAACAGTCTGTATGGGCCAAGCAAGAAAATAGGACCATTATCAGGCTGTTGTATTAATCTGTGGAAAGATGTTGGTGGCTTGGATTACGATGGTAATGAAAGTAGTGATAAGAATTGGTTATATTCAGTGTATATTTGATTAGCTCTTCCTTAAAAACATGCTCATCAATTGAATGTAGAGTAATGAGGGAAACAAAGGAGACGAGAATTTCTGGTGTGAGCAACCAGGACAATGATGAGGCCATTTATCGAGGTAGACCTGGGCAAGGAACAAATCTGAGGAAAAAAGCTAAGAATTGTGTTTGAACAGGTTAAGATTGACCTGCCTATGAGACAGCCAAGTGGAAATGTCACCTAAACAGTTGGATATACTAGTCTGAAGGTCAGAGATAGAAATATAAAAGCAGGATTCATCAGCATACAGAATATATTTTAAGCCTTGGGCCTAGATAATTTCACATAGAGAGTGAGTATACATAAAGAAGAGAAGGTGACCAAGGACTGAGCCTTGGGAGACTCCAAAATTTAGAGTTCAGGAAGAAGAAGAGCCAGCAAAGGAAACCAAGGAGTGGCCAGTGAGGTGGGAGACAAACCGAGAGTATACAGTATCCTAGAGGCCAAGTGAAGAAACCTTTTCAAGAAGAAAGGAGGGTGCATAATAGCCGGGTCATGGCAGCAACCTAAATGCCCATTGACAAACGAACGGATAAAGATACGGCACATATGTACAATGGAATACTACTCAGCCATAAGAAGAAACAAAATTGGGTCATTTGTAGAGATGTGGATGGACCTAGAGACTGTCCCACAGAGTGAAGTAAGTCAGAAAGAGAAAAACAAATATCGTATATTAACACATATATGCGGAATCTAGAAAAATGGTGCGGATGAACTGGTTTGCAAGGCAGAAATAGAGACACAGATGTAGAGAACAAACGTATGGACACCAAGGGGGGAAAGCGGGGGTGGTGGTGGGATGAACTGGGCGATTGGGATTGACATGTATACACTGATGTGTATAAAATAGATAACTAATGAGAACCTGCTGTATAGAAAATAAATAAAATTCAATAAATACATAAATTTTAAAAAAGGAAAACTTTTTTAAGTGACCAAGAAAAAAAGGAAAGAGGGTGACTTAGGTTCTGGGGAGGAATTTTATTTTATTGATTGCATAGGTGATATAGTCACATGGTTCAGAAGAACTTGCCCTCAAAAAACTTAGTGTGGTGGAGAAGTAGACTGGTGAACTGCCGATTGTGCCAAAGCAGTCAGTGCCCTAATGAGGACATCTTTCTTCGTTTCTGCAAAGGAAGTATAGAGCTCTTAAGTCTCCTGGGAGCCCTAGAGGAAATCGTCACAGAGGAAGAAAGAGAAAGAGCTGCCTGAGTTAGAAGGCGTACTACAACTACAACCCCAGCAAGAGGGTGTGCAGGGCAGACATGCAAGGGTATATTACATATGGTATAGATTTGGCATAGCTATGGTGTTTTTCCCTATACTTACGGCATGGTAGGAAAATGGGAAGGTGCCAAAGATTTCTCGAAAGTTGAATTCATATTCCATTCATAATTTTGAGGTTTCATTTTGTATGTGTCAGACTACATTGAGTGCAACTTGTTAAAAAGTAAAAAGTAGCATCAGGAAGAATCATGGAGTATTTGACTCAATGTTTAGATTTTTCTTTATATTTTAGAAAGATTGAAATATAAACTGGACTACCTCAAACATAGTATGACATAGTTTTTTGTGTTTTTTTTTTGACATAGTTTTTTAATAATATTTAACATACGGTGGAACTCGTACTTGCAGAAGTAACTTTATTTTCTTTATCTCTGTTATTTGCCAATCACACATCATTTGTGCAAGTCATATATTATTTTACTCAGTATAAAATGTATAGTTTTAATGTATAATACCATTGATGTATTTTTTACTGGTATATATTTTGATTTATGGGACTATTTTAACAGTGAGTTATGTATTGGTTTGTAGGAACTAAAGGAGACATCCCCAATTTTGGCACAGTAGAATACTGGTTCCGATTAAGAGTTCCCATGGATCAAGCAATTCGACTTTATCGAGAACGGGCAAAGGCTTTGGGATATATAACATCAAATTTTAAGGGGCCAGAGCAAATGCAATGGGTAAGCTTGTTTGACTTTACGACCCTTTTATGACACAGAAATTTTATAGTATTTCTTTATATTATCATGCTTTAAACCGAAATCATTTTCTTTCACAGCCATCAAGTGGCTTTTTTTAACTTTTTATTTTGAAATAATCATAGACTTACAGGAAGTAGCAAAAATAGTACAGAGGTCCCGTGTAGCCTTCACCCAGCTTCTCCCAATTATAATATTTTATGTAACTATAGTGTAGTATCAAAACCAGGAAATTGATATTGGTACAGTACTATTAACTAGGCTACAGACTTTATCCAGATTTTGCAAGTTTTTACATGCACTTATGTGCGCTTGCCATGTGCACGACTACTCGTGTGTGTGTGTGTGTGTGTGTGTGTGTGTGTGTGTGTGTGTGTGTGTGTGTGTGTGTGTAGGAAGAAGCAGAGTTCGATGCAGTTTCATCATGTGTATATAATCATGTAACTACCACCACAATCAAGATACAGAATTGCTCTTTTACCACGAAGGAACTCCCTTGTGCTATCCAGGACAGTTTCGAAAACGAGAATTGCAGTACGATTATTACACATCAAGTGACTTTCGTTACAATTTCCACTGTTAAGGAAATGGATGGCTATTATTGAGCTTTCATTTATTCTCCTTTTTTCCAACTGTTTCCAACTTCTTCCAAGCTGTTTCATAAACTTTTAGGTTTCTGAAATGCAGAGTAAAATATAAAATGAATATTCTTTTCCTGAGAATTAGAAGTATGAATGCAATTCCTCAGAGCAGCATTTTCCAAACTATGTTTCATGGAGTCTTAATAGCCATATTTCCAAAAGAATTCCGTGATCCAGTAAATGCAGAAAACACTGAATTGAGAAGAATTCGATAGGATCCTTGACTTCAGGGCTTCTCGTGTATAACGTGAATCTCGAGAGGAAGCATAAAGTATACACTTATGTTAAGTAACAAAGGGATAGAATATAGTAGAAACATTTTGGAATGTCTGTTCAAGTCATGATTCTCTTTTTTCATTTGGACCTGCCCTCTTCTAATCCGTGGGGCTGGGCCTCCAGTGGCCAGCTTTACGTTTGGTGATCCTGTTCTCTCCCACTCCACCCAATTATGACTAATGATTCAGGAATATCCACCTGCCCCTAGCTGAGCGAATCAGATTCTGCTTTCTGAGATCAAGAGAAAGCAAGACTCTCCATGCCTGGAACATGTAAAGTTGGGAGCTGTGGGACAGCCATCTGCTACCATGCTAAATGGCAAAGGAAAGAAAATGGGACTGGAAGGAGAATAATGAACAAGCATACAGAGAAAAATGGAAACTAGATGGAGAGTAAATTCCTATAGTTTTCCAGTCCCATTACCTTCCTTAGATACAACCACATTTCTGCTATACAGTTCTATGAAATAACCCTGTAGCCTTATATAAAAGTCTCTTTTCATTGTATTTGCTGGGTGGAATTAGTTTCCATAACTTTCAATTAAAAGAACCATGACTAATATAACATTGATTCCGAAACTTAAAGAACGGCTCCCGTTTCCCAGAGATCATCCTTCTGGACTAGTATTCTTCAGAACACACTTTGGGAAACACTGTTATGGAAAGGGGAATTAGAGATAGAGAAACCACATGATTTATTAATTTTTGTGGTTTAAAGAGTTTTAGACTCCCAGTTTATGGGTTGAATGAGTCATTTACTGTTGGAATTTCAGCTTTTGTGGGTAGACTCGGGGGGGGGGGGGGAGAAACGGAGCGGGTACTTTCTAAGTCCTTCCACTCAGTCTTCTATAGCTGGATGCAAACGAGCCCTGGGAAAGCAGTGTTGTGATTCCCTTCTCAGATTTCCCCTCTCCACACCACCAGATGTCTCCACCAAGGAGATTATGACTTCGGTTCTGTTTTCCTTCTCTAGTAAACTTCTCTAGAATCAAAAGTTCCAGATGTTCAATCCAGATTCAAAAATGCAGTGAAAGAGGGGTCCCTGTATGGAAGGTAGAGAATTACCTAACACCACCACAAGGCACTGCAACACTACGTTCTTTGTCCCAGATCACATCAGCTATGGAAGGCTTAGCAGTTAGTCAATGCAGGTGTTTGCTAGAATACTTGTGCACTGACTGCCTGAGTAATAGTCCCAAAAAGGGCCATAGAGTAGTTTCTGACCCTGCCTGACAACTCCCTTTGCTCATCTCTCTTCTGAAATGTCCTTCCAATCCAAGGTTTTACCCCTCCAATGTTTATCTCTCACTCTGTTTTCTTGTTCCTTGGCCTCAGGTATCTGCTTCCCCAGATCACATTGGTTCAGGATGAGGGCCAACCCAAATATAACAAAATCATCTCTGTGGGTGGGTACCATCAAATTCATTCGTTTCTCATTTAAGAATGCGATATGATCAGAATAACTGGAATGGTTGAAGGAGTAGCTCCTTTTTTTTTTTAAGACATTTATTCAGCATCATGATCAGACTATTACATTTAGCAATCAACAGCATGGGTGCAAAAAAAAAAAAAATCTACATTAAAACCCTTTGTTGGGGGGCTTTCCTGGTGGCGCAGTGGTTGGGAGTCCGCTTGCCGATGCAGGGGACACGGGTTCGTGCCCCGGTATGGGAAGATCCCATATGCCGCGGAGCGGCTGGGCCCGTGGGCCATGGCCGCTGGGCCTGCACGTCAGTCGCCTGTGCTCCGCAGCGGGAGAGGCCACAGCAGTGAGAGGCCTGCATACCGCAAAAAAAAAAAGAAAAACAAACAAACAAAAAATACCCTTTGTTGGAATGCTTTACACTTTCCACAGAACAGAAACTAAAAGAACCTGTTATACAATTAGTCACAAATACAGTCCCCGAGTTTTTTTGCCAATACACATGAGTATTGTCTAAAACATGTCTTCTTTGTAGCATCTAGACCCTGCCACCACTGTGCTTGGCTGAGTTCACAAATCTCTTGTAACCGGTAGCTTCCCTGTCACTTCCCTGACTCTCCTCTACTGCTAAGCTTTGTTTCCTGGCAGTAATTAAAACCTTCTGCCACTGCCATAGCTCCTGCTGCTGCTGGAACCACCACAGCTACCTTGGTTTCGTGGTTTGGGAAAGTATTGGCCTCCACCACCATAGTGGCCAGAACTTCTGCCTCCAAAGTTTCCTCCTTTCATGGGCCCAATATTTGAAGGTTGATTGTTGTAACTGCCAAAATCATCATAGCTTCCACCACCTCCAAAATGGCTTCCATTGTTACTAAACCCATTATAGCCATCCCCACTGCCACCATATCCATCACCACTGCGGCTGCCACCAAAGCCAGCTCGGCCACTGAAGTTTCCTCCACGACCAAAGGTGTCATTCCCACCAAAACCCCCTCCACGACCACAACCAAAGTTTCCAGAACCACTTCGACCTCTTTGGCTGGATGAAGCACCAGCCATCTGTTGCTTAGGTAGGGCTTTCCTTACTTCACAGTTGTGGCCAATCACAGTGTGGTATTTCTGAATGACAGTCTTGTCTACGGAGTCATGGTCATCAAAGGTTATGAAAGCAAAGCCTCTCTTTTTGCCATTGCCTCGATCAGTCATGACTTCAGTCACTTCAGTTTTCCCGTACTGTTCAAAATAATCTCTTAGGTGATGTTCTTCAGTGTCTTCTTTAATGCCACCAACAAAAATCTTTTTCACAGTTTAAGTGGGCACCAGGTCTTTGAGAATCTTCTCTTGAGACGGCCCTCTTTGGTTCCCCAACTCTTCCATCCACCTCGTGTGGCCTTGCCTTCATGGCCGCATCTACCTCCTCCACAGTGGCATATGTGACAACCCCGAAGCCTCTGGAGCATCTGGTGTTTGGATCCCTCATTACCACACAGTCTGTGAGCACTCCCCATTGCTCACAATGGCTCCTCAGACTGTCACTGGTTGTTTCAAAGCTCAAACCTCCGATGAAGAGCTTCTGCAGCTGTTCAGGCTCTTTGGGAGACTCTGACTTAGACATGACGGCAGTGGAGGGGAGAGACATCAACGATGCTTACCTGGCGGCGTCCACGGGCAGAAAGGAAGGAATAGCTCTTAATAAAATTGTGAACTAGGGGACATTTGTCTTGGACCTAACTGCTCACTTTACCTGTTAATTATTAAATAGAATTAAAGAACATCAGATTAACTATTTTCTTGGCTTTATTTGGTTTTAACAGCAATCTCTACATGTATGCTCAGTCTTCTATATTTGCTGCTAATAGCATCCGTACATACGTTCTAGAGAGTATTGGTTTTAAATAAGAGTCGAGTCTTTTACTGGGAAATTCACTTTGAAGTGAAAATCTGCAGCGTTTTGTCCATCTACAAAAGTATTTTGTTTGGGGGTTGGCAGCTGTTGTTTACTTTTCACTGTATTATTACTATGATATAAATATGTATGTTTTTCCAGTTAAGTCAGCAAGCACCCAAAACTGCTCAGCTCGGTTCTACTGATTCCACAGATGGCAACTTAAATGAACTTCATGTTACAGTAAGATGCTGCAGCCGCCTGCAGTCCCGAGAAAGCCACCTTCAACCACACCCATATGTTGTGTACAAGTTTTCTGACTTTGCAGACCATGACACAGCCATCATTCCCTGTAGCAGTGATCCACAGTTTGATGATCATATGTGTTTCCCGGTGCCAATGAATATGGATTTGGATCGATACCTTAAGTCAGAGTCTCTGAGTTTTTATGTGTTTGATGATAGTGATACCCAGGAGGATATTTACATAGGAAAAGTCAATGTGCCTCTGATTTCATTGGCACATGACAGGTGTATTTCAGGTAAGCCTATTTCTTGAATCCATGAAATTGTTTAAAAAAAAAAACACCACCTAAATTATACCTCAGTGTTATGGATATGATCTGTTTGTAACAATCTTCCTAGCCTTCTCAGATAATCTTAAACTTTGGGCCCATAATATTATATTGTTTTAGTTATTTTCTTAGTAGTTGTTCCAGGGATTACAGTATGCACCTCAGCTTGCCACAGTCAAACTTAATGCTAATAACTCCATTAAAATTTAGAAAATCTGCTCCAGTATAATTCCATTCCCTCCCCCCTCCTCTGTGATATTGTTGTCATATATATGTACATAGTATGCCTGTATATGTTATAAACTCAACAGTACAATGTTATAATTATTGCTTTATATAACTTTGTCCTTAAGGGAGAATATATATAATTATAGGAGGCTTTTATATTAACTTACATATTTACCATCTCTGGTATTCTTTATTTCCTCATTTGGATTTGAGTTACTGTCTGGTGTCATTTTCTTACTCCAAATAGCTCTATTTCCTCCCCCTCTTTTGTGTTATTATTTCATATATTTTTTAATCTTTACATGTTATAAGTCCAGGATTATAATTTTATAATTATTGTTTTATGCAGTTGTTTTTTAAATCAGCTAAGAGGAAAAACATATTTATACTGTGTTTTATAATTACCTATGTAATTACCTTTATTCACATCTGTTCCTTCATGTTGATTTGAGTAACCATCTGGTGTCACTTGCTTTTAGCCTGAAGAAACTCTTTCAATATGTCTTGTAAGTCAGGTCTGCTGGCAATGAATTCACTTAATCATTGTTATTTGGGAATGTCTTTATATTTTAGCTTTTATTTTCTGAAGGATAGTGTTGCTGGATATCATATTCTTAGTTGTCAGGTTTATTTTCTTTAAGCACTTTGAGTACATCAGACAGTTGATTCTGGCATCCGTTGTTTCTAATGAGAAATCATCTATTAATCTTATTATGGTTCCCTTCTACATGATACAGCTCTCAAGATTTTTTTTTTTTTTTTTTTTTTTTTGGCTTTTGACAGTTCAACTCTAATGTGTTTAGATGTGGATCCCTTTGTGCTTATTCTACTTGGAAGCTTTTGAGCTTCTTTATGTGTAGGGTACTGTTATGCACCAAATTTGGGGAATTTTCTGCCCTTCTTCAGTTATTTTTTCTGTCCTTTCTTCCCCTTCTTAGATTCCTGTTACACATATGTTCATATGTTTAATGGTGTCCTACAGGTCTCTGAGGCTCTGTTGATTTTTTTTCATTTTTTCTCTTCAGATTGGATAATCACGGTTGATCAATCTTCAAGTTCATTGATTCTTTCTTCTGCAGCTCATATCTCCTACTCAGCCCCTCTATTGAATTTTTTCATTTCAGTAATTATACTTTCTAACTCCAGAATTCCTTTTTAACTGTCTCTTTTTTTATTGAGATATAGTTGATGTATAATATTATATGTTATAGGTATACAACATAGTGATTTGTAATTTTTAAGGGTTATACTCCATTTATAGTTATTATAAAATATTGGCCGTATTGCCTGTGTTGTACAATATATTCTAGTTCTCTTTTTTTATAATTTCTATATCTTTATTATATTCTCTGTTTTATAAGTCATTGTCATCACACTTTCCTTTAATTCTTTAAATATGGTTTCTTTTAGCTCTTTGAACATATTTATAATAGCTGCTCTGAGGTCTTTGTCTCCTAAGTCTAACATCTGGATGCCCTCAGAAAGTATCTGTGGATGACATTTTGTCTCCTGTTTCTTTGAATATCTCATGAATTTTTGTTCTTGTTTAAAATTGGACATTTAGGACACTATATTGTAGCATCTCTAGATTCCAGCCCTCCACAGGGTTGCTGTTGCTGTTGTTGTTTGGTGACTTGCCTAGACTACTTCTGTAGTCTTTTTCCCTCACTATAGCCACTGATGTCTCTGCTAAGTTTTTGTTTGCTTGTTTTATTCTTGTTTTAATTTTAAGCCTGAACATAGTTTAGTGGTCAACCAGTGGTTGTTGAGAGTTGTGTTTAAACAGCTTGAGCTGGCAGGCTTCCACCCTTTGCCTATGGATCAGTGTATGGCTTGGGTAATGCATTCAAAGTTCAGACAGTCTATAAGTCTCACATTCAGCCAGGGACAAGTAGCGTACTAGTGTCTTTTCTGACTCCCACTGTCTTTACTGAGGTTCAGTAGATTTTCTTAAATAAATGCTTCTTAATTTGTTGTATACCTTTGATCAGTTTCCAGAGTTCTTAAGTGATTATTTCTGTTCATTTTATCCAGTGTTATCATTGCTTTTTGTGGAATATATTTACTGATCTCTTCACTCAGCCATTCTGTAAGTCTCACCTGTGCCTGTAGTAGAAGTTTCTCACCTCCCTATATTCCACCTGTGTCCTTTTTGCTACCTAAAGTCTAGAGTTGTTTAGTTTTTTCTTTCCTAGCCAGCCATTAAAAGAAGTGTCAAACACTTGAGAACCAAGTAATGGATACCCATAAACAAAAGTTATGCTTGAAATATAGGTTTGGTTTTTTCATGTCAGGGATTTTCATACTGAAAATTCTAGTATGATGATTAAAATTTGTGACTCAATATTATGTATTCAGCTAGGTGATACTTTTTGTTACTGCTATATGTTTTGGGTGGTTTGTTTATTTTATGGACATTTTTTGCTGTGCTACTATTAACTTGGAATAATTTAACAAATCCCAGTAAAATGTATTTAAAATTAGAACTATGTAGTAATATAAAGACTCCTTAGGATACATATATTATTTGAAATTTTGAAGTTTTAATATATTTTTCTGCAGACACACAAGAATATCAAGTCAAAATGAAGCTTATTATCTGAGCTATAACCCAGATAATATCTTAGAGGAAGGCTAAGAATTCTGAAGAATCTCTGAATTTAATTTCAGTGAATTAAAATATTTCTAAGTCAATTATCTCATCTTTGAATTAGTATTATCTTTGAGGCCTTAACTTCTGAAAGCAGTCTGCTTGAGAGATGAACCTATCATAGATCCTTTTGTCTTATTTTGTTCTCTTAAGTCATTTGGCTTGTGAGTAAAAGCCAGACTTATTTTTAATAAGTTGTGGGTAGTTCTTTTTGCTCTTCTTTAATTTTTATGGTAATAAAACTTCACTCTAACATTAATTAAAATTCTTTTTGTAATTTGACAGGAATATTTGAGTTAACAGATCATAAAAAGCAGCCTGCAGGAAGCATCCATGTTATACTGAAATGGAAATTTGCTTACCTTCCACCAAGTGGATCCATAACAACTGAAGACTTAGGGAATTTCATACACAAAGAAGAGTCTGAAGTTGTTCAAAGACTACCTCCAGCATCCTCTGTTAGCACACTAGTTGTAGTGAGTAACAGTGACTTTGAATTTCCTATAAAAGTAAATAGCCACATAAAAGAGAAAAAAAAAATCTGAAAGGTATGTTCATCATTCTCAGTTTGACATATTGGTTTATCTTAGGCACCAACACCTAAACCAAGACGTTTAACACCTAAAGATAAGAAGGTATCTTTTGTGGATATCACACCACATCAGCGTTCTGTAAGTAGTAAACACTCAAAATACTATTTTTTTTCCCATAACAAATATTCAGAATAAATGATATAGTATACCCTCCCTGATTTAAACGGAAACAGATAAATAAAATACTTCTTCCCTTAAAATGTTACCTTTGTAATTTGGCACTGTGTGTAAGTGTTAAATGTTCTTACTCTTTGATCTGAACCCTCCTTTGGCCCCATATCTCTCTCCAGATACTGCCCGAATCCTCTGCCCCCATTTACCATAAAGCAAAACAGAACAAAACTCTTCAAAAAGTTGTCTTAATTCCATCTTCCTTTCCTCATACTGTTCCTTGCTCACACTAGTAAAACTTTTCCTCCTTAAAGCCACTCTTGCTAAGGTCACAGTGACTTTCACTTTGCCACTTCTCACAGTGGCCGATTCTCAGTCTCCATCTTAATCTCCCAGTAACCTTTGACACAATGGAATACTTGCTCCTTTTACTCTTGGCCTCTGGGATACCATGCCTTCCTAGTTTTCCTCCAATTTAGCCAGTTATTCTTCTCATTCTCCTGGACCATAACTCTAAATGTTGAAGTACCTCAGCAGTCAAACTTCAGACCTAGACCTCTTCTCTTCTCTATCTGTATCTAAGTAAAGAGATCTTATCCAAAAAACAAACAAGCAAATGAACAAACATAACAAAACAGAAACAGAGTTACAGATAGAAAGAACAAATGTGGTTGCCAGAGGAGAGAGGGGTAGGGGGGAAGAAACAAATAGATGAAAGAGGAAAGGAGATACAAACTTCCAGTTGTAAAATAAATGGGTCACAGGTATGAAATGTACAATGTGAGGAATATAGTCAGTAACTGTGTAGTATCTTTGTATGGTGACATATCATAACTAGACTTATCGTAGTGATCATTTTGAAATGTAAAGAAATAGAGAATCACTGTGTTATGTAACAGGAACTAACATAGTGTTGTAAGTCAATTATACTTCAAAACCAAACAAATTCATAGAAAAAGAGATCAGATTTCTGGCTACCAGAAGCAGGGGATGGGGGAGGGACAATTGGATGAAGGTGGTCAAAAGGTACAAACTTCCAGTTATAAGATAAATAAGTACTAGGGATGTCATGTCCAACATGATAAGTATAATTAACACTACTATATTTTATATATGAAAATTATTAAGAGAGTAAATCCTAAGTGTGCGTGTGTGTGTGTGTGTGTGTGTATATGTGTGTGAAAAAGTCTTATCATGATTGGGGATTTAATAATAAATACAAAGTAACATACATGTATGTTTTCACATTAATGTAAGGAGACCTGTACTTCTCCTGAAGATATGAAGGAAATTTCACCAGAAGTGGAACATACACCAGAAATAGAAATTAATATGCCAACTGTTTCACATATTCCTGAGGTATGTGTTTGTATTAAAATTATTTTGTAAGGTTTGTTTTTTAAAGACTTTGTCTTTGCATTGACATGGATCAAGAAATCATATCGTTGATCCTATTTTTATATATGACTTCCTTGGAATAGAAATGTCAAAAATATCACAAGTATAACAGTTACAATTAAGCAGACATTAGTAGGTAGTAAATACATATGTGAATTAAAGTATAATGTAAAATTCATTTTGAGATTAATGCTTTTTTATTCTTAGTTTATAATCATATTTTAATTTATCTGCATATTTTCATTTATACAGCTTAAGTGATTATTTTCTAATGACTCATATATATAGTGCATGTAGTGCATATTTACGTGCTTAATTATCATTCAGGTGCTTCAGCAAGAATGCTATAAATGTGATCTAAGCAATAATACATCAACGTGCTTTTATTTCTTCAGGTTTCTCAGGAAAGCAGTGTAGATAAGGTAAAAGAGAATACAGAGAAAGTACAACAAGGAAGAGATGATGATGTGTCTTTACTCTCTGAGGGTCAGCTTGCAGAACGAACTTTGACTTCTTCTGAAGATGAAACAGAAATAGCTGAAGAACTGGAACCAGAAGGTGACTTTCTTTTTTAAATTAACATTATTTCCTTAACTCTGTTTTATTTAATCTGTTAGAGCGTGCATGCCTCATAGAACATTTTCATTTAATAGTGACTGTACTTCCTGATAGCTGTTTCTTGACAGAAATGATGGGATATATAGGTCAGTCTGGTCAGCTGTGGTCAGGTGGAATTGTTGCATATCTTCTTATTTCAACTTGGAGCACCACAACAGAATGCAAGTATTGTGGCTGACCATGTTCCCAGTTTATATTTTAAGTGACTTTATAGCCTCTTTGGGTTCAGTACTGTTATCTGGGTTATTCTAGAGGATTTGACTTTTTAAAAATTAAAACTAAGAACTCAGACCAATAAAAGACAACTTGCATCATGATTTAATTTATATAAACATCTAGAAAAGGCAAACAGATTAATCTGTTGTGACAGAAAGCATTTAAGTGGTTGCCTAGGGAAGGACGAACGGGAATAGAAAGGTGCAGAAGGAAAGAGATTACAAGGGGGCATGAGGAAATTTTAGGGGGTGATAGATATGTTCACTGTCTTAATTGTGGTGGTGGTTTCACAGAATTACATATTTGTCAAAATATATAGTTTCAGAATGTAAATACAGACTTTGTACTTTAAATTTGTGTGGTTTATTATATGTCAGTTTACTGCAATAAAGCTGTAAAACCTTTAAAAATGTTTTTAAATAGTAGGAATAACTTGATTTTGACACAGTAGTATTGGTTAGGCTGTTAGACATTATTACCATGTTCTTCTCTTTAAAAAAATTTTTTTAATTTCGTACTAGAGCAAGCTACATTCTTATTTCCTTTGTTTCTGCTAAAACTAAACCTGGAATTTTTCAGTCATTTTTTTTCTCTTTTCTAAAATGTAATATAAATATCTTTACTGCTAAAAAAAATCCAGACATGATTACCATATTGTTCTTTTAAGGTTATCCTTGTAATGTATGCTTATTTCTCTCCACGTCACAAGGTGCAAATATAATTGGTTTAACAGATTTAAACCAAAAAAATTTTATTTTTTAACAGATGAAGAAGACAGATCAGCTTCTGACAGTGATGAGTGTATTATTCCAGGTCCTACCGCCAAGACCATCAAACAGGTCAGTAACCTGATATCAACCAGAAATGTTCTGAAATAAAGCTGCTTTTCATTCATAGTTTATCAGTCTTCATATATGAAAATCTTAAGGCAGAATATTTCTGGAAAAATTGTAATGTGTTATCATAATCTTATCCAAGTAATCATCTAGTACGAGAAAATTTTATTTACACTTTCATTATGTAACAGACCATAACATGTAAGTGTTATTTTTGCTTACATGTTTAAGAGTACCGAACATCAGTAGCTTCAATAGTTACTTGCTAAAACCAGCTGACTTCTCTGACTCCTTTTCAGAACCATTATACAAAGATGTATTAAATCAAATCTGAACTTTAAAGAATTCAAAATGTGAGATTGCATTTAAAACTATAATAACTTACACATGTGAATTCATAGGCTATTCACATGTGTAAGTTATCTAAATATGTCACTGATAAGCTATTAAAGTTATTTCATTCTGCCAAAAAATTAAACCCTTAGAAGGTAATTAATTTCATATAGGTATACTTCGCTTGTTTTGTAGCACATTGCTGAAAAGTAGTATGTAAATTGAAATTTTGAGAAGAAAATTATACTTTAATTTACATAGGAAGTGTCCCACTTACCAGAGCATTTCTCATTGTAAGGGGAGAAAAAGGTTTTATAAAGTAAATGTAAGTAAAGTGCTAGCTTTTTCTATTCATCTACATTAATTTTCCTGAAATGATTAATTGTATTCCTTTTCTTTAGAATTTCTACTTTATTTTTAAGAATTGCAATACTTATTTCAACTCTTAAAATCTCACATTCTTAGCTTAATCTCTCTGCAGAACAAACCCATAAAACAGAACATTTCAGTTGTCACAGATGCCTCCGTAAAATAGAGAAATCCGTTGTTTCCATGATTGACAAATACAAACAGATGATTATAAATATAAACAGAACAACTCATCTGTCCAAAGTTTTATTATAATTATTATTATATAATTATTAATTATAATAACATCATCTAACATATAGTGTACTGATATATGGAATCATTATTGCTCAAAAGTGATAAATTAAAAAAGGAGTCTTGCATATGGTTGCCTGAAGACTTAATTATAGCATTTAGTTCAATTCAGTTTAATTCGTTTGCTTTGTCAAATCTGAAATTGTTAAATTATTTTATCAAAATAAATCAAATTATTTCAGTGAATAGAAATTCTCTACCCTCTACTGGAAATTTTTGATAATGGGAATCAATGGGAAAATGAGCCTCTTGTGTGGAATTTAGCTGTCTAGCCATTTGTATTAGTCAGTTTTCCAAAGAAACAGAACCAATAAGATAAATTTATGTAGAGAGAGAAAGAAAGTTACTAAAAGGAATTGTCTCTCGTGATTATGGAGAATATGGAGTCCCAAGATCTGCAGTCTACAAGCTGGAGACCCAAGGAAGTCAATGGCTTAGTTCCAGTCTGAGTTGGAAGACCTCAGAACTAGGAGAGCCCATGGTGTGAGTTCCTGTCCTAAAGCAGGCAGGCAGGAGACCTACAAAGAGTAGATGTTTCAGTTCGGTTCCAGGGCAAGAAAAGACCAATGTCCCAGCTCAAGGCAGTCGGGCAGGAAGAGCTCCCTATTACTCAGCCTTTTTGTTCTATTCAGGTCTTCAATTAATTGGATGAGGCCCCATCCACATTAGAGAGTATAATCGGCTTTACTCAGTCTGCCAATTCAAATGTTAATCTCATCCAGAGACACCTTCACAGACTTACCCAGAATAATGTTTGACCAAATGTCTGGGTACCTCGTGGCCCAAACAAGTTGCATATAAATTTAACCATCACATCATTTTATTAAGAATACTCCATTCATTACATCAAGAGTAGTAAGCCTGCAAGCTTGATTCAGATATCTCTCTCACATGGTTCACATTTCCTTCTCAATAGTTCTGCAAGACTCTGCTTACTTTCATCACGATTTTTGAAAGGCTATATTGTTTAGCCTTTTGAACATAACAATATGAGATACTGAATCAGTCCTAGGGTCTACAGGACTAGTACCAAGGGGTATATTTATCTAGCCAATCTACAAACAGCACTCATCTCTCTTGTTATAACTCAGCGATTCCCAGGGATTCACCATCTGCAGTTTGTGATCACTCTTCCGTAAGGAGGTAGATATAGTGTTCCGGCCCTGCCCTCAGGAAACATTACATTCATTGGGAAGATGTTTTCATGAAAAAGTCAAGTAGTAATTCAGCAGTTAAATTACAATATAAAACAATGTCAGGACACAGTACCAATGATTAATAGTCAGATATTTGAGCTAAAGAATAAAGCTGTTTGGGACCTATCCTCCTCATTTTCCAAATGAGTAAACTGAGATTTTGAAATAAGGTGACTTGCTGACAATCATGCCACTAATTAAGGAAGTTCAGAGGAAGGAGAAATTTGGAGTGATTTTTCAATAGACTTCATTAAGGATATGCCCACAAGCTGGCTCACCCACCCTTTCTCATAGTTTCGTGTCTGCTTTTTCTCATTTTAAGCTGACTTTTTCTGCTTCACTTGCTTACTGCCCAAAGATAGCCACACAGAACACCCAGCCCCAAGGAGAAGGATCTGATGAGCCACGTCTAGCCTCTGGATTGGGTCCATCGTTATCAGTTGTGCTCCTTTGACCCATTTAGCTGTGGCCAGTCACACAGTAGAAAGGAGTGTCCTGCTTTAACTGTGACAACTCAAAGATGTGGATATATGGCAGCAGGGAGAAAATCATGTGCATTTTTACTGCAGGCAGGGATGCACATTATGTTTCAGAAGTCAAGAATACACTAACTGGAGAAGCCTTTCTGTAGAAAGGGATAGAAGACTTCAGTTACAATGGTGAAGACTAAATGTTTTGGATTTTATCCAAGAGACCCTAGGGAGACATTGCAACAGTTAATTTTATTTTCTAAACATTGTATTCATCATCTAAGAGTAACTTTCAAAGTATGGAGAAATGCTATCTAAATTATGTCATCTTAGACCAGTGATTTTCAACTGGGGGCAATTTTGCCACCCAAGGGACGTTTTGGCAATGTCTGGAGGCATTTTTGGTTGTCACACTGGGAGGGACTACTACTGGCATCTAGTGGTTAGAAGTCAGGGCTGCTGCTAAACGTGCAGCAAAGCATAGGACCCACGACAAAGAACTATCTGGCCTAAAATGTCAATAGTGCTGAGGTTGAGAAGTCCTATATCAGACTTTCAGCAAAATCATGTATATATTGACAACATTGCTAGCATCTCAGTGCAGTTATACAGTGCTCTTAACTAAGAGTAAAGAACTTTGATTTAACCAAGAAGTTTAGTGAAAGAGCTGTTCCTCTAAAATATTCAATTAATTCTAATGTACACATATATTTTTCCTTTGTAGTAAACTGGGTTTTTTCCTTATTACTTCCAGAAAAGTAATTTGTGTTACTTTGCTACAGCCTAATACAGTCTTCACTACCATTCCAAAATGTGATTTCCTATAATGGTTTTAGATGCTGTCTCAGAAGTGTGAATATCGTTTAAAGCAAGCGGCTATTTTAAGCAATGCTTTGTGCCTTGGTAGCCATTAATCAGCTCCCATGTGGTTTTAAAAATTCTACTTTTAGTAGAAGGTAATGACCAGAATCTTATTTCATAGATGAAATTTGGTTAATAAAATTCATAAGATGAATCTTATTTCATAGGTGAAATTTGGTTTTGTTAAATTATATAACAAATACAGTAAAATAGTATAATCTGTAAGCACAGAAACAAAATAAGAGATCATCATAATGTTGAAATACAGCATTTTCTAGTGATTGTACCAGTTTTTCTGTGTGCTACTTCTGCAAATCGTTTGATATGAGTCATGGAACCTTTTTCTTTACAGATTCCATAAGCAGTACAAAGAACTCCTGAATATGTTTCACTCAGATTCATCAGTTGTTAACATTTCTTCATACTCTTTTTTTAATCATTTCTCTTCTCTCTCCTATATATGCTTATGTGCAGTATGTATACATCATAAACACACATTCTTACATACATAGTTGTAATGAATCATTTGATAGTTGCAGAGATCATGCCCCTTTACCCCTAAATACTTCAGAATAATAATACTGTAATCTACAGTTCTTATTAAAATTTTGCCAGTTGTCCCAGTATTATCCTTTATAGCATGTTATTAATCTGGTCCAGGATCAAATCCAGATCACACATTGCATTTAGTTTTCATTCCTCTGTAGCCTCCTTTAATGCATAATGGTTCCTCAGCCTTCCATTGAGTTGGTCTTTCATAACATTGACATTTTTTAAGAATGCAGGCCATTTATATTGTAAAATGTCCTTCAATTTGGATTTGTGTGATTCAGGTTGTTCGTTTTGGTAGGAATACTACAGGAGCAATGCTGTGTCCTTTTCAGTGCATGATACCAGGAGACACAGGATGTCATTTTATCTGATTGTTGATAGTAACTTTTAAGCACAAAAATACTTGTGGCTCATTAGTTTCTTCTTTTGTCTCCTCTTTAAGAACTGCTTCAGGTAGAAATCTCAGGACAGGAATACATAGCTTTCTTTGGAAGGGAAGATACTACTGAGTGTCTAATATGTGCTAAGCACATGCTATGTAATACCTCCTTATAGTTCTCACAGCAGTTCTTTATTCATTAGCATCTACTGTGTATCATACAAGAAACAATCCCTAGCCTCAAAAAATTCACAATCTAGGGCAAACACAATTACAATGCAGTGGTCAGCGCTAGGAGAATGGAATGCACAGCTGCTGTGGGAGCTTTCAGGAGGGGTGCCTAACTCAGCATTAGGGACCCTCATCAAGGATGGCTTCCTAGAGTCAGTGAAGCTTGAGCCAAGACTTGAAGATGATTAAGAATTAGTGGAAGCAGAGGAGGGGACATTATAGGCCAAAGAAACAAAAGCATAAGAATTTGAGAGAATGTGGAGCATGGCTTGTTCTGAGAATCAGAGCGGTTTTAGGATGGGCCAAGCCTATGGCACACATGGGGATCCCCAGGAGAATATGCTGAAAAGATAGTCATGTCCAGAGCATTGAGGCTTCTGTGTGTTATCTGAGGAGGTTGAAGTCTGTCCTGAAGTTCTACGAGCGGCCAATGAGGATTTTTAAGGGAGGAGGAAGATCAGTCATTCGTTAAACAGGTAGTGAGCATTGTCTGTGTCCCGAGCCTTATTCTAGGGACTGGGAATTTAGCAGTGAATAAGAGAAATAAGTCTCTTGCTCTTGTGGAGCTTGCACTCTTGAATCACATTTTAAAAGATCCTGCTATCAATAAAGTAAAGAATAGATTAGATGCACAGGGACTAGTTAAAAAGTAATTAAATAACCCCACTCTGTGGTTACCTCCACTTTGTAGAAATTTTTTAAATTGCCTTTACCTATAGCTATAATGTCACAAAATTGAGAGTGAGAGTAGTGTCCTAGATAAACATCATTTATGCCAATTACGCTATGAATTTCAATTATCTACTACACTGTGTAAGCAATTTAAGATTATTCAGTTTCTTTTTTTCATGTTACAGAATCTGACAGCTCATAGTTATTTTTTAGAAATGTTGATCCTTAAAAGGAATCTAACAGATTTCCCAGGACTCAGACATATTACTTGGTTCTTCCTCTTTTCTTCATGTCTGTGATGTATAATTAATCATAGATTACTTCATTTTGTTTCATTTCATTTACAACATTTATGAGCTTCACTTTGTCAGAATGAAATGCTTGTCCCCTCCTTTCCTTTCCAAGATGGCATAATTAATGTTAGCATCTTTTTTAACAGACTACATAAAGTTTAGTGGCTGGATTAAATCAAGTCATTAACATAATGTGCCACCCAATTTGCCCCTATCTCTCTTCGTTTCCAGGACATCAAAGTGCCACAGAGCACCAGTGTAATTGGGCCTTGCTGGCCTGTCAGGTTCCGTCAGCCTGATGACTGCTGCTTTTACTAAAAAGCTTCTAGGCATGATAATTACTGGGGGTGGGGAGTCTGAGAAATGTAAAACTTTGGACATTTCTCTATGAATATTTTATTAATTTGAATAATCAGAAGTTAACAGTATCAATTTGATGTATAATACATTGATTAAAAGCCTTGTTTTAGGTCCTCAAAATAGACATCAAAACCGAAATTTTGCATCTGCCATAGCATTAAAAAAAAAAAGAATTATCAATCCTTCTTTCACATTATTCCTAATTTTACCATTTAAGCAATGCAGCTCTCAATTTTTACAACTAAATATATTGCCTTCAACTCACAGATTTCTTAAAGTGTGCCCACAGGTGAGAATGGGAGATCACAGGCTAAAGAGTAATGATCTTTTTTGTGCAATGCACATTTACATCTTTCTCCATTCCTACTAATAGCAGTTTTGTAAAAGCTGCCATATTCAATCGGACTGAAATTCAGTTCCACCCAGATACCAGGTTCTCTTGAACAACATGAGCTGGCATTCCCAGGTGATCGCAGTAATGATGTCCAGCAAAATATGTTTTAAAGCTTTGAAAAGCAAAATGCATAAAGCAGCTCACCACTTTTAGCACTCATGTATTACACGTGGTTAAATCACTTCAGAATCAAAGATGATATCCTATCAGTGGGTAGAGTAAGCCCCGCCCACTGTTTTACATATGGAAGCTTAAGCTAGATAACCAGAAATGCTGGATTACTCTCCTGATATTGATTGCCTTTAAAACTATTTTTTATATTTTGTAACTTAATTATCTCTTACTAATATACCACGGACTGGGCTTCCCTGGTGGCGCGGTGGTTGAGAGTCCGCCTGCCGATGCAGGGGACGCGGGTTCGTGCCCCGGTCCGGGAGGATCCCGCATGCCGCGGAGCGGCTGGGCCCGTGGGCCATGGCTGCTGGGCCTGCGCGTCCGGAGCCTGTGCTCTGCAACGGGAGAGGCCACGACGGTGAGAGGCCCGTGTACCGCAAAAAAAAAAAAAAAAAAAAAATATACCACGGACATCTTTCCATAGCAGTATACTCTATTTCTTTTTTTGCATATGCATAATATTACATTGTATAGCTGTACCATATTTATTTAAATAAGCACCTTTTGGTGGACCCTTTGGTTTCTATCAGTTTTTGCTAATACAGACATTTCCAGATTAAGTGCTTTTGTACAGAACATTTTTACACAAAATGTGTAGAAATTACTGTTTCCTCATATCACACTTCATGTCAAATTTATGAATAAGAAATATCTCACTGATGATTCCATTTAAAAAGAAGCAAACAAAAAGGTATATTTGTTCATACATAGTATATTTGTACATACATACATATGTATTTTTTTTTCACACACACACACAGTGTTTTATTTTTACAAGAGATAAATAAACTGACGCCAAGCATTGTAAATGGATGACCACAGTAAAAGCAACAATGATTGCAATTACCAAACACGAAACACACTCATACTGTGTCATAATAGTGACATTCAGTCCAGGAATCCTCCACTGTAACAGCTCCTTTACTTTGCAGTGATAATTGATTTGTATATTTTTTGCCTCTGAGTCCTTGTGGGATATATATTTTTTTTATTCAAACAGAAAGTCACAAAAATTATAATCATCCTCATCAGTTCACTCAGTCCCATGTAATTAATTTTTTTTCATCTTGATCTTTTGTTAGCACTTTTATGAATTCATCAGTTTTCCATTAGAGTTCTGAAAATGCTTATTCATTCAGTTCAGCAGTATAGTCAGTTACCAGAAACCTGTACTTGTCAGAGTCTTTGCCATGAATTCCTTGAAGATGAAACCCTTTTATAGGAACATTTTTGCAAAAGCAACAGAGTACACCCAGAACTGTCTGTAAATGACAAAAGACTTAAAAATGACCACAGTTAAAAATTTGATGAAAGTTCATGATAATGCAATTGACAAGGAAATTTACTTATTTCTGAGATATACATTTTAAAGTAATAACTAGAATTATGACTTATAACATTATACCAGAACATATAAGATTTTTAGAAATTTCATGTAATGTCTGAAACATTTATGTTAACATATTTCCATACAAATAACCCAAAGAAAGTTTAGTATTAGTTGTTTTTTTTGTTTGTTTGTTTATACTGCAGGTTCTTATTAGTCATCAGTTTTATACACATCAGTGTATACATGTCAATCCCAATCACCCAATTCAGCACACCACCATCCCCACCCCACCGCAGTTTTCCCCCCTTGGTGTCCATACATTTGTTCTCTACATCTGTATCTCAACTTCTGCCCTGCAAACCGGTTCATCTGTACCATTTTTCTAGGTTCCACATACATGTGTTAATATACAATATTTGTTTTTCTCTTTCTGACTCACTTCACTCTGTATGACAGTCTCTAGATCCATCCACGTCTCAACAAATGACTCAATTTCATTCCTTTTTATGGCTGAGTAATATTCCATGGTATATATGTACCACAACTTCTTTATTCATTCATCTGTCGATGGGCATTTAGGTTGCTTCCATGACCTGGCTATTGTAAATAGTGCTGCAATGAACACTGGGGTGCATGTGTCTTTTTGAATTATGGTTTTCTCTGGGTATATGCCCAGGAGTGGGATTGCTGGATCCATACATATGTATTTTTATATGAGCATACAGATATAACATTTAGGTTTATGTAAGCAAAGAAAATGTCTGGAAGTATATAATCCAAATACTGTTAGCAATCAGTATCTCTGGGACATGGGTCAGGACAAGGGTCAGCAAACTATGGCCCATGTGCCAAATCCAGCCCTCTACCTATTTTTATAAATAAAGTTTTATTGGAGCACAGCACACTCATCATTTACATATTGTCTGTGGCCACTTCACTGTGCGAGAGCAGAGTTGAGTACTTGCAACAGAGACCATATAGCCTGCAATGTGAAAAATACTTGCTGTCCAGCCCTTACAGAAAAAAATTTGCCAAGCCCTGAGTTAAAGAATGGGTGGAAACAAGGAACTTCTATATTTTACTTTTTAGGATTTATATTGTTGGATTATTTTTAGTGATGAATATAGATTGCTTCTAAAAAGGAAATAATTTGTTAGCTCATTCTGTACTAAAATGTTAAATAATAACTAAAGAACAGTTTAATATGAATTGTAGAAGCTTTTCTATAAATAGAAAGGGCCAACAAATAAAGGGTGAATCTTTTCTGGTTTAGAGCAGTGGTTCTCAAAGTGTGGTCCTCAGACCAGCAGCATCAGCATCTCCTGAGAATTTGTGACAGATGCAAATTCTTGGGCCCCACACTAGACCTAAGGAATCAGAAGCTCTGAGACTGGAGCCCAGAAATCTGTGCCTTGTCAAGCCTTTCAGGTCATTCTGGGGTGTGCTAAAATTTGAGAACCGCAGCTTTAGGGAAAGGCAGTACTTCTCACCATGGCTGCATATTAGAACCACCTAGGAAACATTTCTAAATGCCAGGGCCCAGGCTCCACTCAGATCAGTTAGATCAGAATTTTGTTTAAAACTCCCCCAGTGGTACTGATGTGCAGCCAAAATTGAGAACCACTGTTCTATAACATCTGTTCTCAATGATGGTGAAAGTAGAATAGCATATCAAAATAACCTGAAATTGAGGGTCATTTTTTAAATTCTCTCCTTCCTTCACAGTACTGCCATAGTAAGCCACTTTTAATGATGAAAATGTGTCATATCCCTCAGGTGTATTAGGACAGGAAAAAATATTCCAGTCATCGCTTTAGAACATGCGGTAACAAACTTCTGTAATTTGCTGACCATTACAGATACAGTAATTTACATGGTATATAAGGGAGACAGTGTTCTAAAAATAAGCATTCTTAACCCTAGCACGAGTCTGATCTCCATCACTGAAGTTTTCACTATTTATATTATTTGTTCAACGTAGTATCTTTTAACAGAACGTAATGAGAAAAGAAAGATTACTGTCACCAATGGAAACTGGATTAGGTTTGTTTTGTTTGTTAAAAACATTACCATTATTTGTGTGTGTGTGTGTGTTAATTCCCAATTTGGGAAGTGAAGTAGGGATCTAAAGTATCTCAGAAATAGTAAGCAGTATGTCGGAAATATGTATTAAATTACTACTTCTGTATTAATTGTTGTGTGTTCATTTTATAATGGTAGAGTATTCAACATGCAATGTATGATTTTTGTTGTTTTATGCTGTCATTGTATCTCAGCTGCTCAGGTGTCACTTAATAAATAAATAAATACTTAACTATTAAAACTATTAAAATGGAATAATCTCTGTAAAAAGAAAAAGAAAAAACATTATTACTTCAACAGTTGGAGTTTCTCCTTACTCTTATCTCTCCCAAAGAGCTATCATTTTTTTAAAAATCAAAGACTTTTCAGTCAAAACTTGTATGAAGAGTGGATTTGATTCCCAATCAAATTCCTTCTAAGTAGAAGCTTTGGAGCCTAGTGTGAGGTCTAGGGGACTTATTTCGAGTCTTTGAGATGACTGTGCCAGCCCCCAGCCTGAAGAAGAGAAGTTGTAAGAATCGCCATTAGTCGTTATGCAGCCTACCCTACTCACGTATGGCTCTGTCAATACCAATGGAGAGTTGGACTTTTTTTTTTATATAAATTTATTTATTTTATTTATTTATTTTTGGCTGCGTTGGGTCTTCGTTGCTGAGCACGGGCTTTCTCTAGTTGCTGTGAGCGGGAGCTACTCTTCTTTGCGATGCACGGGCTTCTCATTGCGGTGGCTTCTCTTGCTGCGGAGCACGGGCTCTAGGGTGCACGGGCTTCAGTAGTTTTGGCACATGGGCTCTCCAGCGCAGGCTCAGTAGTTGTGGCACATGAGTTTAGTTGCTCCGTGGCATGTGGGATCTTCCCAGACTCCGGGTCGAACCCGTGTCCCTTGCACAGGCGGATTCTTAACCACTGCACCACCAAGGAAGTCCCAGTTTAACTTTTTTTTTTTTTAATTTTTATTTATTTTTTTGCTGTGTTGGGTCTTCGTTTCTGTGCGAGGGCTTTCTCTAGTTGTGGCAAGCGGGGACCACTCTTCATAGCGGTGCGCAGGCCTCTCACTATCGCGGCCTCTCTTGTTGCGGAGCACAGGCTCCAGACACGCAGACTCAGTAGTTGTGGCTCACTGGCCTAGTTGCTCCGCGGCATGTGGGATCCTCCCAGACCAGGGCTCGAACCCATGTCCCCTGCATTAGCAGGCAGATTCTCAACCACTGCGCCACCAGGGAAGCCCCCCTGCAGTTTGACTTTTTGAACCAACTATTTTGAGCTTGTCTTAGAGCTCACTTCAATTAAACTTTTATTCTTAAGGGGCATAGACATAGATCATCACCTTCCATTTCCATTTTGTGTCTATTGTTTTGTTATAAAGTACCAGGTTCTACATACCTTGGCTCCTATAGGTAGGCTTTAATTATATTTATTTACACACACACATACACATATACAAAGTATTTTTATGCTGATAAAATAATACTCATGGAAACTTATATACCATTTGGGAAGTAACTTGATAATCCTACGAAGCTGACTTTCTCATACGTATCACCCAGCAATGCCAAGAGAACCACTCGCATACACAAGAAAACATAAAAGGATGTTCAATGCAACATCCTTTGTAACAGCAAAAAATTTTAAACAACTTAATTGTTCATCAATAGAGAAATAAATAGACTAGAGATTATATAGACAATATAAATGGAATTCTATACAACAGTTAATATTAATGAATTAGATTTTAATTATAACCATGAATAAATCTCAAAACTATAGTATTGAGTGAAGAAATTGCAGAATGCTTAATAGACAATGATACCATTCATATAAAATCTAAAAACAGAAAATAATATGTTGTTTATATATATATGCATACATAGTAGAAAATATAAAAGCTTGTTTGGGAATGATACACACCAACTTCAGGATAGTGGTTACCTCTGGGGGAAATGAGGAAGAAGGGGAAAGGAATTGGGAGGGGGCGCTTTTCCCTGTATCCGAAATATTTTATTTCTTCCACAGTAACAGCAAAAAGATTTAAATCAGATACAGCAAAAAGGTAACATCTGTTTAAGATGTTGAGTACTTGAATATGCCAAATTATTTTCTTTATAGTTTAAAAAGTTAAAGAAATGCTTATTCACTGTAGAATTAAGAATGAAATAAAACTCACATGCAATCTCACCATAGTGAGATTTAAATCTAACTGACTGAAGCAAGTTCCAAACCTTTATCAGAGGCTATTCTCAGTTAAGCAATACTGTGTTTAAGGGCTGTCAAGTTGAATTAGTTTTTAGAAGCCTAACAATCCAACCCCATTGTGGCTGCTGTGATGGTTGAAACCAGAGGAAGAATTCAGCATGATCTTCTGAAGTACAACATAAAAAATTTAAGCATGCCAATAAAAGCCCAAGTAAATACTATAGAGAAATATGGCCTAAAATGTGAATTATAACATCAGTCAGGAAGCAGTAGTGGAATTGAGCCAAAATCATGAGAACTCTTAATGTTTTTTTTCTCTGAGAGTAATACAAGCTGTCATCACATTTCTAGATCATTCAATCACATAAAGTATAGTGTCCATCTATACAGACAACTAAAAAGAAGTTGCACACAGTTCTTATCTGAGTGATTTCTGTTACTGCTGTTCACCACAATCAGAAATTTTAAATGCTCTTTTTATATGTTGATGCTGACATCTCGCTAACTAGGGAAGCTAATAGGATAACTGGCGAAGAGGACACAAACAGTACTGAGAAGTAGCATCACACCTAGTAACATGTTCACACGCATAGAAAAGAAACAAAACAAGAAAAGCCCAAAGCCTGTCCTGGCTGGCTAACCTATGTATGAGCAGGGTGTAATACAGAGGTGTGACCAGTTGTATTCCTCTAGTAATCCTGAACATTATTCTGCATCCGTCTAAAAGGCTATGTTTCAGTCGCTGTCATTTGAAACAGTATATTGTTACCCCTTCCTGTTCTCCTAATTGAAATTTTTTCAGTATTTTATTATGAAAATTTTCAAACATACAGAGAAGTTGAGCTCACAACAGTACCCTACCCCTAGATTCTACAAAATTGATCGGTGTTTGTAATCGTATTATTTAATTAAAATCTAGAATGGCAAGATTTCTATACATTTTTCAACAGTTAATAATCACCAACTTCCCAAAACGTAGTAGATACAATCAATATTTGTTAAAGGTGAAAACACTAATAATTGCAGCCTCACATATTTCTGGCAATATATAAAAGATATTCTGAATAGATAGAGGACATTCAGCGTCCCTTGACTCTATATCATTAAGTATTTATTGAGAGCCAGATCCTAGAGAGGATGTTAAATAGCAAAAGATGAATAAGTTATGGTCCTGGCCTCCAGGAACTCACAGTCTACAGAGAGGCACATATGTAAACAAATCCATGCAATACAATGTGACTAAAAAGTGCAGTGAGGGCCCAGAAGAGGAAGCAACTCAGTCTTGGAAATCAGTAATGCACTCATAAAAGGAGTACATGCATGGCCCAGGGCCTCAAATAAGTGGAATTTTGTCTGATAGAGAAGATTTCAGATGCAAAAGCTCAGCAATATTAACAGTACACCACAGGTCTGGGGAAATGGCGAGAGTGTAGGGTAATTGGTTTTCAAGCAGAAATGTGATACCTGATTTGTTTTTAGGGAAAGAACTCTGCCACCAGAAGAAGAGTTGAGGCTGCAGGCAAGCAAGTAGACAGGCAGGAGTGCCTCACCTCTCTTACAGCCATGAGAATGGAGCCTTTTTTTTTTTTTTTTTTTGAGTGTGTACTGCATAATCACACCAGTGATGCAATAAGCAAGATAATAGTCCCTCTATAACTGAACTTAGAGCCTCGTACCACCCACCTGTCTGCTTACAGTTCTGCCAACCAGTTATTTTTTATGATTCCTTCTGATTTCTCCCTTCTTACTCTATAAAACTACTTTCTACTACTAGGAAACTGTTGAATTAGTTCCTTCCTCAGATCATGTGAGAACATAAAGAAGGAGTTTCTCTAGAGATAAAAATGAGAAAAAAAGAAAAAAACGCATCTTGTTTTGTGTTTATATCTCCAGTAGCTGACACAGTGTTGAAATATCTTAAGCTTTCTGTAGCTCAGTGAAACATTGAAATATTTAGGAAGTAAAGTGAACAGGAATGAGTGATCTATAGGATATGGTGGATGTGAAAATGGAGATTTGCAAGAATGGCTCCAGGGTCTCCTGGTTCTGGGTGACCAGGTGGATGGTGATGTCATCACCTGAGATAACAAATATCTAGAGGATGAATGAGACTGGGGGAGAGAAGAGATCATGAGTTCATTTCTGACAGTAAGTTGGAGTTGTCTGCTAGTCAGTTGATGTGCTTCTTAATGTTGAAAATCTTCATATATAATCTAGTTGAACTTTTGATTCACAGAACCATGAGAACAACCAGAATTGTTCCAGCGTTGAAAAATAAGTTGGCTAGCCCAATTAGCCAAAATTTATAATGTTTAGAAATTGTTTATTCAGGGTGTGCTTCCCTAGATATATACTGTTTGGAACTTATCCCTTTTTGGATTTATTTTAGCTTGATTCATGTAGCATCAAAGGAACAAAGAAATGATAACTAATAACTCTGTCAGTTAAGTTAGAATTAAAAAGGACATGCTAGAGGTAATGAGGCTGGGTCAGGGTGGGGGGAATAACAGAAAAAAAAAGAAAAAAAAATCTAGACCAGAAAGAAGATAGACATCCTAAAAATAATTTTAAAGCTTTTTTTTTCTTTTTTGGTTCGTACAGTAGGTTTTCTTTTGCTTTACTTGGTTTCGGTATTTTGTTTGTCTGACTGTGATCCAAGTATCTACATTTATTTAGAATTCTATTTTGTATGTAGGCTTATTTGACAGCCCAAGTTCGTTCTTACAGTAACGCAAGTTTTCATATGGGGATTGTACAGTTAATATATTATTAATTTAAAAACCACTTAAATAAATTTTGTTCCCCTGCTATTTAAAAGTTAATTTGTCTCTTCATTGGGTTCTGTGATAAATTTTAAATTCCTCTCCTCACAATGTAGAAATAACCATGTATACCTCTTTTGCCTTTTTATAGCTATTTTCTAAAAATGATTCTTTTGTGCAGAAGCAGGAATGTTTTATGCTATTGTCATAACAATTCTAAGTTTGTCAAATTACAAGTTATGTAAAAGACTTAATTATGCACTGTGCTGCAGTTGAGCCAGAATTATAAAATATGTGTGTGCGTGCTATTTTGACAACCACAATACATTTTAAGGAAAAATAATATCATTTAAAATACTTTCTTTACCATGTTAGTCTTCGGCAAGCAGAGAAGGGCTTTTCTGAAGTGAGATTAGACAATAGAGCCAACTTCATTTTTTATGCACGTGAACGGAGAGGGCTTGAGGTTATTAGTTGAAACCGAGTAACCTTTCCAGGCTTTCATCTCTTTCTTTTCAAATTTGAATATGAAAAGCATATTCAAGTCAAAGACCATCACTTTAATGACATTTGGCAGTTATTTGATTTATTAGGTTTTAGAAAAAATTTTCCTTTAAATATTTCATCATACTATGCTAATCCTAGTAATATTGCCAGCTGCAGCCTTGTACCTGTATTAGTGGAGACAGAATGGTGTGGAATTTTCTCTGTCATCCTAGTAAAATTTCCATGAATCTACTGAATAATAAAATAACCTTATTGAAATATTCAGATTTAGGTTTTTAGTTAAAGTGTCTTAGAATACATAATAAAAGAAAATGTCTTTTGAAAGAAGGGGGTAAAATTACTTCATCAAATATTGAGGGGGTTTGCCAGCAATGGAAATTGTTCTTTATGGGAATATTTTTACAATAGGGTACCTATGCTTTTCAATTTGATTAATTATATTATATACTTTGAAATATCAAAATAGTAATCACTATGGTGAATTTACATACTGATTTACATCTGACAATGAATTCCTAAAAGTTGGTTATATAAGCAGGTCTTAGTATCAGGATTTTTAATTATTATTTTAAGTTATATAATTTATAGTAGGATGCCTCTGAATTTAATAAAGAGAGATTTACTAAGGGGGAATAAAGAACAAATTTTAAATTGTAAACATTTAAAATCAAATGTAAACATTTAACCGAGGAATTATCTTAGTGTGATCTAATTTTTAAGTCATAGTCCATCATTTGTTTTAAATTATTACTCAAGGAAACATATGTGACTCTCATATAATGTTTGTGACACCAAAATCTATTAAATAAGGATTGAGATGAAAATTACACAAATACATATTTTTAGTTAATTCTGTAAAAATGAGATAAAAATAGATTACAAGAAAATGGGTTAAATTCGATAAAAATTTTCTTTCTTTTGTTTGAAAACTTACTACTTATTGAATGAAATATGTTATGGCAGAATATATAAGTGAATGAACTGTAGCCCTAGTTAATATGGATTCGCGTAGCTACTTATGTTAGCATAGTAGCTATACAGTATTCAACAGGCTTTGATCTCTGAATAACCAAAACTTTCTCAGGTACCGTAGAGTAAATAAAAGCAGTGACAAACATGTATTTCATTACATAGTTTGAAACAAGGCCAACTGGTACATGTCATTCTGAAAGTAATCGGAGATGAAGATCTCATAATCTTCATTCCTGATGGACTACTAGTGGGGTATTTATAGCCTCAAATGTAAATCAGGAGACTATTGCCATGACACTGTTAACTTCAAACCCTGGGGCATTAGAAGCTCATTCTCCCTCTCTCTGTCGTGAATAATCTATCATGTGTAACTAGACAGTAGGGTACAATACCTTCCAAAAAAGAAATCAGTGAAGGCCACTGCCTTTATGTTTTATTTAAAATTGATAGTGGAAAAGAGTGAAGGATTTTTTGTTCGTTTTATTTGTTCTGTATCTTTTTTTGTTTTTGCTCTTTAAAACAGCCATCAGAAAAAATTCGGATTGAGATCATAGCTCTAAGCCTTAATGATTCTCCAGTAACTGCAGATGATACTATCCAGCGACTATTCATTGAGTGCCGATTCTACAGTCTTCCTGCTGAAGAGACACCTGTGTCACTTCCAAAACCCAAGAGTGGGCAGTGGGTCTACTATAACTATAGCAATGGTAGGTATGGTATTTATAGTATAAACTTTTGTCTATGAAGGAAGGAAGCCAAAGGAACAGGGAAAAAGTACATTTCTCTAATGTTCACATAAAATCATGGAAGTGTTGTCAGAATAGATTAATAAAAGTCAAACCTGTAGCATAAGGATTAAGAAATTAAATTTAAGGTACAGTTGGCCCTCTGTATCCATGGCTCCACATCTTCAGATTCAACTAAAATACGTTGGAAAATACTTGGGGAAAAAAATTCCAGAAAATTCCAAGAAGCAAAACTTACATTTGCCATGCATCGGTAACTATTTGCATAGTATTTACATCTATTTATATGATAGTAAGTTTTATAAGTAATCCGAGATGATTTAAAATATACAGGAGGATGCGCACAGGTTATATATGCAAATACTACACCATTTTATATAAGGGGCTTGAGCACCCTCGGATTTTGATATCTGCGAGGGTCCTGTAACCAATCCCCCTCTGATACTGAGGGACAGCTGTAATGCTACAGTTAAAAGAAAACGAAAACAGTGGGAAAACTATGTTTCTAGATGTTCCTGCTATATCATAGAAAAATGCCACCTGTGTCTACAATTGAATTTAATCGAAAAATATGATATTTCAAGGAGAATAAAACTACTAGTTTCTTTATCATATGATTCTAACAATTTAATGGCCTAATTATTTCTGCATTTCTGCTCAATGTCATCACATAGATGTTTTTACAATATACATGTATATCTCTCCCAGTCTCTAGATGCTCAGGATTTTAATTGAGTGATATAAGTTCTTAAAATACTTTTTCATTTTCTACCCACACATCCCTTCATAGCAGTAGGCAGGTGTTCTCTTTTAGGGCTTTACCTATCAGCTAGTTGATATGAAAGTCTGCTAGACCAGTATAGACCCAATAGGCACCCTGTAAATTCTTAGATCAACCAACCTTAAGACGTTTTTAAGGACAGTATATATCAGCGTATAATTAGAGGGGAGTAAAAAGATCATATCAAGCTGCCATGACCCTAAGTTAAAAGTGCTTATTAAGCTCTTCAAAAACCCTATATGAAAACAAACCAGAAAGATGGAGTGTTGCATTATCTTTAGCAAAACAGGCCATCTCATGCTAGTTGAACACCAATATTTTTTCCTCACTAGTTTTATAAACTTCTTTTTTTTTCTTTTTTTTTTTTTTTTTTTTTGCGGTACGCGGGCCTCTCACTGCTGTGGCCTCTCCCGTTGCGGAGCACAGGCTCTGGACGCGCAGGCTCAGTGGCCATGGCTCACGGGCCCAGCTGCTCCGCGGCATGTGGGATCTTCCCGGACCGGGGCACGAACCCCTGTCCCCTGCATCGGCAGGCAGACTCTCAACCACTGCACCACCAGGGAAGCCCTATAAATTTCATTTTAATCAACATGTATAATCATTCTATTGTACCACTAGGATTACAAATGCTCATGGTTTGTTTGTTTGTTTTGCAGTTGGCATTTTTAGAAACATGCTCATTGCTTGAAATAGTAATCATGAGTATCCAGAGATCTGGTCTAGTCTTCCTCGTATCTACAGTTCTTACTAGTTACGAGAACTTGGGCAACGTGTTTCAATTTCGTGATTCCCTGTCTTATCTGTTGAATAAGGTGCTAAGAACCCTTCCAGCTCAGATTCTATAATTCTGTGATAACAGGTGGGTTGAGAAGTCACATGGGAAATAAATAACGTGGTCAGGACAAGAATCTGATTTCTCCTTCCTGTCATTGACTTGATCTAATAGAACATTTCCAAAAATATTTTCTCAAGCTTCCTAGAGATCTTTTAACTGCAAAGTATCAGAAAAGTAAGCCATAATTACGATATTATTAGTAATGAAAAAACTCTTTAGTCAACTAATTTTTTTAAAAATATTCCTCAAATTTTTTAAATTATTATTTCTTCTTTTTTTTTCTTCTTTTGGCTGCGTCAGGTCTTAGTTGCAGCACGTGGGATCTTTCCTTGCAGCGCACAGGCTTCTCTCTAGTTGTGGCGTGCGGGTTTTCCCTCTCTAGTTGTGGTGCATGGGCTCCAGAGCACATGGGCTCTGTAGTTTGCAGCGCGCAGGCTCTCTCATTGAAGCACGCGAGCTCAGTAGTTGTTCAGTGTGGACTTAGTTGCCCCATGGCATGTGGGACCTTAGTTCCCTGACCAGGAATTGAACCCACGTCCCCTGCATTGGAAGGCGGATTCTTTACCACTGCACCACCAGGGAAGTCCCTAGTCAACTAATTTTAACGAAGGTACCACCCAAGAAAAGAGACAAGCCCTTCTGGTTTTTGTATTATTCGTTGTAAAGGGCAGCAGTAGACTGTTTGGTTGGACTGACAACAAAATTGTTTTTTAGAAATTGGTTGTACATTGAGACACTTGGCCATGCAGCAGAACAGAGGTTTCCATTTGCTTAAGGAGCAATGCAAATCATTCTTTGGATGAAACCTGTGACACATGCTCAAGTATCCTGAATTTTGTACATTCTCACATGGTGACCTAGGTCTGTTTGAGGCTTTTTGTTGGTTTATTGGTTGGTTGGTTGGCATTGATTTGGTTGTTTTAAATGTTTTCCTTTTACTGCAAGATACCCTACTATCTAAATGGTATTTTAAGAGTTGCTTATGTTTCTAATGAATTAGTCATTTGATATCAACAAGAAAACCAGTAATCTATTAGAATTTAATTCATTAGAAGTGTTTACTGTACCTTTCTGCAGCTTCTATTCCTACCTATTGAGATTTGACTATATAGAATTTTCAAGGTTAACTGAAAATAATTTTAAGGATATTTATCTGATGGGAAGGGAGAGGACTGTACTTTGTGCTTAGAAGCAAATTAATGCTGTTTTATATCTACTGTATCTGAAAAAATGAAGTCCTAGATCATCAGCAAATTTGAGAAATAACATTAACCTTGGAGAGGGTTTATTTTTCACTTAAGTAGGACATACTGAAAGTGTTTATTTTTAAATTACTATGTTTGCATCTCCTTCATTGCAGGAGAATCTCCTTGAATCTTTGGTTAATAAGTAACTATCTCACTCATCTAATTATTGTAATGATTAACCATTCACTTGTTATTTGATATAAAAGGTCAATGTAAATGTAGGCTTACATCTTCCAAATCTTATTAAATGTTAATGAAAGTACTTTTATTTCCAAACTGACGTTTTAATTGAGACAGAAAATTTAAAGGACAGTTAGTACATGCTGGCTTCTATCTGAACACCATACCAGGCGAGAGGTTAACCAAACCTTGCAATGATTTTTACCCTGCATTATGACTTGAGTCTATTCAAAAGGGATTTGTATACTGAGGCCTAAATTAGGTACATAAAATGAGAGGTTTAGACTAGTGATCCCCAGGATTATGCATAGCCTGATTCAGTCTCTTTATTAAGAGGTGTTAATACCAGTTTCACATACAGGAAATATATATCTTTTTAGGGCTACTAATAGTAGAAGAAAAAAGAAAAGAATCAACGTTGAATTAACTTGCTAGACACTGGTAGCAAGAACAAAACATTTGTATTTTATTGGGCTTGAAAAATTTGCTTGGAGAACGCTGAGAAAGCAAGAAAATAGTTTGGAAAAGAATAAGATTAATGGTAGGTCTACAGAATGTTGTCTGGGCTGAATAAAGTCTTCTAGGGAGTTGACAGTGGGAAGAAAAAAGATTAATGAAATCGTCCAGAGTTTTTATGAGACTTATACAGATCTAGGCCTTTAGTCTCTGAGCATTGAATGGTCTATCTGTTGGAACAATTAAAGTTTAATGCAGAAGATGAAAAGGATGCAGAACTTTAGATTTTGTTACTAATGGGAGGAAAAACTTGGCAAAGGTAAGGACTGGGGGGATGATAACACTTCAACACAAAAGTTATCTTCAAGGTTATCAACCCTTTATATAATTAAACCATCTGCTTCTGCCAAATGACACTGATAAAGAAAATAAGGATTTCTCCAGCCTGCAGAAGTGAGGGATGTGTTTTTAATGGTAGACAATTCAAGATCAACTCAAGTATTTGGACTACTGGTTTGTATCTTGTTTGAGACACATGCTTTCAGTAAATTTATGTCAAAATCTAGCAAGTCCTAAACAAATGGGATTTCTGATGAGAATGAAAGGTAGATAGCTTAACTTTTGGAGAGTTCTGATACATTTCATAATCACCAGAATTGCTTTTTAAAGGATGAATTTCAAGTTTTGAAATTGTAGATTTTTTTTTTAACCATCTAATTCAGAACACCAAATGGATGTCCTTGGGATCATGACCTAATTAGAGGTAACCAAAGTGTCTCTATCTCCCACATGTTTGACACAAAAAAAATGTTTACTAGTTCCTGATCCTTCTCAAAAATCAGGCAAAGGAGTGTTGGGGCCAAACGTTGGTTCTCAATGGTATCCTGACCAGCAGCAGTAGCAGCTGGGAAGATATTAGAAATGCAAATTCTCAGGCCCTACCCCAGACCTACTGAATTAGAAATTGAAGGTGAGCTCAGTAATCTGCATTTTTAACACATCCTCCAGGGATTCTGATGCGCATTAAAGACTAAGAACCATTAGGCTAGATTAAGATCCCCAGTCTAGGCCCTGTTTGTGCAAGCAGGAGAGCTGTGTAGTTCTAACTTGGTACACTTTTGGAGAACCAAACTCATCAGTAAGTAGCTTGAGTTTTTTCGAAAAGGAATTTTTTTTTTTTGAAGTATAGTTGATTTACAATGTTGTGTTAGTTTTAGGTGTGCAGCACAGTGATTCAGTTATAGATAGATAGATAGATAGATAGATAGATATCTTTTTCAGATTCTTTTCCCCTATAGCTTATTACAAAATATCCCCTATGTATAGTCCCCTATGCTATACAGTAGGCCCCTGTTGTTTATCTATTTTATATATAGTGGTGTGTATCTGTTAATCCCAAACTCCTAATTTATCCCTCCCCCTACCTTTTCCCCTTTGGTAACCATAAGTTTGTTTTCCATGTCTGTGGGTCTGTTTGTTTTGTAAATAAGTTCATTTTGATCTTGTTTTTTTTTTTGATTTCACATGTGAGCGATATCATATGATATTTGTCTTTATCTGTCTTACTTCACTTAGTATGATAATCTCTAGGTCCGTCTATGTTGCTGCAAATAGCATTATTTCACTCTTTTTAATGGCTGAGTAATATTCCATTGTATATATGTACCACACCTGCTTTACCCATTCATCTGTCGATGGACATTTAGGTTGCTTCCATGTCTTGGGTATTGTGAATAGTGCTGCAATAAACATTGGGGTGCATGTATCTTTTCGAATTATAGTTTTCTCTGGATATATGCCCAGGAGTGGGATTGCAAGATCATATGGTAACTCTATTTTTAGTTTTTTAAGGAACCTCCATACTGTTCTCCATAGTGGCTGTACCATTTTCCATTCCCATCAACAGTATAGGAGGGCTCTTTTTTCTCCACACCCTCTCCAGCGTTTATTATTTGTGGAAAAGGAATTTTTGAAAGTGTTTAGTCAAGAGAACTGGTTAACATACCTGGACCAGATGTAAATATCTAAAGCAATATCCCTTTAAGAAAGAGTGAAAGGAGGGCGAGATGGCCTCTCTTGATACAGCAATGGAATTCTCTCTCACATCCCAGTCTGTGCTAACAACATGGTTGCAGTTTAAACAGCAGGAAGAGCTCTGGCTTCATGTGGAAGAAGGAGAAGGTATAGCATGGAGGTTAAGAAGGCAGGCCATGGGGCAGACCTCCCTGGATTCAAATTCTAGCTCCACCACTTTCTAACTAGGTAACCTGAGGCAAATTACTTACCTTCTCTGGGTCTGCTTAATCATCTGTAAAATGTGGGTCAGCATGGTTCTTAACAGATGTGATTGCAGTAAGGAAAGTATTGAGTGTAGTACATAGTACATAATAAACATCGCTCAATAAATGGTGGCCATCACTATTTTTATCTTTGTCAAGAGAATAGGATATACAGTGTGCTGGTCAACTGGATGAAGCAGAAGGTGTCACAACTATACCATTTTTTTACCAATTTCAATGGTAAAGATTTTTTTAAAAAAAAGTTAAACATAGAATTGCCAAAGATTTAGCAATTGTACTTTTGGAAATGTACCCAAAAGAATTAAAAGCAAGGACTCTGACAGATGTTTGTACACCATGTTCATCACAGCATTATTCACAATAGCCAGAAGGTGAAACCAACCTAAATATCCATCAAAAGACAAATGGATAAACAAAATGTGCTGTGTTTGTATGTATGTGTGTGTATGTGTATATACATGTACATACAGGAACATTACTGAGTCTTAAAAAGGAATGAAATCCTAACACATGCCATAGATGAACCTTGGAAACATTATGCTAATTGAAATAAGCCAGACACAGAAGGATAAATATTATATGGTTCTACTTATAAGAGGTATCTAGAATAGTCACAGTCATAGAGACAGAAGGTAAAATAGTGGTTACCAGGGGCTGAGAGGAGGAGGGAGTAGGAAGTTACTGTTCAGTGGGTGTGGTTTCAGTTGGAGATGATGATAAAGTTCTGGAGATGGATAGTGGAGATGGCTGCAAAACAGTGTGAATGTACTGAATGCCACTAAGCTGTATACTTAAAGATGCTTAAAATACTAAATTTTATGTTATGTATATTTTATCACATTAAAAAAATTTTTCAAGCTGTTGAGATTCATCAGAACTGGTCTAGTTTAATTGAAAGACTATTTGGATGCTAGACGTTGAATTCAGTCTTTTTTTTTTGTTTTAAATCACTGAGATTACCCTTGTCTTCAAGCAATGTAGACCACTATAATTAACAACACTGTATTGTGTATTTGAAAGTTGCTAAGAGAGTAAAAAAAATTGTCACCATTTGAGGTGATGGATGTTAACTCACTATGATAAACATTTTGCAATATATACATATATCAAATCATTATGTTGTACACCTAATATTTGTACAATGTTATATGTCAGTTATATCTCAGTAAAACTGAGAAAAATTATCACAAAAGAAATGTAGGCCAGTATGGCTTAAAAGTTTTAGAACTCTGAAGTCAGAAAGGATATGGTCTACCATATCTTGAATTGGTAATTAACAGCAAAAACAAAAAATTCCGATTTGGAAAAAAAAAGTTCAAATTTAGCTTGGTGTACTGGTGGCCAAATGAGGTCCCATCTCCCAGCATTAGTGGAAAAGCATGACTTTTTTTAAAAGCATGCCTTTCTAGCATTGATAAGTAAAACACTATATTTACAAAATTTACAAGAACGCTTTGTCCTTTATGATTCCTGTAAATCTCAGTAACCTGTATCATCGGTCACATTTACTAATATGGTATCGTGCAAAGAGCAAAAAGCTAAGAGCTGCTGTTTGACCTTGGTTCTTCCTTCTCTTAAACTACCAGCCCACCTCCACACAGACCTTTGTGCCTCACTCAGTGCCCAGCACGTGCCATCCCTGGCCCTCGGCTAATATTTGCTCAACTAGCCAACGATTAAATGAGTTGATAGCATCATAATTTGAGATTGAACTCAAATTGTCCAGGGAAACATTCTCAGTATGAAATATGTTTGTTCCCAACGTAACCTGGCTTTAGAACTGTCATGGTATCTTTTCACCCTTTGTGTATTTTTGATCAGGGATTATCTCTAAATTGAGATCTGGTCACAGGAGAGACTTTAACTCCAAAATGGCACCTGAAAAAGAAATGTCTTCAGAAGTTAACGCATGGCGGAAAGGCTACCGAGCTGAGAAAAAGTAATCAGAATGAAAATTAGAGTGTTCACACTCTGAGATGCCATTTTCCCAAAGTGCAGACATTTACAGTTTCACGTGTTCACTGTCTTCTTCCTGGTGGGTCTTTAGATGAGTTACCTAATCTTATATTTCAGCCAAGTAAAGTCTAACCACACTCCTGCATGCCAGCGTGAACCTTTGAAAACCAAAGACAAACTTCACACCCTAAAAAGCCTCTCTCTCTCCCTTCCACCACAGGTCTATGCCGTACCCCCACCCAACCACCAGCAAGCGTCAGTGTGTGGATTTCCTCAACCCATTGCGCTAGGATGCCTCTTTTATTGCATGTTGTGGCAGGAGAGAAGGATTAAATTACCAGGGCTGTCAGGAAGGACAAGCTCTCTGCCATACATTATCATATCACTTGCTTCTTGGGTGAAAGAAAATGCAGTAAATCCCTCAAATACAAAGCAATAAAGACCGCTGGCTTTTACTGTCACGACTGCCACTGCCATTAACAGGCAGTGACAGCGATGTGGCACTCTTAGATGTTGCTTGTATCTTTTCTGACAGTGTGCACGTAAACCTGCCAGTGACATGACATTAGATCACATGACTATTCAGATTTGATTCTGGTTTCCAGCGCGGCTTTCTTTTCCCTTGCGTACAAGTGAGGTGGTATGACTTGCGTCTCTAAAAACAGGTATTTATACAAATACAGAATGGTACTAATGTAGCATATTCCTGAGTGACTTCTTGTGGATTTTTTTTTTTTTTTGGTTTAGTGATCTACGTGGATAAAGAAAACAACCAAGCCAAGAGAGACATCTTAAAAGCTATACTACTTAAACAAGAGATGCCTAATAGAAGGTACATTTAAGCATTCTAAATTATCTGGCGGTTTATACAAAGTAGATCTCTGTAGCGTGGTGTGGTGGGGAAAGAAAAGCACAAGATGAGGAAGCAGAACACCTTACTTCCCTGATTCACTCAGTGTCCTTGAATGAGTATGTGACCTCTCTGGGTCTCTTTCCTCCTAGAAATATCACAGCCCTGCCTACCATACAGAGTAACTGTAAAGATCCTATCGTGCTTTGCAAACCAAAAGACTGTACAGTGTAGTATATAAAGTATCCCATTGTCAGTCAGGTATAAGTGTAAAGCACCTAACAGTGATTGCCCCGAGGGGGCGCTCTGGACTCAATGGCTGGAATATAAATTCTTGTTCTATCACTTACTAGCTGTCTGACCTCAGACAACCACCCTGTGCCTCACTTTCTGCATCTGTAAAATGGAGATAATACAGGGTGGTTGTAAAGATTAAATGAGATGATATGTGTAAGATGGATAGAATAGCGCCTGACACAGAGTAAGTGCACAGTAAGTATTCATTGCCGTCATTATAAGCAGGAGTAATATTATTATTTGTAATAGCTCATCAGCCTTTCATACTAATTTTTACCTCACTAGCACTTTTTAATAGTTCATCATTTCATGTTATTTTTAATGCTTTTGGGGGGCAAACTTGAACAGGACACTTTGCATTTTTGGTCAGTAGAGAAATTTTACCCTTTCGAGAAGGAAAAAAACCTGATCTTAATAAATTCTTGCTGGACTTCCCTGGTGGCGCAGTGGTTAAGAATCCGCCTGCCAGTGCAAGGGACACGGGTTCGAGCCCTGGTCCGGGAAGATCCCACCTGCCGCGGAGCAAGTAAGCCCATGAGCCACAATACTGAGTCTGCGCTCTAGAGCCCGTGAGCCACAGCTACTGAATGAAGCCCATGTGCCTAGAGCCCATGCTCCGCAACAAGAGAAGCCACCGTAGTGAGAAGCCCGCTCACCGCAACGAAGAGTAGCCACCACTCGCCGCAACTAGAGAAAGCCCGCACACAGCAACGAAGACCCAATGCAACCATAAATAAATAAATAATTTTAAATAAATAAATAAGTTCATACTTTTGATTGAGCTCCCATCCATGCAGTCTGAGGAGTTATTTAAGTGCTACCCATCAACCCCTGAGCTGGGGCTTCGCCAACGCCCCTCTGCTGGCTTGTTCCCGTTGGCCTGGGTGGACCCGTTATCTCCCGATTGTCCTCTTCTCCTTGCCTTTATGGCCCATCAGTGACAAAGCCTCTCACTGCCTCAAACCAGCACTTACCCGTCCCCCACCTGAGAAAGAGACTGAGGTTCATCTGTTTCCTAGACGTCAGGAAGTGAACATTAACGACATTATATTTTTCAAAAGAGCTTCCAAACTAGCATCTGATCTTCTGTTTCATGAAATGAAACTGAAATTCTTAGCTCTTAGGATCTGACAGTGGCTTTTTCTTTAACTCCTTGAAATACATGTATTATTTCCTTGGATTTTTTTTTTAATATTTATTTATTTGGCAGCGTCGTGTCTTAGTTGCAGCATGCAGGATCTTCATTGTGGCACACAGTCTCAGTAGTTGCGGTGTGCGGGCTCTCTAGTTGTGGCATGCGGGCTCAGTAGTTGCAGCACTCAGTCTCAGTAGTTACAGCACGTGGGCTTTCTAGTTGTGGTGTGTGGGCTCTAGAGCACGTGGGCTTAGTTGCCCCACAGCATGTGGAATCTTCGTTCCCCGACCAGGGATCAAACCTGTGTCCCCTGCATTGGAAGGAGGATTCTTAACCACTGGACCACCAGGGAAGTCCCTCCTTGGATCTTGATTCTGAAGAAAGAGTAGGAAAACCCTATTAATTGCCCTGAGGTTCTGTTTTTCCCAGGACGGTAGATAATCACTCAGGTTTACCTACTTTGTATACTTCAGCTTCTTTCAAGGCCACCTCAAATACCACTGGCCCCCTGGGATATCCCAGGTCACTAGTGATTAAACGGCACTGGCCATGTCATCTACTTCTCTGTGGTCAAGAAGCTGGGTCATCACTGCCCAGAACTGAACTTTAAAAATAAAAAAAAAGTCCACCATAGCTGTAATGACTCCCACTCTCCCATCATTGTTTCCCTAAAAATTTTTAAATGCCCACAGAGGCACAAATGTTCATGTCATTTTAGATACTGCAAGAGGCACTGCAGGTGCAGAGTGACTGGCTCGGGGCTGATGACAGCTGAGGGCTTGGAGCGCCGGCCACGTGCTCATCGGACTGCCAGGGGAGGGATGGGGCCATCATGGGAGAATAGCCCTGTCCCATTTCTCTCCTTTGACAGTATCATTTTCTTAAGGGGAAAAAAAAGGAGTTTACATTTACATTTTTCCACAACCAAAAGACAACTGTTATTCCAGTGAATGTTCTCACCTTTTTTAAGTACTCTGAGGTCACATTACTTAAAGTACCTCCTAGTTTATAAGAATTCATTTTCTCAGACAGTAGCCCCCTTGAACATTGGTGATAACTTATAGAGCCACAGTTAGATAAGTTTGGCCAATCTTCTCTGACACACATAAGATGATGTGCATTGTATAATGAATCACATATAGTACCTTTGCATTCGGTCCCATGCTATATTTGCAAATATACAAGCGTCACTTTAAAAGGGAGGCAACACATTGAAATGGGAGTCTGGAAATTACTTATTTGAAGTCATGGTTTTGACACCGACTTAAGGTTCCTTTTTGGTTTCATTTCTTCCCTTTCACAGTGTTCTACTGTACAGATCCAACTTAACTATCAGCACTCCAGTATGTAAAACTCACAGGTGAGCCCTTAGGCTCTTCTATCCTGTTTCATATAAAAACGAACTATTTCAGAATGAGGAAAGAATGAAAACTGCTAAATGATCTAAGGAGTTTCAGTGCCTTCTGGTTTCCTAAATGACAGCAGGTTACGTTTGAGGTCTAAATCTTGAGGCCCAGCCCAAGGCCTGCCTTCTCCAGTCAACCTTCCCCAAATGAGCCAGCCTTCAACTAGGACTTCCATTTTGCAGTTCATGTAGTAATTCAACAAATATTTATGATCCCTACCTAAGTATCAGGAACTAAAATGCTGAACAAGAGGATATCTTTGCACTCATGGAGTATACATTCCACTGAGGAAGACAGACAACAAGTAAACAAATCAACCAATTACATATTACAATAGGTACTAGGAGAAAGCTAAACAAGCTGTTAAAATGGAAAATAACATAAAGGGAATTCCTGGCGGTCCAGTGGTTAGGACTCCGCGGTACCACTGCCAGGGCTGCGTTCGATCCCTCGTCAGGGAGCTAAGATCCCACAAGCCTTGTAGCGCGGCCAAAAACAAAAAGTAGGAATAAAAAAAGTAATAATAACATGAAGGCAAACCGGAGGAGATGACATTTAAGCTGGTTAGTGAAGCCTCTCCAGCACGGAAAGCAAGGTTCCATCTCTTTGTTTTGGCAGGGTTCAAGGTAAGATAAGATGTGTCTGTGTGTGTCCGTGTATGTGTATGTACAGTTTAGCTGAAGCCAAGCTGTAGTTTTTAAATTATTTTAGTGTACCTTCCTCCCTTTAGAGCCTAACTTTAGTTTCTTAATTTTGTATTTGACATCTCATTTTGCTCTCTATAGAATCTAAACCAGAAATATTGCATGTTTTGTTTTTAGCCCTTTCTCTGGCACTTAGAAGGGTTTTTTTTTCTTTTTTTCTCAGAATTCTCATATATTCAGTGGAGGTAATGGTATGCATTTGTAAAGTATATAGATAATTATCCTTAGATATGAGACATTATATAAGGATAACACTTAATATTACTACAATCTTGTAGCCTCCATCCTTTCTGTAAGTCTTGTGGGTGTAAAATGTGTGTCAAATATCACTTCTAATTCCTTCTTTTCTAAGTATATTCATTTTAGGACAATATCTTTCATCATCATTCTTCTTGTTTAATGAGTGATACAGTCATTGTATAATTTGGTTGTCTCGGTTTTCAATTGAGACAAGCCTTTCCCATGTATTCTTTTTCTCTTCCCTTAGAAATGTAGAAGCTTAAGGAGCTCTATCTAGATTAAAAATAGTAATAATAAAAGAGCAAACATTTACTCAGTGCTTAATGTGTTCCAGGCACCATTTACATGTATCATCTCATCCAATCCTCACAAGAGCCCAGTGAACCATTACTATTCTACAGATAGGGAAACTGAGATCAGAGAGGTTAAGTAATGTGTACAAGGTCACACAGCTAATTAATAGGAAAGCAGAAATTTGAACCCAGAACGGATGCCCTTCAACCACTTAATCTTAATTTATCTATTTTATGCATCATATAAAATATCCATCTTTCTATTTCCTGATCAGAATGTATTGCTATGGAAAAACAGGGACTTAGTAAAGAAATGAAATGTTGAATACTTTTAGCAAATTATTTTAAAATATTGTCATGTTTACCTGTAAACATTTGGAAAGGATTTTAATCGTGCATATTTTTCAAGGCATGACATCCCAGAGACTTAGGTTTTTACCTAACAATGTTATCTAAGAAACAAGTTTCTTGTTTTGTTTCTGATTTGGGATGGATAGATTTTGAAAATGGTTAAAATGGTCGTTTACAAGCATTCGTGGTTTAAGCTATGCTGCCAAGACATATCAAAAGAGTACTTAACTGTAAATTCCTGTCATTTGGTCAGTCCAAGTGTGTTTGGCCTCAACACAAGCCACTAATTCAAATCAGTTCCATCAGAACCCTCCAATTATATGTCTAAAAGTAAAATAAAACTTGGATGCTATGACTGTAAGTTGAAAGATTGCTGAACTAATACAAACATTTCGTATAGCTATTGGGTAGAGCTACAACATTTAGCTAACATAATTAAGAATATATAGAACACAGTTGGTTAAATTGCTTAGTAGAAACTCCAAAGTTGTGCATTTCTATAGAAAATGTTGCATTTCTGTTGAAAAAGCTGCCCTAACCTCCCTGGTCTTTATTCACTTGATCCTTTTAGCCTTAAAAGTAGACATGTCAAAATATGATCAGATAATGTATAATAGAGTGAACATCTGGTTCTTCTCTTCGCCTAGTAATTTTCTCAGATTCTAGTGATAAATGATAATCAGTGCTTAGAAAAGTGAATTAGTGTTCATGTGAAGTCTGGGTGTGCTATAATAATTCTAATCGTTCATATAATAACTTATATAATTTTCTTTTTATTGGAATAATTGGAAACTGAGATTTCACAGTTTGTGATAAAAACCCATTCAGGAGTTTTGTTTCATTTGTGATTTTTTTTTTCTCACTTTGTAGCGATGTTCTGTGTTCTTTCCCTTCTCAGCGTTCGCTTCACTGTGGTCAGTGACCCTCCAGAGGATGAGCAGGATCTGGAGTGTGAGGACATCGGCATTGCTAACGTTGACCTCGCCGACATGTTTCGGGAAGGGAGAGACATCATCGAGCAAAGTATTGATGGTATGGGTGGAAGTATTGCTCAATCTGTACAACCAGCAATTGCTGAAATCCAAATTCTTTATTAAAACCTTCTTTTTGCTGGCTGCAAGGACGTTGAGTCACACACTAGTTGAATCCTTTGCGACTCAAGCTGATGTTTTGTTGAGGCTGGAATTTCTCCCTACATCCCCCCCTTACCCTCCTTCTCTGCCTTCCTTTGAATCAACAGAAATTTAAAAATAATTAATTGTGTTTCTCAAGGAATTATTCATTTTGTTAGTATTGTGGGGCGGGGGTTGTGGGGGACAAAAATGTGGCCATTGGATTTTTTTTTAATGTTGTTTCTAGAAGCCTCATGCTGTCAACCCTTATTTCAGCTAAGGCATGTTATTCTGAGTGATCATTACAGTGTGTTCTGCAAGGCTTCTCTTTACTTCAATGTTACAGTCCGGTGATATAGTCACTGCAAATAACTGAGTAGTTTTGGTCACTTGCTTCTCATCAGGATTCAGGGAGGAGTTAGGGATTCCTGACAAAAAGTGCTCTTCTAGATTTTCACCTCACCAGGTGTGAGTCCCAACAATGCCTAATTTCTACCCCTTATCCTTATATAACATATTTAGAACATGCTGAAGGCACTGTACTTTATGAAATCAAGACTTTTAAAAATAATAATCAGGGATGGCCTGGGCTGTACAATAAATGAAGAAACGAGGCTGAGTCCTAATCTCATTTCTTAAGTCAGCAGAGCCATCCATCACTGGAAAAATGTACACGGTTTGTTTACTCATTTATTCATGCATTAAATGAGCACTTAACTGAGCACCTCTTAAGTGCCAGGCACTCTGCTTACACCGTAGTTCAGCTGTGGTTCACATGTCAAGCTGCTTGTCCTGGATGTGTGTCAAGTGCTCAAAAGTCAGGATCAAGCCAAATAATTAACCAAATTAGACCAAGTAACCAAATTAGAAACCTATTCTGGGAAATTTTATAAACTATACATATCACACACATATCACAACTTTGGCAGGCACAGAAGAAAAAGATGAGAGGATTAAAATACGAACCTAAATCCTATTAAAAACACCCAGAACCAAGAGAGTCTGACAGAAATGTTCAAAATTATCTGTGCTTTAGATTCTTTATCTTTTCTACAGTCAGTGCTGTTTCAAAAGCCATCTTCTCGTTCTGCAAGACCACAGATGATCATATTGGTCTGATAGAGACAGCTATTGTGGCCTTGTTCTGGGAAAGAGTCAGAAAATTAAACGCTGGTAAGGTTAGGTTTTTAATGCGTTGCTCTGTGCCAGACATAGAAGTGAGGCGTTCCAAAGAAGAGGTGAAGGCTCGGCAGTGCGCTGGGGACCATTTGTTCCCCTGCAATCTCCCTGCCTGCTCATTTCTCCACCTAAGTCTTTGTATACTAAGTTTTATTTGAAGGTTTCCTTACAAATTTTCTTGGAATTAAACACACACACATATTAAAAGTTCAAGGAAAACCACGAGGAAAATACATAGGAAACTATATAGACTCATAAGTGCTGTCAAGACTTACAAAGTCCAAAATTCTGGCCTGGAGTCACTAGTAGGTTATCGCTGTTCACAGAGGGTTGGGGTCTGAATCAGCATCCCATTTGGCCCCCACCACTGAGCTCAGAGAATTATCAAACAGTCTGCCTTTGATACACCACTAAAGCTGTGCCTCCTTCCCAGAAAAGCCCACAGACGCTCAAAATTTTGCATCTACTTTCTTGCAACATCAGTTCATAGACCCTCAAAGCCAATCCATAGACCTTAAGATTCTGGGTCTGCCATTTTAACTTTTTCTAATTTCACATATAATCTATTTTAAATGGATTGTTTTCCTTAGAAAGACAAATAACCATTCCAGGGGACTTCCCTGGCGGTCCAGTGGTTAAGACTTCACCTTCTAATGCAGAGGGTGCAGGTTCAATCCCTGGTCGGGGAGCTAAGATCCCACATGCCTTGTGGCCAAAAAACCAAAACAAAACAGAAGCAATATTGTAACAAATTCAATAAAGACTTTAAAAATGGTCCACATCAAAAAAAAATCTTTAAAAATATAAAAATAACCATTTCAAATAATGATCATGTAATTTCTTTACAGTAAGTTGCCATTCTGATATTTGTTAACACGGTATGTTAGAACAAATTCTTCGTTGTCATATCTTGATCCCTTTTAGACTTTTATTTCCTACTAAGAAATTCTGATTCTGTGAGAATCATTATCCTATAGCCTTTCCACTGGATAAACTTCAGGATTAGATCATTAGTTTTAACTCTACAAGCAATATGTATACATACATACAGTACATCTGAAATGTGTATACACACTCATACACACATGACAAGCTTTGATTTTTAGATTTCTGAGATACCAGTGAACTTTGGACTTCTGTAGAGCTGTTTTCATCTTTTCAACTACTGTTTCAGCTAGGCTCTCTGAAGAAAAATCTGTTGAATGATATTAACACTTTTCTGCTATCTTCTCCCTAGTTTTGGATGCTCGAGCAGATGGTGGAGGTATTGGCAAGCTCAGGGTAACTGTCGAAGCACTCCATGCCCTACGGTCTGTCTACGAGCAATACAGAGATGACTTGGAGGCTTGAAAGAAACTGCTCCAGAGGCATCTCCTACTCCTGAGTAAATGCTGACATGAAAGCACTTAGATGAGATTTTCGTAATTACTCTGGTGTATGTCATCTATAATTCATGAGAAGCTGGGAGGGAGGAGGCCTGGGTTTGAAGTGTTCAAGTTTTGTATACTTTTTCCATTTGTTTATTTTTCTATTCCCTCCTTCCCATGACTGCCACCCCCTCAGGACTTAAGTTCTCCACAGTGGGCAACACCTTCTCAATAATTTATACCTACATGATAACATGAGAAAGGCTATTTGCATTTTCAACATTTTCTTATGAAGAACTGAAATGCAATTCCCATTTTTATTTTTAATAAGCAAAAAGCATAAATCTTAGAAAACCTATGAAAAAGAAATACTTTTACGTTATCCCTAATTGTCCCACTAAATGGAATGTGTATGATTAGCCTCATTAAGAGTTTTGCACTGTGAAGATTTTATTAGAAGCAATATATGAAAATTACTTGGATTAATGTGTTAATCTTCCTCTTTAAAATGCTAATATCCATTTTATGCACATTAAAGCTCAGTATGCATTTTCTTTGATGCATGCCATTTCTATCAATTAAATATAAAGAATGAGACTTGGCACCAACTTATTAAATTACTGCAAGTTTTTTGTTTTTCTTTCTTAAAAATTACAGTTCTTCTTATTTGTATTGTTTTCATGTATTTGTAATGGTAATATGGGATCCAGGAATGTGTGTATGTAAAGAAGAGACAGATACATGAAATTTACACTTTGAAAACTTAGCTTATGACATAGAAAGAAAATATTAAAAATATGCCTGAAATTCTGATATGCTTAGTTAGACCTGAAAGGAGTATCTTTTTATCATTTTTTAAATTTACATCAAGCTTGTACAATGCGAGGGTGTATCTGGATAACCAGATCATCGAAAAGCAGCTCAGAAAGTTAATTTTCTAGCTTTTACTCAACCTCACTGAAGGATTTAATTGATATTTTTAATGGAGCTGTGAATCAATGCTGCAAAGGAATTGTCTCTAGAGGTCTAGGATATAATGCATTTCATTTTTTAATTTACTTTTTTATTTGTCATTTTCTTCAAAGGATTTTTATAGGCTGTGGGTTTTCACTGTTTGCAAACAGGCTATGTTCCTTCTTAAGCATATGTAAAGTATTCAGGGAGATAAGTAATTATTAAAATCTACCTAATTTGCCGTGATATATTAAATCTCTGCTTCAGTGATCACAGACCATTTCATTTAGAGAATTAGGCATTCCCTCTTTGTGTGATTAAAGCTCTGGAAAATGAGTTCTTTGCTCCTATTTGTGAACATTCAAAGCCTGCTAATGGCAAGAAGATGGAATAGATTATGAGACAATTCATTACAGTTCAACAGAAAAAAAAAAAAAGCAGCTATAATGCAAAAATGCAAGTATGAATATCTGCATATAGTTTGAACCATCTGTGCTCTAATGGCTTCAATAATGACTCTCGTCTTTAGAAGGCTTTGAAATGACATCCGTACAATATTAATTTGTTGATGTACATTGTGGAACCAGTAGAGTATGATCTGACCACAGAAATCTATAAATTCTGTCTCTACCATTGGGCCTCCCTGTCTGGGGCCTGCCATCTCCAAGAAGAATCTTGCTCTCATCAAACTCTGCAAATCTTCATAACAACTCATTCCTCTGGAACCTTCTAGAGACCACAAACATCTGCAGACTAAACCTCTCCAATCCTAATAAACAGCCACATGTTTGTTGTCACTTCAGCTGGCTCTGAGCTCATCTTTTTGGCCTCTCTTTCTAGCTTTCTTTGGCTTTGAGCAGTTACAGTGTCATTAAGGCCCGTAATATTCCCTGCAGTAATTTAAAACAGCCGGATTATACCCTGGGATTAACTGAGTGGTTTTTGAGACATTTATTGTGGTATTCTCCCAGGAGGTTTGTATTATTGTTTTAAAACATTACATCCCAAACTAAATACCCTTTCAGCAGGGAGAAGACCAGATTGTGCTGACTTCTTATGATCTTTAAGTGGAAAGGGGAAGTTTTTATTATAAATCTTCTGAGATCTAGTCAACTGTATAGCATGTATACCTCAGCTAACGTTAGAGAATTAGCCACGTTTCTGTCACTTTCATGTGTACCGTAACAGATTATTTAAGATTCCTTTTCTAGTTTTAGAATACTCAGCCTCAAACTACATGAATTTTCACAAAACTCATTTTCATAAGTAGTTGAATAGCTGCTGACACGTTTTGAAGTGGATAAGTGGTCTTGGATGCTTCAAATGGTTTTCATAATCTGCCCGAGAACAGTTTTTTGTTTTGTGTCGTGTTGACCAGAGTTCGCTGAAAAGTTCCCCACCTTTCAGGATCAAGAGCAATGGTTTTCTCTTGGTGAGCTAAGCCTGATCCATTAAGTATGGCTTGGCGCTGGGCAGGGGGCCTGGCCAGACAAATACACCAGCTTAAGGTAAGGCTTGTATGAACTTACAGCTCTTGGTGTAAACGTACACAGTACACTCAGCACTTTTGGGGGCTGAAATGCTTTTAGTTTGGAAATATAAATAGAGATGTGATGTGGTATGTGGGAGAGTGTATTTTACATGTTTTTTTGCCTACTGTAGTAGAAATGTCAAATTCCTAGCCACTGTCATGAGAAGCAGTTGACAAAAATAAGTTTTATGGTTTACAGTGTGGTTTACGTAGAGAACATTTCTCTTCACTCTCAGTTTCAACATGTTTTCTAAATTATCATGGTTTATTGCCGTTTAACTTAAATTAGTTTTTTTAAGAATAAATAGAGAATATATTTAATCAAATAAAGAACAGCCACGTTGAAATTCTGCTGTTCCTGCCATTCAGTCGTTACCACAAAACACAAATAATTTCTGTGTATTATGAAGTGTGGGCTGAGAGCGTTCATGTGATTGGGGAGGTTCTGCGTGCACCCATGCTCCCACAACAAAACATAAGTTGTTTTAGTAATCTGACATCAAGAGCTGTGACAATGAAAACCACTTCTTACACATGTTCTAACAAGAATCCGATTAACATTCCGGTGGATATGGAAAATAACTTTTTTTTAGTCAAACTGGCACTATTGCTGAATTTAGAATGATTTCCTTATGCTCTAGATAGCAAAATGTGAATCACGTCTGTGAACAAATACGAGAATAAAATGTCATTTTTGGGGTAGTACAAAACAACCAAGGGAGAGCTTTGGGGATATAAAATTATTGAGTGATTGACAATACCAGGGTGATCATTCATCCCCAACTATGAGAGTACATTTTAATAAGTCACTCATGCCTGAAGGCCTCTGACTACCTTAACAAAGAAAAACTAAATCCATGATTTATTATAGTTTGGGCAACATGCCTAATTAGATCCATGAATGGGAGCAAATGCAGCTTTACATCCCCTTTGTTCAGAACAAAAACAACCTGCCGGTCAACCAGAAAGCTAAGAAGTATCAAAGCTATGGAAACAAGTGTTTTAAAAACCGAAAATACAGAATTAGAAAACATCTCCTCATCCTAATCTCTTTTATCTTGCAAGATGGAATCTTCACTTCCATTTCAAAATAAAGTACCACCAGTGGACTGCACCTTACAGTCTGACCTGCTGGGAAATTGGGCCCGTCTTCCTGATGCCATTACACCTTTTGTTCTTGCCCTTTCGTTTTCCATATACCATTGACTAATATGTTTAAACCTTGTTTCTCCTTCAGTTTTTCTGAAGTAAAATCCGGGTCCCTCAGACTTAGAACATGACCTCTTTTCAATGGTAGATACCTTTGGACTTTTCCTCTGCTTTTTGCCCTCTCTCACTCTTTATTGAGATTCACCTTTCTCAGCCCCGTAACAGCATCACCTCTCTGTTCATTGAACATCATCAGTTTTCTTTTTAAATCAAATGTACATCTTGATCTTTATATTTCTGTCCTCTATTCTCTTCACACCTATATTCAGCTGCAACATCTCCTCCCACCTGTCTATCCCCCTGCTCATTTTTAGTTATTAGTAAAGCACGTTTTTTCCTTCTTTTCTTGGTGCTATAACCACTTCTTTAGAAACCAGCATCTATGACAATTTCCCAAATTTGGAAGGTCATCTATGACCTTTCCAAAATGTTCCTTTGTGTTAAGACTTCTCTTAATTTAACATGACAGGGGCACTCTTAGTCAGCCATCATGAAACTAAGGAAACAAACAGCAAACTAATTTTTGTGTCTTTGCTTCTTTTGTACCTTTTTACAGTGAAGTAACAGAGGCTGAAACTCAGAAAGCTCTCAGCGATCACTGGTAAGAAGCTGAAGCATAAGCGGTTTTTAAGAAATTTTAAGGAAATGTATCACTTTAAAATCAAGCTGTATTTTCTGTAAATGTGTTTTGTCGCAGTTTACACGGCCTCATTAACAATAGGGAAAATAAGAGAAATTTTGGAAGAAGACTTAAGAGACTACAATACAACCTAGAGGTTGGGGAGACTTTTCTAACCAAGAGAGGGAAGACAAGCTATAAAACAAGACATAGATGTATTAAATATGTAAACATTAAGGTAGGGTGACAGTTTTAATATCCGACAAAATCGAATCCAAGGTGGAAAACAAGGGACAAAGAAAGATTTTATACTCGTAAAGGGAGCAAGTGGTCAAAGATGTGGTGAACTTGAGTAAATGTATCTCACAGTATTGCCTCAAAATTCATGAAGCAACAACTGACAGAACTATAGTGATGACATGTTTTTTAATATAATTCTCAGAGAGTGAGAGATCAAAAGATAAGAAAAAGTCTAGAAGATTTGCTTCGTATGATCACTAAACTCAAATGGATATAGAACGCATGCAGGACATTCAAAGAAAAATTAACCGTGTACGCAGCCACAAAGGAAGTCTCAATTTGCAAAGAATTAAAACCTTATAATTTGTTTCTCTGAGCAAAATGCAGTGAAATTAGAAATCAGTAGTAAAAGGCTAGCTAAAAAATAATTTTATCTAAATGTTAAAAATATGTGTTATCGGGCTTCCCTGGTGGCGCAGTGGTTGAGAGTCCGCCTGCCGATGCAGGGGACAGGGGTTCGTGCCCCAGTCCGGGAAGATCCCACATGCCGCAGAGCGGCTGGGCCCGTGAGCCATGGCCGCTGAGCCTGCGCGTCCGGATCCTGTGCTCTGCAACGGGAGAGGCCACAACAGTGAGAGGCCCGCGTACCGCAAAAAAAAAAAAAAAAAAAAAAAGTGTTATCGTTGTTTGGGGTTCTAATAGGACAAGGGATAACCCACTCTTACATCATAACCAGAAGACAGAAAATCCTACAAACTTCACTTTATGTGTAAGTGGGGAACATAATTAAACATCAGCTCAGAAGGCCACGCCAGAGGGTGAGAAAGGCAAGGGTTAAGCATAAGAGAGGAAGGAGCCTGTGACAAGATTTTAGTGGTGGCAGAACACAGATAATATATCACCTAAGTTTCTCCCAGGAGACGGTCCACCCTGAGTGAGGAAATGCTGAGGATGGGTCTGTGGCCTGGTGGATCAGAGTACTGGCTACTGGGGAAGTGAATGGAAGGGGCTTGGAAATGCAGAGGACCAGAGGCAGCAGCCTTGGAAAGACACCTCTTCTGGAAGAGAAGGAGGCACTTTGGAAGGGGGAAGTCTCCCTTGGAGGCATAGTAGTAAAATAAAGAAGGAACCAGCTGAAACTGTGGGCCCCAGGGAAAGAAGATAGTATCATTAAATGGTGTCAATATTAATAGAAGGTCATTTATTTTAAAAACTGCACTTCACTGTAACAACAGAAGAGGACAGTCTTGAGCTAAGAAATCTTAGAAGCCACCCAAACCCCTCCCCCACCCATATGATTATCTGCCCTGGCTGGTCCAGGAAAATCCAAAACAACTTTTAATTAAAAATAGAATCCTGCATCCATATTCCATAAGAGAACAAAAACGAGAAAACTTTTCAGCAGGATGGAGCTCTACGCCAGTAATTGTAAATTTGATAGTTTGGATCACCCTTCTTGTTAAGAACAACTTGGAAAGCTCATTTTACTTAGGCTGTAAGAAATTACAGGAACAAGGGGACTTCCCTGGTGGCACAGTGGATAACACTCTGCGCTGCCCATGCCAAGGGCCCCGGTTAAATCCCTGGTCAGAGAACTAGATCCCACATGCATGCCACAACTAAGAGTTCACATGCCACAGCTAAGGAGCCCACCTGCCGCAACTAAGACCTGGTGCAACCAAATAAATACATAAATAAATAAATACAATTACAGGAACAAAATCTGGGAAGGTGAGCCAGTCAGGAAGGCTGATTTTCTCCTAGATGCAACTGCAATCTAAAAGCATGGGTAAGAGGCTAAGAAGCTGAATAGAGCTTCCAACAGACTCTCAGGGCTTTGAAGAATAAAAGTTGCAATTTAGGGTCCACTGAGGACTAGGAGCCCCAGTAAATCCCCAGGCTCAAATTATTTCTACGTTTTTTATGTATAGTGCTTGATACACTTATAAAATTAACTAGGCACGTAAGGAGACAAGACCACATGACCGAAGACTAAGCAGACAAGTGAAACACCCATAAGTAATTCAGATAATGGAATCATCATCCAGGAACTTCATCTATGAACTAAGAATTCATCAGGTCAGTATCCAACAGCAAATCAGACACGATTGAAGAGAGGAAACTCTAAAAAAAAAAAAATCAAGAAAATATCAATTTGGATGCATGGGAAGAAAAATGGAAAATACTGAAGAAAAAAAGAGGGGGCAGTTCATAGACTTGGGATTGTGTGGAAAGTTATACAGGCATACCTTGGAGATACTTGCAAGTTTGATTCCAGACCACCACAATAAAGTGAATATCGCAATAAAGTGAGTCACAAATTTTTTGATTCCCCAGTGCATATAAAAGTTATGTTTACGGTATACTGTAGTCTATTTAGTGTGCAATAGCATTATGTCTAAAAAAAAAAAAAGTACATACCTTTTTAAAAAGACCTTATTACTAAAAAATGTTAACTATCATTTGAGCTTTCGGTGAGCCATAATCTTTTTGCAATAGTAACATCAAAGATCACAGATTAGAGATCATCGTAACAAATATAATAATAATGAAAAAGCTTGAAATATGAAAATTACCAAAATGTGACACAGACATGAAATGAGAAGATGTTGTTGGGAAAATGGCACCAGTAGACTTGCTCAATATAGGGTTGCCACAAACCTTCAATTTAAAAAAAAAAAAAAAAAATCTGCAAAGCACAGTAAAAAAAACTAAGTAGGCCTGTACACATAATTGAAGTCCCATAGAGGAAAAAGAGAATTAGAATCAATATTCCAACAAATAATAGCTAAGAATTTTCCAGACTACACAGTTACAAGAATGAATTAATCCTGTATACTCAAGCTGGATAAACAAAGTTACTTGAAGCACATCATAGAAAAACTGTTGAAAACCAAAGACAAAATCTTAAAAGTCAGAGACAAAAGACAACACTAAGACTGAGAGCTGACTTCTTAACTGAAAGAGTGGAAGCCATTAGAAAATAGTATGAAATATTTCTTGGGCTGTACTTCATGTTCTCCTTCCCCATCTTTTATTCACAACCAAGGAAGTTAACTCCCCAGGGGAACTGTTGGCCAATAGCAGTCAGGAGCCAGTCAGGAGCCAATACTCCCCCTTTTCATCCTTCTGATGGAAAACCCTGAGGTGCATTCTATAGGGTTCCAGCAAGAATAAGCCCCATCACTCATAGAAGTGAACAACCTGATAATACAACTTCGCATTGGCTTTTCCTTCTATTTTACTCCTCCCAGACCCTCTCTCCTCTCACTGGGATCATTTCCCAAATAAAGTACCTGCATGCAAGCCCCTGTTTCAGACCCTGCTTTGGGGGAACCCAGGCTAAGGGTAGATACCAGAAATGGCCCTAGAAAGTGGAACATCATGATGGGACTCTGAAACTGGGTCACTCGCTAATCAAATGGCCAAAAGGATGACATGATTTATGGTAAGTTGTGTTGTGATAAACCCTAGCATGTGATAGATTCTTAGTGATGGTGGATTAAGATGGTGGGGGAAAAAGTGAAGCATGGTGATCAGCTATTGATATTTACTTTCTGAATTTATGTTATATTTCAATTTTTTTAAGTTTAAGAAAAATGTTTCAGTAGATGCAAAACTCCAGAAGAAATAAAGAAAACCAGGCCTGATGCAAAAGAAAATGTAATACAGTATTCCAACATGAATTAAATATAATTCAAAAAGCAGTTGCAGATAGGGAAAAAAACAGATCGGGAATATAAAAATAAACTAGACAAACTGGAACTTATAAAATGGGAACTGATGTTAGGAAAGAAATTGAAGAAAAAAAATTAACCTTGAAATGACTAAATTATAATGTACCTAAGAGAAAATAAATATGACTGAAAATAGACTAAGGATGACAGTGGATAGAAATGAAAGGAGCCAAGAAAATGAAATTAAAGAAATAGGTAGAATCAGTGAGAAAATGATAGCTACAATATAGACAGGCAAACATAAGTAAGCTTTCCTGAAATAAAAGAAGACCTGAATCTACGTACTGAAAGGGTCCACCATGTGTGAAAATTGTTTCAAAACAGTCAACTCTGAAACATATCCTAACAAAACAAGGAGGCTTTAAAGTTAAAGAAAGAATATCCTCTGGTCCTCCAGGCAAAAAAAAAAAGTCACTTATAAAGAAAACAAAATCTGGTTGGCATTAGATTTTGCAAGAGCAAATCACAAAAGCAAGAGTAGTGAAATACTCATCAAATAACTCAAATGAAGTGTGAACCAAGGATTTTTTTAGCCCAACTCTGCTATCCTTCAAATATCAAGGCTATAGAAAACCAATTTTTATTATGGTGAAATTCACATAACATAAAATTATCTATTTTAAAGTGAACAATTCAGTGGCATTTAATACATTCACAGTGTTGTGCAACCACCACCTCTATAGAGTTTCAAAACGCTTCCATCAATATACAAACCCTGCATACGTTAAGCATTTATACCCTACTACCCTCTCCCCAGCCCTTGGCAATCCTTCATCTGCTTTCTGTTTCTATGGATTTACCTATTCTGGGTATTTCATGGAAATGGAATCATACAATATGTGACCTTTTGTGTCTGGCTTCTTTCACTTAGCATAGTGTTGTTGAGGTTCATCCACATTGTAACATGTATCAGTACTTCGTTCCTTTTTCGAGGCTGAATAATATTCCATTGTGTTAATAACCACTATTTGTTTGTCCATTTATCCATTGATGGACATTTGGGTTGTTTCTCCCTTTTGGCTAAGTGAACATTGCTCCTATGAACATTTTGTTACAAACATTTGTTTGAGTACCTGCTGTCAACTCTTTGGGGTATAAATCTAGAAGTGCAATTGCTGGGTCATGTGACAATTCTACTTAATTTCTTGAGGAACTGACCAACTGCTTTTCATAACAACTGCACCATCCTACATTCCCACTAGCAACATTCAAGCATTCCAGTTTCTCCACATCCTTGCAACACTTGCAAAGATTTAAAATATTAAATTCTTAATAGTCATTCTTGTGAGGTGTGAGGTGGTATCTCATTATGGTTTTGATTTGTAGTTCCCTAGTGACTAATGATGTACATCTTTTCATGTGCTTGTTTATAGAAAAAAACAATTTTAGACAAGAATTCAGGGAGTATTGTACTAATGAGTCCTTCCTGAGGAATCTACTGGAAGACCACTTTTGTCCAACTAAGAGATGAATGAGGAAACTGTTTAAAAGACTGGTGGTAAGCACTGACTGTATTTAACTATAGATCTTAGACCAATGAAAGGTGGGGACAAGATGGAAGAATAGTATGTAGCAAATAATTATATGCTCTGGCAAAGCAGATATAACACCTTTTTTTTAAGAGGGGAAAAGGGAAAAAGAAATGGGAAAGTAGAATAATTCGTTTTGGTTTCACATAGATTATAGGTGAGAGTCAAAGATATCACTTAAAGCAGACATATCAGATAGTTGAAGCCTAAATAAAGAAAACATGGGCATTATATAAAGATATTAGTGGAAAGATACTAAAACAAGAACCACAAATCATTCTAATCACCAACATTTTTTTAAAACTAAAAAGCAAAAAACAAAACAAAACCCAGAGAATGAAAAACACATAGTAAACATAGCATAAAACAATAGGACAGAGATAAGATCAAGTATTTAAGTTGTAACAATAAATGTAAATGGTCTTAACTAACTTACAAGAAAAGATTTTCAGATTGTCCTTCAAGGCGAAATTCAACTCTATACTGTAAGAGACACTCCTAAAATAAAGTGTAATAAAATTAAAAGGGTAGGTAAAATTATAACCAGGCAAATGCACATAAAGAAATCAGAGATTGTGAACTTGTTATCTTGACAAGATGAAATTCATGGAGGGAATAGGGCTTAATGAGACAAAGAAGGACACTTTATATAACTAAAGGCCATAATTCACAGTGAAGATATAAAAGTTACTCATAACTATGTATCAAAGAACATAGCAGCAGCCTTCATACAGAATACAGAAGAGAAACATATGGAAATACATTTAGAAGAGACTTGTAAGATCCATTCTTAGTTCAAGACAAAGCAAATGGGCTAAATAAATAAATACATAGAAAATCTAAACAACATAATTCCAAGGTAGATCTTATAAACATATATTGAACTCTTCACCCTTATTAAAGAGAATATTTCTTCTTTTCAAATACACAAGAAACATTCATGAAAATTGACATGTGAGGTCACCAAGAAAACATCAGTAAGTTCTTTCAAATAAAAATAATGCAAACTAACAACATTATGTTATCACAATGCAATTAGACTGAAAATCAATAAAATCAAAAGGCACGAGGTCTTCTCCATCTGGAAAATTTTAAATTATCAAAAAATTCTTTAGTCAAAAGGGAAATATAAATGGAAACTGAACAATTTCTCTTAAAAATAATGATTATAAAAACACTATATGTCAGTCTTTGAGATACAATTAAAACAAAGGTAAAAAGAGAATGCAATTCTCTTTAAAATTTAATCTATTTACAATAGATTAAATATTTATAAGAATCAAAGTGAAAGTGTAACAATAAATGAATTAAATATCTATCTCAAAAATTAGAAAAGGAACAAAAAGGAAATCTAGAAAGTAGAGAGAAGGAAACAGCAAGGATAAAAGCAGAAATACTTGAGTTTAAAACCAAATAGTAGAAATAGATAAAAAGATCTTTCTTTGGAAAAAAATCAACAAAACAGATCTAATTATTATAAAAGAGAGAAAGCACAAGTACAGATTAAAACATGACAACTGGAGATTAACTACTGAATCAGTGGCTATTCTATTGATAAAATGTCAGGAATCTAAGTTGCACAATTCTATGCATATACATTTGAAAACCTAGATGAAGTGGATGATTTTCTAGAAAATACAGCTTAACAAAATTAACCCTAGTAGAGATAGAAAGCTTAAAAGATCAATTTCCATGGAAGAAATACAGTTATTAAAGAGTTAATCCAAAAAAGCACTAGACCCAGAAGGTTTTACAGATGAATTCTCATAGTCCTTCAAAGACTAGATAATTTTAATGCTATTCAAACTGTTTTAGAGATGTAAAAAGAACGAAAATTTCCATAATCTTTTAAAGAAGTGAATATATCACTGTTTTGCAAACCCAATAAACACTGCACACACATACTCAAAAGAAAACTAGAAAGTAATCCCACATGAATATTGAAGCAAAAATCCCAAGTAAAATGTTACCAAATAGAATTGACCACCACATTTAACTATATATAAAATACACCATGATCAAGAGGTGTTTATTCCAGAAATGCAGTGTGGCTCAGAATGTCTAGAAACAGACCCAAATACATACAAGAAGTTGGCACAGCAAAGGTGGCTTATGAAATTAATGGAGAGAAGTAGGCTATTCAGTAATGATGTTGGAAGCAATGAAAGGGCATCTAGTAAAAAGAAATGATTGGATCCCTACTCATACGTTAAAGCATAATAGATTCTACAAATATATACATGTAAAAAACGAAACCATATATGAACTAGAAGTAAATAAATAATTATTTTTACAATCTCCAGTGGGGATAGCCTCTATAAGTAGGACACAAAATCCAGGAGGTATGAAATGAAATAATAATAAATTTGCTACACAAAAATAAAATTTTCTTCATAGCCAAAGAAAAAAAATCATAAAATCAAAAACAAATGAAAAACTTCGAAAAATATTTGCTAAAAATGGAGCAAATAGCTAATTTTCTTAATATATAAAGAGCTCCTAAAAACAGTAAGAAAAAGAACAACAATGTGTAGAAAAATGGGTAAAAATGTTATGAATAATTTACACAAAAGAAACTTCAACTGACTTAATGAAGTGAATATAACATTGTTGAATGTAATTATATTGATGATGGTATTAAACATGGAAAAGATACTCAACATGCTCATAATTAAAAAATGCAAATAAAAACCACAATGAGATATAATTTTTCAACTACCAGATTGACAAGATCAAAAATTTTATAGTGCTAGCAGGGCTATAGGGAATAGGCACATTCACATATTACTAGCAGGAGGGTAATTTCCCACAAACGCTGTGGTGATCAGTTTGGCAATTCTATCAAAATTTAACATACATGTCTTTTAATCCAGTAATTTCACTTTGAAGACATTATCCCAGAGATGTACTTGCAAATGTAAGAAATAATCTTGGACAACATTTTTATTTCATTATTTGTTTAAAAAGGAAAAATTGGAAATGCCCTAAATATCCAATTGGGAATTCATCCAATAAATTATGGATCTTATGGTCATGAAACTGAATATTATGCCACTATTTAAAAGATGACTTATATGGAATGCTCTCTAAGATATATTTTTGTTTGATTTTTGGCTTAAAACAACAGAAACTTACTTAGAGTTCTAGAGGCTAGAAGTCTGAAACCAAGGTGTTGGCAGGGCCATAGTCCCCATGAAGACTTCAGGGAAGAATCTGTTCCATGCCTATCTCCTAGCTTCCGGTGGTTACTGGTAAGTCCTTGGCATTCCTTGGCTTGTAGACCCATCATTCCAGTCTGCTCCTGTCTTAACAGGGCATTCTCCTCTCTGTGTCTATGTGTTCCAAATACATTTTTAAGTGAAGACATAAGGTAGAGAACAGTTTATGCAATAAATTACGTAAAAACATATACGTTGCTTCCATGTCCTGGCTATTGTAAATAGAGCTGTAATGAACATTTTGGTACATGACTCTTTTTGAATTATGGTTTTCTCAGGGTATATGCCCAGTAGTGGGATTGCTGGGTCATATGGTAGTTCTATTTTTAGTTTTTTAAGGAACCTCCATACTGTTCTCCATAGTGACTGCATGGATAAAGAAGATGTGGCACATGTATACAATGGAATATTACTTAGCCATAAAAAGAAATGAAATGGAGTTATTTGTAGTGAGGTGGATGGACCTAGAGTCTGTCATACAGAGTGAAGTAAGTCAGAAAGAGAAAAACAAATAGCGTATGCTAACACATATATATGGAATGTAAAAAAAAAAAATTGGTCATGAAGAAACTAGGGGCAAGATGGGAATAAGTCATGAAGAACCTAGGGGCAAGATGGGAATAAAGACGCAGACCTACCAGAGAATGGACTTGAGGGGACGGGGACGGGGAAGGGTAAGCTGGGACAAAGTGAGGGAGTGGCATGGACATATACACATATACACTACCAAATGTAAAAATAGATAGCTAGTGGGAAGCAGCCACATAGCAAAGGGAGATCAGCTAGGTGCTTTGTGACCACCTAGAGGGGTGGGATAGGGAGAGTGGGAGGGAGGGAGATGCAAGAGGGAAGAGATTTGGGGACATATGTATATGTATAACTGATTCACTTTGTTATAAAGCAGAAACTAACACACCATTGTAAAGCAATTATACTCCAATAAAGATGTTAAAAAAAACACATATGTAGGGCTTCCCTGGTGGCACAGTGGTTGGGACTCCGCCTGCCGATGCAGGGAACATGGGTTCGTGCCCCAGTCCGGGAGGATCCCGCGTGCCGCGGAGCGGCTGGGCCGGTGAGCCGTGGCCGCTGGGCCTGCGCGTCCGGAGCCTGTGCTCCGCAACGGGAGAGACCACGGCAGTGAGAGGCCCGCGTACCACAAAACAAAAACAAACAAACAAAAAAAAAAAACACATATGTAAATGTGCTTGAATATAAATAAAGTATCTTTTGAACTATAAGAAGTTGATAAGTGGTAGCTTCTGGGAAACGGAATTGGCAGCTAGGGGAAGAGGTAGGAAAAAACCTTACTTTTTACTTTGCTTCCATTTGTGTATTACTTACAGCTATATTGAGAGATATTTCACATACCATAAAGTTCATCCATTTAAAGTATACAGTTAAGTGATTTTTTTTTTTTATTTTTTTTTTGGCTACGTCGAGCCTTGGTTGCGGCACGGGATCTTCATTGCAGCATGCAGGCTCTCCGTTGCGGCACGCGGGCTTCTCTCTAGTTGTGGCTCATGGGCTCCAGAGTGCGTGGGCTCCATAGTTTGCGACACGCGGGCTCTCTAGTTGAGGCGCGCGGGCTCAGTAGCCCCGCGGCATGTGGGATCTTAGTTCCCCTACCAGGGATTGAACCCATGTCCCCTGCCTTGGAAGGTGGATTCTTAACCACTGGACCACCAGGGAAGTCCCTCAGTGATTTTTTTTTTTTTTTTTTTGCGATACGCGGGCCTCTCACTGTTGTGGCCTCTCCCGTTGCAGAGCACAGGCTCAGGACGCGCAGGCTCAGAGGCCATGGCTCACGGGCCCAGCCGCTCCGCAACATGTGGGATCTTCCCTTACCGGGACACGAACCCACGTCCCCTGCATCGGCAGGCGGACTCTCAACCACTGCGCCACCAGGGAAGCCCCCTAAGTGATTTTTAACATATTCCAGAGTTCTGCAATGATCACCAAAATCAAATTTTAGAACATTTTCAGCACTCGAAAAAGAAAACACATATATTGGCTTGGCCAAAAGGTTTGTTCGATTTTTTCTGTAAGATGGCTGTGGTAGCACGTAGTTGTCTTTAACTTCATTGAAACAATTTTGTTAGATTGTATGTGACAGTTGTCATATCAGCATGCATTTTAAAAAAGACATCAAAATTGGTGAATTTTTGTGTAGCCATTTTAATATTGAAGATGGAAGGAAAAAAAGCAACAATTTTCGGCATATTATGCTTTATTATTTCAAGAAAGGTAAAAACACAACCAAAACGCAAAACAAAGATTTGTGCGGTGTATGGAGAAGGTGCTGTGACTGATCGAACTTGTCAAAAGTGGTTTGTGAAGTTTCGTGCTGGAGATTTCTCGCTGGATGACGCTCCTTGGTCGGGTAGACAAGTTGAAGTTGATAGCAATCAAATCGAGACATTAATTGAGAATGGTCAGCGTTATACCACGCGGGAGATAGCCGACATACTCAAAATATCCAAATGAGGCATTGAAAATCATTTGCACCAGCTTGGTTACGTGAATCGCTTTGATGTTTGGGTTCAACGTAAGTTAAGCAAAAAAAAACCCTTCTTAACCGTATTTCTGCATGTGATTCTCTACTTAAATGTAATGAAAACGTTCCATTTTTAAAACAAATTGTGATGGGCGATGAAAGGTGGATACCGTACAACAATGTGGAACAGAAGAGATTGTGGGGCGAGAGAAATGAACCATCACCAACCACACCAAAGGGTGGTCTTCATCCAAAGAAGGTGGTGGTGTGTATATGGTGGGACTGGAACGGAGTCCTCTATTTTGAGCTCCTTCCGGAAAACCACACAATTAATTCCAACAAGAACTGCTGCCAATTAGACCATCTGAAAGCAGCACTCCACGAAAAGCATCCAGAATTAGTCAACAGAAAATGCATAATCTTCCATCAGGATAACGCAAGACCGCATGTTTCTTTGATGACCAGGCAAAAACTGTTACAGCTTGGTTGGCAAGTTCTGATTCATCCACCATATTCACTAGACATTGTACCTTCGGGTTTCCATTTACTTCGGTCTTTACAAAATTCTCTTAATGGAAAAAATTTCAATTCCCTGGAAGATTGTAAAAGGCATCTGGAACAGTTCTTTGCTCAAAAAGATAAAAAATTTGGGGAAGATGGAATTATGAAGTTGCCTGAAAAATGGCAGAAGGTAGTAGAATAAAAGGGTGAATACGTTGTTCAATAAAGTTCTTGGTGAAAATGAAAGATGTGTCTTTTATTTTTAAAAACTGAAGGCACTTTTTGGCCAACCCAATACATAGCAATCATTCTCCATTCCCAGCTTCCCTACCCTCAGCCCCAGGTAACCACTAATCTACTTTCTGTCTCTATGGATTTGCCTATTCTATATATTTCACATAAATGGAATCATAATATGTGGTTTTGTGACTGGCTTCTTTCATTAAATAACATTTTCAAGGTTCATTCACATTGTAGCATGCATTAGTATTTCATTCATTTTTATTGCTAAATAATATTCCATTGTATGACTATAGTACACTTTGTTTATTCACTCATCAGTTGATAGATATTTTGGTTTTTTTCCCACTTCTGGGCAATTATGAATAATGCTGCTATGAACATTTGTGTACAAGTATTTCCGTGGAGGTATGTTTTCATTACTCTTGGGTATATACCTAGTTGTGGAATTTCTAGATTGTATGGTAACTATGTTTAACTTTTTGAGGAACTACCAGTTTTCCAAAGTAGCTACACCATTTTCCATTTATACATTTTGGATTTTTGAACCATGTGCTAATATTATCTATCTAAAATAATTAATAAAATGTTATTAAATAATAAATTAGGGCTATACCCATTGACTTAGAGAGATTTCTATTATGTTTATTTTTAAATTTTTATTTATTTATTTATGCTGTGCCAGGTCTTAGTTGCAGCATGCGGGATATTCATTGGGCATGCGGGATCATTAGTTTCTGCGTGTGCAATCTTTTTAGTTGTGGCATACAGAATCTTTAGTTGCAGCATGCATGTGGGATCTAGTTCCCTGACCAGGTATCAAATCCAGGCTCCCTGCATTGGGAGCGTGGAATCTTAGCCACTGGACCACCACTAGGTGTGTTTGTTTGTTTATTGGCCATGCTGCATGGCATGTGGGATCTTAGTTTCCCAACCAGGAATCGAACCCATACCTGCAGTAGAAGTGAGGATTCCTAACCACTGGACTGCCAGGGAATTCTCAAAGAATTTATTTATACATTTATTTATTTATATTATGTATTATGAAGGATCTAAAGCAAGATACCATAAAGTAAGAGAAATATATATAATATGATCATACTTTTATAAATTGAAGAGCAAAAAATTTGTGTGTTCACCCATATGCAACTTGTATCAGTCATAAATGCTTTTGCATACAAGATAACAATAAACTAGACTAACAGTGGTTTAAACAAATAGTGTTTTATTTTTCTTCCATGATTGGTAGTCTAGATGTAGACAGCTTCTAGCATTGGCTTGGTAGCTTAGTATGGTCTTGAAAGACCCAGATCCTTTCTATATGTCTACTCCACCATCTTTAATATGTTGACGTATCACTGCAAGGCCACAAGATGCCAATAGCACCTACAGGCATCATATGCGCATTCTACACAGGCAGAAGGGCAAAAGGGCAAATGAGTCAGCAAAACCCACCTAACTTCCACTAACATTTCATTGGCCAAAACTGGGTCACGTGGCTACCTCTAGCTCCAAGGTAAGCCAGGAAATATGAGGAAAGGATTATCATGATTGCGTTGGGCCAGACTAAGCACCTTGTATCACAAATAGAATGAGGATTCTACTAGCAAAGAAGAATGGGAACATTGTCTGACACTATGTGTACATAAATACAAGATTATAGGAGAAGGGACAAACATATGGAAGGATGCGCGTCAGAGTGCTAACAATGATTTGGAAGGGTGGAGGGAGAAGACAAGGGCAGGCGGGTGGGTGGGAGTATAAGAGTGATGCGTTAGTTAAAACCGCAACTAGGAATCAGAAACTAAACCCAGAAACCAGGACACATTCTAGCATACATTGAGTAGAACAAGGCCAACGTGAGAAACACTGAAGGAGGATGTATAACTTACCTCTTGGTAACATTGGTTTAGAGTTATCAGTTTCTTAAGAATGAGGAATTGGAGACTGATGTCAGGAACCAACTGAATGTCTTTGGGTTTTATATTGATAAGTATAGTGATCTACAGTGAATGGAACAGATTTCTCGATTCAAAGAAAAATCAGTAGGAACTGCAAAAGAGTATACTTTGGAGCTCCAAAATCATTCTACAGGAATACAAAAGGGGATAAAATCGGGCATTCATATAGAAATAAAAGCTTCACAGGTTGGGAACAACAAAGTAAAACTTGACATGAAGTGTTTTAACAGAAGGGAATGTATGATGGGTGTCATGTAGTTTTTCAATGGCTAGAGACCCTCCGAGATCTCTTGCTCTGCTTTCCCCATCCGACCAAAAATTGATAGAGTCAGGGGCAGAGAATCTAAATCAGAACCAAAGCAGATGGGGTGCAAAGACATTGGATGCCTCTGGGGCCCCATCTCACATCCGTGCTGCCACATCTCAGATTCCAGCTGTGGCTTTGGTGGCCAGTTCTGTGACAGCTTCAACTCACTCCACTGTAACAGCATTTTGCCTGAGGTGTATACTGTGTTCTTTGCTGTGTGCTCTGCGACTTCTCTAAAGCTGTGAACACCTGTAGGAGTTTACTTAGCCTGTACACATGCTACAGCAATCCACTGCATGATTGAAAGGATGATACCTTTGGGATCAGGCAATCCAGAGAGTGTTCATAAGATCTACAAACGCATGGCCCAAACTCCCATGCCACCTGACTGGGTTACACCAATGCCATGTCCTTGACTCACACGTATGGTCTCATGGGTCAGGAAGGCCCTTTGCTACTACCAGATATCAGGGAGAAAAAAATCTTGAGTTTGATTTATGGATCAGTAGGCCCAGTTTGTTGATGTGAGCTCAAAATGGATTGCTGCCACACCAAGCCTCACTTAAGGATGCCCCAAAGGGCAGGGATGGATGTGTGTGTGCTCAGACGATGGCCTCCCTTCACCACAACTGGTCCTGGCAACTGCTCAGGCTGCCGGTAGCACAGACTAACACTGAGCCCTCCATATGGTACCATCTCTCAAGGAGACCAGCCAGCCACTGATAGCAGCTTGCTTATGGTGGACTTTTTCCACTTTGGAGGGGGCAGGAATTTGTTCTTCCTTGAATTGCTATCTCCTCTGGATATGTGTTTGTCTTCCCTGTCCACAATGCCTCCACCAGTACCACCATTGGAGGGATAACAGAATTTCTGATTTACCAAGATAACTAATGGGAACCTGCTGTATAGCACAGGGAGCTCAGCTCAGTATTCTGTGATGACCTAGATGGGTGGGATGGGGGTGGAGGTGGGGCGTTGAGGGAGGTCCAAGAGGGAGGGTATCTATGTACGCATATAGCTGATTCACTTCATTGTACAGCGGAAACTAACACAACATTGTAAAGCAATTACACTCCAATTAAAAAAAAAAAAACAGAATGTCTGATTTACCAGATGAGATCCCACATCGCATTGCCTCCGCTCAAGGGATTCCTTTCACAGAAGAGGAGGGTAACTGCTTCTACCAAATATTGCAGTGCCCAGAGGCAGCCACCCTCCGAGAACGAAGGAATGCCCTATTGCAGGCCCAGCTGAAGTTCCTTCTTAGAGACAACTGAGCAAGTTGAGGTACTGTCCTCCGGGATACAAATTATGTACTGAATCTCTAGCTAGCGTGGCCCTCTGTCCCCAATGGCTAAAATACGTGACTCCAGAAACCAAAAGGTAGAAACAGGAGTGTCCCCTTCACCACCACTCCCCATAACCCGATTGCAGAATATGTACTTCCCATGTCCGCAGTCTTAGGTTCTGTGAGGTCCTGTTTCCTGAGAGGGGAACCATTTCACCCAACACAGTAAGAGTCCCTCTGAAGCCACAAGTGTGCCATTATTTTGGGCTCTTCTTAATAGGCAGAAAAAAAAAAAAAAAGAAATTACTAAATGTGGTGGATTAATGATAGCCACAAACTCCCCCTATAAAGATAGGATCTGTTTTTCCTCCCCCTTGTATCTGGGCTGTGCCTGTGACTACTTCGACCAGGAGAATACTGTGAAGGTGCTGCTGTGGAGGTTCCTGATGTCACCTTTAAGAAGTCCCCCATTTCCTTGGAGTTCTTCTTCACTTAACTGATCCATCTGAGCTCACTGGCTGATAAACACCCGGGCTGTGGTACCTCTTGGATCAGGAATGCCAACCTCTCTTCCCAAAGTTCTCCTTGACATGTGTTTCACTGGAGGCCAACTCCTTGGAATGTGACTGTCTTGTCACTATCATCGTCATTTCTTGCCACGGCATAGCCACTCCTAGTACACATCCTCACGTTTAACATGTCTGCAGAGTACAGTCATTAGCAGCTGTGGTTTCTGCTGCTGGGAACAGTGAAGGAGGGCATCATTCTATAGAACACTATTACTAGTTTCCAAGGGAATGGAAAAACACCTGTGTTGCTAACTACCTGGCTTTCAGTTCAAGCAGAATGTCAGGGACGGCAGCTCAAAGAGTGGTTTCTGCCTGCTCATCCCAAGTCAGGACTCACGTATGCAGCCTAATCTATTTCTACTGCAGACATCTCACTTGAAATAGCTACAGTATTTACAAAGTAATCGTAAATATATATGTTTTCATATTACATGTCCATGGGAATGATTTGCATGGAAGGATTCTCAAATGCCAAGTAAAACATTACCATGGAGCTCTAGTTGATATAAAATGATTGCTTTTATGGCAGTTGACATCCCACTTTGGGTTAGTCTTATTATTGTCATTGTTTTTGTTACTAAAACCAGTGACACAGCATCAAAGGCATGATCCATGAAAGAAATAAGTGATAAGCTGGATTTCATTAAAATTTAAAACTTCTGCTCTGAGAAAGACACTGTCAAGAGAATGAAAAGATAAACCACAGACTGGGAGAAAATATTTGCAAAAGACATATCTGATAAAGGACTGTTACCCAAAATATACAAAGAGCTCTTAAAACTCAACAATAAGGAAATAAACCACCCAATTTAAAAATGGGCCAGAGATCTGAACAGACACCTCACCAAAGAAGATAGACAGATAGGTGGTAAGCATATAAAAAGATGCTCTACATTATATGTTACTATAAAACAACAAATTAAAATAACAGCAAGTTACCACTATACACTTACTAGAATGGCCAAAATCTGGAAAACTGACAGCACCTAATGCTGACAAGAATGTGACACAGCAACTCTCAAGCATTTGCTGGTGGAATGTTTGCAAGACAGTGTGGCAGTTTCTTACAAAGCTAAACGTATTCTTACCATACAACCCAGCAATCAAGCTCCTTGATATTTACCCAAGTGAGTTGAAAACATATGTCCACACAAAAACCCATATACGGATGTTTATAGGAGCTTTATTCATAAATGCCAAAACTTGGAACAACCAAGATGTCCTCAATGGATGAATGGATAAATAAACTGTGGTACATTCAGACAATGGAAAGTTATTCGGTACTAAAAAGAAATGAACCATGAAAGCCTTGAAAAGACACAGAGAAAACTTAAATGCATATTACTAAGTGAAAGAAGCCCATCTGAAAAGGCTACATACTGTACGATTCCAACTATATGGTATCCTATAAAAGGCAAAACTATGGAGACAGAGAAAAGATCTGTAGCTGCCAGGAGTTAGCGGGGGAAGGAGGGATGGATAGGTGGAGCACAGAGGATTTTAAGGGCAGTGAAACTACTCTGTATGATACTATAATTGTGGACACATGTCATTATACATTTGTCCAAATCCATAGAATGTACAACACCAAGAGTGAACCCTAATGTAAACTATGGACTTAATGATGTGTCAATGTAAGTTCACCGAACGTAATAAATGTACCACTCAGGGGCTAAATGTTGATGGCAGGGGAGACTGTGCATGTGCAGGGGGAATGGGGGAAGACAATTTTGTACTCTCTGTACTTAGCACTCAATTTTGCTATGAACCCAAAACTGCTCTAAAAAATAAAGTCTATTTTTAAAACTACAGAATAGCCTACCATTTTTTCCTCACATTCTGCTTCTTTGAAGCCCTGGAGCTGTTTAGTTATTAAGAAGCTCTTTCATATAAAAGTCTTGGGTGACAGTAGAAAAGTATAGCTTCAATCTGTATGAAAACAGAGACAGCTGAGTCCACTGAACGAGGTTCACCACTTCTGCTCCTAACTGACCACATGTCCATAATGAGGCCAACTTCCTGGACATTTCACCTCCACCTGAATATGAGCATATTTGACTAAATGGTTCTAAAATCACCTACACCTTGAAAGTGTGATTCTTTTATTTTTATTTTCCATTTTTTATTTCCACAGTCAGAAGCTGGTAAGGTTTCAGGGCCATTGTCACACTGGACCCAATTAATCGAGAGAGAACTTAACTTTGGAAGTCAGGCAGTAACTTGTAGTGGATAAATAAGAGGAAAGATGTTGCAGGACCAGAGACATCAGCCAGCAAACCTGGCAGCACCCTGTCCTCCGCAGAGGAGAGACTCAGAGCTGACAGAAGATCCCTTGTGATTTACACAGAGAGGTTCTCAAGCACACATTCCTCCCCAGTAAGGGAAGAATCGAATGATTCAGTATGGATATTCTGAAGGGACACAGCTAGAACACAAGACACACAGAGAGAATCTTTATGAAATGGAAGGAAAAAGAACTGTGAATGTTTATCAGATTTTATATTCTTAAAAAGTAAAAAGAGGATTACACTGTGGTAATGGCAGAATAACAACTAAACTGACCTCTGGATAAATATATTAAAAAAACCAAATATATGAATGCGCCGGAGAAAGTCCCAAAGCAGGTAAAAAACTAGAGAAATATCTCTCTCTCTTCTCTGTCTCGCTCTCTGTCTCACTCTGTCTCTCTGTCTCTCTGTCTCTCTGTCTCTCTCTCACACACACACACACACACACACACACACACACACACACACAGCTCTTTGCCTGAGGGCAGACCTTAGTCAGCTACCATGCATCTGGCTAAACCTCAAACGCTTAGTCTCAGAGGCATGAATAATCAGAGGAGTTTAGGGTGACCACAGCAGTTAGAAAGCGGGAAGCTGGGGGAACATCATGAAAAGAAGAGATCCACGGAGGGGGAGCCCTAAATTTAGTGTATAAACTCTGCTCAGATCTCTGGCTGCCTCTGACCTACACGCGCATGGGGCAGATTTCAAGCAGTCCAACTAAGGATAAAAGAACCAAACTGAGATTTCAGTTGCTGTCCACCACAGAAGACGTACAATTTGGAGTTTGAATTCACCCAAATTAACTGCTCATTAAGTAGACACACAAACAAAAAAGAAATCAAGAATCTTCAGAGGAATATGATGAATTCACAGTCTTTACAACATATCATTCATAATATTCAGGATATTATCCAAAATTACCAGACCTACAAAGACATAGGAAAATGTGATCCATACTCAAGAGAGAAGGTAACCAATTGGAGACACTAACCCTAAGATGACCCAGAAGTTGGGATTCTCAGACAGGGTTTTAAAGCAGCTATTATAACTATGCTCAGTAATGTAAAGAAAAGTGTGCTTGTGTAACAAAGGAACAAATAGGAAATCTAGGCAGAGAAATAGAAACAATTAAAAAGAACCAAGTGGAAATTCTAGAACCGAGAATTAAAATCCAAAATTAAAAATGGACAGCTGATTGTAGATAACAAAAGAGAGTTAGTGAGATTAAAAATGTATCAGTAGACACTACTCTATGGAGCACAGTGAAAAAATTTTCAAAAGTGAACAAAGCCTCAGTGATCTGTGGGAAAATATGATAAAAAAATCTAGTATACATGTAATTGGAATCCTCAAAATAGAGGAGAGATGAAATGGAAAAAATATTTGAAGGAACCAAACCAGGTTATATAAAGGTAAACCACACCTATCATTATCATAGTCAATCTGCTGAAAGCTAAAGCTACAGAGAGAACCTTGAGCGGCCAAAGATAAATGACATATTACACGTAGCGGAAGAATGCTACAAATGATCTCTGGCTTATCATTAGAAAAAAATGGAGGCCAGAAAACAGGGAAATCACATCTTTAAAAGGCTGAGAGAAAAAAATGCCAACTCATAATTCTACATCAACAAATATCCTTCAAGAATAAGGCAAAGTGAAAATATTTTCTATAAATAAAAGGTAAGAGAATTTGCCACCAGCAGACCTGCACTACGAAAGGAAGTTCTTCAGGCCCGAGGGAAGCAATACTGAATAGAAAGTAGCCATTAAACTTGCCATTAATAATGTAAAAGACTTCTGACTGAACATCACCATCATGGAGGTAATGAAATATTACATAATCGTTGGTGCTCTTCACCAAATATTTCTGATTTTCCTCCTTTAGGCATATGGTAGAATTGCCAATTCCACTTATTGTAGTTGAGTGTGGTCATATAACTTTCTTTAGTCTACAGCATGTGGCAGAAACTTTATCGAACGGTACGGTCTGCTTCATTTTCTGTTTTTCCAGCCCTAGCAGTCATGAAAACACAGAGATAGCATAGACTAGGTCTTGAGTCTTCCCACAAATCATCTCTTAGACAATAATTCATTTCCACCACCAGTCAACTGTGAGATCCTGCCTGGACCCCTTCCCCTTAGTCTCATTTTCCTTACAGTAAATGGAGTTGGTGTAGGGAAGCGGTCCCCAACCTTTCTGGCACCAGGGACCAGTTTTGCGGAAGACAATTTTTCCACGGACGGGGGACGGGGATGGGGGTGGGGAATAGTTCAGGCGGTAACGCGAGCAATGGGGAGCGGCAGATGAAGCTTTGCTCACTCGCCGCTCACCTCCTGCTGTTCAGCCCGGTTCCTAACAGGCCGAGGACCAGTACCGGGCCACGGCCCACGGGTTGGGGAGCCCTGGTATAGGGCAACCAAGATGGGGGTTGTAACCTCCAAGATCCCGTCTGGCTCCAGCGTTCTGTAATTGCAGGACTCTGAGAATAGGTACACATCCCTCTAGTCACAAATCCTGGAATTCTGTCTATTTCTTGGTTTGCTGACTGAAGAGGTTTCAAAAAGCTGCAATATGTGATGGCACCCAACGCAAGCTTTAATAATTAAAAAGCGGGGCGGAGCTGGTGTTGACCAAGATGCAAAACAAAATACATCTATAAAAGAAATGGGCCCCACTCAAAGACATAAATCATGCTTCCTGCTCATATATTTCCCGCTGTACTTTCCCTGAAGCTTTGTTGTTCATTTTTCTCACCATCAGTAAGTAAAAATTGTTTGTTACATGTGTAACGACTTAGTGTTTTCCCTTCTGAACCATGGTGCTCTCTAGTTAAGGGGCACATATTCTTTGCACCTGTTCTGATTGTCATTGGTGTTATTAAAGAAAAAGCCTTTCCACTTGGGTTTATTCAGAGAGGGTTAACATCTGATTTTACATGGAACTATTTAAAAGAAAAAAAAAAGCAGCGTGGCCTGAAGCGCTTCTAGCATAGGGTGTGGAAGTATTTGATGTCCTGGTGCTTGTTCATAAAAGAATGTTGTTTTGAAATGTGCAGTGAAGTCAGGGAACAGAGACCCAAAGAAAGTTCCCATAGACATCAAATCAAATCAACCCCTTCCCCAAAATACTTCCCTCTCGGACCACAGGGCCCCTTGGCTCTGTGCCCACCATCTGTGCTCAGGGAGGCCCCAGCCTGGCTGCCTGGAGTGATGTGTGAATATGGGCTTGTCCTAGTCAGGGCACTGATAGAGGTCATTCGTGTACCAGGACCCACAGTACCGAGGCCGCCCCAGTGGCCTGGAAGACACCTCACTGTCAAGGAAACCAAACATACACCAACCACAATCCTCCAACTCAGCTTTAGTCAGCTCACCTTCCCCTACAAAATAAGACCCACTCACCTTGTAAGGAAAGCCCCGACCAGCCAATCAGGCACTGCTTCTGCATCGCCTCTTCTAACATCTATAGAACTCCCTGTTGCCCAAAATCCCTTGGGAAGAGTGCCCCACTGCTTGTGAGGCACGGTACTCCCCCAGTCCATGGATTATTTTCCCTTGAATAAAGGAATCAAACTTGTTACTAAATTGTTTAATTTTTGTCACTTCACAGCACTAACGGGCAGGAGGAGAGACATTTGTCAATGGTGAACCAGTCTCTGAAGGTAGTCTGCAAGAATGTATCACCCAGGTAGCAGCCCTTCCCCATGAACCCATGGTTCGTGGATTACACAGCCTCCGGACGCGCAGGCTCAGCGGCCATGGCTCACGGGCCCAGCCGCTCCGCGGCATGTGGGATCTTCCCGGACCGGGGCACGAACCCGTGTCCCCTGCATCGGCAGGCGGACTCCCAACCACTGCGCCACCAGGGAAGCCCAGGGTAAGTCATATTTTAATGCAAGTTGTTTTTTTTTTTTTTTTTTTTTTTTGCAGTATGCGGGCCTCTCACTGTTGCGGCCTCTCCTGTTGCGGAGCGCAGGCTCAGCGGCCATGGCTCACGGGTCCAGCCGCTTCGCGGCACATGGGATCCTCCCGGACCGGGGCACGAACTCGTGTCCCCTGCATCTGTAGGCGGACTCTCAACCACTGCGCCACCAGGGAAGCCCTAAAATTTTGATATTTCATTCATCATAGACCTCTGTATTTTGATTGTTTAAATGTTGAATTAAAATATGATTTATCTTTAGGGCGTGCCCTGAAATGTGCCCGAGGTAGTGCCTCACCTGCCTCACCCTGTCCCAGCCCTGACCCACACACTCTGCAGTGACAGGATCGGCCTCCCATCCACCCTCCCACATTTTCAAAAGTCACCTTTCCCAGGTGGTGGAGAAAGACAGGGTTTGTTAAGAATCTGTTCCCTGTCAGTGGTCACTGCAGCCCAACCCTCTGTTGTCATTCATCTCCTCATGTCTGTCCGTTCCGGCCTTGGGCCTCTCCGGTGTGTCAGGAGTTGCACCAGCATCTCCCAAGCACACTATTGTATGTGACCAACTTTTACTTACTTAAGGTCTTGGGCAGAGCAGATCAGAGAGGCAGCAGGTGATGACAGTCCATAATTACTGCACTAAGAAGAAACAGCTCTAAGTTGGAAGTTGCTAGTCCTCAGTTTTCCTAGATCTCATCAGCCATTGCCTCCCGGCAACACAAGACATTACTGGGGGTGGGGGACTCTTCACTCCCATCTCTTTTTCTAGGACCCCAAACTCCTCGATGTCTCAACAAGGTAAGTCCATAAATCCTTTCACTTGTGCACAACCGAACTCTTCTTTGTCTAAACCTCCTCATCTAGCTTGTGGCCCTGGTCACACCTTTCTCAGTCCCGCAGGCCCATTAAAGGGGTCTCTCCAAATACCAGAAGCGTTTTACCTCTGTGTGGAACTCTCCCAAGGGGCCAAGGGGCTGCAAAAGTGGCAACTTTTGCGCCAACCTTTTTTCTCCTCCTATATTAAATCAAATACAGGATTTAATGGCCTGTGCACAGGTCTGAGAGTCACCGTAGTAAGGGCTGTCTCTTTCATCGCGGTCCTCAGCTCCACGACCTGGGCCTGGCACAGGGCAAATGCTGGATGAAGCTGTCATGTCCATCAGGTGGTGGAGGGTGGGGGGGGCATCACTCCCAAGCACGTGACCGCCATGCTGCTCATTCTAAGACTCCTTTGGTTCCAGAGTCCCAAGAGGCTTTCAGGAAGGATCTAGTCCACCCCCTCCTCCCTGAGTACTGCTTGTGCCCCAGCTCCCTCTCTCTCCCCCACATTAAGGCTCCTCCCCAGAAGATGCTCAGCTCCTGATGCCACAGCACAGAGCCAAAGCCCCCGAGTCTGAGACAGGAGAAGAGCCTGGGTTCGCATCCCAGCTCCCCCTGCGCCCTGGCAGCACGACCCATGCCCGTTTCATCGTCTCTCCGGGCGTCAGTTTCCACCTCTGCAGGCTGAGGATCATAAATAGTACTACCTCCGGTCACCATGGCTGGGGGGCTTAACCAAGCTATCCCACGCTGCACGCTCAGGAGAGCGCCTGGCACACGGTAAGCACGCGTGCACATCAGCCACTCCTGCAACCTCCTGGCCTGGGGGGGACTTTATTTTTCAGGGTGAAGGAGGCAGACAGAGCAGCAGGTCGTCTTAGCGTGCCTGAGACCCTGGGCTGGGGTGCTCTCCCATTCACCCTTGGTTGCATGGGGTCTTTCCATTCCCAGCAGCACTAGAATACCGGGAGGCCCCTGGAAAAAGATCCCTCTGCTCCAGAGGAGAAGAATCTTGAGGTTTTCAAGTGTAAACGACCTTTAAGGCTGGAGCAAGGGGAGTCAAGTGTGCACACACATCACTTGAAACAGATCCCTGGCTTCAGAGACAAACCCCAAACTCCCTGGCCGCAGGCCGGGCCTGGAATGGAGTCTGTCTAATGATAGCAATGCAAAGAGGCAGAAAGTCTGCCTTCTTAAGTGTTCGCATAAAACTTGGGCTTTAGAGCATTTTTTTATTTCCAGAGAAGTCTTTGTGGGTGTACTGGGTCAAGGATGGCTTTTCAAAGCGTGCCCCACACCCCATATGGAAGAGCGCCTCAGGGAGGGCTAGGTTCCTGCAGAATACTTCACAGTAGGAGGGAAAAGGGGAACACCCCCTGTCTGTCCTCCAGGTCAGTGAGAATTCCTCAGCTTGCTTAAGCCCCAGAGACCAGCTTCAGCTGTTGGACCCACCCCATGTTCTACCCCCAGCCCTACCTTCCTGCCCCCCATCCTTTACTGGCTTGAAAGATGCTATCAGAGTCCAGAGCCTCCATGTGGGCCCCAAAGGAACAGCTGGGACTCAGCCAGCCAGCACCATCACCTCCCAGGCAGCAAACAGGACCCCAAGACGCAGACTGACATAAGCTTTTACAAACCTCTCCGGAGCCAGCTGGCCTTCCCTACTTCAGAACCAAATGCCAGGAAACTCCGGCTGGCCCGCCAAGCCCCCAGGACTGCGGGATGAAGGACTTGCTGACATGTGCCTTTGTCCTTCACTGCTCTGCTCTCCCGCCCTCCCCGCCTGCACCGTGCACCACAGCTCAGCAGAGCCAACTGAGTCCACGCAGCCCTTAACGCAAGGCTGAGAAAGCCAGCCAGCAGATCGCTGGTTTCCCGCAATGCCCATTCTCCAACACGTTGCTGGGAATACACTGGATGGTCCTGGATCCAAGCAGCCATCCCAGACCCACTCCTGGTCAAAAAAGGAGACGGGTCAAGTCTTCCAACCAAAGGCCACCGCTCATTTCTTGGTGAAAGCTGTGCTCCGCAGTCTCCCAGGATGCTCTCTGCTTTTCTCCCCTCTTCTTCTCCTCAAGGGGCATCATGACAATTTCTGGGACCCAACAGACCTGGACCACCTTAGGCCCCAGGCTTCCATCGGTATCACAGCCCATCAGTGTCACGTGCAACAAATGAGAGCAATTGAGAAGAAAGCAAGATCTTCATCGGGGTTCTTGGGAAAAAACAGCTGAAGAGATCCCAGGCTTACCCACCGCAGAACTGCTTACTATCCATTCCTCCACCTCTCCTGTCCCTCCCCGCTTCTCCCACAGGCCCCAGGCACCAAAACAGCCTTAAGTCTCTTCTTTCTCCTCTCTCTCTCAAAACCTCTCTCCCTACCTCGCCAGATCTGCTTCCACCCCAGAAATCTTGCCTTACACTCTCCCTACTGCGGGCTGCTTCTGCAGCCCATTCTAATCCCCATATCAAAAGGCCCAAGAGCCTTGGTAAGCACCGCATTTCCCAGCTCCCCACCCCATGACTCCCAACTTCTATGATTTTGCCTGTCTTTACTGCTGTCACCCCTTAACCTGTCACGTGCAAGCACGTCTCCTAATGATGCAAAGAGACCCAAACACCTCAATTCTGGAAGCTTACCAAAGGTCAAGCATTTACTTATCCATTAAAACTCTCTGTGCTAGAGCAATTTACATTTGTATTTGCAAGGAAAACATAACTAGCCCAGCAGATAGCAATTTATGGCTTTTCTCTATTAACTCAAGCAGGCAAAAAGGAAGCCCCACCGGCCATGCAAAACAAGTCCCCCTGGTCTTTCTCCCTCTACCAAAGAAAACAAAGAAAAGAAACCCTGCATCACCGCCACTCCCCACCCCCAGCTCGGGCCGATCTCACTTTAAGAGTTTTGGGAGGCCTGGCCTCTGTGAGGAGGGAGCACATTTCAGGACTGAAAGTTTCCATGGCTTGGATCGTCAAAGTCCAGCGTTCCTGTAGGTTTTGACTTGAGCTGAGGTCAGTGCAGGACGAGGGAGGGAAATGGGCTTAAATGCTGACTTCCTGGAAGGTCTTTTCCATTTTGTAATGTCGGCCGTGGGTCAGACCGTCTCAGGGAATAAGCTGTAAGTGGAGGTGAGTCTTTCCATATGTCTCACATGAAAATTGAAAATGATCAGCTAATGTAGTCCAGAATCCCTTCGAAACATTTGTATTGTTTCAAGAAAAGAAAAGGAAAAATGTAAGCCCAGCTGAACTTCACGGGGTTTCTAATTAAAAGGTACAAAGCAGGAGGACAACTCACCCCCGAAATTAAGTCAAAGGGAGACCTCAGTGTGCAACAGGTGGGACTGTGAGTCCAAGTGGACATTTAATAAGCACAGTCTGATAAGGGTGGTGGCATACTATAGCCAAGGAATTCTAAAATTGTTTGATGGGAGAAGAGAGGCTGGTGAACTCCTGAGAGATCATTTAAAATAATTTTCTCAGTACTTACTATGGGATTTGACATATACAGTGCAAGAAAGGTTGGGGAAGATAATGGACAGCCATTCCCTCCCAGGACTGGCACTACACAGTGGAGTAGCAGACAATAGTCCCCTATTCCCTGCCCCTCAATACAGTCCCTCCCACAGATATATGAAATCCACTATTAGACATTCTTTCCTTTGGATTAAACATTGTTAACAATCATGGGTAGAGAACACATTTCTTCCAAATCCCCCAAAAACTAAGAGTTACATTTTATTTCCATTCTGTTGTGGTGCTTCTACAGGAGAGTATGGAGGTATTTAGTTTCAGAATGACTCAGGTAATTTTTTTTTTATTTCTAATTACCAAAGTGATACATGCTATATTGAGTGAAATGCTGTAATGTCTTGGGTTTACTTTAAAATGAGACAGAAGGTGAGGGAGTAGGTGGGGATACAGATGAAATAAGACTGAGCTGATCACGGTTGAAGTTGAGTGATGGGTGCATGGGAGTATGTTAGCCCATACTCTCTACTCTTTTTTTTTTTTTTTTTTTTTTTTTTTTGCGGTACGCGGGCCTCTCACTGTTGTGGCCTCTCCCGTTGCAGAGCACAGGCTCCGGACGCGCAGGCTCAGCGGCCATGGCTCACGGGCCCAGCCGCTCCGCGGCATGTGGGATCCTCCCGGACCGGGGCACGAACCCGTGTCCCCTGCATCGGCAGGCGGACTCTCAACCACTGCGCCACCAGGGAAGCCCCCATACTCTCTACTCTTATATATGTTTGAAATTTTCCATAACAGAAAGCATATTTTTAAGAAAGGAAAACAATAAGACTGCAATAAAATAGTAATATGTTTTGTTGCATAATATCCACAAATTATTAAAAATTATTTTTAAAAATTTAATCTGGAGGGACTTCCCTGGCGGTCCAGTGGTTAAGACTCTGAGCTCTCAATGCAGGGGGCACAGGTTCAATCCCTCACCAGGGAACTAAGATCCCACCTCCCGAACGATGTGTCCCCCAAAATTAATTTAATTAATTAAAAGTCTTATTAAAAAAATTTAACCTGGAAAGTTAGTCATCTATAATACTATTCCCCATCCCCACCCAGAGATTACTGCTGTCAACAGCTAGTGTCTGTTCTACCAGATTTTTTTTTCAATCCTAGAATTCTAAAGTCAAAAAGAACCTTAGAAGCTGTCTAAAGCCCAGTGTCTTCACCTGTGAGGGAGCCGAGGGCCAGAGAGGGCAGGTGAGTGTGAGGCGGGCTCCAAACTGGAGTCCACATCCCCTGCCCCACGGTCAGTCTCCCCTGAACCTCGGCAGAGGTGTTTTTCCAAAGCCCACACTTGGTTACTTCCCTAGTTCACAGTCTTTCTAGATAGAGCGGCAAGAGACACGACAGTCAAGCCAAAAGGACGAGGGCTTACCATCCCAGACAGGAAGTCGATCCCACAGAGCTCCGTGATGAGGACAGGAAACCAGCTCCCACTTCCTCCATTTGGGGACTGAAAATGCTGTTTACATTCTTTGCAGAGATCAAAGCGTGAACTCCTGTCCCTACCACAACCCCCGGGACATATATGCACAGCTCCAGTTGGCAGCTATAGCGACCATTAGCTTAAAACCTGTCAAAACACAGTTTAATTGGGAAGGAAAAGCAAATCCCTACCCTGTCTCCAGGTACCCTGTTCTTGGGTGCAGAAGAGCAAGAGAGCTTAAGTAAAGTTGAAGGTAAACCTCCGGGCGTCATCCCTCCTGGACGGCGAGATGAACTGGCCGGGGTGCTGTCAGTCTTGCACCCGGGCCACTTCTTATGCCCACGCAATCAGACTTCCCGGCACATCCCAGGGCTGTATCTGCCAAAAACCCCGAGGAAGTTAATAAAGTCAGAATAGAGTCATCAAGCTCTACGATACAAAGGCCACTGCAGATACGTATCCACGGCTCCCTTCTTAAGGCCCAAAGGAGCCTGCAACTTTCTTCATTGACTTATTATCCTTAACAAGCCATCCTCACAGGAAGTGCACATGTGCACTACAGGCTTTGTAGGATGGACAGAAGCACAAAGAACATTGCTATCGAGATTGCATTTCAGTATTTCAATCGGAGCTGCCACAGACAGTAGCACTCACTGGTCGTAATAATCTATTGATTAGTTTCCTGTCGCTGCTGCAACAAACTGCTCCAAACACAGTAGCTTAAAACAACCCAAATTTATTATCTCAGAGTTGTAGTTGTCACAGTTTCAGGTGGGCTTGATTGGTTCTTCGGCTCTATGTCTCCCGAGGCCAAAGTCAAGGTGTCAGTTGGCCTGGGTTCTCATCTGGGGACTCTGGGAAGAATCCACTTCCAAGCTCATTCAGTTGTTGGCAGCATTCAGTTCCTTGGGGCTCTAGGGCTGAGGTCCCCACCTCCTTGCTGGCCGTCAGCTGGGGGCTGCTCTCAGCTCCTCAAGGCCATCTGCACTTCTTGTCACACTGCCAGGTGGACTGAATCTGGCTCAACAAGCCTTCCTGGCAGGAGACACTGGTGGATGGAGCCCCACAAGCTGAGCAAGGCCCATTCCCTGCCTTCAGGCAGTTAAACAGAGAGGGAAGCAGACGAAGACGGAGGAGGCACCCACAAACTCAGATGAAAAGAACATGCAATTTTCCTCTTTCAACAAGTCAATTTAATTTAAGGCACAAACCCCCATTCCCTTTCTTCCTGGTTGCTCTGAAGTTTTTTGTGGGGAGAAGGGGCTTATGAGACACAGGCTCTGGGAAAGGGGGCATCTCTGGCCCAGGGCATTACCTGCCTGTGATGGAATCATTTAGGAGAGTTCCACTCCCACGCTGGTGACCGTTCCTGTGGCTTCCTCCTGTAGCATTCTTTGTTCCTTCTCAAGAGCCTCTTTTGAGCTTGTATGAGTTTGGGTTCCTCCAGAATCAGACCACAAGACAGTTTATTTGGAGGTGATACCCAAAGCTAGTAGGGGAGTACGGGAGTGAGACAGGGAAGGGAAGGAAGCTGACACCGAGCATGTTATCACAGTACCTCGTGGGCAGGTGGAGCTCAGTCTCGCCTGGGAACTCTGGGAAACAATGTAGAGTGATTCCACGTGAGGGGAAAGAGCTGGGCTATTGATCCACCAGCTCCATCAGTCATGAGGTCAGGGCTGCTGTGGTGTCAGTTTCCCGGCACAATGACCTGCCATGTGCATGGCAGTCAGGCAGAAGGCAAGGAGAAGGTACAGCCCAAGGGCCACAGGAGCTGGAGGACACCAACTGCTTCTGCTGCAAGGCCTGACTCTGTGTGTCCCCAAGTCTCTCCTGTGCCAGGCTGGGAGACTGGAAACTAACTCTGCAAGGCGGTCTAAGGCCTTTTCTGCCCAGATCCGTCCTATAGCTGGTTTGCCTCTAGACTCTTCAAGGTCCCCCAGCAAGTCAAGCTCAGGGGCCCTCTGTTCTCAAACCCAACAAAACTGTCTAGTTTCCCACCTACTGTGGGGCAAGGACACGGCCCCTTCTCAAGCCCCCAGCAGCTTCTACACTCCCATCTTCTTCACCTCTCCCTCTGCCCTCCCCCCACCTGGCCTGAGGACCTGTCGTCTCACCTCAGGGATGGGAAGACCGTCCTCTTTTACCAGCACATAGTGACCTGAAGCTACTGTTTTTGACAGGGACCTCCCCATCCCCTACAGGGCGCAGTATGTCACCTTGGCAGCCTATCACCCTGGTATACGGCTCTCCTTCTCTTGCAACGATGAGTCTGGGAAGAGTGTACAAGGGAATACAAGAAACCCCTTTAAAGGCTTATCTTATCACCCAGACATGCACCCCAGTAGCCAGAATCCAAGGCAAACGTAGTATGTGCCACCATGAAGCGCTTTCACGGGAGAGAGAAGAATCCCACTGGAGGCAAGCAAAGAAGGCTGCGTGAAAGAGGCGAGAGCATGTGCTGTGCGCCTGGAGGGATGAGTGAGAGCCCAGCCAGTGGAGGTGGGCTGTGAATCAAGGCAGACGCATGGGGGGCCCAGGTCGGCCTCGCCTCCCGTGGCCTGTGCTTACGGCACTGGGGCCGGGGAGGGAGATCAATACGCCTGGGAATGTCAGGCCAAGGTGGGACTTCCCAGAATGACAGCAGGGCGGGAGCCATGGAATATTTGGGAGGAAAGAAGTGACGTGAGAAGATGTGGCAGGCCAGTGGGTGACACAGTGCGGCGAATGTGAAATGGCCTTTGTCTCGAGACCCTGGCTTCCAGGATCTGTGTGTGTGGAGAGAAAGGGAGAGAGAAGGGGCAGAGAAGGCAGGAGAGGGAGAGGAGGAAGGCAGAGGGGGATGAAGAAGAGAGGAGGAGAAAGCAAGCGGGGAGGGGTGTTGTGAAGAGAGAAAAGACAGGAGTGGGAAGAGAAAGAAATCTGAGAGGTTAACCAAAAGCTAGGGAGGCTTTTGAAGCCAGACCCTTTAGGGATCCTCCAGTTCATCAGATTTGGGCCTTTTGGTGGGAAAGGGGAGGTGGCGCCCGCCCAGCTCACGGAGGCCCCGTCTGTAGCTGTGAAACCTGCCGCTGAGACCCACTCTGCCCAGGATGCCGGGTGAGGCCAGGTGTAAGCAGGTGAGGCCAGCTGAGACCCGGGCCCCTCGGGTGAGTGGCTCTTGTGAGAAGAAGACAAGAGATTGTGAGGAGCAGGACTCGGTCTGCTGTTCTCAACGAACTCACCAGCCCAGGTGGGACTGACAGCCCCGGCATGCCCTCAAGCAGAGAAAGTGTCAGAGAGGGAGGTGCACGCAGGTGATAATTGCTGGGAGAATGGAAGCTGAATCCACCCCAAAGCCAGCATCTTGGCTTCGACCAGCGCAGTCAGCTTCGGAGAAAAGAAGGTCTGAGTTTACTGGTTGTTCACACTCAGAAACGAAAGCCAAAAGCCGAAAAACTTCCAAACGTCTGGCTCTCACAGCACAAAGCACCCACCCCGCGCGCTGGGACGCTCTTTAGTAATGTTATGGCTCCATCTACAGCCTGCAGAAGGTTTACTGCCGCGAGGTTTCTCTCTGAGCAACAAGCCGGGCCTGCACTGCAATTAATGCTAATAAAGCCCTTTCCCCCCCCGTCTGTGCATTTATTCAACGCAGACCTGGAACTACGCTAAGAAGTTTTATTTCAGGCTGCGTCTACAACAGCAGCTGTTCACATTATTCTAGAACGCTTTCGGCCAAAATTGGTTTGGAGTTCTATTTTAAACCACTGTTTGTTATGAATTGAGTTAAATGACTTTTTTTTTCCACTTTTCCCCCTATTTTAACGATGGAACGAATAAAAGCCCTCAAAAGAGCAAGATGGTATTTTCTTTCATTCATTCAACAAACACTCAGCACCTTCCATGTGTCAGGTTCCATGGTAAGCACAAGGATAAGTCAGCTCTGAATACATCCCATAACTGACTCATCAGAGAGAACTTTGCTACTTCCTCTTGTTGGCTGCAATGTTTCCACATGGGTCAAGAAAGAGAAAAAGGAGAAAGTCCAAGGTCACCAGCGGATGCAGAGCTCGATACACAGTGAACATAAAATCCTTTGACTCATGACATAATGGAAGCTGGAAGTCAGTTCCCTAAGGGTCAGTAAGATTTTTGTCCTGTTCAATTTTTTTCCCCCCCGAAGTGTCATAAGCTTCTTCCCAATTTAAAACAATACAAAAATAATTATTAGCCTTGTGCAGAAAACTTGGAAAACAAGAAAAAAAGGAATACAGAATCGAAAGCATTCATAATCCAATCAACCAAAGATGACCACTGTTAACTGTTTATAAAGTGGCCCTGCACGACTTTTGTCTTTATAAAACTGGTACCGTATTTCCACCAAACCATAGGAGATGAACGTTCTTGCATGCACCTGCGTGCTCTTCTACGTGATTTGGAATGGCTGAAGGGTGTTCTTTCATAGGAATGAGCCATAATTTACTCGCTACAAGATTCCCAGTTTTCCACAGTTGTAAGCTTTATACACATATTCCTTAAGATGAGCCCCCAGCCGTGGAACATCTGGATCAAAGAGGGTGGACACCTTTGAGGCCTCTGAGACCCATCCCGCAGCAACCTCCCAGAATTTCACATCACATCTGAACCAAAATCTAACTTTAGGGACCCTGAGTGTTCACCATTCCAGAAAGAGCTTGCTGTGATGCAGAGTGGTCCTCCTTGGGAGCTTGGCCAAGCAGCACAACTGGAAGGAGCAGAGTGGGTCAGAACAGTTTTTGATAAATTCCTTACCTCGTGGGCGATTTACACTGAGATGCCTCTGGAAGACAGGCAGTAAGACATTGCAGACCTGGTGAGTATGTAGTCGATAGAACATTACCAAAGGCTCAGATTAGGAAGATAGGATAATTCTATTCATCTTCATCACCCAAACCCCACCACTTGCCATGATTAGTATCACCCCCGGTTTGTTTTTCCTTCTTCCACAGCCTGTACACAGCTTGTTCCCATGGCTGCTTTGCCTTGTCCTGCACATCTCATCAGGTTGAGCTGGGTTCCTCTGGAGGCCACAGTGTAAGAGGCAACTGCGTGCATCAGGTCTTTGGAAAAATCCTGACACCCCTCAAACATGAGGTATGATCTGCAGCGTCAGTGCACTGGCTTAGGGAGGACTTGCAGATCATTTTTTTTTTAGAACTGAAACATTTTCCTTATTATCCCTTTGTTGGTCTCCTATAGGGTGGAAACAATTTGAGGGACGGTGAAATAGCAGATCTTACAAGATAGGAGTGCACAGCAAAAGTCATTTAGGGGTTAATGTTGGAAAGAGAAGGGGCAGAAATAACTAGCTTCAGGTGAAAAGGAGGAATTAAACTTCGTTCCTTTGATCTTAAGGGCTGCCTAACTGACTCTCATCAGTTACCGATGAAAGGGAAGATGTAGCAGAGAACTCCAGAACGTTAGACCCAAATGTAATCTGAGTGGAAGGTAAGGCAGAGACAAGGGTTGCCCGAGGTCATGGCAGGAGATGGGGTGGAGGGAGACCCGCCTTTCTGGCTGCTGGCCCAGTGGTCATTCCATGCTGACCTAAAAGAGAGTGCTTTTACTATGGAAGTAAAATGGACCGCCTTGGTTTTTGGGGAGCAAGAAGACACCCAAAACGGGAGGTGGAAGAGGGCAGCCAGGAGAAAGAGAAACCGGATCCGGTTCTTTTGTGTTGATTCATGCTTCTGCTGGTGAACAGGAGGAGATAAATGGTTAACTTCAAACCCACCGTTCCTGCCCTGGAGATAACTGCGCAGAGCAGGGCAGCACGGGGCGTGACCCAAGGTCCTCTCTGTTTTTTTTGTTATTGTTTTTTTGGGTGTTTTTTTTTTTTTTGCAGTACTTGGGCCTCTCACTGCTGTGGCCTCTCCCGCTGCGGAGCACAGGCTCCGGACGCGCAGGCTCAGCGGCCATGGCTCACGGGCCCAGCCGCTCCGCATGTGGGATCCTCCCAGACCGGGGCACGAACCTGTGTCCCCTGCATCGGCAGGCGGACTCCCAACCACTGCGCCGCCAGGGAAGCCCCCTCTATGTTTTTATTGAACGTCCTCATCACGTTGACATCCTTACAGTTTTTCTTTTACATAATTACAGTGTCATGCAGAGAGTGAGGGTGAGACTCAGGTTCTGGTTCACACTGAAACGGTGCAGTGTTGGCCAGCATCTTCCATGTGTCCCTGTAGCGTGCGGTGGAGAAGGGGCTAGAGGGGCCCCTGGGGGACAGAGATGCTCACCTGTGTGATGCACCCCTCCACCCTCACGCTGGGGGCAGGACCCTGATGGATGGAGCTTTTCCCAGGCTTTCTGTTCATCTCTCTCTCTCTCTGTGTGTTTTCTGTCCTAGTGGTAAAACCGTGGGGGAGGCTTGAGGCGGAGAAGATGTTCTCATTACAGATGAAAAAGCCAAGGCAGACACCATAGATGTCCCACACTTAAGTAGCTCACAGAAGGACCCTTGAGCGCGCCAGACAAAACAGCAAAGATCCTAATTACACAGATAGAACAACTTATGTGGTCACACACCTTCTGCTGTCCATCTCTAAGCCAAATGACCTTTACTTTATGCCACAATGAAATAAAATATTTTGAAGCTGGCTCTTCGATAGGTCCAAGGTTCTGAAGACAGCCGAGCACTCCCCATACTTTTCTGGGCCATGATTCCCCCAGCTGGAAGTGAAAATGAACCATTCTCTCCTACCTCCTGTACTCCATCACCACCTGCTTCTCAGGGATGTCGTGACAAGAGATACTCGCAGTGTTTTCCAAACTTGTCGATGCCAAGAATCACCTGGGAAACTTGTCAAAATACACACTCCCAGGCCAAACCCTGGACTTAGTGAATCGGCTTTTCTAGGATGGGTCTGGGCAACTGTAGTTTTAAAAAACTCCCAGCTGATCCTTGTGATTGGGTGATCCGGCCAGTTTGGGAAATGTTGAGGGAATCCCCAAGAAATCCTTTTAATTTTTTAGAAGGTGCCAAGCTTTATTATCATTACAGACTAGGATCATCAGAGTTTGTGAAGAAAAATAAGGGATGTCCAGTTACATTTGAATTTCAGATAAACAAGGAATGAATTTCTTTAGCAGAAGTATGTCCCAAGCAATAATTGGGATATACTTACGCTAAAAATTAATTTTTCATCTGGCAACCCGGTCAGGTGCTATGCACCTCATTTATTGTGTAATATGGAAAAGCTCAAGAAAAGTCTAATTTTTAGAAAGAGAAACCATGTCAGTGGTACAAGGCTGTCCTTTCTGCATCCCTCTCTCGGTGCCTCTCAGCTCATCAGTCTTTTTCCTTGGTCCCAGCTTGCCTGCCTGCCAGGAAGAGGAAGCCCCAGAAGATGGCTCTTCATCATTCTGACCCCCCGGCCCCCCCAAAATCTGTTACTGATGAAGACAAACTGCTGGTTTTAAAGTTAAAGTACAGGGGTTTTAAATCACAACTTTGCGTTCTTCTTGTTCATAGCTAATCAGACAAGGAGGCAGGTGTAAGGGTTAATGTCATTCACTTGCCAATGGATTGGTTGATTTCAAAACAATTTAAATATTGCTAAGCTAAACACATTTTTTTTCCTTTGGCAAAATTTCCCAGGTGAACCAGCCCCATGGTGTGATGCTGCCTCTGTCAGATGACACCTGACACCGGGTCAGGGTTCTTTCCAACACAGATAGATATGTACTCACCCCGCAGTTGGAAAGGTTTACAACAGCGCCAATTTGGAAATCCTGTTGTCAGTTATAAAAGAGACCTCCCCTGAGGTGAGAGGGGGAGGGAAAGGTAGAGGTGAGTATGAAAATCCAAAGGACTGTATGATCTGAGAATGAAATGTTTTCTAAATCAAATTAAGCTACACGGTGAAAATTGAGGAGAAAGTCCTTAAGGTGACTTTTAAATGAAAATGAAATGTCTGCTAGTAAGTTACAGAGGTGCATTGATAACAAGTGGCAGCCCTGTATCTCATTAATTTCAAACATAGATTTTTATGTGAGGCTATTTGATTATAATTTGATTATCTGACCCTGTAATTAAAGTTTATTGCCAATTTGGAAGCTTACATGTAAAATGAACTGGTTTTCTTCAAAGCAATATACAATCCTTCGGACTCACTGACTTCTGGTTTTGCATTTAAATGGAAAAGTCAGTTATAACGTGACAAACAGGTTGGAGTTTTGATCATTAATCCTGCTAAAGCAATATTCATAAATTCAATTCTGAATCAGTTGGAATACTTTTCTTTTATTAGTTTCTGTGTTATTAAATGAGATTGTTTCTGACTAATATATTTCTAGACTCAAACTGTAGCTCCGAGCTGTTATTCGAATCAAATAACATGCCCCTTGTGCCTCACACTAATAAATGCCAGTTTGTGATACATTTGCAAGAGACTGTCAGCAATATTAAAGGAGGCAATAATGCCATGGAGGTCTCAAAGTGAGCTGGTTTTTCTAAGGGCTGATATCTGTCATTTTTCTTAAAAGAAAAAAAGATACTCAAATCTTTTAGTCTTAAAGACAAAAACCTGCTTTGATTCATAGAAAGATAATTCTCTAACACTTAAATAGCCAAGACATTGGAATTAGAAAATTCGTAACTTTGGAGTCCTGAGTAAGAGAAGTAGGGAGCTGATTTCAGAGCAGAATCAAAGTTATCTTTGGTGGGGGGGAAACCATGCCACTTAACTTGGGAAACAGATGGGTCTTTCTTTCCAATACTTAGGTGAGAAGGAGAGGCAACATTGCTTTTCAAATTAGAAAAGCTATCCACAAATCCTTGCTGGGTTCTCGGAGCAAAAAGAAGTCTTGGAGACCCTTTTTTGCTGGCCCCATTTTACAGGTGAGGAAACTGAGGCCCGAAGAGACGTCAGCCGGTCAGTTACACAGCAAGTTGGGGGCAAATCCCAAATGGAAACACTCCCTGTAATTTTTTCCAACACTTTCCCCACCATCCGGTGAACAAAAGGCTTATAAATATATATATTTTTATAGAATTTTATTTATTTTTGGCTGCGTTGGGTGTTCATTGCTGTGTTCAGGCTTTCTCTAGCTGCGGCGAGTAGGGGCTTCACTTGTTGTGGAGCACAGGCTCTAAACATGTGGGCTCAGTAGTTGTGGCTCACGGGCTCTAGAGCGCAGGCTCAGTAGTTGTAGCGCAAGGGCTTAGTTACTCTGTGGCAGGTGGGATCTTGCCGGACCAGGGCTCGAACCCGTGTCCCCTGCATTAGGCAGGTGAATTCTTAACCACTGCGCCACCAGGAAAGTCCAGGCTCATAAGTGTTTGTGGATACTTCATAGGAGCTGGAATCAGAGGCCCGGCCCCGCCACCTGGCTCTTTGACCTCTAACAGATCACCTGACTACCATGAGTCTCAGACCTCAAGTGTAGCTTACATCTGCCCTTTCACTCTGTTTTGAGAAGGAAATGAGATTTGATAAGTAAACTACAAGGGTGAGGTGATTTTGAACCTCTTAAGGTTCAAATGCTTTATTGAGATGTGATAGGCATACAAAGAATGTGCATATTTAAAGCATACTATAATTGCTTTCCTAAGTAATCATAAGAAAATTGAATTTTTCATTGTTTTGGACCATTTTCCCTCGTTCCTATTTTTGGACCTCCAGACTGAACAGACTGTTGGCTGTTCTCTCTCCTCCCCTCTCCTGAGACTCCGCACATTGGCTTTGTTACTACAGTTTGCACGTTTTCCATCCGTTGTTTCCCGGGTGGACTCGGGGTGGGTGTTGCTAGGTTTCCACCTTATCACACAATCATCACGGCAGGAATTGTCTTTCCTGCCCCAAAAGGAAATTGTTCAAGCCAGTTCGTAGGATTCCAGAGTCTGAGTTTCGAGAAACCTGAGAATGTGCCCTCTACTTCCAGCGCCCCTCTTCCCACAGCTCGCCACGTGTTTGAATCCGAATCCTCGCTCCAGCTGGGCTCTCGGATCCCAGGTTGGGGCCGCTGCATCTTGCAGGAGGGAATTACCTTGCCAGCAGGTGCCAGCTATGGAGGCGCTGACCACATAGGCGTGGCCCCCGGGGAGGACCCGCTGCCGAAGCAGGCTCTGCTACTTAACATCACGAAGCAGGTGCTGCTTCTGAGCATTTATCTGGGGCCTGCCCCCTCTGCTACGGATCTGCGTCATCTCTCCTCCTCCCAACAGGCTCTCAAGGCCAGTGTTGTTAGCTTCTGGTCAGTAACAAGGAAGCCGCGGCTGGGAGAGCTGGTTATCGACATCTTCCTCCATCCCTTCTGCCCTGCAGTTTTTGTCCTGATGGCCAAGGTGAAGACAGCTTCCAGGAAGGAGGCAGTAGTAACGCTGCAGGAGGTAGGTGTGACGTGGGAAAGGGCACAGGTTGAGGATTTGGGTTGTCTTTCAGCGCGAGCTCCGTTCCCCAGGGTGTCTGCCTTAGCTTTGCCCCCAAGGGCCCAGAATCTTCCCTTCCTGCTCAGCGTGCCTCTCAGGAGCCAGACCCCAGGCCCCTAGGCTGTGACGGGGCAGCTCTAGAGAGAACAGAGGTGTCTGAGGTCCCGAGCTCCAGCCCCAGCTGGTCACTAATACCAGGGAGCAGGGGGCTCTTCCCAAACAGCAGCTCAAGTATTTATTTCTCTGCCGTGTGGTCCTGACTTTGCCCTTAGCAAGTATGCATTTCCTACACTCAGTTCTGTGTCTACGTTACTACATGATTATATACCCTGCTCCGTTTTATATATAGAATTTACGATCTGTAAAAAGTCGCCATTTTACAGTGTACAATTTAGTAGTTTTTAGTATATTTACAAGATCGTGCAACCGTCACCAATAATTCCGGAGCATTTTCATCGCCCCCAAAATACACTCTGTCTCTGAATGGAGGTCAGAGTCAAGGTAGACACATCGATGTGGGCCTGGATTATGATGATGATGGTGATGGTGATACCACTAGCCATCACTGAGCACTTACCTCTGGGCTGAGTGCTTTACCTATTATTTCATTCAATCTGCACCACACCCCAAACAGGTGGCCCTTATTGTTATCCCGCTTTTGTGGATGAGGGAACCGAGGTGCAGAGAGATGGAGCTGGCAGCCCACCATCGCAGGGTCCGACTCCAGGGTGGTGCATGCCCTTCCCCTCCACTGCTTTTAATGGGTCTGTTCCCTGTGGGGTTCGGAAAGCGGTCCCTATGCCTGCCATGGTAGCTGACTTTTTTTTTTCAGTTCCTAATTCTTTAATTGTAGTAAAATAGACATAACACAACATTTATCATTTTAACCATTTTAATGGATACAATTCAGCGGCATTCTGCACATTCACAGTTTTGTGCAACCATCACCACTACCCGTCTCAAGAACTTTTTCATCATCCCAAACGGAAATTCTGTGCCCATTCAAAACTAACTCCCCGTTCCCTCCTTTCCCCAGCCTCTAGTAACCTATTCTACATTCAACCTCTACGAAATTGCTTCTTCTAAGTATCTCAGATATGTGGAATTATACAATATCTGTCCTTTTATGTCTGGCTAATTTTACTTAGCGTAATGTCAAGGTTCCTCCATGTGGTAGCATGTATCAGAATCTCATTCCTTTTTGTGGCTGAATCATATTCCATTGTATGTATATGCTATATTTTGTTTATCCATTCATTGCTGGTAGACAATTGGGTTGTTTCTACCTCTTGGCTATTATGAATAATGCTGTTATGAACATGTGTATACTTGCTTAACTGTTCTCAGTTATTGTGGATATATACCCAGGAGTGGAATTGCAAAGTTACATAGGAATCTAAGTTTAACTTTTTGAGGAGCCGCCGTACTGTTTTCCACAGTGGCTGCGCCATTTTCCATTCCCACCAACATTGCACAAGGGTTCCAATTTCTCTACCACCTTGCCAACACTTTTGCGCCTTTTGATAATAGCCTTACTAATGGGTGTGAAGTGGTATCTCTGTGGTTTTGATTTGTGTTTCCCTAATGACTGAGGAATGTTGAGCATGTAGCTTCTCAGGTAACTGACTTATTTTTAAAGGTCACAAAATGGAAAAGAGGGGGTTTTGGGGGGGATGGGGCATTATCTGGGACAAAGGGGGCCAATCTGGTAATGAGCAAGGGCATGCACCTGGGTTGAGTCTACCTCTTTATTTGCCAGTTTCCTGAGCCAGTGTTCTAGCCTCAGCTGCCTCTCAGAATCACCTGGGGAGATTTCAAAACTACGAAGACCATTTGTACCCCCAGAGCTTCTGATGTGAGCAGTCCAAGCGGGGCCGGCATCGGTAGTTCCTGACGCTCCCCTTGGTGATTCTCATGGGCAGCCAGGGCTGAGGACCGCAGCTCTAAGCAAACCTCATCAGCAGGCAACACCCATCACCCTTCCAGCTGGTTTACAAAGCTGTGCTCCTCTGAGACTTATTTTTTTTTGCTTTATTGTGATATCATTCACATACCACATCGGTTTTAGAACATATTCATCACCTCCAAAGGAAACTCCATCACCCTTCAGTCCTGTCCTATCCTCCCAGCTCCTGGCAACCATTAATCTGCTTTCTGTCTCTATGAATTTGTCTCTTCTGGACATTTCATATAAATGGAATCATACAATATGTGAGACCTTTTGTGTCTGACTTCTTTCATCTAACACAGTGCTTTCAAAGTTTGCCCATGGTGTATTGGTAGAATGTTTTGGTGCTGTATTCCTTTTTACAGTTGAGTAATATTCTAGCATATGCCTGTTTATCAGTTGACGGTCATTTGGGTTGTTTCTATTTCTTGGCTATGGTGAATGGTGCTGCTATGAGCACCGGTGTACAAGTTATCATGTGGACCTTCAAGACTTTTAAGGCACCTCTTACCTGTGTTTTCCCACGGCAGGGGAGGCTCAGCTTTAATATTTCAAGAAAAAAATTAAAACCCCTAAACCCCATGTCTTTTCATTTGAAAAAATTTCACTCCAAAATGTTCACTGCTTTTAGGGGTTAGTTCTGTGCATCTATTGTTTTGTAGCCTTAATCCCACAAAAATCACCTCAAATCCATACCTGAACTTGGGCCAACTCCTCCTTTGGTGTGCTAATTTCCCCTCTTTAGAACTTCAGATAAAGCTCTTGATGGGACTCAAATACCACCCTGGTGATGGTGGCTGCCCTCATCTCGTTCCCTCCTCACACCGCATGAGGGCTTGACCCTGTGCCAGGTGCCATAAGCCCTCTGAAGGAGCTAACAGGGGATGTCTGGTAAGGGCGCAGATATGGATAAACCAGAACCCACCTGGTCTCCGGGAGCTCAGTCAAGGGAAGCAAGGAAACCAACTCTGAAATAATTATAATGCATGCCAATTTCAACACTTCCCAAAGTGTGGAGGGCATACCGGTGTGCAGTGGTGTTAGACGGTACATAGACATGGCATTAGATAACACTGACTCACCAAAGGACAAAGTTATTCCCTTTTCAATTATCTTTTAAGCCTTTAGATAAAGCACAGAGGACGTCTCGGTTTGGTGCTCTCTTCAATCACTTTAAAAGTTGAGCAGACATAAACCCCCCATTTAAAAAAAAAAAAGACTTAGACCCAAGTTTCCAGCTGCGATTGGCAACATCACTTTGCCATCATTGTATTCGTTTTACAATTGGCTTCAAATTGACTAGTCTCACTGATTTTCTTCCACTTGCTGTTGTGACATAAAGTTTACTTTTAAAATAAACATACTCAAATTTAAGTTTTTAAAAAGCGAGTTCATTTGACAGAAAATATCAAGTAAACAGTAGAGCATGTGGCCAGACGATGTAGCAGGAATTGTGCAGGTGGTACCCAAATAGCCCTAGGAAGTCTCACAGATGTGCTAAAGGGATTCAGGAGCCCCCATTTCTGCCTGGGAATGCAGGAGAGAGCATCATACAGAAAGCAGTGTGTCATTAAATCACAGAATGGTGGCTGATCATTTATAGAGAAGGAGCCTTAGAGGTTAGGTCTCAGCCACAACTTCTGCGGGTGAGGGAAACTGAGGCTCTGAAGCATTGAAGGTCTGGGGTCCCACAGGTGTCAGCAGGGAACCAGCACTGGGCTCTGCAGCTGTGTACCTGCTGCCACAGACCACGTCAGCCACATGCCGTCTCATGCGTATCACAGCTATGTCACGTCACGGGATGTTCTCTTTTCCCAGCTGACCCAACAAAATAGTACATTTTGCTTCCAGTAATGTGACTAACAAGAACCATGAATTACATGGTTCTATCTCTACCACACTGCAAACGTCCATGGGTGAGGCTCACTTGTGAAGAATGATAGAACCTTCTCCTTCTCTCTAGAAGTGAAGCACCATAGCTCCAACTTTTATAATGGGCTGTTGTCCCACTCATTCCAATACTTACAATTTTCCTTTCCAATATGTGGTAAGATTATATTTCCCTGCCCCTGCTGAGTTTGGGGGTAATTTGTTATGCAGCGTAGACAACAGATACACTTGGTATAATGCATCTGAAATGCACCCATCCTGTTGCATGTATTGGCCGTTTGTTCCTTCTTATTGCTGAGTAAATGGCTGTGCCGCAGTTTATCTATCCATTTAGTAGTTGAGGAATATGTGAGTTTTTCCCTCTTTGGGGGCAATTATGAATAAAGACAAAGAAGAGTGATCTTTGACTTCAAAATGCTCTTAACGTAAAATGGATTTCTCACTGTGGTCCTCAGGCCCTGGGTGATCTGGCTGCCGCTGACCACTCCCACCTCTTCTCAAGGTGCTTCCAGCCAGCTCACCTGATCTGTCAATAGGCCAGGTGTTCCCCTCCACAAAGCCTTGCACTTTCTCTCCTCTTAGCTTTTACCTGACCCTCTGGTAGCTGGCTCTCAGATCCAAGGCCTCCCTCTCCAGCGCCTCCTCTGACACCTCCACCTAAAGTCACCATCCAGGGCATTTCCTTCATATCACCTCTTACAATCTATAATTACTTGTTTGTTTACTTTTTTCTCTTCTCTACTGGAATGTAAATTCTAGGAGGAGAAAGGCTTGGTCTTGCCAAGGTCTTAGCACATATTCTGGTACTTTCTAGGTATTTTCTGATGAAAGAGTGTATGAATGAGTAAGTAAGATTGGGAGAGACTTGTAGGCTCGGCTTATATAAGGCTTGAGAGCCAGGTTACAAAGTTGGCTCTGTGTGTCAGCTGTGGGAAAATAGTGTTGAAAATGGTAACTTGGGAATATTTTCTTCATTCAAAATAAAGTTTTGCTTTCAGTGGGCCATAAAGGAAGCAGGAATTAGTACACACATATCTTATAGACACTGCATATCCAATGGTGGTGGTTTCCAATTCTGTTAACAGAAGAACACAGGGAAATGGCAGTTAGCATTTAAGAGCTATCTGACTGATTTTACCCCTTGGAATTTCTTAGAATTTAAAGACCTATTATTCCAAAAAATATATAGCCTTGTTTATTTTTCCCTCAGACCAGTATTCAAAATTAAACAGGGAATGATGTTATCATTGTGTGTATTCTTTTTTTTTTAATAAATTTATTTATTTATTTTTGGCTGTGTTGGGTCTTTGTTTCTGTGCGAGGGTTTTCTCTAGTTGTGGCAAGCGGGGGCCACTCTTCATCGCGGTGCACGGGCCTCTCACTGTCGCGGCCTCTCTTGCTGCGGAGCACAGGCTCCAGACGTGCAGGCTCAGTAGTTGTGGCTCACGGGCCCAGTTGCTCCGCGACATGTGGGATCTTCCCGGACCAGGGCTCGAACCCGTGTCCGCTGCATTGGCAGGCAGACTCTCAACCACTGCGCCACCAGGGAAGCCCAATTGTGTGTATTCTTGAACAGAAGGGCATAAAATATATTGATGGGTGTGTATCTCACTTTTACTAGCAGTAACAGTAAGTGTGTAAAGACCCCGAGAATGAGCATATAATACTCTGCTGTATCACACTGAGAGCTGTACATTTATTTTAAATGATGAGCCCTTAAGATAGACTCTTTTGGAATAACAACAAACAGCAGTGATAACGGTTTATTAAAAGATTAATAGACCAGAAAGCACTTGATTTGTCGCTAAGATTTCTGCCTGATTAGCATATCCATCAAAGAGCACACAAAAGGTGTTTTGACTGTCTTAATACAGTGACGTGACATGGTCAGAGTAACCCATTAACAATATTCCCTGAAACCCATGATAGAGATGCTTTCAAGAATTATAGGAAGTTTGGCATTTCTCCCATATAAGTTCACACTCACTTACTTTACACAGCTTTATCAAGGGCCTGCCTTGTGCCCCAGATACTCTGCTAGGACCAGAGTATGGGACCAGCCCTGAGTAAAGACGGTATGTTCTCTGTCCTCCTAAAGCTTAGTCTGCAGTAATGGCAAGGGCAGCCCCAGCCTAGTCCTGGTGGCAGGGACCTCCAAGGCTTTGCTTTGGTTTGGCTTTTTCATAATCTCACATGGATTTGCTCATCGAAGCCAAGTGTGGCTCGCTAGGCTTCTGAAACCAGGAAGTATCACAGAGGCTTCTCGGAAGGATCAGTCTAGCACTGAGTGACTCTTGAAAAGTATGTAGCTCAGGGCCCATCACTACCCACGGGCCAGTGGTTGGCTAAGTGATGGGAGGACCCAGTGGATGGGAGTCAAAGCAAAATAACCTCTTAGGCAATTAGCATGTGACAGGAGAAGTGTCTTACTACTACTCAAGTGTCTTATGACTAATCAATTTGGCCTTTCCAAATGTGTTTTCTCCCTAGGAGGCTGGAGGCATCAGTCTTCCTTAGGGAGAGAGGGGAGGTCACAATTGTTTACAGAAGGAAGCAAGAGAAAGATTCATCCTCAGGGTCTGACATTCAAAAATAGTTTTGCATGGCCAGCCAGACTTGTCTTGGGAAGATTTTCTGGGTTGTTTTATCTTTTCAGTTAGCTTATCAAGAGACAAGCTTAGAAGTGGCAGTGTTTGGCGATCTCCCAGTGTGGAGAGGACATCCCTATGGGCCTTGGGATGTGCGACCTATTGCCCTGGGGCAGGAGAACATGAGGCAGAAATGTGGCTGCCAAACGTGTTCTTCAGGGACCCACAGCACGAATTCATTTTACATTTTTTTAATTGAAGTATAGTTGATTTTCAATGTTGTGTTACTTTCAGGTGTACAGCAAAGTGATTCAGTTATACATATACATATATACACATAGATATGTATATACTTTTTCATTCTTTTCCCTTATAGATTATTACAAAATATTGAGTAGAGTTCCCTTTGCTATACTTGTTGTTTATCTATTTTATATATAGTAGTGTGTTTATCTATTTTATATATAGTAGTGTGTATATGTTAATCCCAAACCCCTAATTTATCCCACCCCCCAACTTTCCCCTTTGGTAACCATAAGTTTGCTCTCTATGTCTGTGGGTCTGGTTCTATTTCATAAAGAAGTTCATTTGTGTCATTTTTTTTTAGATTCCACATAAAAGCGATATCGTATGGTATTTGTCTTTCTCAGTCTTTCACTCAGTATAGTAATCTCTAGGTCCATCCCGGTTGCTGCAAATGGCATTATTTCATTCTTTTTTGTGGCTAAGTAGTATTCCGCTGTGTGTGTGTGTGTGTGTGTGTATATATATATATATATATATATATATATATATATACCACATTTCTTTATCCATTCATCTGTCAATGGACATCTAGGTTGCTTCCATGTCCTGGCTATTGTAAATAGTGCTGCAATGAACATTGGGGTGCATGTATCTTTTCAAATTAGAGTTTTCTACAGATATATGTCCAGTAGTGGGATTGCAGGATCATATGGTAGTTCTATTTTTAGTTTTTTAAGGAACCTCCATACTGTTCTCCATAGTAGCCGTACCACTTTACATTCCCACCAACAGTGTAGGATGGTTCCTTTTTCTCCACACCCTCTTCAGCATTTATTATTTGTAGACCTTTTTTTAACATCTTTATTGGAATATAATTGCTTTACAATGGAATTTGTAGACTTTTTGATGATGGCCATTCTGACCGGTGTGAGGCGATACCTCATTGTAGTTTTGATTTGCATTTCTCTACTAATTAACGATGATGAGCATCTTTTCATTTTACATTTTAACCAGAACACCCATGCGTGCACACACGTTAGCCTTGTTACACGTGGTATTTTCTCACTTTTAAAATTCTGTTTTTGCTTTTGCCTTTTTGATTGATGCTGGTCACGACCCACTTACGTTATTTCAAGGACACTGAGGTAGAGGCACTGGCCTTGGCAGGTACGGGAGGGAGAAGGCAGGAGAGACAGAGCAGGGAGGAGAGCAGTCAGATGTGTGTCCTTCTTCCCCTGTTCCATACTTTGGCCTGGAGAGGGACCAGAATGCGAGAAGCCAAAGGAAGAGGTATGTCTGCCCCAGCTCCCCTTAGGACCCTAGAAATGCATCACCTGACTCTGCACAAGCCTGGCTGAGGCCACAGCAAGGGGACATGGGTGGTATGTGGTCAGGCAGAGGACCACACTTTCCCAGAGCTGCCGTCCATTCCATCCCCTCCTGGCGTGGATGCACCAGGAGCTTGCCTCGTCCAGGAGGGGCAAGGAGGCGCCACAGCAGAAGATGAGAGGCCTACTTAGGCCAGAAGGCAGGCTCTACCTGCCCAAGATGATGCTGTCGGGGGAGATTGAGCAGACCGAGGGAGACCAGATCTCCAGTTCCGACACTTGAAAACGCCAGCCAGGTGAGCAGAAGCCAGTGGTCAAGGGACACCTTCAGAGAGACACAGACACTCAAGACACCTGCCACAGCCCATGCCATTCACTCAAGTGCCACCTGGGAGAGGAGCCAGCTGGGCAGGTGGAAGACTAAGAAGTCAAGAGGCCCAAATTCTTTTCTCAACACAGGCAGGAAACTACCTAGAGAAGTTGTTAGAATCATCACATTAGGCGGGACTTCATTTAGTCTTTCCCTCACTCTTGCTTTGCACCAAATGTGGCTTCACAAAGACTAGATATTTTCTACGTTAAAGAAACTATGTTGAGGGGATATATGTATATGTATAGCTGATTCACTTTGCTGTACACTAGAAACTAACACAACATTGTAAAGCAACTATACTCCAAAAAAGATTAAAAAGAAAAAAGAAAGGAACTATGTTGTACTACTCAGCCATAAAAGAGAACAAAATTTTGCCATTTGCAGCAACATGGGTGAACTTGGAGGGCATTATGCTCAGAGAAATAAGTCAGACAGAGAAACGCAAATACTGGATGATCTCACTGATGTCTTATATATGGAGTCTAAAGAATACAACAAACCAGTGAACATAACAAAAAAGCCGACTCACAGATATTGAGAACTAGGGGTTACAGTGGGGAGGTGGAGGGTGGAGGGGCAATACAGAAGTAGGGGACTAAGAGATACAAATTATTATGTATAAAATAAGCTACAAGGATATATTGTACAACACCGGGAATATAGCCCATATTTGATAATAACTCTAAATGGACTATAGCCTTCAAAAATTGTGAATCACTATATTGTACACCTGTAACTTAAAGAATACTGTACTATGGGCTTCCCTGGTGCAGTGGTTGAGAGTCCGCCTGCCGATGCAGGGGACACGGGTTCGTGCCCCGGTCTGGGAAGATCCCACATGCCGCAGAGCGGCTGGGCCCGTGAGCCATGGCCGCTGAGCCTGCGCGTCCGGAGCCTGTGCTCCGCAACGGGAGAGGCCACAACAGGGAGAGGCCCGCGTACTGCAAAAAAAAAAAAAAAAAAAAGAATACTGTACTATACTTCAATAAATATAAATTAATTTTTCTTAAAAAAATCTATGTTCGATGCCCATGTGAGCCAGTAAACATGGCAACAACCCAGCTACTTGTGGGAAGTGAAATCTCCCCCATATGTTGCCCTGAGTCAGCCAGCAGAGCGCAGCTAAAATGTTTACAAACTGGCTGGTGGAGGGGGAGCCCCGATTTAAAGAGTTTACCAACTTCTGCAGTGGAAAGACTCCACCAGTTTCAAGCTGCCAGCGAGGTCATTTGATGGTGAGCCTGAGCCATCAGGATCTCTGTCCTCCTGTCTAAGCTGCCCAGACCTGCGCATCTGCCCATGTGACCAAGGGCTGGATAAACTTTCCAGCAACAAACACTCCCTTCTCTGGACACACAGGCTTAACCTCGCTCTATGGAGAGATGATGTGCTACCCCATGTCAATAGCCCCTCCGTTTAGCAGATGTCCGTTTTCTTCTCTTCCAAGAAAAGTTCAGAGTCCATCCAGGTACCCACCCACCTACCCAGCCACCCAGCCAGGAAGCTCTTGCTGGAACCAGCCGGGCTGACAGAATCAGAGCAAACCACCCCCTGGAGGGCGCTCCAGAGGTCATCGCAGCCAGCCCCCTGCCTCCAGGCAGGTCTCCTGTAAATCGTCCTCGACAGAGCCTGCCTCGTTTGGGGCCCTTTGCTCAGAGCGCCCTGAGCAGCCGAGTAAAGTTTTGTGCTGACTCTGTGGGGCCCCGTCGGTGGCAACGCGTGTCGCCAGCTCATAAGGGAATCATTAGCGGAACACAGCCGTGTGCGAGGGCCCGAAGGCCTGTGGCAATTAATCACCTCTCCTCCCCGGCAGCCCCAGCTGTCTCAGATGCAGCCATCCTCCAGGTAGCCCTTTAATTGTCCCCGGAGAAGGCAGGTGGGTGAGGGGCCACCTGAGCTAACGTTAGCCCAGCAATCTTCCCAAATAAAAAAAAAATTTTTTTTTAGAGTATTCAGATATCTCTCACTTACTTTCCAGAGTCTGTTATTGGTATAAAGGTTGAAGCTCAGGCAGCTTAACTGTTATGTGGAATGACCTTTAGTTTTAATATTAATATATTATCGTAAAGTCTGCGAATCATGAATGCAATTTTGGTATTCATATAAAATGCCATACGCTGAACCCACTGCAACTTTTTTCCCCCTCCCGTCCTCCAGCAGGCTGCAAACTGGGTGAATTAATATGCGTCATCTTCTTCTCCCCTTTATTTACTTAGAGAGGGTGGCCGGGCAACTTTATCAAGAGTAACATTATCAAGAGCTTTTCTGCAAGCTTCTTTATCATATTCACATCCGCGTCTGCTCGACACTTGTCAGTGTCAATCAAATCGCAATAATACGCAGATGATTTGCTCATTTGGTTTAATAAAATCTTTCTGCTTATTTGCGCTGTCTCCATTACACCACATAATTGCTGTGCCGCGGAGGTGAAAGGCAGCCAGTTGCCTGGGGGATAAGAGGAGACGATTGCTCTATGAAGGATTTGTTTCTTTGCCTCTGTCTCTCCCCAGTCACTCATATTCCTAAAATTAATATTGTATTTGAATCCGGCTCTGCTATTCTTATGCAGCCTAACATTGTTATTACTTATTATTTGGATGTGAAGTCATTTATTTTTAGTTTTATGTCCAAGCTGTCAAGCTAAATTTCATTGTGAACTGCCACATACAATTTTTAACTGCCATTTAAAACGAGATTCCAGCTCTAAATTATGGAGTGAGCTTGTTCAAAGGGCTGGCCTGACAGCAAGTGCATTAAGAAGCCTCGATTTCCTTGCAAATCAAAGGGGCTCCCGGTGATTATTTTGGTGGAAAGGAAAGCGCACAGCCTTAGTACTTCCCAATCACCTCGATGGTGGCTGGACACCCAGGTGGGTGTGTAGAGCAGAGTCTCCTGGGTACCTGCCCTGGAGAGATGCGGTAGGGCCCCGGGTGGCCGGCCGAGGCAGGTTTGCAGGGAGGACGCCCCAGCTGAAGCCATGGAGTGACTTGATGTGGGGCTGGGGGCTGCTGTGTAACCCCTGAAGAGGCAGGACTCTGCCAGGCTGTGGCAGAGGAGAAGCCACCGTTAAAGCTGTGCACGCGTATGCTTTGGTACTTCTGCAGAGGACACCGTTTTTCACGGAGCACAAACGTGCGTTCGGCAGCTTTATCTGGCCGATGTAGCTAGAGCCTGGTCACGTGGGCAGCTGTCATCCTCAGGACCGTATTCCCCTCTGCACGTGCCCGTGTTCAGTATTAACGGTTAGGAAGGAACAAACTGCCCACGAATAGCCTCGCAAGGGCGAGCACTTCTTAAGCCCCTACGGTTGGTGCTTTACGTGACTCTGCTCATTAAATGTCCGTGAAGACAGCATCTGGGATAAGTATCATGTTTGTCCTGCTGATAAAAAGTGAAGGTGCCGAGGTGTATGGCGGCTGTGATGATGAAGGCTCTGGAAGCAGCAGGTCTAGCCCACAGGGGGGCAAAAGAAGGGGCTTTGCCAGGAGGAGGCCCGAGGGCAAGCAGTGCTGGGAGAAAGAGGCAGCTGCCATCAGCTGCTCTGGGACCACAGCCTTCCCACCAGGTCGCCACCAAGGACCTGGGCTTTCTTTGTCCTCCACGAAGGTCCAGCATTCAGGGAAGCCAGGTGTAGACCAGCCCCCCGGGGAGAGCAAGCCATCGCCCCAGTCAGTAGCACTTGAAGGTTCAAAGGCAAGGCTGGCACTCCAACAGGCTTTATCTGCCCTTTGTTAAAAAGTTCCAGGGGCTTCCCTGTTGGTGCAGTGGTTGAGAGTCCGTCTGCCGATGGCAGGGGACACGGGCTCGTGCCCCGGTCCAGGAAGATCCCACATGCCGCAGAGAGGCTGGGCCCGTGAGCCATGGCCGCTGAGCCTGCGCGTCCGGAGCCTGTGCTCTGCAATGGGAGAGGCCACAACAGTGAGAGGCCCGCGTACCGCAAAAAAAAAAAAAAAAAGTTTCAGTGCTTAGAAATAGACCCAAAAGATCCTGACCCTGCATTGGTCCCTGCTGAGCTGGGCCATCCCAGCCGGACCATGCACAGCCCTAGCCACTCTGATGCCCATCCCAGGTTTCAAGTCACACTGCAAGGAGAGAAGAGGGAGCCTTTGAGTCCCTCCTCCCTCTCCTCTTGGTTGATCTCCCTAGTCTCTAATATTAAAAGTGTCTTAATTCTAAACACACACACTTTGTCTTGGGTGATGCCTCCCGTTTATGAAATACAGCACATTTGCAGAGGACAGAGATGCTGCAGTCGACGGGGAAGGGCCGAGAGCGGGTTGCCCCGCAGGAGAGGGTACTGGTGACTTTCCTGTTCCTCCATCCTTCCCTCCTTTGGTGTGGCAAAGAGGCTGGTGTTCTTTTCACACATCACAGTGGGGGTCTTTAAGGGAACTTCTAGTCCAACCCTTGGCCCTGCCCCATGGTCCAGGCCCTCCTTCCTGCCTGAGCACGTCTCAGGCTGTGGTTTTTGTAGGTGAGTCAGGGTACCTTATATATTGTGAATCTTCCACAGATGTGCCACCAGCTTTATCTATTTTTAAATAAATTTATTGAACTGTAATTCACGTACCATACAGTCCTCCCATTAAAGTGTACTCTTTTTTTTTTTAACATCTTTATTGGGGTATAATTGCTTTACAATGGTGTGTTAGTTTCTGCTTTATAACAAAGTGAATCAGTCATACATAAACATATGTTCCCATATGTCTTCCCTCTTGCGTAAAGTGTACTCTTTAATGAATTTTAGTATATTCAGAGTTGTGCAGCCATCACCATAGTCAATTTGAGAATTTTGTCATCGTCTAAGAGTCTTCGTACCTTTAAGCCTTCACCTCCATAGGTTCCCCGCTCCCTAAGCAACTACTAATCTACTTCATGTTTCTATAGATTTGCCTGTTCTGGCCATTGTAGATGTGTGGAATCATATACCATGTGGTCCTTTGTGACTAGCTTCCTTCACTTGGCATAACGGTTTCAAGCTTCATCAAATCGTAGTGTGTATCAGTACTGCATTCCTTTCTAGGACCAAATAATGCTCCACTGTAGGAATAGACCACATTTTGTTCCTCATTCATTCATTCAAGGGAACCTGGGTTGTTTCCATCTTTAGCTATTGGAGATAGTGCTGCCATGAACATCCGTGTACAAGTTTCTGTTGGAATACTCGTTTTCAATTCTTCTGAATACATGTAACCCTAGGAGTAGAATCACCGGGTCATCGCCACCAACTTTATATATATATATATATATATATATATATATATATATATATATATTTTTTTTTTTTTTTTTTTTGCGGTACGCGGGCCTCTCACTGTTGTGGCCTCTCCCGTTGCGGAGCACAGGCTCCGGACGCGCAGGCTCAGCGGCCATGGCTCACGGGCCCAGCCGCTCCGCGGCTCGTGGGATCTTCCCGGACTGGGGCACGAACCCGTGTCCCCTGCATCGGCAAGCGGACTCTCAACCACTGCACCACCAGGGAAGCCCTTGATCAATATTTAAAATTAATCTTGTCCACGGTGATTCATACGTCAATTGTATCCTTCCCTCCTTTTTCAAACTCCTCCCCCACTCAATGACAAATTCCATCGGCACGAACACATGGAGTCGGCCGTGTATGTTTTACTAAAGGTTGTGTACACAGAGCAAGGAAGGGGCCGCCGTGAACACCCGCAGTGCTTGATGAACAGAAGTCTCCATTTGGCCTCCTTGTTCTTATTCTCTCTCCTCTCGTCCCTCCAAGCCTTCCTCCATCCATCTTAGTTTTCTCCCCTCATTTTGCTCCTTTCATATGCATGTGAGCTCATACTCAGCTCCTTCAAGCCTGCTGCCCACATGAACTTAATGTTCTCTGTAAGCAGAGAACAGGCCATTGAAGGATTGATGGCCTTACAACGACGAGGAGGCTAAGCCTGAACTCAGTGAACAAGATTCTTCAGTTACTGGGATCCACTCTCCCTAGAAAACAACGAGAGAGACAGTACGCTTCCCAGCACATTACAACTGCCGATAGACCCTATCCCTCTCCACCCTGTCTCCTGGGTTCGGCTTTCTACAGGGTCCAAGGTTTATGCAGAGGTCTCCAACCAGTGACCCCTAGGGTGGGTGGATCAAACCCTCAATGTTTGAGCGTTTTTAAACCTTCTGCTTTTAAAATTAGGAGATCTCTTTGTGTGTGTGTGTGTGTGTCTGTATGTGTGTGTTTGCATATATACACAATGGAATATTACTCAGCCATAAAAAAGAATGAAATAATGCCATTTACAACAGTGTGGGTGGACCTAGAGATTATCATACTAAGTGAAGTAAGCCAGACAGAGAAAGACAAATATCATATGATATCACTTATCTGTGGAATCTAAAATATGACAAAAGTGAACTTATTTACAAAACAGAACCGGACTCACAGACATAGAGAACAGACTTGAGATTACCAAAGGGAAAAAGGGTGGGGGGGAGGGGTAAATTAGGAGTTTGGTATTAGCATATACACACCACTACATATAAAATAGTTAACCAACAAGGACCTACTTTAAAGCACAGAGAACTATACTCAATATCTTGTAATAACCTATAAGGGAATAGAATCTGAAAAAGAATATATGTGTATGACTGAATCACTTTGCTGTACACCTGAAACTACACTACAACATTGTAAATCAACTATACTTCAGTAGGGACTTCCCTGGTGGTTCAGTGGTTGAGACTCCGCACTCCCAATGCAAGAGGCCTGGGTTCAATCCCTGGTCGGAACTAGAGCCTGTATGCCACAACTAAAAAAGATCCTGCATGCCACAACTAAAGATCCCACATGCCACAACTAAGACCCGGTGTAGCCATTTAAATAAATAAATAAATATTTTAAAAAACTATACTTCAATAAAAGAATTCTAAATGAAAGGAAAAAAATAAAGTTAGGAGATCTCCCGTTTTAAAAAATATCCAGATTTCCAGTTTCTCTGAAAAATCAGAAGTCCTGACGATGGTAAAGGCTGTCCTTGCCTGGCAGCAGTAGGGCCTTAGGCTGGGCCTCTACCTCACCCCAGCCTGAGCCTGGCTCAAGTGCCTCACTTCTGTGTCCCATCCAGTCTCTGTGGATTTCTGGCCAATGCTCTACAGCAGGGGTCCCCAACCCCCAGGCCACGGACTGGAACCAGTCCGTGGCCTGTTAGGAACGGGACTGCAGAGCAGGAGGTGAGCAGCGGGCGAGCGAGCGAAGCTTCATCTGTATTTAGAGCCACTCCCCGTCGCTCACATAACCACCTGAGCTCCCCCTCCCGTCAGATCAGCGGCGGCATTAGATTCTAATAGGAGTGGGAATGCTACTGTGAACTGCGCGTGTGAGGGATCTGGGTTGTGCGCTCCTTATGAGAATCTAATGCCTGATGATCTGAGATGGAGCTGAGGTGGTCCCATCACCCCCAGATGGGACCATCTAATTGCAGGAAAACAAGTTCAGGGTTCCCACTGAATCTGCATTATGGCAAGTTGCATAATTATTGCATTATATGTTACAATGTAATGATAATAGAAATTAAGTGCACAATAAATGTAATGCGCTTGAATCATTCCAAAACCATCCCCCTGCCGCTGGCCCGTGGAACAATTGTCTTCCGTGAAACTGGTCCCTGGTGCCAAAAAGGTTGGGGACCGCTGCTCTACAGTATCCTTAATGCAGCACCAAAAAGAGCAGATATTAGGAATATATAGGACTCTGCCTGCTGAGTGTGGTCAGGGCGGTCGATGGTGATGTAGGTGATGTACAGGTGACCAGCGTGATAAGCAGGGATGCAGCTTAAGTCCGTCACGGTTGCTGCTGAGAATTCTGTCTTTAGACAGTGAAACACAAACTCAAGGAGGTTGACACTCACTGCCCAGACAGCCAATCAAGTGGATGATTCATCATTCAACACATATTTATTGAGCATCTACTGTGTGTCAGGCACTGATCTAAATTCTGGGGACATAGCCATGAGGAAAACAGACAAATATCTCTGCCCTTGTGGAGTGGATATCCATGAGCAGGAAACAGATAATATACAAGACAGATCAGTAAAACACATGGTTCAGTAGATGGTGAGAAGGGCAATGGCCAAGCAGGGGAAAGGAGGGTGTTGGTGGACACGGGGGGAGAAGGGTTGCGATTGTAGATAAAGTGGCCAGGGTAGATCTCACTGAGGAGGTGACATTTGAGTAAAGCCCTGAAGGAAGTGAGGGGGTGAGCCATACAGTTATCTGGAAGAAGAATTTTCCAGGCAGAGGAAAGGGCAAGTGCAAAGGCCCTGTGCTTGGCAGATCTGAGGAAGAGCAAGGAGGCTGCCATGGCTGGAGCAGCACAGGCGAGGGGGGAGAACGCTAGGAGGCGAGGTCACAGTGATGGGGTGAGGACAGGCGATGGTCTAAGTCTTAAGGGACCCTGCAAGGACTTTGGATTTTACTCTGAGATGGGAAAGCGTCAAGAGTTTGAGTCAGAAGAGTGACATGGTCTGAGTTAGATTTTAACAGGATCACATTGGCTGTGTTTGCAGAGCAAATGGGGAGAGATCGATTAGGAGGCATTGCCAACAGCCCAGGCGAACAGTAAGAGTGGCGTCAGCCAGGATAGACCAGGTTAATGGTGAGAAGCGGTTGGATTCAGCATATAGTTGAAGCAGGGGCGACCCAGACGTGCTGACAGGTGAGAGGAGGGCTGACTGTAAGGTTCTGACCATTTACAACAGGAGAAGCCCGTGGAGGACTCGTGTGTCACAGTAGATGAGATGACCGCATCTGGGTAAAGACGCAGAGTAGGCATTTGGTGGCAGGAGTCTGTAGTTCAGGCACAGAGATCCAGGCTGGAGACTCAGATTGGGAGGCACCAGTGTGTCAACTGGATGAGGTCACCAAGCGAGTGAGTGTAGAAGAAGAGAGGAGGTCCCGGGCCGGAGGCCAGGAACACATGGCAAAACCAGCAAAGAAGACAGCATCAGGTCAGTTGCCAGTGGGGTTAGAAGTTGTTCCCCATCTGGATCACTTCTACAGGGAGGAAATTTGGGTGGAAAAGTTTTGCTGACTTATTAACATGACTGAAATACAGAATGTTCTCTCAACTGCTCTGGTGCCAAATCTATAGCTTAAATTTATTTATTTATTTATCTATCTATCTATTTATTTATCATAGGAAATATAGTTACATGGTTCAGATTCAAAAAGCAGAGTGAAAAGGCTCCCTCTTACCCTTGCCCCTCAGCCACTTGACTCCTTACCCAGAGCCCCCCAGGTCCCCAGTTTCTTTTTTTTAAAATAAATTTATTTATTTTATTTATTCATTTTTTTATTTTTGGCTGCGTTGGGTCTTCGTTGCTGAGCACAGGCTTCTCTCTAGTTGTGGAGAGCAGGGGCTACTCTTCGTTGCAGTGCACAGGCTTCTCATTGCGGTGGCTTCTCTTGTTGTAGAGCACGGGCTCTAGGCATGTGGACTTCAGTAGTTGTGGCGCACAGGCTTCAGTAGTTGCGGCTCGCGGGCTCTAGAGCACAGGCTCAGTAGTTGTGGTGCACGGGCTTAGTTGCTCTGTGGCATGTGGGATCTTCCTGGACCAGGGCTCAAACTTGTGTCTCCTGCATTGGCAGGCGGATTCTTAACCACTGTTCCACTAGGGAAGTCCAGTCCCCAGTTTCTTGTACCTTCTTTCTGAGAGCTTCTTAGCATCTACAAGCATCAGTGTGTCCATGTGGACACCCACTTCTCCCTTTGCTCATTTTTACACAAATGGTATCATAGGCCTATTGTTCTTCATTTAGTGTATCTTGAAGATTGTTCCATATTAGTACATAAAGAACTTCATGATTCTTTTTATTTCTGTAGTATTTCATTTTCTGGATGTACTGTCATTTGTCTAACCAGGCCCCCAGTCAGGGACTTTTACATTGTTTCCAATCTTTTCCGCAATTAATAACCTTATATGCTTGGAATTTTGCACCCGTGTGAACATAAATCTTTTGGGTAAATTCCTGGATGTGGAATTATTAGGTCAAAGGGCATAGGCATTTGGATTTCTAATAGATATTGCCAGAGGTGGTACCAATTTAAGCTCCTACAAGCCGTATATATGAGAGTGTTTGACACATTTTCCAACAGTCTGTAAGCAAATTATTCAATCTTTTCCAGTCTGAGTTTTTAAAAATGGACTTTTAGTTTGCATTTCTCTTAGTACAGGTGAGATTGCCTGTGGCTCTCAACACAGCCCCCAGAAATGTCACTCAGCAGAAGAATTACATGAGCAAAGTCTGTATTTGGTGCCCTTTCCTTTGCTTGGCCTCTTCCAAAGGTCCAAGCTGCTCTGGGCCCCTTTGCCCAGGAGGAAATAACTCGAGAAACTTATTCCCTCAAGGGTTTTAGTGACTAGAAGTGGGATTGTCCCTGAAATGATTTACTTTCAGAACAGTAATCAAGGAGCCATACTTACCAAAAAAGGATGTCTGGTCCATAGTGGCATTGGAGGCTCTGTGCTATTCATTCATTCATTATTCAACTCAGCCACTATTGACCGAGAGCCTGGAATGAATGTATGAGGCACTGGGCTGGACTCTGAGGACATGAGAAAGTTAGGATCACCACACTTAAGGAAGCTTATGTCCTAGCAGGAGCCCGGACGAAAACTAGGCAAACAAATGAGGATTTTAGGAAGTAGTGAATTCTGCAAAAAAAGATAAAATAGGATGCTGTAACAGTGAGTGAAGAGGATAAGGTCAGAGAAGGCCTCTGGGGAGGTGACATCTCAGCTGAGGCCTGAAGAAGGATCTGGGGAAGGAGCTTTCCACGCAGAGGAGACAGGCTATCCAGGGAACATCTGAGGAGTAGGTGTAAGGCTCGTGGGCTGACGCAGAGCAGGTGAAAGGGGGAGAAATACCAGCTGACGGTGGAGAGGTGAGCCCCCGAGGCCACAGTGAAGGACTGGATTGTCTCTGGTTGCAGTTTAAAGCGTAAGGAGGGTTTTTAGCAATGGTGCACTGGTAAATGGGCAACAGTCAGCTGGGCTGATTTGTACTGTTGGCAGATTTCAGTGGTGGAAATACTCCCATCATGACCAATTTCAAGCTACTAAAACGAGGTCCCTGGACCCGAGTCTGGGAAGAGCTGTGTGTCCAAAAGACCATCCGTTGGGTGAAAATGATAACTCTTTGCATCTCAGGATTCATTTTATTGAAAGTACTAAAGGGCATTTTACAAAACAAAACATTCCAAGCGGAAAGAAGGGGCCCCAGCGCACCACTGGTTTAAGCTGGGAAGTGAGATGCTTTGATCCGTGTCAAGATCATGCCGGCTGCCGTATGGACCTTCTGGAGTCCCTGAAATCACACATGCCTCCACGCCACCTTTGCTACAGGGCCAAGCCGATCACTGCCTCACATTTCCTTCTTACATCCCACCTTCCTTTTCTGCTAAGGTGCCTTACGTCTTTTTGTTGTTGTTGTTGAGCTTAGAAAATTAGATATTTCCAACAGGGTCTAAGAATATATACTTCTGAAATTACAGATTTCAAAGACAATGACAGTTTATCTTAATGCTGTGTAAAACTAGTATATCCACTAGTATAAAACTAGTTAGTCACACTTTCACTTCATTCTACTGACAAGAAAAGTATTGAATATTCCTTATGAAGATTGCAAGGGAAATTTTGGCCTGTTTCAGCCATATCCACAGAGCAGTACATAAGCAGATATTACTTGGCAATAAACACTGAGTTTAGATTCTTTTTCTAATCAATCTTTTTAAATAGAAGTGTAGCTGATTTCCAGTGTTGTGTTAATTTCTGCTGTACAGCCAAGTGATTCAGTTATATATATATTCCTTTTTATATTCTGTTCCGTTATGGTTTATTACAGGATATTGAATATAGTTCTCTGTGCTCTACAGTAAGACCTTGTTGTTTATCCATTCTATATAGAAAAGCTAGCCTTAGGTCTTAATTTTATTTCAGCAGTGGATTTCATCTTTTTTTTTGGAGGCTGATTCATTCCAGGGCCAAAAGCTACTTCTCTTTAACTATTGTGTGGAGAAAGTCCAGAGCAGAAGAGAAAGCCCTTTCTGACTTTCCATGTCGATTTCCCTCCTGCTGTACACACAGATATTGGTTCAGTGTGGCCCGATGTGGGATGCTACCCACCCCCTCGCCCCCGCTCCTGGAGCCATCAGATCCTCCTCTAAACAGTAGCTGACTGCCTCTGTGCTTGGAATATCATGTGTGGGGATGGAGAGGCTCATTTCTCTTTCATTTCTATGTCTAATTTCAGGAGGGGGTGAAAAATGTAAACAATTTTATGATGTCTCGCCATCCTTAAAATTCTGAAATTACTTTGGTCTTTGTTGGTCAGTATATAAATTAATTTTCACTTGAAGAAACATCATTTTTAATGCCTTTCGCTCTGGCCTGGCCTCATCCCACGGTCCAATTACCGAGGTAACTATCACCAGCAAGGAGACCATGGGGGCCATAGATCAGAAATTGTTTATCAGACTTGCAGGCATCGATTTATTCGAGCTACCTGACACAGTTGGTCATATTTTATTCTCCCAAATCTTCTCTCTCAAATTGATTTTTCAGAAAGTTTTTAATACAGGTTTATTCATCTGGCTAATCCATTTATCTTCAGTTCCACCTGTAAAGTCAGGAAAATCTCTGGGGCGATCTGTGAAAGGAGAGAGACATTCTCTCTGCTTCGCTCGCCACCTCTCACCCTCTCTGCCCCTTCTCTGCACTCACACTGCACATACATTGCACACACGTGCCCGGGCACGCACACGCCACCAGGCTTACACACCACCACACATGCCACTGATGGGCTGGGAGACACTAAACCTCACTTCCTAGGTCCCCATTTCTTCTGCAAAATTGGAGGATTGCACTATTTTATCTTTAAAGTCCTTTCTGATTTGAGATCTTTAACACCGACAAGCTGAGAGCTGGGAGGGGCGAGGGAATTGAAACCAGTCTTCTTGGTTCCCAGTGTGGGAAGCAGAGGCTCCTCCTGCAAGAGAGGGAACCCATGTCCCAGCTGATAGTGACAATCGTGGCAGGATAGTGATGTGGATGGACTTCTTGACCACAACTCCACCAGCCCCAACTTCCCTGCAGCCGAGGGTTATTTTTCTCTTTCTCAGGAGCAGAAAGACTCTAAGTTGTAGAAGCACAAAGACCTTTCTCTGGGGACACTCAGGCAAGTGGCCACATTGTCAGGTGTCCTGTCGTTGCCAGAGCAAGGGGTTGGGTGGAGAGACACGAATAAGAAGCAGTGTGTCTTGGAAAATAATACAAATGACATGGGAGGATGTAGGCAGCTGTGGGTGCTCTCAGGAAGGGCTGACCATGGAAGAATCTGAAGCATGGCTCCAACTCTGCCAGGCTCCTGCAAGGGTGGGTGTGCCAGAAAACACCTCTGAGCCTGGAGTCCCCAACCTTCAGTCGGTCAAGCTGCAAAGTTACGAACTTGTGGACACAGCCCAGCTAAAGCAGCAGCTGGGCCCGAATTATGCAGAAATCATGTGTGATGCTCCACCTAGGGTCCTCTGGAGCCAGGATGTATGTGGTCTGTCCTGATCCTGTTTCAGATGGGGTTGCTCCTTTGACGCACGGCCCTGCCCCTTCCTCTACTGTTGGGTGGGCTTCTTGGGTGTGTAGTTAGCAAAAGGGAGGGGACAAGCAGAAGTATTTGCTGTCACTGGAAAATCCTCAGTGTCTAACTAATAAGAACCTGTTGTATAGCACAGGGAACTCTACTCAATACTCTGTAATGGCCTTTATGGGAAAAGAATCTAAAAAAGAGTGGGTATATGTATGACTGATTCACCTTACTGTACACCTGAAATTAACACAACATTGTAAATCAACTCTACTCCAATAAAACATAAAAGAAAAAAAAAAAAGAAAATCTCAGTGTCTCCGAGACTGTCAAGCCAAACCAAGGGGTTTATTGCGACCACTGTTTTGTGCTGAGATCCATGTCTTTCATGTCCCCTTTTCGCAACATGCAGTCAGCTGTCTCCTGTGTAAGCAGAGATAAGGGTAGTGATCTACCCAACCAGAGGAAGGCTCTGGCAGGTGGAGGCCTCCCTCCGGCATCACTAAATTTCGCCCAGGCACCACTGTGCTCCCATTCACTCCTCCCAAGCACAGACTCTGAGAGAACCGTTCATCGAGATTCTCCCGCAGATCTGGAAGAGGTGACAGAATTGAAGGAAAATGTATATAGATGTACAGAAGGCCACAGCTGATGGACAGATCCTCTTATTCTTTTTTTTTTTTTCATCTTTATTGGAGTACAATTGCTTTACAATGGTGTGTTAGTTTCTGCTTTATAACAAAGTGAATCAGTTATACATATACATATGTTCCCATATCTCCTCCCTCTTGTGTCTCCCTCTCACCCTCCCTATCCCACCCCTCTAGGTGGTCACAAAGCACCGAGCTGATCTCCCCGTGCTATGCGGCTGCTTCCCACTAGCTATCTATTTTATGTTTGGTAGTGTATATATGTCCATGCCACTCTCTCACTTTGTCACAGCTTACCCTTCTCCCTCCCCATATCCTCAAGTCCATTCTCTAGTAGGTCTGTGTCTTTATTCCTGTCTTACCCCTAGGTCCTTCATGACATTTTTTTCCCTTAGATTCCATATATATGTGTTAGCATACAGTACCTGTCTTTCTCTTTCTGACTTACTTCACTCTGTATGACAGACTGCAGGTCAATCCACCTCACTACAAATAACTCAATTTCATTTCTTTTTATGGCTGAGTAATATTCCATTGTATATATGTGCCACATCTTCTTTATCCATTCATCCGATGATGGACACTTAGGTTGTTTCCATCTCCTGGCTATTGTAAATAGAGCTGCAATGAACATTTTGGTACATGACTCTTTTTGAATTATGGTTTTCTCAGGGTATATCCCCAGTAGTGGGATTGCTGGGTCATATGGTAGTTCTATTTGTAGTTTTTTAAGGAACCTTCATACTATTCTCCATAGTGGCTATACCAATTCACATTCCCACCAGCAGTGCAAGAGGGTTCCCTTTTCTCCACACCCTCTCCAGCATTTATTGTTTCTAGATTTTTTGATGATGGCCATTCTGACTGGTGTGAGATGATATTTCATTGTAGTTTTGATTTGCATTTCTCTAATGATTAATGATGTTGAGCATTCTTTCATGTGTTTGTTGGCAGTCTGTATATCTTCTTTGGAGAAATGTCTATTTAGATCTTCTGCCCATTTTTGGATTGGGTTGTTTGTTTTTTTGTTATTGAGCTGCATGAACTGCTTGTAAATTTTGGAGATGAATCCTTTGTCAGTTCCTTCGTTTGCAAATATTTTCTCCCATTCTGAGGGTTGTCTTTTGGTCTTGTTTATGGTTTCCTTTGCTGTGGAAAAGGTTTGAAGTTTCATTAGGTCCCATTTGTTTATTTTTGGGTTTTTTTCCATTTCTCTAGGAGGTGGGTCAAAAAGGATCCTGCTGTGATTTATGTCATAGAGTGTTCTGCCTGTGTTTTCCTCTAAGTGTTTGATAGTTTCCGACCTTACATTTAGGTCTTTAATCCATTTTGAGTTTATTTTTGTGTATGGTGTTAGGGAGCATTCTAATCTCATACATTTACATGTACCTGTCCAGTTTTCCCAGCACCACTTATTGAAGAGGCTGTCCTTTCTCCATTGTACATTCCTCCCTCCTTTATGAAAGGTAAGGTGACCATATGTGTGTGGGTTTATCTCTGGGCTTTCTCTCCTGTTCCATTGATCTATCTTTCTGTTTTTGTGCCAGTACCATATTGTCTTGATTACTGTAGCTTTGTAGTATAGTCTGAAGTCAGGGAGCCTGATTCCTCCAGCTCCGTTTTTTTCCCTCAAGACTGCTTTGGCTATTCGGGGTCTTTTGTGTTTCCATACAAATTGTGAAATATTTTGCTCTAGTTCTGTAAAAAATGCCATTGATAATGTGATAGGGATTGCATTGAATCTGTGGATTGCTTTGGATAGTATAGTCATTTTCACAATGTTGATTTTTACAATCCAAGGACATGGTATATCTCTCCATCTATTTGTATCATCTTTAATTTCTTTCATCAGTGTCTTATAATTTTCTGCATACAGGTCTTTTGTCTCCTTAGGTAGGTTTATTCCTAGATATTTTATTTGTTTTGCTGCAATGGTACATGGGAGTGTTTTCTTGATTTCACTTTCAGATTTTTCATCATTAGTGTATAGGAATGCCAGAGATTTCTGTGCATTAATTTTCTATCCTGCTACTTTACCAAATTCATTGATTAGCTTTAGTAGTTTTCTGGTACCATCTTTAGGATTCTCTATGTATAGTGTCATGTCATCTGCAAACAGTGACAGTTTTACTTCTTCTTTTCCGATTTGGATTCCTTTTATTTCCTTTTCTTCTCTGATTGCTGTGACTAAAACTTCCAAAACTATGTTGGATAAGAGTGGTGAGAGTGGGCAACCTTGTCTTGTTCCTGATCTTAGTGGAAATGGTTTCAGTTTTTCACCATTGAGGACGACGTTGGCTGAGGGTTTGTCATATATGGCCTTTATTATGTTGAGGAAAGTTCCCTTTATGCCTACTTTCTGCAGGGTTTTTATCATAAATGGGTGTTGAATTTTGTCAAAAGCTTTCTCTGCATCTATTGAGATGATCATATGGTTTTTCTCCTTCAATTTGTTAATATGGTGTATCACGTTGATTGATTTGCGTATATTGAAGAATCCTTTCATTCCTGGAATAAACCCCACTTGATCACGGTGTATGATCCTTTTAATGTGCTGTTGGATTCTGTTTGCTAGTATTTTGTTAAGGATTTTTGCATCTATGTTCATCAGTGATATTGGCCTGTAGTTTTCTTTCTTTGTGACATCTTTGTCTGGTTTGGGTATCAGGGTGATGGTGGCCTCGTAGAATGAGTTTGGGAGTGTTCCTCCCTCTGCTATATTTTGGAAGATTTTGAGAAGGATAGGTGTTAGCTCTTCTCTAAATGTTTGATAGAATTTGCCTGTGAAGCCATCTGGTCCTGGGCTTTTGTTTGTTGGAAGATTTTTAATCACAGTTTCAATTTCAGTGCTTGTGATTGGTCTGTTCATATTTTCTATTTCTTCCTGATTCAGTCTTGGCAGGTTGTGCCTTTCTAAGAATTTGTCCATTTCTCCCAGGTTGTCCATTTTATTGGCATAGAGTTGCTTGTAGTAATCTCTCATGATCTTTTGTATTTCTGCAGTGTCAGTTGTTACTTCTTCTTTTTCATTTCTAATTCTATTGATTTGAGTCTTCTCCCTTTTTTTCTTGATGAGTCTGGCTAATGGTTTATCTATTTTGTTTATCTTCTTAAAGAACGAGCTTTTAGTTTTATTGATCTTTGCTATCGTTTCCTTCATTTCTTTTTCATTTGTTTCTGATCTGATCTTTATGATTTCTTTCCTTCTGCTAACTTTGGGGTTTTTTTGTTCTTCTTTCTCTAATTGCTTTAGGTGCAAGGTTATGTTGTTTATTCGAGATGTTTCCTGTTTCTTAAGGTAGGATTGTATTGCTATAAACTTCCCTCTTAGAACTGCTTTTGCTGCATCCCATAGGTGTTGGGTCGTCGTGTCTCCATTGTCATTTGTTTCCTGGTACTTTTTAATTTCCTCTTTGATTTCTTCAGTGATCTCTTGGTTATTTAGTAATGTGTTGTTTAGACTCCATGTGTTTGTATTTTTTACAGATCTTTTCCTGTAATTGATATCTAGTCTCATAGCGTTGTGGTCAGAAAAGATACTTGATACAATTTCAATTTCCTTAAATTTACCAAGGCTTGATTTGTGACCCAAGATATGATCTATCCTGGAGAATGTTCCATGAGCACTTGCGAAAAATGTGTATTCTGTTGTTTTTGGATGGAATGTCCTATAAATATCAATTAAGTCCACCTTGTTTAGTGTATCATTTAAAGCTTATGTTTCATTATTTTCATTTTGGATGATCTGTCCATTGGTGAAACTGGGGTGTTAAAGTCCCCTAGTATGTATGTGTTACTGTCGATTTCCCCTTTTATGGCTGTTAGTACTTGCCTTATGTATTGAGGTGCTCCTATGTTGGGTGCACAAATATTTACAATTGTTATACCTTCTTCTTGGATCTATCCCTTGATCATTATGTAGTGTCCTTCTTTGTCTCTTGTAATAGTCTTTATTTTAAAGTCTATTTTGCCTGATATGAGAATTGCTACTCCAGCTTTCTTTTGGTTTCCAATTGCATGGAATATCTTTTTCCATCCCCTCACTTTCAGTCTGTATGTGTCCCTAGGTCTGAAGTGGGTCTCCTGTAGACAGCATATATATGGGTCTTGTTTTTGTATCCATTCAGCCAATCTGTGTCTTTTGGTGGGAGCATTTAATCAATTTACATTTAAGGTAATTATCGATATGTATGTTCCTATTCCCATTTTCTTAATTGTTTTGGTTTTGTTATTGTAGGTCTTTTCCTTCTCTTGTGTTTCTTGCCTAGAGAAGTTCCTTTAGCATTTGTTGTAAAGCTGGTTTGGTGGTGCTGAACTCTCTCAGCTTTTGCTTGTCTGTAAAGGTTTTAATTTCTCCATCAAATCTGAATGAGATCCTTGCTGGGTAGAGTAATCTCAGTTGTAGCTTTTTCTCCTTCATCACTTTAAATATGTCCTGCCAGTCCCTTCTGGCTTGCAGAGTTTCTGCTGAAAGATCAACTGTTAACCTTATGGGGATTCCCTTGTGTGTTATTTGTTTTTTTTTTCCCTTGCTGCCTTTAATATGTTTTCTTTGTATTTGATTTTTGACAGTTTGATTAATATATGTCTTGGCGTGTTTCTCCTTGGGCTTATCCTGTATGGGACTCTCTGTGCTTCCTGGACTTCATTAACTATTTCCTTTCCATTATTAGGGAAGTTTTCAACTATAATCTCTTCAAATATTTTCTCACTCCCTTTATTTTTCTCTTCTTCTCCTGGGACCCCTATAATTCGAATGTTGGTGCATTTAATGTTGTCCCAGAGGTCTCTGAGACTGTCCTCAGTTCTTTTCATTCTTTTTTCTTTATTCTGCTCTGCAGTAGTTATTTCCACTATTTTATCTTCCAGGTCATTTATCCGTTCTTCTGCCTCAGTTATTCTGCTATTGATCCCCTCTAGAGTATTTTTAATTTCATTTATTGTGTTGTTCATCATTGCTTGTTTCCTCTTTAGTTCTTCTAGGTGTTTGTTAAATGTTTCTTGCATTTTCTCTATTCTATATCCAAGATTTTGGATCATCTTTACTATCATTATTCTGAATTCTTTTTCAGGTAGACTGCCTATTTCCTCTTCATTTGTTAGGTCTGGTGGGTTTTTATCTTGCTCCTTCATCTGCTGTGTGTTTTTCTGTCTTCTCATTATGCTTATCTTACTGTTTGGGGTCTCCTTTTTGCAGGCTGCAGGTTCGTAGTTCCCATTGTTTTTGGTGTCTGTCCCCAGTGGCTAAGGTTGGTTCAGTGGTTTGTGTAGGCTTCCTGGTGGAGGGGACTAGTGCCTGTGTTCTGGTGGCTGAGGGTGGATCTTGTCTTTCTGGTGGGCAGGTCCACGTAACATCAGCTGGAAGCTTTGGGGAAGAATTAATTTCCTTGGTTTTTCTAGTTACTAGAGCTGTATTATTTGCACCCACGGCTGCAGGGTTCCTGGCTGTTCTTTCATCTCTGTGTGAAAATTTATCTCTGTGATTTCTCCTTCTTTGGACACTCTCTCATGGTCCCTTCACTGGTCACTGGAATCCCTAAGGCTGCCCATTCTTTGTGCGCAGATAGAAGGACCATAGGAGGGGACAGTGATCGGGGTTTGGTCAGCTGCCCCAGGGGCCCAGGTGGCAATATGTGTATCCAGATGTTCATTTGCATGCAGCCTCCTTTCTCCTCACAGTTATTAACTTGACCCTCTTATTCTTGAGCGGGATGTTCTCTCATTTTTATAAGTTGTTGTGTAGATACTGACAGTGGAAAATTTCCCATGGCTTTGCTGTGCTAAATAAAAATAAAATGTGATCCTTCTCCTGAATAAATGAGACAGAAGTCAGGATGCCTTTGGGAGCCACTCAGCCAAACCAAGAGGGCTGTGGAAGAGAGAGTTTTTCCTAATCAAAGAGATGTCTCTCTTTCCTGGCCTGGGTTTCTCACCAAGGTTCCCATGTCAAACTATTAAAGTTGTGGCCATCTGCCTCTGGTACCTCTTGTGCTGCTGACAGACAGAGCCCTGCTTGGGCCCATCCAAGGAACGGACTTACGTGTTAACCACTTTCTCTTGCATTTTTCATGGGAGTCAGTCCCATCTGAGTTGCCTGGACAAAGAACAAGTTAGGGAGGGTGTTTTCTCAAGGGAAGTTTGGGTGCTGTTATCAGGAGGAGGAGCAGAGCTTGGTAAAAGGGGGAAATAAAAACAAATTCCATTTCTGCTTATTCTCACTGACTGTGGCCTCATTCTCCAGTCCGCAGTTACCTTCTCTGTGAAGTAGGGACAGTACAAGCTCCCATCTCACTGGATTATCACAAGTATTAAAGAGCTAAGATTTATAGAGTGCTTACCATATTGACTCAGAGTAAAAGCTCACTAAATGTCAGAAACAACAGTAGTTATAGCTGCTATTACGGCCACAGCTGCTACTACTATTACAGGGATCTTTACCGCCCCTTCCGGTTTATAGGGTTTTCTGATTTTAAGTGTGGTCAGAGCGTCATCGTAGGAGACAGCCAATTCTACTGACCCACACTGCAGGCCATTGGGGAAAGCATCATTAGAAGCACCTCTGTACAGTTACATCCTGAGAACCTCCAGTGTGACCCACCCCACATGTTGGTACAGATGTGGGGAAACCTTAATCACAGGCCAACTTTCCCTGGGGCCAATAGATCCCTCCAGGAGTGAAAGATATATAGTGGACGCTTATCTTAATATGGGAAGGAGAAAAACATTGAAGCCATTCCACAGCTGGAAGCAACTATTTTAGGCCTTCCAAAGACATTGATTCAGCCAACAAAAATTTCATGCTGTATCAGTTTGCTCAGGCTGCCATAACAAAATACCACAGGCTAGGTAGCATAAACAGCAGACATTTATTTTCTTAGAGTCTGGAGGCTGGAAGTCCAAGATCAAGATGCTGGTAGGGTTCATTTTCTCTGAGGCCTCCACCTTTGGCTTGTGGATAGCCACCCTCTTACTGCCTGTTCACATGGTTGTCCCTCTAAGAGTGTGAATTGGGTGTCTCCTTGTGTGTCCAAATTTTCTCTTCTTACCAAGACACTAGTCAGATTAGGGCTCATGCATATGACCTCATGTTAACTTAATCAACACTTTGAGACCCTACCTCGAAATATAGTCACAGTCTGAGGTTCTAGGAATTAGGGCTTCAACATAAAAATTGGGGGAGGACACAATTCAACCCATATTATTTGTCTGCTGTGTGCCACACTTTTTTTTTTATAGGCAAAAGAACTATAGAAGTGACCAAACAGACAAAAAATAAAAATCCCTGCCTTTACTGGCTTTACATGGGTCAGAGAAGGAGGTGGGGGAGACAGACCATAAATAAACATGTGAAGTATGTTTGGTGATAAACGTTAAGGGGCAAAATAGAGCAGGTGCTAGAGAGTGGAGAGGAGTTGCTATTTTAAATATGGTGGCCAGGAAAGAGCTCACTGATGAGGGGTGTTTGAGAAGAAAACTGAAACGATTGATGAAGATAGATGCAAAAATCCTCAACAAAATAGGAGCAAATTGAATTCAACAGCACAATAAAAGCATCATACACCATGACCAAGTGGAATTTATCCCTGGGATGCAAGGAGGGTTCCACATATGTGAATTAATCAATATGATACACCACATTAACAAAATGAAGAATAAAAGTCACAAGATCATCTCAATAGATGCAGAAAAGCATTTAACAAAATTCAACACCCTTTTATGATATAAACTCTCAACAGATTAGGTATAGAAGGAATTTACCTGAACAAGACAAAGGCTGTATGTGAAAAGCCTATAGCTAATCTCATACTCAATGGTGAAAAACTAAAAGGTTTTCCTGTTAGATGGGGAACAAGGCAGGGATGTTCACTTGCCACTTCTACTCAACATAGTACTAGAAGTCCTAGCCAGAGTAATTAGGCAAAAATAAATAAATGGCAACCAAACTGGAAAGGAAGAAGTAAAATTATCTCTGTTTGAGTTGACATGATCTTATGTGTAGAAAATGCTGAAGACTCCATAAAAAAAAACTGTTAGAAATAAATGAATTCAGTAAAGTTGCAGGATATAAAGCCAACATATAAAAATCAGTTGTGTTTCTGTACACTAACAACAAACAATCTTAAAAGGAAATCAAGAAATCAATCCCATTTACAATAGCATCAAAAAGAATAAAATACTTAGGAATAAACTTAACCAAGGAGGTGAAAGACTGAAAACTATAAAATGTTGATGAAAGAAATTTAACAAAACACAAATAAATGGAAAGACGTCCTGTGCTCATGCAATGAATTAATACTGTTAAAATATCCATACTACCCAAAGTGACCTACAGATTCAATTCAATCCATATCAAAATCTCAAAGACAATTTTTATAAAATAGAAGAAACAATCCTCAAATTCATATGGAACCACAAAAACCCCAAATAGACAAAGCAATCCTGAGAAAAAAAGAACAAAACTGGAGGCATCACACTTCCTGATTTCAAAATATATGACAAAACTACAGTATTCAAAACAGCATGGCACTGGCATAAAAGCAGACGTACAGACCAGTGGAACAGAATAGAGACGTCAGAAATAAATGGACACGTATACAGTCAACTGATATCTGATAAGGGAGTCAAGAAAACACAATGGGAAAAGGACAATTTCTTCAATAACTGGTGTTGGGAAAACTGGATATTCACATGCAAAAGAACTAAATTGGACCTTAAAAACATGATACACAAAAATCAATTCAAAGTAAAGACTTAAAAGTAAGACCTGGGGCTTCCCTGGTGGCACAGTGGTTGAGGATCCGCCTGCCGATGCAGGGGACACGGGTTCGTGCTCCGATCCAGGAAGATCCCACATGCCGCGGAGCAGCTAGGCCCGTGAGCCATGGCCACTGAGCCTGCGCATCTGGAGCCTGTGCTCTGCAAAGGGAGAGGCCACAACAGTGAGAGGCCCGCGTATCGCAAAAAAAAAAAAAAAGTAAGACCTGAAACCATAAAACTCTTAAAAGAAAACATCAGGAAAAACAAAGGTCCTTGACATTTGTTTTGGCAATGATTTTTTAAATATGACACCAAAAGCCCAGGTGACAAAAGCAAAAATAAACGTGGATTACATCAAATTAAAAAGCTTCTGCACAACAAAGGAAACCGCCAACAAAATGAAAAGGCAATGTACTCTATGGGAGAAAATATTTGCAAACCATATAGACGATAAAAGGTTAATATACAAAACATATAAGGAACTCCTACAATTCAATAGCAAAATACCCCCCAAATAACCCAATTACAAAATGGACAAAAGACCTGAGTAGACATTTCTCCAAAGAAGACATATAAATATGTATCTGGCCAACAGATATATGAAAAATTATCAGGGAAATGCAAATCAAAATGACAGTGAGGTAGCCTCACACCTGTTGGGAGGGCTATTATCAAAAAATAAATAAGAAGTGTGGCCAAGGATGTGGAGAAAAGGGAACCCTTTTACACTGTTGATGTGAATGTAAATTGGTGCAGCCATTATGGAAAACAGTATGGAGGTTCCTCAAAAGATTAAAAATAGAACCACCATATGATCCAACAATTCCACTTCTGGGTATATGTCCAAAGGAATTGAAATCAGGATCTTGAAGAGATATCTGCAGTCCCACGTTCACTGCAGCATTACTCACAACAACCAAGACATAGAAGAAACTTAAATGTCCGTTGATAGATGAGTGGATAAATAAAGTGTGGTATTTAAATACAAAGGAGTGTTATTCGGCCATAAAAAAAGAAAGAAAGCTTGCCATTTTCAACAACATGGATGAACCTAGAAGACATTATGCTAAGTGAAATAAGCCAGACACTGAAGAACAAATACTACACAATACCATTTATATTACAAATCTAAAATAGTCAAATTCATAGAATCTGAGAGTAGAATGGTGGTTACCAGGGACTGGAGGAGGGAGAATAAGGAGGTGTTGATAAAGGGTACGAAGTTTCAGTTATTCACAATGAATAAGTCCTAGACATCTACTGTACACATAGTGCATGTAGTTAGCAATGGAGTTGTAAGTATAAAATTTGTACACTTAAAATTTTTGCTAAGGGAGTTCCTTGGTGGCCTAGTGGTTGGGATACGGCGCTGTCACTGCTGTGGCCCGGGTTCAATCCCTGGTCGGGGAACTGAGATCCCACAAGCTGTGCAGTGTGGCCAAAATATTAAAAAAAATTTTTTTTGTTGTTAAGAGGGTAGATATTAAGTGTTGATTATGACAGATAAGAGAGAGGGTGGGAGGATATATTTATGGCATAGATTGTGGTGATGGTTTCACAGATGTATACTTAACCTCCAAACTCATCAAGTTGTTTAATTTAAATATGTACAGCTTGGGACTTCCCTGGTGGTGCAGTGGTTAAGAATCTGCCTGCCAATGCAGGGGACACAGGTTCTGAGCCCTGATTTGGGAAGATCCCACATGCTTTGGAGCAGTTAAGCCCGTGTGCCACAACTACTGAGCATGCGCTCTAGAGCCCACGGGCCACAACTACTGAAGCCCACGTGCTTATTAGAGCCCATGCTCCGCAACAAGAGAAGCCACCAAAATGAGAAGCCTGCGCACCGCAATGAAGAGTAGCCCCTGCTCTCTGCAACTAGAGAAAGCCGGCGCAAGCAACAGACCTGATGCAGCCAAAAATAAATAAATAAATATGTACGACTTTTTGTGTGTCGTACCTTAATAAAGTAAGAAAGGAAACCATGTAACATAAAGAAAAAAGAAATCACAGAACTACTTTTCCTGCATATGTGTTCATGGAAATTTTAATATACCAATTTCTAGTTCCCTGATATAATGAAATCCTACACTGAAAAAAATCCAGTTACTCACAATTATGTCTTGGCTAACTAAACATTTTACCATTTTAAAATGAAATACAGTATTGCAAAAATAATTGTAGTGTTCTGAACAATTGTATTTTGGTAACTGTTGTACTCTGGTATCAGCAGAGATTAGGCAGATTTTTAGCACAATCCTTTGTAATATTTAAGAACAAAATAACTAGCCATACCATTCCCCTTGTATCTTCATTGAAAGTCCACAATGTAATAGGGCTAGGGCTAGGGCTAGGGCTAGGGCTAGGGCTAGGGCTAGGGCTAGGGTTAGGGTATGGATAGGAAAAAAAATTGAAATGGTAAGAGAATGAACTGTGTAGATATTTGGGGGAAGAGCATTCCAGGTAGAGGGAAACCAGGAAGTGCAAAGGCCCTGAGGCAGGCACATGCCTGGAAATTTCCAGGAACAGCTGAGTCCATCAAGGCTGGAGTAGGGTGAGGAGGAGAAATGTGGTAGGGGATTAAGTCAGAGAAGGAGCTGGGGACAGGTGAGTGGGTCACGGTGACTAGATTACCTAGGATCTCTTAGGCCTTTAGTTGGTATGAGATGGGAAACCATTGGAAGGTTTGAGCAGAGAGTGACATGGCCTGACTTGAGACTTAACATGCTCACTCTACCCGCCATGCTGAGGACAGACTAAGAGGAGGCGGGGGAAGCCAGAGCCCAGCAAGGAGGCTGGTGCTGTCATCCAGGTGAGAGGTCAGAGGTCATGGTGGCTTGGACCGGGGTGGTAGCAGTGGAGGCATATGAATGACTCAGGGATGGTCTGTACTGTGGCATAATTCTTTGCTCCCCTTCCTCTCCGTGTGTGTGACCTTGCATGTTACTGCTGAGTGACATTTCTGGTCAGGAAGCAGTAGCGACACACATTCTAATCAGCCAAAGAGCTGCATTTGGGACAGTGGCTGGGTTGAGTCACTGTGGCTCTTCCAGAAGGGAAGAGAAAGGGGGGGACTCCCACAGCGGGGTTAGGCAGGGCCTCCTACTGCACCCCATGCTGGGAGTTAAGATAGAAAGACCCCAGTAAACCCAGTTACTGGTTGTGAAGATGTGGCTGGATGGTGGTTTGGGGCTGCGGGCTTTGTCCCAAACCCTCCTGGAAGTTGGGATTTCCCCAGCTGACCCCAGAGGACTCATCATCTGGGTTAATCTGCCCATACCAGCAGAACAGGGCAACCAGTGCAGCTTCCAGTCATTAGTGATTAATGTAAATATTTGTCCTTAGAAGCTGGATGACATGACCCTCAGGCGATGGCCTAACTCTTACGTGACTCATATTCCTGAGGAACACCTCTGTCCCTGCGTTTCTACCTAAACACAAACCTGTTCAGAGATGCCCAGTTGACCGCCCTCATCCTTAGTCACGTGGGCATATTCGAGGCTGGCCTTTTCCTCGACTGTGTCGCAGCCATCTAACAGCTTGAGTGTGGAGCCTTGGGGAGGGGGATGCAGCGGTCGCCTGCTCATCCCAGCCCCGTTTCTCCTAATCCCTTCCCCCGGCCCTTCATTCCCCAGACCACCTCCAGGGGTGGATAGAATTGGTCAGCCGTGCTCTGGGTCAGTGCTGGAAACGCCCCGTTCGCATTTCATCTCTTTAACTTCGGGCTTTGGGTCCTAGAGTGTGCGAGAGGGTTCAGCTTTCATTAGTCATTCATGTTTTAGGGAATGAAGATTCCGAGTTCTGGTTTTGATGGAGGTAGGAGGAGGGTAGTTGTAGAGGGATAAAGTCAAGTGCGAGAACCAACGGGGAGACGCTGGGGGTTAAAGGCATGAACTTTCTTAGGTGGGGCAGCCCTGGAAAATGGCTTCTGGGATAATACTTACAGCGTGTTTAAGGCGTCTTCAGTGAAAGATTCAGTAAAAACCTCTCTTGAACCCGTCCCTCATCTGTGGGTACTTAAACCCCTGGTGGAGATGCTGTCGTGCTTGAAACTATTAAGCATTTTGTGTAAGGGAAATATAACTCTTTTAGCTGTGGATTTTTTTCAGGAATGCAAGTGTAGGTGCAGGATTTTAAGAGCAGGGGTCTATTTAAAATATACATATAATATTCTCTATGAGAAACATCCTTAGGTAAATTAATTCCTGCTTTGCTGCACGCATTCTTCCCATTGCCCACCAGAGGGCACTCGACCCTCCACCAGGAGGCGTTAAGGTCGACGTCCCCTTGGGTAATTTACTCGCCCTGCGCTTTCCCGGGCGTGGAGCCATATTAGACGCAGCAGGGCAAGGTTTGCCAGTTAGTGTCAATTGGAAGGGAAGGGCCATATAAATGGTGTCAGGAAAAACTGCTGCCTGTTACTGGGGGAATACAAATACATTCACATGAGCCCGTTAGGATATACAGTAACGGTCTCTGCCGTCACCTTTGTTTAGAGTCACATTGCCAAAGGAAGCAACAGTGCACCAGGCTTTAATATTCCTTCAAGCAGTCTTTATTTTCTCTGCTCTACATGTTAAGGAATGTTTGGTTCCTTGTCATATCCAGAGAGAGAGAAAAAAGTGAGCGTCGTTCAGGTTTACAGGGTACCCCTTAGTGGGGACCTGAGGCCCAGGCTTGGCTGCAGGTGGGACGTAACAAACGTTCAAGCGCAAAATGCATGACCATCGTCCTTAAGACGCCCGCCGGCCCCACTTCTCCTCGCTCACATTCGCTAACACAGCAACCACCCTTCTCCACCTAGTGTCTTCCGAGCCGCATTCAGTTAATTTTTCAACTGAATTCAACGTGGCTGGCATTAAGTGCTCAGCAAGTGGCCATGAATAGCAAGTCCAATTTATGGTCTCATTGATTCCTGTGAGAACAAAGTCATTTACAGTAAGTCAGCCTTAAAAGTGGGAAGTAGCACAGGCCAAATTATCCAACTGGAAACTTCAAAATTTACTACTGTTTACAGTGTCAGATAGTCAAGTAACTTGTGTCAGCACAGACAATGTTTCTGTTTTTAATTGTTCATCCATCATCATTAGGATGCAATTCTATTAAATCAATAGTTCAAGGAGTCAAAATAAGCTCCTCCCCCATGAAGTACTCCTGCCGGAAATGCTAAATCTAATCAAGTGTTCAGCCCTTACTGTATACCAGAAATACAGGGATAGATGATCAAGCTAAACAACATCACAGGAAATCCATCCTGGTCTGTTCAAGTGGTCCATGTTATGGGGTTGGAGGGAAGGATTGTTCTATAACAGAGATTAAAGCGACATCACAACCAAATGCAATGAATGGATCTTGATTGGATGGTGGTTTTGAAAAATAGTAACAATAAAAGCTTTTTTTATGCTGTGTGAAAATAAGGGCAATTTAAATAGGTGTAGGCATGCAATGAGGCTAGGAATTTAGACCATTTTCTCAGGTGTGTCAGTGGCCCTGTAGGTAGTGTAATGTCCTAGACCTTAGGAGATACATGCTGAAGTATCTAGGAGTGAAGTTCATGATGTCCCCAACTTACTTTTTTAAATCGAATTATAGTTGATTTTCACTATAAAAGTTTCAGGTGTACAACATATTCAACATTTTTATAGATTATATTCCATTTAAAGTGGTTACAAATAGTGGCTATATTTCCCTGTGCTGCATAATACATCCTTGTTGTTTATTTCATTTATACATAGTAGTTTGTACCTCTTAATCCCCTACCCCTATCTTGCCTCCCCCTTTCCTCTCCCCACTGGTAACCAGTTTGGTCTCTATATCTGTGAATCTGCTTCTGTTTTGTTATATTCATTCATTTGTTTTATTTTTTTTAATTCCACATGTAAGTGATATCATACAGTATTTTTCTTTCTCTGTCTGAGGTAGTTCACTAAGCATAATACCCTCTAGGTCCATCCATGTTGTTGCAAATGGCAGAATTTCATTCTTTTTTATGGCTGAGTAATATTTCATTGTATATATATACACCACATCTTCTTTATCCATTCGTCTGTTGATGGGCACTTGGACTGCTTCCATGTCTCGGCTATTGTAAATAATGCTGCCATGAACATTGGGGTGCATGTATCTTTTCAAATAGGTGTTTTCATTTTCTTCAGATATATACCCAAGAGTGGAGTTGCTGGATCATATGGTAGTTTTATATTTTCAGTTGTTTGAGGAACCTCCATACTGTTCTCCACAGTGGCTGCACCAATTTACATTCCCACCAACAGTGCCCTATGGTTCCCTTTTCTCCACATCTTTGCCAACATTTGTTATTTGTAGATTTTTTGATGATAGCCATTCTGACAGGTGTGAGGTAATACCTTATGGTGGTTTTGATTTGCATTTCTCTGATGATCAGCGATGGTAAGCATATTTTCATGTGCCTGTTGGCCACCTGTAGATCTTCTTTGGAAAAATGTCTATTCAGGTCTTCTGCCCATTTTTAATCAGGTTGTTTGTTTTTCTGATATTGAGTTGTATGAACTGTTTATATATTTTGGATATTAACCCCTTGTCCATCTCATCTACAAATATTTTCTCCCATTGAGTATGTTGCCTTTTGTTTTGTTGATGGTTTCCTTTGATGAGCAAAAGCTTTCGAATATAACAAATTCAGGACCCATTCATTTAGTTTTGCTTTTGTTTCTTTTGCCTTAAGAGACAGATCCAAAAAATTATTGCTACAATTTACGTCAAAGAGTGTTCTGCCTATGTTCTCTTCTAGGAGTTTTATGGTTTCACGTCTTACATTTAGGTCTTTAATCCATTTTGAGTTTATTTTTGTATATGGTGTGAGAAAGTGTTCTAATATCAGTCTTTTACATGTAGCTGCCCAGTTTTCCTAGCACCACATATTGAAGAGATTTTCTTTTCTCCAATGTGTATTCTTGCCCCCTTTGTCATAGATTAGTTGACTGTAAGTGTGTGGGTTTATTTATGGGCTGTCTATTCTGTCCCATTGATCTATGTGTCTGTTTTTGTGCCAGTAACATGCTGTTTTGATTACTGTAGCTTTGTTGTATAGTCTGAAGTCAGGGAGCATGATACCTCCAGCTGTCTTCTTTTTTCTAACAATTGTTTTGGCAATTTGGAGTCTTTTGTGGTTCCATATAAATTTTAGGATTATTTGTCCAATTCTGTGGAAAACGTCATGGGTATTTTGATAGAGATTGCATTAAATCTGTAGATTGCTTTGGATAGTATAGACATTTTAACAATATTAATTCCTCCAATCCATGAGTGTGGAATACCTTTCCATTTCTTTGTATCATCTTCAATTCCCTTCATCAATGTTTTATAGTTTTCAGAGTATAGGTCTTTCACCTTCTTCATCAAGTTTATTCCTATGTATTTTATCCTTTTTGATATGATTTTAAATGGGAACTCCATCCATTTTTTTTGTTTGTTTGTTTTAGTTGCATGTTGTTTAATCTCCACATGTTTGTGTTTTTCCCATTTTTCTTCCTGTAATTTATTTCTAGCTTCATACCATTGTGGTATTAAAAAATGCTTGATATAATTTCTATCCTCTTAAATTTGTTGAAACTTGTTTTGTGGCCTAGCATGTGATCTATCCTGGAGAACGTTCCATGTGCACTTTAAAAGAATGTGTATTCTCCTGTTTGGGGATGGAATGTCCTGTAGATATCTATCAAGTCCAACTGGTCTAATGTTTCATTTAAGACCACTGTTTCCTTATTGATTTTATGTCTGGATCATCTGTCCATTGGGATGTTAAAGACCTCTACTATTTTTGTATTATTGTCAATTTCTCCCTTGATATATGTTAATATTTGCTTTACACATTTAGGTGCTCCTGTATTAGATGTACATATGTTAATAAGTATTATATCCTTTTCTTGTATTGATCCCTTCATCATTCCATAATGACCTTCTTTGTCTTTTGTTATAGAATTTGTTTTAAAGTCTATTTTGTCTGATATGTGTATTGCTACCCCCACTGTCTTATTGTTTCCGTTTGCATGAAATATATTTTCCCATCCCCTCACTTTCAGTCTGTGTGTGTCTTTAGCTCCAAAATGAGTCTCTTTGTAAGCAGCATATAGACGTGTCTAGGTTTTTTATCCATTAAGCCATCCTATGTCTTTTGACTGGAGCATTTCAGTCCATTGACACAGTGATTATTGATAGTTATGTACTTATTGCCCTTTTTGTTACTTGTTTTCTGGTTGTTTTTGTAGTTCCTCTCTATTCTTTTCTACTTTTAGTTTCTTCCCTTGTGGTTTGATGATTTTCTTTAGTGGTATGCTTGTGTTACTTTCTTTCTAGTTTTTGTGTATCTATTGTAGGGCTTTTTTAAAGTTAATTTTTATTGGAATATAGTTGATTTACAATTTTGTGTTAGTTTCTGCTGTACAGCAAAGTGACTCATTTATACAAATACATATATACACTCTTTTTTAGATTATTTTCCCATACAGGTCATTACAGAGTATTGAGTAGAGTTCCCTGTGGTATACAGTAGGTTCTAATTAGTTATCTATTTTATATATAGTAGTGTGTATATGTTAATCCCAATCTCCCAGCTTATCCCTCCCCCCCTCCCCCTTGATAACCATGTTTATTTTCTACATCAGTGACTCTATTTCTGCTTTGTAAATAAGTTCATTTGTACCATTTTTGTTTTAGATTCCACATATAAGTGATATCATATGATATTTGTCTTTGTTTATCTTACTTTACTCAGTATGACAATCTCTAGGTCCATCCATGTCGCTGCAAATGGCATTATTTCATTCTCTTTTATGGCTGTGTAATATTCCATTGTATGTATGTACCACATCTTCTTTATGTCCATCGATGGACATTTAGGTGGCTTCCATGTCCTGGCTATTGTAAATAGTGCTGCAATGAACACTGGGGTGCATGTACCTTTTCGAATTATGGTTTTCTCTGGGTATATGCCCAGGAGTAGGATTGCTGGATCATATGGTAGCTCTATTTTTAGTTTTTTAGGAAACTCCATACTGTTCTCCATAGTGGCTGTACCGATTTACATTCCCACCAGCAGTGCAGGAGGGTTCCCTTTTCTCCACACCCTCTCCAGCATTTATTGTTTGTAGATTTTTTTTTTTGGTAGATTATTTTGATGATGGCCATTCTGACTGGTGTGAGGTGATACCTCATTATAGCTTTGATTTGCATTTCTCTAATAATTAGTGATGTTGAGCATCTTTTCATGTGCTTTTTGTCATCTGTATGTCTTCTTTGGAGAAATCTCTACTTAGATCTTAGGACCATTTTTTGATTGGGTTGTTTGGTTTTTTGATATTGAGCTGCATGAGCTGTTTCTATATTTTGGAGATTAATGCCTTGTCAGTCTCTTCATTTGAAAGCATTTTCTCCCACTATGTGGGTTGTCTTTTCATGTTGTTTATGGTTTCCTTTGCTGTGCAAGAGCTTTTGAGTTTAATTAAGTCCCATTTGTTTACTTTTGTTTTTCTATTGTAGGTTTTTGATTTGTGGTTACCGTGTGGTTCATATATGTTGACCTAAAACTATATCTACTTGTTTAAGCACATTCATTTAAGTTCAAGCACATTCCAAAAGATCTACACTTTTTGCTCTCCTCCCAAACATTTTGTGTTTTTGATGTCATATTTTACATCTTTATGTTTATCCCTTTACTGATTATTGTAGTTATAATTGATTTTACAATATTTTGTCTTTCAATCTTTGTACTAGCTTATTTAAGAGGTTGATCCTTTACTATATATTTGCCTTTACTAGTGGGATTTTTCCTTTCCTATACTTACTTCTTGTTATAGCCCTTTCTTTTCTACTTAAAGAAGAGGCTTATCATTTCTTTTAGGGTAGATTTAGTATTGATGAGCTCTTTTAGTTTTCACTTGTCTGAGAAGCTCTTTATCTCTCCTTCAATTCTAAATGATATTATTGCTAGGCTGGGTTGCAGGATTTTCCCTTCTAGCCCCTTGGATATATGTCACTCCCTTCCGGCCTGCAAAGTTTCTGCAGAGAAAATCATTTATAGCTTTATGTGGAGGTTCCCTTGTATATGACTCTTTGTCCTCTTGCTGCCTTTAGAATTCTCTGTATTTAACCTTTGCTATTTTAATTATGATATGTCTTGGTGTGGGTGTGTTTGGCTTCATCTTGTTTGGGAACCTCTGTGCTTCCTGTACTTGGATATCTGTTTCCTTCTTCAGGTTTAGAAAGTTTTCAGCCATAATTTCATCAAATACATTTTTGACCCCTTTCTCCAGGGTGTTCTGGCAGCTATCACCTTGGTAGGAGGTGGGGCTGGAGATGAAGGGGCTAGAGCCAGCACCAAGTGTGAGCCAGGGCTTCTCCTCTGTTCAGTGGCCAACACCACTATTTTGAGGGTGAAGGCAAGTTCCAAGTTGCTGGAGCAGAAGCCCTGACGGTCAGGTCTGACCTGGCTCTGTTCCCTTTAAGGGTGTGCTCTCCTCCCACCCCAGCACTGGCTCCCCTGTCCCAGAGGCGAGCAGTGTTGGAGCCAGAGGGGCTGGTGCTGGTGCTTGGCCTGGGTCTGGGTACAGCTGTGGTGGTCCTGGTTGCAGTCAGGGTCCCTGATCGCTTCTGATGTACTGTCTCCATGAGCACCCATAGTGGCTGCCCCCACCCCACTCAGAGGTCACTCTGAGTCAGAGCCACCTTTGTTCCTCACAACGGAGCTCTCCCCTTGGCCCCTGAAGCCCTCACTGTAGTGTGGAGCTGTGCTGCAGAGCAGGCAGGGCAGGTGGAGGCGCTCACCTCAGGCTGGGTTGAGTGCCAGGGTGGTCGCAAGAACCCAGGATCCCAGGCAGTTTCAATCTGCCCTTTCTCCGCTGTCTGGGGAGTAAGCAAGCATTTATGCATGCCTCACAGGTGGAGTCCAGGCTTCCTACAGTCCTCCTGTTAGTCCTACCAGCCTTCCAGCCAGCCAAGCGGACGCCTTTCCTGGAGTCAGATCCCCCAGGGCTGGTGTGGCCAGTATGTGGCTCAAAGTGCTTACTCCCCAGGGAGGAACCCCACCTGTGTAAAAGGAGTCAGAGGGAATTCCTCTGAGTCCCCTCCCAGGGGCACAGGTCCCGACCTGATGGCTTCTCTTCCCTTCCTACCCAATTCCGTGTGGAACTTTCTTTCAGCCTTGGTTATACAAGAGCCTTTCTGCCAGTCTCCAGTTGGTCTTCAGTGAGAATTTCTCCACATGTAGATGTATTTGATGTGTTCGTGGGGGGAAGTGAGTTCCCCATCCTCCTTCTCTGTCATCTTGTCTCTCTCTGCAACTTCTTTTGAAATGATTCAGGAATAAAAAAGTAGACAGGGAAAGGAAATATCGCAAAACGATTACACCATTAAACGTTGTTGAAACTGGGTGGTGAGTATAAGATGGTCATTGTACTCTACTTTTCTGTATGACTGAAAATTTTTACATTAAAAAGTTGGAATAAATGATGGTGACAATGTCATTTACTTTGGGTAGCAGACTCTCAAAATCATTGGGACTTCTTGTCTTCCACAAATCACTATTTACCTGTGTAAGAAAGGAAGGTGTCTATGTCAGGAACAGTGTCTTACCCACAGCAGACCCTGAATTATTTATCAATGAATGAATATTTCTTTCTCTCTTTTTGGTTTTCCCTTTCTAAATCTGCCACTCTAGTTAAAGCTAACCTTAAGCCTTTATCATCTTTCCAAATGCTTTAAAACTGCAGAGTGAGGTGATTTTGCAAAGAATGCCAATTAAAGAGAAGATAGCTCTTGTGGCTGGTGGAATAGTTAGCAGCATGCGGAGAGTGGGTGGTTATTTGTAGTGTCATGCCATGTTCAAAGTACTGTTTGATTGTGTTCTGTTTTGGTGTTTTTAAGTATTCTATTTATTTTGGCTGTGCTGGGTCTCAGTTGTGGCACCCAGGATGTTCGTTGCAGCACGCGGGATCTTTTAGTTGCGGTACGTGGGCTTCTTAGTTGTGGCATGTAAACTCTTAGCTGCGGCAGGAATGCGGGATCTAGTTCCCCGACCAGGGATCAAACGTGGGTCACCTGCATTGGGAGCATGGGGTCTTACCCACCAGACCACCAGGAAAATCCCCAAAGCGCTGTTTGTTTATAAAAGAAAATCAATTCTATTCTGGCCCTCTATGAGCTGCAATATTGTATACTGGTTGCTTTCCCTTAAGGCATAAATACAGTGGTCCATCGGCTACTCTGATTTAGACTTGAAATACTGTATTCTGTAAAATTCATCCTTTCATCTGTCTATCCAATCATCCAACCATCCACTCACTAATTTATTCAAGAACCAGGAGTTACAGGAACTAGGTCAGGGAAGAAAATGTGATGCACCCCAAAACTGGAAGCCCATTTGTGATGTTATAAGCAAGAAGTATAATGATCAGTGAGGATGTAGAAAGGATAAAAGCCACATCATCCTCTATAGCAGTGTTTCTCAAACTTCAATCATTGACAAAAATTCATGATTTCTGCCATATCTGAGGATCATTAACTGTAATACTTAATATCCTCTCTTAAATCCATTCACTTAAAAAAAAAACAACTTAAATGCCTACTGTGGTCTCATCCTAAACATTACTATCCATAAAGTTATGGTTGTGATGTGTTGTTGAATTTTTCTCTGATGTATTAAAATAAATGCATAGCTATACAATCATCACATGTATCTTTAACGATGGGTGTAATCAGTGATACACATACCATACTATATAGGAATCTACCTTTCAGAAAAGGATTTAGGAGGCAAATGAATTGAGCTTAACGTACTGGCTCATATGTGTCCACATGTATGAAAAACATATACATTCCAACTAACCATCATTTGGTCCCTTCCTTCTGTTCAGGCCTTGCTTTAGTAGTAAATCAGTGATCTAAACTGCTTTGTACAGTTAATTTCCCAAAGACCAAAAGAAGAATGGATTCAATGAATATTTTGCTGATTAGAAAATGAGCACGAGTCTTGAATACTCATACAGATCACACGTCTACTAAGTCCTAATGCAAGAAGAATTCATCTTTTTTAAAAATTTTATTTTCTATTTATTTATTTTTTTTGCTGCACGGCATGTGGGATCCTAGTTCCCCAACCAGGGATTGAACCTGTGCCCCCTGCGTTGGGAGCACAGAGTCCTAACCACTGGACTGCCAGGGAAGTCCCAAGAATTCATCTTTTATTTATTTATTTTTTAACATCTCTTTTGGGGTATAATTGCTTTACAATGGTGTGTTAGTTTCTGCTTTATAACAAAGTGAATCAGTTGTACATATACATATGTTCCCATATCTCTTCCCTCTTGCATCTCCCTCCCTCCCACCCTCCCTATCCCACCCCTCCAGGCGGTCACAAAGCACCGAGCCGATATCCCTGTGTCATGCGGCTGCTTCCCACTAGCTATCTACCTTACGTTTGTTAGTGTATATATGTCCATGCCTCTCTCTCACCCTGTCACAGCTCACCCTTCCCCCTCCCCATATCCTCAAGTCCATTCTCCAGTAGGTCTGTGTCTTTATTCCTGTCTTACCCCTAGGTTCTTCATGACATTTTTTTTCTTAAATTCCATACATATGTGTTAGCAAACGGTATTTGTCTTTCTCTTTCTGACTTACTTCACTCTGTATGACAGACTCTAGGTCTATCCACCTCATTACAAATAGCTCAATTTCGTTTCTTTTTATGGCTGAGTAATATTCCATTGTATATATGTGCCACATCTTCTTTATCCATTCATCCGATGATGGGCACTTAGGTTGTTTCCATCTCCAGGCTACTGTAAATAGAGCTGCAATGAACATTTTGGTACATGACTCTTTTTGAATTATGGTTTTCTCAGGGTATATGCCCAGTAGTGGGATTGCTGGGTCATATGGCAGTTCTATTTGTAGTTTTTTAAGGAACCTCCATACTGTTCTCCATAGTGGCTGTACCAATTCACATTCCCACCAGCAGTGCAGGAGTGTTCCCTTTTCTCCACACCCTCTCCAGCATTTATTGTTTCTAGATTTTTTGATGATGGCCATTCTGACTGGTGTGAGATGATCTCATTGTAGTTTTGATTTGCATTTCCCTAATGATTAATGATGTTGAGCATTCTTTCATGTGTTTGTTGGCAGTCTGTATATCTTCTTTGGAGAAATGTCTATTTAGGTCTTCTGCCCATTTTTGGATTGGGTTGTTTGTTCTTTTGTTACTGAGCTGCATGAGCTGCTTGTAAATTTTGGAAATGAATCCTTTGTCAGTTGCTTCATTTGCAAATATTTTCTCACATTCTGAGGGTTGTCTTTTGGTCTTGTTTATGGTTTTCTTTGCTGTGCAAAAGCTTTGCAGTTTCATTAGGTCCCATTTGTTTATTTTTGTTTTTATTTCCATTTCTCTAGGAGGTGGGTCAAAAAGGATCTTGCTGTGATTTATGTCATAGAGTGTTCTGCCTGTGTTTTCCTCTAAGTGTTTGATAGTTTCTGGCCTTACATTTAGGTCTTTAATCCATTTTGAGCTTATTTTTGTGTATGGTGTTAGGGAGTGATCTAATCTCATACTTTTACATGTCCCTGTCCAGTTTTCCCAGCACCACTTATTGAAGAGGTTGTCCTTTCTCCACTGTACATTCCTGCCTCCTTTATCAAAGATAAGGGGACCATATGTGCGTGGGTTTATCTCTGGGCTTTCTATCCTGTTCCATTGATCTATCTTTCTGTTTTTGTGCCAGTACCATACTATCTTGATTACTGTAGCTTTGTAGATATATTCTGAAGTTAGGGAGCCTGATTCCTTCAGCTCCGTTTTTCGTTCTCAAGATTACTTTGGCTATTCGGGGTCTTTTGTGTTTCCATACAAATTGTGAAATTTTTTGTTCTAGTTCTGTGAAAAATGCCAGTGGTAGTTTGATAGGGATTGCATTGACTCTGTAGATTGCTTTGTGTAGTAGAGTCATTTTCACAATGTTGATTCTTCCAATCCAAGAACATGGTATATCTCTCCATCTATTTGTATCATCTTTAATTTCTTTCATCAGTGTCTTATAATTTTCTGCATACAGGTCTTTTGTCTCCTTAGGTAGGTTTATTCCTAGATATTTTATTCTTTTTGTTGCAGTGGTAAATGGGAGTGTTTTCTTTATTTCACTTTCAGATTTATCATCATTAGTGTATAGGAATGCAAGAGATCTCTGTGCATTAATTTTTGTATCCTGCTGCTTTACCAAATTCATTGATTAGCTTTAGTAGTTTTCTGGTAGCATCTTTAGGATTCTCTATGTATAGTATCATGTCATCTGCAAACAGTGACAGCTTTACTTCTTTTCCGATTTGGATTCCTTTTATTTCCTTTTCTTCTCTGATTGCTGTGGCTAAAACTTCCAAAACTATATTGAATAAGAGTGGTGAGAGTGGGCAACCTTGTCTTGTTCCTGATCTTAGTGGAAATGCTTTCAGTTTTTCACCATTGAGGATGATGTTGGCTGTGGGTTTGTCATATATGGCCTTTATTATGTCGAGGAAAGTTCCCTCTATGCAGAATTCATCTTTTGACACAAATATCATATATGCTCCCAAAACTTACAATAATGAATCTAATATGAAGTGATTAAAAATGTTTTACAGGTAATGTTTAGGGCCAGTAGTTTTCTTTTTCTTAGTACTTTACATTTTAGTCTTAAAGAAATGGTACCTCAAGGCTGCCTCCTCATTTCCGTTTAAATAAATCATCCTCATTTTCATAATGAGGTCCTTTCTTGGTGCAGAACTGGGGGCATGCAGGTAGGCAGGTGTTTTAAATATACTTTAGTTGCTTCTGTCCTTCATTTGTCAAGTATTTGTTGCATACCTACTACATCCAGGCATTGGACTGGATGCTGCAGAGACCAGAAAGAATGAAACAGACATGGTTCCTGCCTGGTGGAGCTTACTGTGTAGTATGGAGAGAGCTACTAATAAGTCATCTCCCAAATAGACAGAAAATTGCCCTGAGGAAGTGGTGTTTGAGCAGAGGTCTGTATAGGGGGAGAGAAAAGAAAGGTCCAGGCAAAGGGAACATCCAGTGCAAAGGCCCCCTCTTGTGGTGGGGCAGAGAGGGAGAGCATCACACCTCCAAGGAATTAAAAGGATGTAAGTGGTTGGAACCTGGGGCCTGTGGGGCTGGACAGGTGTTGGCCCTGCCATGCTGGGCCCTCGGTGATGGTAAGGAGTTTGGTCTTTGTCCCAAGAGCAACAGGAAACCACTGAAGGGGGGGGGGGCTCCTCAACAAAAATCAAGGCTCTGTTAGCAATGAAGAAGGGGGAATGGTTACCAGGTATGCAAGCAACAGTACTTACAGAAACACCCCAAATGTTGCCTATCCCAAAAAGAACTATTTCCCCATCTCCCCCACCCCCGTAAACAGTATGGCTTACTGTTTCTCATCTCAGTGAGTGGCCTCACTATTCACCCAGTAGCTCAAGTCAAAATCTAGGCTCCATCCATGATACTCCCCCTTGTCTTCAACCCCTTACCCTCCATATCTAATCCATGGCCAAGTCCTGTCCATTCTACCTCTTAAATATCTGAACTCATTCACTTCTCCATCTCCACCATCAAATTCATGCAATGGTGTCTTGCTGAGCCACCGCAGTGGTTCCCCACACGCTCTTGTATTTGCACAATCTGTTCTCCATACAAAGTGGCCTTTTCAAACTACAAATCCAATCATATCACTTGTCTGTCTGAAGGCCAGGGATCTGGGGTAAATCTCGCTGAGCCCTAGCCAATCATGACAGACTCATTCCACCTGCCCTTGACTGGTTTCATTGAGGGCAGAGACCCAGTGACTCATTTCTGGTAAGCATCGCTTGGGGGAGCTTCTGGGAAAGGGTTTCTTGTTCTTCGAAAAAGACCTTTGGGAGAAAAGGATGCTTTTTATTTTGCTAGACATTGTCACATCTAGGTGTGTCTTGAATGGCAGCAGCCATCTTGCGACCAGCCTGAAAGCAGTGCCTAAAGCCCACAGTGCCACCGCTGGAACCTGCCCTACATGTGAGGCAAATCCCCTGGCTATGCAAGCCGATTTGAGTTGGGTTTTCTGGCATGTGCGGCTGTAAGGATTCTGATATGTGTCTGAAGCATCTGGTGCCAAATGGGCAGTTGGATACGTGCAGCTGAAGCTCAGTGGAGAGGTCCGAGCTGGAGAAATATATGTGAGTCCTTGGTGAAGCTGAGGGAAGGGATAGATTGCCAAGGAGGAGGGTAGAAGGTGAGATCAGAAAAAAGTTTAGGAGAGGATGAGACTGCCAAGTTTAGGAGGGATTGGGTCAGAAAGAGGTGCCAAGGGAGACCACCTGTGGCCAGGAGAAAGGATTTCCTGTTTATCTTCCTCTTTATATTGATCGAGACTAATATTAAGGAAGGGCATTACAACATTCCTAAGTCTATTCAAACTGGACAAAAGGAAGTGGCTCAGGAATGTTTTCGCTAGAGGAGGAAGTTGGATTTCAGAACCAACCCCTGGGATTAGGGGAGTTTGGCTGTCTGCCATTTTACAAGGAGGTCATTTTACCAGAATTTCAAAGGCAACCAAAAATTGAACAAACAACCTGATCAGGGAATACTCCTCTTCTTCTGAGTGTAAGATACTGAGTTAGGTGGAGATTGGAAGGGCATCCCAAGAGGAGGCACCATCGTAATAAAAGGCTCGGAGGGTGTAAGCCAAGGGCATCCGTCACAGAATGAGGCTGGAGAAAAACGTGGGAAATGAGACGGGAATATGGGAACGAGGTCAGCATAGGGTGTGCCTTGTAAATCAGGCTAAGTTTACATTTTATTCAGTCTGAAACGGTTCCCGTGGAAGGTTTTTGAACAGTAAGGAGTTAGATGTGGTAAAGGTGTTCCAGATCACCTTTGTTAGGTTAAAAAAAAAAAAAATCAGAGGACCAGGCGCTACGTTACCATGAGAGGTTCTCAAACTTCAGTCCGTACCAGAATTACCAGAGGAATTTGTGAAAAATGTAAATTCCTGGTACTCACCACCCCCCGGATTGGGATTCCATACGTTGGGTCCGATACGTACACTTTTAAAAAAGCCTTCTGGCAGCGCTACTGCCAAGGGATGAGTTGGGAGTTTAGCTCCCATCCTCTGCATCCCTTCGCTCCTCCATTCTTTGACACAGAAAATGAGCGTTTCTCAATGTTACACCAGAAGTTCTTCCAGGGTCTATCAACCTGACAGCGGCCCCAGTCCCTCCCACGTCGGGCGGACCCGACGTGGCGGTCTCGGGCCCCGCAGCGACGCCAGGGACTGAGGACCGAGCAGGGGCGGGCACCAGGCGGTCGGGCGGCGACCGGGCTCCTCTCTCGGACTCCTGCCCCGAGCCCGGCCCCGCCCTGCCTCGGATTTGGAAAACCCGCAGCCATAGCCTGCCTGAACAACAGCGGTGGCCACGCACAAACCTGTGGGCGGGTCTCCATGGTGACTGGCGGCGCTGTGACCAATTATGTACCGGCGTTTGTTTCCGCCCCATCCCTCCCCCGGGGCCGATACTTCCGTGACTGACAGTTCCCTCTGGACGCTGTTACGTAAGGGGAGGGTCAAGTGCGGCCCCACCCGAACCGAGCAGATTTGATTGGCAGGACCTAGTGCTGCCGCCCCAACGCCCCCGGAAGAACGTCCTTGACGGACAGGTGTAGGAGCCACTCGGCGCCGCGAGGCTGGGCGGAAGCGTCCGGGTCCAAGGGAGGGGGGCAGGGGGCGGAGCCGGAGGCTGGGAGCCGGGCTGGGCGGGGCGGGGAGTAGGTAGGGGCTGGGCTGGCTCTGCGGCCAGAGATGCTGAGGGGCCGCGACGGCGCTCTGCAGCCGGGAGCACTGCATTAAAAACACCGAGGTGGGGTGCGCTGCCAGGCCGGTGGTAGGTACGCGAGGGCTGTCGAGTCCTCAAACGCGGACCGCCAGCGTCCTCGGGGCCGGCATTTATATACCCTCCCAGGGGCCCTCGACTCCGTAGCGACGGCGGCCGCACTGGGACACGGGGGCGGGGCTGGGCACCTGTCCGCGTTCGTAGGCACCTGCTGCACCGGCCGCCGCGGGGCCCGGGGCCTGGCGCTGGGGGCTGCCCGGGAGCGGGGCCGGGCCGGCCTGAGGAGGGGAGGTGGGCCGGACCGGTTCGCCCCGTCCGGGGCCCGCACTCCTCGGCCCCTCCCCACTCCCGGCTCTGTCCCCGCTCCCAGGTTGAAGGGGGCGTCCGAGGCTCGCAGCCCCCCACCAGAGGGTCTCGCGGGCCTGGCCGGCCTCGAGCTATCTGCGAGGTCGGGATTTGGCTCCTGCCTTGCATCATCCCGAGACAGGTTTGTCCAGATTCCCTGCGTGCGCGGAGATGGGTTTCCGCCCCGGGCGCGGGTGCCCGTCCCGGCTTTCCCCAGAGAGACGGGGCCGAGGCTGTTTTCATCTTTTCCCTGGGCCCTGCTCTGTCGCCTCTTAACGTGGAATTTAAGGCTGTTCGGGGTGATGTGCCTATTTAGGAACTATGGTACATAGGAGGTAAGCACCGCCCGTCTCTTAAGTTTTGGCTCAGGACATTCTTACAGGGCCGAGCTACGACTTCTCAGCTGTATGATATAAAGAGACAATCATGTGTTGTTTGTACGACCAGACAAGCAGAAATTCTAAAGTTGTTTCGGAATGAGTAGGACGTGCCTTGTGTTTTCTTCCATCGATGTCACTCCTGTTGGAAAAATGCTGTACTGTGCCTGGGTAAAGTAGATAGCTATTAAAGAGTGTAGTTGCTCATGAAAAGCGTGCTACAATTTCTCGATTATGCCGTCGCTGGAAACAAAGGCAGCAGTAGACAATACCTCCTTCTTAAAGACAGGAGGAACTGGGACTAAATTTTATTTGATTCTTAAGGGCAAAGTCATAGGATCTTTACGTGTTAGACTTGGAAGGGACCTTACAGGTGACTGATCCACCCCAGTAAATTTACATGGTGGTGAGCGCTGTATCCCAGGGGGACAGGATTCCCTGTTAAATCAGGTCTGTTCTAGATGATGGTTGGGTGCTGCACATTACTCTGGATCTGAAAACCAGTGTTGTTCTTATTTGCACCAAACAGGAACATACACACCCACACAGTTTTGATGTCTCAGCCATTTTGGCTTGTATCATAGTTACCTTTAAAGACAGATTTGCAGAGAGCTCTCAGCAATAAGTTGCTACTTACTGGATGTAAGTCATCAGGTAGGTGGGAGAAACAGAATCCTCATTACTTGGATTCAGTTATTGGGTGGCATTGTATCTTGGAAAGCAAAGCAGCAGTAATGGGCACTGGTAGGGTATGGGACCCACCTGTGGATGTCATAGGCTCGGCAGAAAACAAATTTTTGCTGATTAGGGACATTTGGTACATGCTTCTCTAATGATTTGCTTCTTACAAATTTTGTAAAATGTTGCTTTAAATTTTTACCCTTTTCACCTTCAGCTTGTTGACTGGTGCAAGTAGGAATTTAGCAGAGCTCTGTTTTAAACATGACCAAGCCTGGGGGAAGTCACCAGAGCAGACAAATTACTGTTCTTACGCTCCGCTTGCTGCTTGTCCTTTGCCTCTTCCTTTGTATTTTTAGTAAATGACCCACTGACTTGGTGACTTTTGAGACATGCTTTCTTATCCACTTCGCATAATTCTGCTGTTTCCACACTTGAGGCAGTTGGAAAAGGTCGTTTTTTGTTTGTTTGTTTTGTGGATGGTCCAGACAGGACCCAGTTCTCCCTCCCCCTCTGTCTCGTATGCTCTGCCTTTGGTTGCTAGTTTTGTGGGAGAGAATCATTCTGTACTTAAGACACTCTCAAATCAGCTCCCTTGGATCTTTAATTCCCATAACCCTGAGAACTGTGATAGACCTTTTGTGTCAGTGGGTACAGTGCATTCTGAACCTGGCTTTCCCAGTAGTTAAATGCCTAGACATTATGCTAGTAGCAGCTGCTGTAGTCCATATCTTTTGCACTTCTGGCACCAGAGCTGAACTGTGTCACTGAATATTCTGAATCCTGGCCAAGGACTTGGTACACAGATTCCTGTCGGCATTTAAAGATGGGAAAGAAATTGGAGTCAGGAGAGGGAGGGGGTATAGAAGGAAACTATTTCTAAAGATTTTTCCCCCTAGGTTTTTATAACTACATGTTATATAACATTATACTGTATTTCTGCTTAGAGATACAGATTTAGTTCTTAACTATTTCAGAAGTCTTAACTGTTGGTGTTGGTCTGTTTCTCTGTTTTCCCATCTCATTTTAAGGTAAAGTGAATTCTGCGGACGGAAGAGTTTGATGACACAGACCACTGAATTTCTTTGTTTGGAGTACACGTTATGAACCCTTTCTGGAGCATGTCTACAAGCTCTGTACGCAAAGTAGGTATAGTTGATAAATTTACTGAGGAAACCCATTTGTGTCAGAACAGGGGCCAAAATAATTCATACCAAGGTTGCCTATAATCTTAACAAAATTACCTTGTTTTTCTAGTTTAGGTTTTACTTTTGGGAAACAATTATTTGGTTGATTAAAGTCAGTTTCTGAGACCAAGATCACATCTCAAATAGAAATCATTCTAGTAATCAAAATTCTGTTATTTTGACTTAGGTTATATTTACACATGATGAAATTTGTGACACTTTATTGTAGTAGTCTTTTGACAAACTGCAAGATTTCATGGTTAGAGAAGTGTTGGTTGGGCAAGACCAGTCCAATACGGTCAAGTCAGACTTGAGGGCACTGGTTTAAGTTTTCTAAATAAAATACATTTTAGGGAAGCTTAAAATACACAAAAAGAAAATGAATGTCACCCATAATTCCACGTGTAAGAGAACACCACTATTAATCCTTTTTCCTGTACATGATGCTGTGTACGCTTTTAATGCAGCCAACTCCGCAGGCTTTGACTGCGCTCGAGCCGAGGAGATGCCTGTGAGACGGCAGTTTAGCCTCTGACTCATTTACCCCTCTGTCTTTGACTAAGAATGACAGTTTATACTGATGATAGTCCAGATGTGGAAACGTGTCCATTAGGGACAAGATCAAAATCAGACCCATGCAAGTGAGAGAACAGCTTCATTCTTAGTTTCTAACCGAAGCATCAGGTAGTGACTGCTTTCAGTCCTCTATACTATTTATTTTGAGATGCTTAGCACCCGACTTTCTACAGCTAAATGCTAGGGGACCTTTCTAGTCTTGTCTAATTGTGTAGTAACCCCTTGCCCTCTTTCTGGGGCCACCAGGAGAAACCATTTCTTTCTCCGTTTCAAGTAAGTCCTGTAAATACTGGCCTTATTGTCTTTATAGGATGCAGCTGGCGGATGAATTTCCTTATGACTAGCTGCTTCAGCTTTGCTCTGCTCTCTGTAATAGCCTGCCTGCTCAACAGACTTTCAGGTCACCTTGAGCATGGTGCTAGAATGTCCTTGTAAAAGAGTAACTCCGGCTTTTCAGTCAAAGACTAAAGGACATCACATGTAGTCTTGTGATTTAAGAATCATCCTAACAAATGTTCTCACCGCTTCATCTTGAATAGCGATCTGATGGTGAAGAAAAGACATTAACAGGGGATGTGAAAACCAGTCCTCCACGCACTGCTCCAAAGAAACAGCTGCCTTCTATTCCCAAAAATGCTTTGCCCATAACTAAGCCTTCATCTCCTGCCCCGGCAACACAGTCAGCAAATGGCACGCATGCTTCTTACGGACCTTTCTACCTGGAATACTCCCTTCTTGCGGAATTGTAAGTTCTGAAACTAACTGGTTAACTTTTGAATGACCCTTGAAGGTGAAGAATGAAACTTATTCTAAAGGACTCAGTAAACAGCAGCCATTTAATCTTAAAGCTCAAACCCATCCCCCTCCAGTATTAGCCTTAATGTATATAGGATGGACTCTATTGCTAGTAAAATCACCTTTCTTCACCAAGGCCTAAGTGGTGTTATATAAATATCCTCTTCTAAAAGTAATGATTCTTATTGAGAGCTTGGCTAAGTAAGATTTAAAGGCAAATGTGTGCTTTAATTTCCATGTCTGTTTTGGAGAGCAAGAGGAGGGGGAAACAGATTTATTAAGCAACCAGGAACTTAATTTTGGTCTACCTTTATATGAGGTGAGGAATTCACCTCTGAAGAGGTTGTTGTAGAGGGTGGGACAGTGGGAGGGTGGCGATCTATTCTTTCTTGGGTCAAACCCAGCTGGAGGTTTGCGCTCCATTCTGGTGATCACCCTGTAAGAGGCATCTATCCTGACAGACTGAGGAGAGGGTCCCCAAAAGAGATGGTCCCAGGAGGAGATGGTCCCAGTAGGCGGAGGTCAGGAAGCCTGACCTTGGCAGTCAGCAGTTGAAGGAACGGGAACCACTGACTTGGAGAAAACCTGGAAAGTACTTATTAATGCTGTCTTCACCTGAAGGTCCGTCATTAGAAAGGGGATTTGACTTATTCTCTATGACCCCCAGGGGCAGAACTAGGCCATTATGGGGAAGTTTTAAAGATTTGGGCTCCATGTAAGTAAGAACTTGACTGGTCACAAAAGTCAAAAATTGGACTGAAGTTGCACATATCAGTAGAGTGTGAGGAGACGGGCACTTCTGCAGAGTCTAGTAGTGGTACCACAGTGCTTGGCCCATCAGAGGGGCTCAAATAGTGATTGAGTGCAGATGGCCTTTGATTTGATCATTTGTTATATGGGCAGAACGTCTGGAGAATTAATTCTGAATTTCAGTCATGTAAAACTTCCTTTGTACATGAAGTTTAATTTTAAAAGCATCCTCCAGCCGTCTCTCACTGTGCTAACGTTGTAATGGTCAGAGGGTCTGAGGCCCCAGTGTAAATGGCGAGTGTGATTTGGTAGCACAGGTCCCTTTAGCTTTATAATGGAAGCCTGTGTTTGAGGCGAGGCAGTGAGTTGGACAGGCTTCTGTTGTGGCATTAAATCTGCTGTCTGTATTAGGACACAAAATTGCCTTTTTGGCAAACCTCACTGCAGTAGATACATCTGCCAACCATGCTGCTGTTGACATGCTGAATTACAGGGAGTTAAAAATGGGATAACTACTTTAAAATGATTGAAATACAAGTGTGGTAGCAAATAGGTCATAAATAAAAACAGTCAGCTGAGGTCCAATAAGCTGCTTCGCAGTAACATTCAGGATTGGCAGGTTAATGTGTCTTAAGACCCTCAGTCAACATTGTTCTTTTCAAGGTCTGGTCACAGTGTTACTTGTTTAGGCTCACAGCTCAGCTAAAACAGGAACAGAGCAGAATGGCTGTCAGGTGACCAGGTCCCAGAAGAGCCAGTGCAGCCTCTGTCTTCCCTTGTTTCAGCACCCACCGTTTCCCACGCCACGGCCCACAGAGTTCAAGTGTCTGAGTTGGGGGTAAATTCAGGAGCAGAGTACAGTGTGAGCGCCTCAGGCTGCCTGCCTTCTACCAGGAACACTGCCGCACCGACTGGTGTTCAAACTTAAAATGACCCCCAAATGAGGGTAATTCCATGGAATTTTAATGTCTTAATTACCTAAAGTTGTATTTTAAAAAGGCTTTTAAATGTGTGTGGGTAAGATGTGTTGTTCATGGTCACAAAAGCAATAATCGTACAGATACTCGCACTGACCTAAAATTTGATGTCCAGAATTACCTACAGGTTGGTTTCCAAGGTGGTGTTTTGGGGAAGCTGATTTCTGGGTGGAAAACTTGATTGTGTATCCCTGTTCGGCTTTAATTTCTTAATCTGGGGCCCTTATTTGGCTGTGTTTCTCTGTAAGCATGTGTTATGAAACCAGTAAACAGGCAGCAGTCAGGGCCAGGTGAGAGATTGTGATGACTCTGTCTGTATGGTTAGAGTATCAGCTGCCCTTCAAGGGACTATTCCTTCTTTCAAAAAATGAACGTGGGTGGTTTGGTCTGTATGTCGTTTCCATCCGTGCAATCTCACTGTTGTGCTGCTTCTGTTTTAGTACCTTGGTTGTGAAGCAGAAGTTACCTGGTGTCTATGTGCAGCCATCTTATCGATCTGCATTAAGTAAGAAGGATTCGCTCTTTTTATAGCATATTTGGTTCCTCTGACACAAACTTAGCCTGTAACTGTTTTTATTTTTTCCTACAGTGTGGTTTGGAGTAATATTCATACGGCATGGACTTTATCAAGATGGTGTATTTAAGTTTACAGTTTACATCCCCGATAACTACCCAGATGGTGACTGTCCAGTAAGTTGGGGATACAGTCTGGCTTCTTTTCTTTCTTGGACCCTTACTGCAGGAAGAGGGTATAAGGGGCTTTAAAGATTTCTTGGTTCTTTTCCTGGCCTAATACTTTTATGATTTCAGTTTCCCGAAATGTTTTGTCTACTCAGTAGTCTTTCAGGGGGATTTTTTGCTTTGTTGCATCTTTTGCCATGCTAGCCTCTGCCTTCAGCTTTACTTGTTTCTCTGCTCAGGGTGTGCAAGTGAGGCTGGAAGCTGTAGTACAGCTCTCACTACGTGAATTGCGATTGTTATGCTGTGGTAGAGAAGGGCGACTTTTCCCCTGCTTCACTGCAAAATTTAGTCTTACAGGAAAATGGTGAAAGTAGTTAGGTGTCCCTCTTGAGGCAGCTCTTTGACTTTAAGCAACAAAACTGCCTTGTCCTGAAGCTTCTTTTACAACTTATCCGCGTGGGTTTAATATGCTCCATTGCTTCCATTAAAGGATGTGTCTCTCTTTCAATGTAGCGTTTGGTGTTTGATATTCCCGTCTTTCACCCGCTAGTTGATCCCACCTCAGGTGAACTGGATGTGAAGAGAGCATTTGCAAAATGGAGGTTAGTAAATAAAAGTTTCGTGTGGTGACATAAGCCAGCAAGAGGAAGCCTCAGTAATCCTGCCATATTTCCCTTTAGGCGGAACTATAATCATATTTGGCAAGTATTGATGTATGCAAGGAGAGTTTTCTACAAGATTGATACAGCAAGCCCCCTAAACCCAGAGGCTGCAGTACTGTATGTTACTTTGCTTTGTTATGTAAGATAAATTTGAAAAGATAGCAAAGTAGATTATGTTGGTAACCTTTTGATTTAAACTTTTAACACAGGTACGAAAAAGATATTCAGCTTTTTAAAAGTAAAGTGGTTGACAGTGTTAAGGTGTGCACTGCTCATTTGTTTGACCAACCTAAAATAGAAGACCCCTATGCAATTAGGTAAGTGGTACATTATCAAGATAAACTACACTTTGCAGTACTGTGCTGCTGTTTTCCAGGTGGCCTTAGAATGGGGATTTAAAAGGAAAGTGTATAATCTGTTAGCCTACAACCTTTCTAACTTGGTATCAGCTTGATTTCTGCTTTCAACGTGGACTGACACATTGTGCCAATAGCAAGCTATTTAATGACTTTGGATGCTTGTAATGTGCTCATTCAAATGTAAGGACTTTTCTTTCCAGTTGGAGCCCCTCTTAAACTCCCATACCCCAACCAACTTACAGATGTGGTGAAAGGAGGGAAGCTGAACAGTGTGAATAGTGTGAATAGTGTGAATGATGGGTTCCTTGAGCATTGTGTTAGTTTATGTTGAGGAAGGGTGTCTGCAGGAGTATTGAAAACGGAAGCGATTGAGCTCTTGGGCAGCACTGGTGTTGCTGTGCATAGTGGGAGTGGTCAAGGGCTTGGGCTCTACGGTTAGACTGAGTGACTTCTGCACTTACTGGCTTTGGTGACCCAGAGCGATTACGTAATTTTACTGTGCCTCACTTTCTTCAAGTAATAGGACTTCAGGGGTGGTTGTGAGGCTTAAATGAGCTAACCCATGTAAAGTGCTAAGGGATAGTTATTGTGAGAAAATCATTTAGATAATGTCTAAAACTTACGTATTGACAACTGATTAAAGATTGTTCCTTGTTAACTTTTGTTAGGGGAACTGGGTTAAAAATGTAAAAAACAATGGATGTTAAACAAATTTAGTAAGCTATTTTTTAATATTTTTCTCTTCCCGAAGCTTTTCTCCATGGAATCCTTCTGTACATGATGAAGCCAGAGAGAAGATGCTAACTCAGAAAGTAAGTAGATTACCAGTTTGGAAATCGTTAACTCACTGTTTCCTTTCTAAAATATCTTCACTGGAGACCACTCAGTATATACAAATAACTTTTGAGGAAACAAATTTGCACAGTGCTGAAATCCCCTCATCAGTCATTTTTTAATGTCTGTTTTTCATTGTGCCTAGAAGAAGCCTGAAGAACAGCACAATAAAAGTGTTCACGTTGCTGGCCTGTCATGGGTAAAGCCTGGCTCAGTACAACCTTTCAGTAAAGAAGAGAAAACGGTAGCAACTTAAGAGCTGGCGAATCTGGTGCACCGTGCACTTTCCTGCTGGACTTGGGCTAGTAGAGCTGACCAATGGCAAAGGACTGCCTGCGGAGTAAAACGGTGTGCGCAGTGACTGGTGTCAGTGTTGTCCGTGTATGCTTAGGTTCTAACAGCAAGTTCTGGAAACCTCTCTTTACGTAGTGCATTACTTCTGTCAGAAGTGTCTTCAGGGTGGTTATCTAGTTCAGTACTCCAAATTCTTGGGGACCTGGAGGCTTATGCATTTTTCTGAATATAATGCTAAAGGTAAGTTGCATTCATTTAAACTAATGAAGTAGGCGGAGTTCAGCACTATCTAATGATTTTTAAATCAGTGGTCTCAGGTGTACATATGTTAGGATATGGAGAGGAGGTGTATAGAGAGAGCAGTTTCCATAGCTTATTAGCACTTTTAAGTGGAAGAGCATTTGAACCTCAGTCTTCAGCCTACTGTGTTACTGATATACAAACTGCTGTCACTGAGGTACATATTAGGTGAGTGAGAAGAAACCAGAACACTTGTTCATAGTTTTTTTTTTTAAGCAAATTACTTATTGTATTTTTATGGCAGGAGGGAGAAAAAGTGTTAAAACGGTTTCTAATGAAGTCAGATATTTAAATGATGAATGACTAATGTGTTTCGTAGAGACAATAAACCAATAAATGATTGTTCTTTGTCATTTATGCAGGACATTAAATACCCTTTTCTCAATATAACTAAACAAAGATTAATTTATAAGTGCTTTATTGAAAAATACTTATTTTCATATAAAATTACAGTAGCAGTAAGTATCTTGAGAGGTTTTATAAATATTTTTGCAGAACACTATTCTAATTGAACAGTGTAAGTAAGTTCCATATTTCCTTCAGAGCAATATGAAGTTACCTAGTAACTTTCTTTATACTGATTCAATTTACAATTGAATTTTCTCCCTAATAAGATTATTCATTCAACTTTAAAACTGCTGGAACAATAGTGATTAATAAAGGTATATATAGATAATTCAGTAGCTGTTAAATTAACATTTTCTAATTTGTATAAATGGTACTATGTACTAATAAAAACCTAAATTCTCCAATCTATTTGTTAAACTTCCAGGAACACACCCAAAGATATTTAAAATATATCACCTTAATAAAGACACACGTCTTTTGGATAACTAACTACCTCCTAAAGGAAGAGGTCATAATTTTTCATAATCTCTTAATTCAACTTGATTTAAACTCTTTACTAGCCAGCTGATCCCTATCAACAAAAAATGGAGAATTTAAAACACATGCCCAAAAGGTAGCTATTGGGGCTTTAACAATTTTTAAAAAGTACAAAAGCATCAAAGAAGATACTGAATTAAGTTCAGCCTAGAAGTTTTGTACTTAATGAAGTTCACATTGTAGAAAGTGCCATTGCAAATATACAGCAAAATCTGGGTTCCAAAATCATGCTTTATACAGTCCTAAAGTGCCACTTCTTATACAGGTTCACTCACACACTGCACACCAGTCAAGCACTTGTCACACTGCACCACACCTAATGGGGAGAGGGAAGAATTACACAAAGGGAATGGGAGACTGGACTAATAACCTAGGACCTTCAAATCTGGGCGCTCTACCTTGTCACCTTTTAGGAATGCAAAAATCTTACACTCCTACCAAGTGTTTTAGGACAAAAATACCTACTTTTGCTTTTCATGAGGGCCAGGTGGGAATGAATTGAAATACAGTTCCTCTGCTGGAACACGCTAACAGAGACCTCTTATACACACGTTTGAGTGTGCTCTGTTCTCTGCAATTCTTGTAGTAGCTTTGCCAAAGAGTTAAAAAAAAAATCCAAGTTTGGATTCTAAGCAGCCTTGATGGCAAGCACTGAAAGGTAGGGAAAAAGCCAGTTGGGATAAGTAAAAACATCCTAAGGATACTGGAAGGATTAAGGAAAAGAGCCCCATAATCCAGCATGCATTACATGATGCTGCTAAACAGAGTTTGTGAAAAGACAGTTTCAGTACAACAGACTAACCTCAGTGGGAACCTCGGTCATTAGCTACATCTTGGAGACGGCGTAATAAGGCAGAATGATTTTCTGGGCAAATTCTTTTTGCAGGTGATTCACTTCCATCTTCCAGAAGAATCCCTCTCTTTTTGGTTGGCGTTTCTCCTGTCCGTATCATACTGTTAATTTCTCTCAGTCTCTGGGGGGGGGCAGGGGGTTAAAAATAAATATAAAAACTTTAAAATTCTAATACACATAGTTCAGTGTTAAGTCAAAGAACCTCAAATAAGTTAAACAGTTTATCTTGAAGAGTTTGAACATCTTTATAAAGAAACGTACTACCAAATTTTATGTCCTTCCAATTTCACTTCTCAGCTGCCTGACATTGATGACTATCTGGGATAGAGGCAGAGTATTTCTATTTTTTAACAAGCTCCAGAGGTGATTTTGATGTAAGCTTTTCCACAATGTAAGAGTTCACAAATTTATGATTTTTTTTTACAAAAGTTATAGAGCATCACATTGTTATGCCACATTTAATCAGTTTCATACATTTCCATTTTCTTTTTAAAAAAATAGCATGACTTTACACAGTATTAGGCCATTTTTCCCCCAGTCTAGTGTTACTCATTTTTTAACAGCCATGGAATTTCACAAGAGAAGCCTTAATTCCCTAAGGCATCCATTGTAGGTAATTTATTAGTATGATCTAGAATTCTAGAATGTATTGATACTAGTTACATGTCATCCTTGGGAGAACTGAGAAAAATTCAGGCCAATTATTTTCTGCATTCTCTGGTTCACATGAAGAACTCGGATTGAGAAAAACTTCGCCAGAGGGCTAGAGAGACTGGATTTATTTATAGGTGCCTTCAGCACTAAGTTTCTCCAAAGCCCCAAAAGTTAGCTATTGCATTATTTTCTGGTAGTTAAAAAAAATTTTTTTCATGTGCTGCTAATGTCATTGTCCATGTTTCCTAGTGGAAAGCATACTGAGCACATTTCATATGCATTTATTATAGGAAATTTCAAATATATACGGGAAAGTAGAAGTGTATAGTGAACCCTCACATGACCATCACCCTACTTCAACAATTTTGGCCAGTCTTATTTGATCTATACCCCTCATTCATTTCTCACCCCCCAGATTGTTTTAAACCAAATCCTAGATATTTATTTTACTTTTATTTTGAAATAATATGCTTTTCTGAGGTTTTAAGTAAAACCACTAGTTTTTCATTATCAGTATATGCACCTTCTCAAATTTCAACCGTCTTAAGAAAGCTTTCCTCTGACTGACTCTTCTACTCTTTGCCTCCTTAAGTCTGCTCTGCACTTCCTATCTCTAGTCTCCCATTTACTTGAATATTCCTTAAATTGTTAATTGTATACACTAATTGTATAAATGTTATTTGTATATAATGTGTATACATCATTATATTATGAATATACTGTGCAGTGTATAATTGTGTACCTTACTATACATAACACATTAATATACATTAATGTAGAACATACATTTATACATTGTACATTAATATGTATAAATTTACAGTACAGTCTGTATAATCTAGTACCATCATCAATACCAAAGACATTTAATAGAAATTTAAAGATAAACATTAATGTTAAAGTCAATATTCAGTTTTCCCACTTGTCCCCCAAATATCCTTTATAGCTGTGCTTTTCTATGCAGGATCCAATCAATCATCATGCCTTGCATTTGGTTGTCATGTCTGTTTAGTCTCCTTTACTCTAGATCAGTACTCTCCCTACCATCTATCTATCATCTATCTCTTCATGATACTGGCATTTTTTTGAGAGTCTAGGCAATGTGTTATATATGGGTTTTTCCTAAGCAATCTTTATAAATACAAATATCACTTAAGGACCTTTAAGATGCAGGTGCACTCCTTAACATAGCATAAGATTCCTAGGGATCTAGCCTTACTGCCTCAAGAACTTTGTTTCCCTTCCCTTATCTGCTTCATCCTGGATGCCCTTCCTTCTACCCCTCAGCAATCTGCTAACTTTTCATCCATTAAGGCTTCACTCAAGCTTCCCTCCCCATTGCAGACTGAGGAAGATGCTACCACTTAAATCTGTGCTCATGTAACACTGTCCAAGTGTCCAAAATGCCCATTTCTCCCCTTAGACTGAGACACTTCCTGTCCCAGAAGGAGGCACTTAGTAAATAAATCAGTTAAGGGATCCAAATTTTCCTTCCCTAACTGAAATTTGGAATTTTAAAAGTTTTACAAATGGAATAAAAAAATAAAATTCCAGATTTATAGCAGAATATTCAAATGTACAAATAGGAAATGGGAGGAATGAGAATCCAGATCCCTTACCCTATCTCCAGCTCTAAAGTTCTCCCCCAAAACCCTTGTTTTTTTGCTGCTTTGGGACTTACTGGTCACTCTTCCTTGATAGATCCCATCACTCACGTGAGTACTGAGGGTTTCCCAAAAACCCTGTTTCTAGAATCCTAAGCATTTTGGGGTTAATAAAGGCCAAGATTTATATTAGGCTCACCTTTGAAGGACTGTTGCTGAAGTAGTAGAAAATCTTTTCTCGAGGAGAAAGCATTGCTTCATTTTTATGCGGGGATATGTACACAGGATGATTTTGAGACAACTGTATTCGGCGAGGAGAGCCTGTTCTTACAAACGGATAGGGAGAGAGTGGAGGAGCGTCCATCTGTTTAACAAAAAAAATTTCTAAGAAAGGTAAACGAAATTTCTAACCAGGTGCTTTTTTTTGAAAATGGTTATTTTTATTGAAAGAGTGAAGAGGTATAATAAACCAGTAGCTTTATGAATGGTAGATAGTGATGTATTAGCGGCAAAAATTTAACCTAAAGAAAACCGTACAAATAGCAAACATCTAAGTGCTTTCTTTGTGCCAGTCACTGTTTTAAGCATTTTAAACACATTATGTAATTTAATCCTCACAACAACCCTATAAGCGAGGGACTACTTCTAGTCCCATTTTATATATAAGGAAACAAGATACAGAGGAAGTTAAATAACTTGCAGGGTCACCACAACTGATAAGTTTTGGATAATTTGAACCTATGCAATCTGTCTCATATTACTATACTTTGTAGGGAATCCAAATATCATCTTGTTTAATGCTTCACAACAGTAGAAATTATGTTGGTTAAGCCCATTATTTGTTAGAGACTTCCTTAGTCTTACTTAACAAAAAGAATTATTTGTAAAACTAGTTTACACAGAAGCAGCTCAAACATAAGTGATTCCTCATTCCTCACAAGTGAAAAAAGTGTGAAATGATCCTCATCAAACTTACTGCATTTGCCTGTGAGTACTTCATGGCAAATGTTTTAATTTGTTTTATGTAGATGTTGTTGTAGAACTGAATAAGGTCTCCCCTCTCCTCCTCTTCCACATCACTGTTGGCACCTGTGAGACGAGTAGGTGTAGGAGGGGCACTGCTAGGCTGTGGAACTGGCAAGGTGCTGCTTGACCTCATGACAGGACTGGAGTCTCTACTGGCTATAACCGGTGGAACAAAAAGTGTTAAACAGGAAGACTGCTAGTGCAGATTGCTTTTAAAAAGAAAATTCAGTAAGATAAGGTTGAATGGCTACCTGCTCTACTTACTGAACAGCAGCAAATGGGCACTCTTATTCTTCATACCAAGGAGCAAAGCACAGATAAGATATTAAATACTAACTTCAGGGCTTCCCTGGCGGCGCAGTGGTTAAGAATCCGCCTGCCAAAGCAGGGGACACGGGTTCAAGCCCTGGTCCAGGAAGATCCCACATGCCACAGAGCAACCAAGCCCGTGCGCCACAACTACTGAGCCTGCGCTCTAGAGCCCGCGAGCCACAGCTACTGAACCCACACACCACAACTACTGAAGCCCACGCGCCTAGAGCCCGTGCTCCGCAACAAGAGAAGCCACCGCAATGAGAAGGCCACACACCGCAACGAAGAGTAGCCCCAGCTTGCCGCAACTAGAGAAGGCCCATGCGCAGCAACAAAGACCCAATGCAGCCAAAAAGAAATTAATTAATAAAAAAAAAAAAACTAACTGTACTACCATGCTACTAATGTAGCAAGGGCTTACTGAGTAGTTTTCATTAATTTACACCAAGCTTTCTAGGACCTGAGCCCTGCATTAAGTGGTATAAACCAACAATTAAGGATAGTGTTTCCATAGCATGGTTTCTGTTGACATGCCACATTTTTCTCGAACTCAAGTCAACAAATGCCTGCCTTCTCCATCCTGTGCTAATCCCTCTAGAGAAAAGTGTTATGCACAATGTGCCTCAAAGCCACGGGATAAAGGACAAACAGCTCTGTGACTAAATTTAGAATTTGGTTTATTGTCCAACAGATCTTTTGCCAATAAAATATTTTCATAGTTTCTACAACAGTAATTTATTAATCCTTAGTCCTAGGCCTAAAAAATAAGAGAAGCTTTTAATTTCATTTTATAAGTTCATAAAGATCCCACTTACTTCTGTCTTTGTTTAGTTCTGTTGGAGAATTCTGATGACTTCTGCTGTCACTGCTGCCAGAATTTCTTCTTTTCCTTTTCCCTTTTATCAGAACACTTCTATACACCTTTAGACAGGTCATGAGGAGGGAACAGAAACGAGTTATTTATTGAGCACATCCTAGACTATGTGACTTTGACATGTTATTTAATTCTCACAACTCCATACAGTAGTAGTTTTCCTACTCAGGGGAGGTTAATAAATGCAGCCAAGGTTACATATCTATTAAATAACAGATACAGGATATATACATCAGGGCCTGTCAGGCTTCAACTTCCAAGTACTGCCTACAGTACTACAGAGCAGTAATAATATGCAATTGTAAAGTCAAGTCATTCTAAGTCAAATATCAATACAAAGACCTCACACACCCACCTGCCTCTTGAACCAAATGAATAGCATTAAAGGCAAAATGAGTTTTAAATTTTCACTTAGTGCCGTTTTGGTTAAATGTACAACATTATGTTTCCGAAACCAGACTGAATTCAAGGTGACACAGAATCCAAACACCTTCCTAATTTACATCTATCTTGTGATTACCTGAATTAAAAAGGAATCAGTTATTTCACATCATTACCTTTTGGTGAAAAGAGAACTTAAACTAATCAAGATGTGTAGCTGTCTGTTAATCAAGATGCGTTGCTATCTGTCAATAATTAAATAAGATTAAAATAAAGACTTCCCTTAAAGTAGAACGTTAGTTTTTTATCCTGGAGAAAAGGCCACAGAATCAACTGTAGTTAACTTTTTTGTATGCCTCAAAGACTGATCTTTATTTTCAGCCATGAGAGAAAATGTAGTAAGTTACCTGGCTCCGGGCCTGTGGCTGAGTCCTATAGCAACGCATAATATTCTGGAAGGACTTGTCTTCTTTTGTGACCTGGCAAAGAATAAGAGTTCTCTGAGAGAGAATTTGACTTCCAGCATAATACTATGAGATGGTCCGTGAACCTGCTCCCCAGTGAAACTGGTGAAAATTATTTTTAAAAACATCATTTAAAGCCTCTGGAAATGGCCCTAAAAGGCATATAACAAATGAAGAAATATATATTCAAGAAAATCTACTGAAATTCAGTAACAACAGAGGGAATAAATGGTATTTGAGTCAAGACCTAGAATAAAAAATTATAGTAACAAAAAATTCATCAGAGGAATGAAACACTAGATTTGAACTGGCAAAAAACATTTAGCAAACCTGAAGATGGAGTTGTGCAATCCAAAGAACAGAGAAAAAAAAAGAATGAGGAAAAATTAACAGAGCTTCAGAGAAATGTGGCACACCAAGAGAGTGTGGGAGTACCAGGAGGAGGGGAGGGACAGGAGTTGAAAGAAATGTTCAAAGAAATAAAGGCTGAAACATTCCCAAATTTATTTTAAAAACAATCTATATATCCACGAATTTTAACAAATTCCAAGTAGGACAAATGCAAAGAGCTCCATACCAAGACATAGAGTAAAAAAGCTGAATGCCAAAGAAAGGGAGAATATCTTGAAAGCATCAAGAGAAAAGCAACTTTTTGCTTACTAGGAAACTCCGATAAAGTAACAGAAAACTTCTCATTAGAAACCATGGAAGCTATGAGACGATGGACAAAGTAAAAACTAAGGATCCAGTATCCAACAAGGTTATCTTTCATAAATGAAAGTGAAATAAATACAATCTCACATAAACATAAAGAAAGAAAATATGCTGCTAGCAGAACCATCTTACATGAAAATACTAAGGAAAGTTCTTCATAATAAAAGTAAGTGACCCCAGGACTTCCCTGGTGGCACACTGGTTAAGAATCCACCTGCCAATGCAGGGGACACGCGTTCAAGCCCCGGTCCAAGAAGATTCCACATGCTGTGGAGCAACTAAACCCGTGCACCACAACTACTGAGCCCATGCGCCTAGAGCCTCTGCTCCACAACAAGAGAAGCCACCGCAATGAGAAGCCCGTGCACTGCAATGAAGAGCAGCCCCCACTTGCCGCAACTAGAGAAAGCCTGTGCACAGCAACGAAGACCCAACACAGCCAAATAAATAGATTAAATAAATAAAATAAAATAAAAAAATAAAAGTTAAGTGACCCCACACAAATTCAAATACAAGTGAAAAAACAAAGAGCAATGGTAAAGATTGTTATGTAACTGGAAAGGCAGTATAAAATGCATATTTCTTAACTGATTTTTTAAAAATTGTATAAAACAACATACATACATGAAGAAACATGATATATATATTTGCCAAAAACAGCACAAAGGAGGAGATTAGGAGGAAAGCTATTCTAGGCTGAGGAAATGACTCCAGATGACAACTCAAATCCCCAGGAACCAACAGAGAGAAAAAAGGTAAATAAGTAAATAGTGAATAAGGTTAATATGATAAAAGCTATAAATAAATACTTGCACTCCTTTCTTGTCTCAGCTTCTTTAAAAGTCATAAAAATATTAAAATAACAATGTTTTTGAATTTATAACATCATGGATATAATATGTATAACAATACTACCACTGTATAACAAAAAGGAAACAGTTACATAGAAGTAACACTTCTATATCTCACTGGCATTCAGTTACTATAAATTTGAAGCTGGTTTTCATAAGTAAAGATGTATATATGGGGGTTGGAGGAAGTGGGGAGATGCTGATCGAAGGGTACAGATTTCCAGTTATAAGATGAATAAATTTTGGGGAACTAATTTGCAGCATGATGACTATAGTTAACAAACTGAATTGTATACTTGAGAGTTGCTAAGAGAGTTGATCTTAAATATTCTTACTACCAAGAAAAAGTAGCTGGGTGGTAATCATAATGCAATATATACATGTATCAAATCATCACACTGTACATTCTATACTTATACAATGTGATATGTCAATTATATATCAATAAAGATGGGGCAAAAAAATGGGGGGGGATAGAGCAAAAAGAAAAAGAAAAGTATATGGTAAGCCTCAAAGAAACCACTAAGAAAAATAAAGTTTAAAAGTCATCACTGAGGGCTTCCCTGGTGGCGCAGTGGTTGGAAGTCCGCCTGCCGGTGTGGGGGATGTGGGTTCGTGCCCCGGTCCGGGAGGATCCCATGTGCCACAGAGCGGCTGAGCCCGTGAGCCATGGCTGCTGGGCCTGCACGTCTGGAGCCTGTGCTCCGTGGCGGGAGAGGCCATGGCAGTGAGAGGCCCGCATACCGCAAAAAAAAAAAAAAAAAGTCATCACTGAAATTAAAATGCCATGAATGCACATGAAAATGAAAGCAGTAAAGGAGGAAGAGAGTTTCTGAAAGACATGAGACATATATAAAAAACAAACGTAAAATGATAGATGTAAATCCAGTTATAACAATTATGTTAAAATATGAATGGATTAAACAAAATCAAAGGCAGATATTGTCCGACTAGATAAAAAAAGAGATCCAACTCCCTATATAAGAGACACACTTTACATTAAAACAAACAAACAGATATGAAAGAAAATGATGGAAAGAAGGTATATCATGCAAACAGCAACCCTAAGAAAGCTGGGTGGCTATACAAATATCACACTATAAAACTGACTTTAAAACAAAAAATAAAAGTTACTAGAGATAAAAAGAGACATTTCATAATGATGAAGGGTCAATCCATCAGAAAGGTACAAAAATTAAAAACACACACGCAAAAAAACAAAAAACACATGCACCTAATAACAGAGTACCAAAATATATGAAGTAAAAACTGACAGAAATGAAGGGAGAAATAGGCAATTCAATAATAATATTTAGAGAGCTCAATATCCCACTTTCAATAATGGATGGGTACTAGATAGAAGATCAACAAAGAAACAGAAGACTTTTAACACTATAAAAAACACTAAAAAACCTTACATCTATAGAACACTCCACCCAACAATAAAATACACATTCTTCTCAAGTGCATATTGAACATTCTCCAGGATAGACCATATGCTAGGCTACAAAACTTCAATAAATTTAAAAGGATTGAAGTAATTAATACAAAGTGTGTTTTTTGACCACAATGGACTGAAACTAGAAATCATTAACAGAAATTTGGGAAACTCACAAATATGTTGAAATTAACACACACCTAGATAACCAGTAAGTTAAATCAAACGAGAAATCAGAAAACACTTTGAGATGAATGAAAATGAAGACACAACATACCATAACTTATGAGATGCAGCTAAAGCAGTGCTTAGAGGGAAATTTATAGCTCTTAATGCCTATAGTAAAAAAGAAGAAAGATTAATTACCTAACCATTCATCTTAAGACACTGAAAAAAGAAGAGCAAAAACTAAGCCTAGGGAATTCCCTGACGGTCCAGGGGTTAGGACTTGGTGCTTTCACTGCTGACGGCCTGGGTTCGATCCCTGATCAGGGAACTAAGATCCCACCAGCCGTGCAGCACAGCCAGGAAAAACAAAACAAAACTAAGCCTAAAGCAAGCAAAAAGAAGGGAATAATAAAGATTAGAGCATATAATAATAAATGAAACCAAAATCTCGTTCTTTGACAAAATCAACAAAATTGATAAACCTTCAGCTACACTAAGATAAAAAGAGAGATTGTTAAATTACTACTGACAAAGAATAAAAAGGACTAAAAGGAATATTATGAACAACTGTGTGCCAACAAATTAGAAAGCCCAGAGGAAACAGACAAATTCCTAGGAAGACATACACTACCAAAATTGATTCTAGAAGAAACAGACAATCTGAATAGACTCATAACAAGAAAAAGAACCATCCATCAATAAACTACCCATAAAGAAAAGCATAGGTCCCAAACGTTCATTGATCAGAAAGTGAAATATGGTTAAGATAGCAATATTCCCCAAACTGATCTACAGACTCAACATAATCTCTATCTGAACCCCACCTGACTTCTTTGTGACAAGAAGTCAGAACTGACAAATTCATAAAGAATTTCAAGGGATTTAGACTAGCCAAACAAACCTTGAAAAAGAAGAAAAAAGTTACCAATGTTAAAACTTGAAACGTTTGTTTTAAAATGGGTAATGTTATGTGAGTTTCGCCTCAATAAATTATTTTAAAAAACAAAGTCAGATAATAAAAAGTGTTGATGAGAATGTGGAGAAATAAGGACCTTCATATACTATCAGTGGAAATGTAAAATGGTGCAATGACTTTGGAAGACAGTCTGGCAGTTCCTCAAATAAACATAGAGTTTACCCTATGACCCAGCAATCCACCCTAAGGTATATACAGAAGCGAAATGAAAAGATGTCCACACAGAAACTTGTATACAAATGTTCATAGCAGCGTTATTTATAATAGCCCCAAAGTAGAAATAATCTAAATGTCCATTACTGATGAACGGTAAACAAAATATTATATATGCATACAATGGAATACCATGTTCCAACATTGACTGTGGTGACTGTCACACATACCTATGAATGTACTAAAATCCACTGAGCTGTGCGTTTTAAATGAGTGAATTATACGGTATGTGAATTTTATCTCAATAAAGCTGTTAAAAGTGTTCTGAGAGTAAGGAAGTAGCATCTTTACTTTTTCCTTTAAATTCCTAATGGTACTCACCTTTGCCATCACATAAATGGCACACATTAACAACTGGTCCAGATGTCTGTCCATCATAAGTTCAGGACACTGAATTATGGAGAATTCAAAGCAGGTCCAGATTTTTTTCCTCAGTTCATCTGAAATATCCAATTTAGCACAAAGGTCCCGAAGACGGACACCTGCTAAGTGATAAACCTAGTAGATAAACAGAAATATCTCAAACTTTGTTTATCTAACCCTTGTATTTCCCAAGCTCTAGAACTGGTAAGGGTATATTTTTCTTTAGAAAAATTACCTTTCTAAAGAAAAGCGATAAAGAGCTGGTCTTCCTGGGTCTAATATTGCTGCTGGTTAAAGGTAGGCCTTGTTTCTGCTGTTGTCCACCTGGGGAAATTTGTTGAATGGCCACCTGACCAGGGACTTGCAAGGTCGTTCCTGTCACCTGTTGAGAGCTTAAACTTCCAGCCAGGGCCTGAGCACTGAGGGGCTGGATGGAGCCAGTCACAGCTTGTGCCTGCCCCCCAACATTGACTTGGACTGGGAAGAATGTTATTCCTCCATTTTCATTGGCAATGCCTAAAATTTGTTTCAGAGAAAAAAAGCATGAAGAAAATGTTGATACTATAAGATTCTCCAGGCGGAGGTTTTCAATTATTTCCCCTCCCAACCCCTTTCCCCCACTCTTCTCTCATATCATCATTCCAGCCAAATTTTGAGTAACTTTCTAATAAGTGCCACAGAGAAGGAACGCAATATTCAACTCTGCCTTCCTTACCTTGTACAGGAATAGTCACTGTTTGTCCATTGTTGGCTGTGACAGTGGCTGTTGCCATGGTGACCAAAGTCTGTCCAGGAACTGGTGTGACAGAAACAGCTTCCCCAGATACATTCTGCACAGGGACAGCATTGACTAGAGGCTGTGGGGGGATGCGGCCAGGTGTCCCTCCATCAGTGGGGCTATCATTCTCAACAAATAGCCGCCTTCTGGTAGAGCTGGCTGTTGGGGAGCTGTACCTATCGTATAATGTGGTTGGAGACGTTATGCCTAGGGTTAAAAAAAAAAAAATCATTTAACTCAAGGAGACAGATCTGACTTCCACCCTAGAAGTGATGTTCACAACTAATTAGTGTTTGAAATACTATATAATCAAAAAACAAAAATTACAGGAGTCACATCATAGCTACATTCAATGAATGAAAATTCAACTGAATACTATTAAGAGCAAAATTTAAAGGAAGGGCTTTTCTCTATGTGTCTCACAGTGTTCCCTTCTTCACTCCACCTTTTGCTAAATCAAACTAGACTTTGCCCTCCACTACCACAGGGTCCTGAGGACTGAGGGGCAATTTAAATAATTTTCTATTTTTCTACCATATTCAATTCCTACAGAACACTCATGTAAGATGTGATTTCACTGTAAAGATACTACTTGATAAGACTTGATGGATTTGATATTACTACGTATCATCTGGGAGCATTTACCCCCTGTTTTATGCATTTTCATCTTTGTGATTTTTTACATGTAGAAAGTTACTAAAATTCAATTCGGTTCTTTAGCAAGAATGGACATACATGTTTTGGATTCAATTAAGCTTAGTTTATTTTTTTTTAAACAAATTTACTGAGATATGATTCACACATATTTCACCCACTTAAATTGTACAATTCAGTGGTTCTGGGTATATTACTAGCTTTCTAAAATTGTGGTAAAATACGTGTAGCATAGGACTTGGCATTTCAGCCGCTGTTAAGTGTACAGCTCAGCGGCACCGCATTCACAGTGCTGGGCAAACACCAACACCATCTTTTCCAAAGCTTTTTCAACATCCCACACAGAAACTCTGTTAACCATTACAGTTAAGTATTCACACCACCGTCTGAATTTTTGAGAGGCATCCCTTTCCCTCTTCCATGTCCAGCTGTAAAAACTGCACATCACTGGGTTTTAAATATTAAAATCTATGTAGGGAGTTCATAAGAGGACTGACAGGAGCAGTTCTGACAGACTGCGGCTTAACATTATAATTTCCTGGTGATACAAAAGCAAATAAATGTACTAGATTTATATTTGGAACAAAGCTGCAGAGTTAGGAAGAATACACTAATTATGATCATTATCTCTGGATAAACAACAAGGTCCTATTGTATAGCACAGGGAACTATATTCAATATCCTTTGATAATCCATTATGAAAAAGAATATGTATAACTGAGTCACTTTGCTATATAGCAGAAATTAACACAACATTGTAAATCAACTATACTTCAATAAAATTTTTTTAAAAGTGTTTCAAGGACTTCCCTAGCGGTCCAGTGGTTAAGACTCCATGCTTCCAACGCAGGGGACACAGGTTTGATCCCTGGGTGGGGAACTAGGATTCCACATACTGTGGGGCATGGCCAAAAAAAAAAAGTGTTTCAAATTATGATCATTATCTTGTAAAATATTAAAAGACCTCATGAAAATGGAGAAGTGATAAGTACAAAAAAATGAAGTTTAAAGTCAAGTCCTAATCCATTGATTAGGGAAGGAAAAACTCTACAGAAATAGGACTGAGGAAGACCAGCTATCAGATCTATGGGTCTGAGTGGATAATAAGCAGAAAAATAAACCATTAAGCCTTTATGCCTCCTTTTTCAAAACTGAGTAAGTTTTCATATAGATCATCCATATCCATTGAGTATGCACTGACACAGAGTGATTCCTCATTTTAAAACTGATCTTTCTTCTATAGCCAGTGCTTATCAATTACATTAAAAAGTTGATCTAGAAACAAGAATGTCCTTCTAATGGAATCCAAGGATTTAGAACTCTCTGGATTTACAGAATTGCTTTTTTTAAAAGGTAGTTTTACCTGATGTAAACTTAAACGTTGCACCTGACAGATGTTATAAAGAACTGCCTAAAATGTAACCAGATGAAAAGCAAAATTTCCCTTTTCTGTACCTCAGGGCCAGCAATGCTGTTGTATTAACCAGGGTAGCACTGCTCAACTGACAAGAGTCAAAGCTGAACATGCTTGGGAATTCCCTGGCAGTCCAGTGGTTAGGACTTGCTTTCACTTCCAGGGCCCGGGTTCAATCCCTGGTCAGGGAACTATGATCCCATAAGCTGCAAGGCGCAGCCAAAGAAAAAAAAAAAAAAAAGGCTGAACATGCTCAGGCCATTCAGTCCTCTTAACTCAATGGCTCATCTGTACCTAATTAGATCATACACTCTACCTTTAAGAAGATTTTTCTGTTTCTTCCGATTTTAAAAGTAATACATATTCATCTTAAAAAATTTACAGAAATCACCTAGAATTCTATTACCCAACAATAATCATTAATAGTTTGGTTTTTCCATTTCAGCCCTTTTGCATGCTCATAGAAAAAAGATACACTTAATAAATAGGAATCACATTACTATACAGCATTCTATCTATTTTAAAAGACACTTGACTTTGCACGCATTTTCCTGTGTTCTTTAATATTTTTCAAAAGCGTTAAAGTGATCCATGTGGTACTATAATGTACAGAACATTTTCTTCTATATACACCCTACTAACTTCACTTGTAGTTTTAGATGGAATTTAAATCTCCAGATGCTAGGCCCCAAAATACTTCCCTTAATATTTTAAACTTACTTCTTCCAAGTCCTCCAGCATCAGCACGAACTTCACTCACCCTTCTGGGAGTCAAAGGGGAGCCAGCAATACAAATTTCATCCGCTCTTTCCAGGTTCTGAGGTGGCATGACCTATTAGGGAATGTTTACACAGAATGCCATTATTCAAAAGAGTATTTTAATTAGAAATATAATAATAATCTAAGGCAAAAGAAAACTATCTTGGCTCATCAGTTATTCCACCTAAATAAAATCCCCTGTCTTTTCTACTTTCATACTGAAGTTAAAAAAGATTCTGGCAGGCTTAAAAAATTCAAATCTAATAATTGGACACTAAGTATAAATTAACCTTCATTACTGATTTAGAGAATTAGACAACCATTTTAAGGTATTGAAACTTGATTAGAAAATCATGAAAGAACACTGAACTCTTACTCTGTCACTGAAACCTTGGGGCAGTCACAAATTATTTCTGACTCTTGGTTCCTCTTAGATATAGGGGTGATTGTACCAAATTAAACCCAGCTATTACCCTCCCATACTTATGAGGAAGATGCTAAGTTTAACTGTGGTCGGTGAAAGAGAATTATGAATAGACTACATATTGATATACTTCTATCATAGAAAGATGTTAACATCTTTTCACGAACCTCTTCACACGTAGGAACTCTGTTTTCATTGTCTCTAATTCTGTCCCAGAGTGGAGACTCTGGTTTCCATGCCCAATGATCCAAGATCTGTTCTTCAATCTGATTAAGGTGTTTTACCACCTCTCTACAAAGGCCATCTTCTGCTCTAATGAATACTTCTATCACCTGAAATTTTTAAAAATGTCTTGGTTTGTTTAGTAACAATAATTTTTTAACAAAAAAAATTGTTCAAGTGCAAAAGCAAAATTGGTAAACTTATTTAAGATCTTTTACATATTTATAGAAACAAAAAAGTCAATTTATCAAAAATTACAAGTTTAAAGAATAGTACTATTTTGAAACAGGTGCTCTTCCTTTCACTATCTTTATAAATAATTATTTAAACTGCATGTATGAATTATAAAAAATCTTTTGTATAGTGATACATTTCAAAAATCTTTAAATTAAAAATTTCAAAAATCTTTAAAAAACATGCCTTGTCTATTGAGATTAAAAAACATTACTCAAAATTTCATATTTATTTTTTTTTATATATTTATTTATTTATTATTTTATTTTTGGCTGCATTGGGTCTTGTTGCTGCTCATGGGCTTTCTCTAGTTGCGGTGAGGAGGGGTTACTCTTCACTGTGACGCACGGGCTTCTCATCGTGGTGGCGTCTCTTGTTGCGGAGCACGGGCTCTAGGCGCACGGGCTTCAGTAGTTGTGGCACACGGGCTCAGTAGTTGTGGCTTGCCGGCTTAGCTGCTCTGCGGCAGGTGGGATCTTCCCGGACCAGGGCTCGAACCCATGTCCCCTGCATTCACAGGCAGATTCTTAACCACTGCACCACCAGGGAAGTACCAAAATTTCACATTTAAAAACTCTGAACATTCAGTTTATGCCACTATAAAAATTAGTTTTGACTACTGTAGGAGAATTAAATCCATACACTAAATCAATATTAAGAGGGAAACCAAATCAATGCTATAACTCTGTGCCTCTATATAATATGTGAAAAGGAGTTGTTTTTTTTTTTTTTTGAAAGACACTTTCATTTAATTTTCATAAAATAAAAAAGAAGGTTGTGGGGATTTCCCTGGTGGTCCAGTGGTTAAGAATCTGCCTTCCAATGCAGGGGACGCAGGTTCAATCCCTGGTCAGGGAACTAAGATCCCACGTGCCGCAGGGCAACTAAGCCTGTGCACCACAACTACTGAGCCTGCGCGCCTCAATGAACGATCTCTCATGCCACAACGAAGATCCTGCGTGTCGCAACTAAGCCCTGACGCAGCCAAATAAATAAGTCAAAATTTTTTTTAAAAAAAGAAGGTTGCTATCACGATTAGCTAGTGATATGTTTGCTACTTTTCTAAAACCTTCTTAGCTCATAAAATGAAAGTATTCTAAAAGACTTTATCAGACAAAAGGAGGAATTATATGAAACTTTTACACAAAATAGGTCTATACAATACATTGAAAGAATATATATAGTTCTTAAGACTCCTATTTCTTCTCTGCTCCCCATTTAGAGTGGAAATTATTAAATATGTAATTAAAAATAGAAGAAATGTACTCATATATTAAAATGAATTAGATGGCTAACCACAGGAAGTGGATCTCATCCACAATTTCCTCATCAGTTTCAGATTTTTAAAAATACCTTGTAAAAATGATAAAGTGGTACATCAAATATTTCAGTAATACATGGAAAATTCCCAGGAGGCTTATAAGAAAAAGTGACGACCTCAAGGCAGCAGGCCAAGAGCGATCTGTGGAATGCATCTTGTTCCAGAATGCCCTATTAAAAAAAACAAAGCTTGAACATTTAGAAACCTTTATATACCCTTCTGTATGTTTTCAAAATAAAAAAAACTGTCCTAAAACAGCCTTTTAAATTCCTACAACCATACACAGCCATATAATATTTTTATTGAAGTACAGTTGATTTACAATATTATATTAGTTTCAGGTATACAGCCTAGTGATTCAGTATTTCTGCAGATTATACTCTAAATAAAGTTATTACAAGATAATGGCTATAATTGACTGTGTTATACAATATATCCTTGTTGCTTACCTATTTTTATACACAGTAGTTAGTATCTGTTAATCCCATACGCCTAATTTGCCCCTTCCCCCTTCCGTCTCCCCTTTGATAACCCAAGTTTGTTTTCAATATATGTGAGTCTGTTTCTGTTTTGCATAGTTTTTAGATTCCATATGTAAGTGATATCATACTGTATTTTTCTTTCTCTGTCTGATTTATTTCACTAAGCATAATAATCTCTAGGTCCATCCATGTTGCTGCAAATGACAGAATTTCACTCTATTTTATGGCTCAGTAACATTCCATTGTATACACAGCCATATTTTTATATAGAATAAGAGAAGTGTAAATAGTTACAAGGAGTTAGAACAATTATTTGTCAATTTTATAATTTTCTCTAAAATGTTATTTAAAAATTAATTTTTAAAAAATTATTTTTATTGAGGTCATTAAAAGTAATATCACTTGTACAATCTAGAAAAATTATCTTAGCCAAAGATCAATGGTTGAATGTTTATGTTAAATTCCTATATAGTCAATACTCAATTTATTCTATACATGGCTTGAATTAAAACTCTATGTTATTTAAAAACCTCAATTAAGGTTAAGTCTGAATGTTTTAATCCTTGACTACAGAGTCTTACTACCCACAGAAACTGCTGCAATGAGAAACACTAAGTGGGGGACTGGAGGTAAGAGGACTCAGAACACAAGTTTTCTTAGATGCCAATCTTATTCCCTCAAAGCCATATATTATTTTTTCAATAATGGCTTTTTTTTTGGTGGGTGGGGCTGAAAGGAAACTACATTTTATTGTGGTGCTCAGTACATTAGCTATTTACTCACAGATAAATCCATGTCTCCCAGTCTTTTTTGTTCCTGCTCAATAACAGATTCTAACACTTTATAGTAAAGCATCTCTGCAAAACGAAAATGTTTGCTGGCAATTTCTGCATAAATAATAAAAAACACAAAAATCACATGCAAAGAACATAAATATTGGGGAAAATGAGGATCCATCCCATTCCCTACAGCAGAATAAAATTTAAAAACCAACCCAACACTTCATATACATGCACTTCCTACAGTTGCTATTTCAATCATCCCTAAGATTCCTTAATTTCATCTTCATGGTAACACTGAAATTTTTCTAAAATTGTGAAATGAAGTTTGCACATAAAAATTGCAATAGCATTCCATCAAGATTCATACTTTTTTTTTTTTTTTGTATTTTGAATAGAGCAGCTCTATGCTAAGACATATGTAATTGGTTTATTATTCCACTCCTACTTGGTATTCATACTTCACGACATCAAACAACTCCAATGGGTCTGGGCATGTAACAACTATTATATTCTGTCCTTGTTCTTATCATTTTGAAGAATCACTATAGTTCTATACTGAAAATCCAGCCTACAAATGAAAACCAAAGATTTGTTTAAAGTGCCAGAAGTCCAACATAATAAAGGTTATCAGTCTAAAATTTCTCTCTTATTGAGAATGGCCCAGAAATCAGTTGGTTGACAGAAATATTGGACATCCATATTCTGGCCCTCAGTCTAAAGTCAAATTTTTTCTTCATATTTCTGACTCGGTTTCCAAGAAAGGAATGCATGTAGTTAAAGTTCAAAGATGAGAACAATATAGATAATACTAAGCCTTACCTTTAGCACAATTACTGATATCCTCATCTGGCTGGGAATGCTGAGAATATATTTCATACATTTCTTTCAATCTGTTGGCTATAGCCTGGGTTGGATCTCTGGAACATGTCCTAAAAAAATAAGAAGAAATTATCTGAGTTAAAGGTTTTGTCAAGTCACAAAGTGATAAACTATTTACAACTCTGTAATTTCAGAGTAATTTTAACCTGTATATATAAAATACTTCAAATAGAAACTATACATTTCCCTATTAATCCAGGAGATCCCATAATTCCTTATCAAAGGTGTTAGTATTACCATTTGAATGAAAAAATATTTCTTTCATGGAGCTTTACCTTTTACTGCAGTTAAGTTTAGGAACTTTGACCGGTGCCTATTTGATGTGTATGACCCACCTAGCCTACCCACCTGCAATCACTGATGACAAACAAAACTGCCCTCAACTGTTTCCCTAGAGGGCAGTACAACTCTTATTAAGAACTCCTAGAAAAAAACAGAATGAAGGGGTATATGATCTATACTACAACAAACTTATATAAATCATTACTGGCATTCTACATTTTTTCCTCTAAAATGAAGTTTATTTCATTGATTTTTTTTTTTTTTTTTACTAGAAAGGCAATATATGTTCAATGCAGAAGCATAATACAGATGATCACCATGTGGGCTTCTGTAACAACTATGTCTTTATCTCGATCATAAACATAAATATTCTCTATAAAAATGCAGCAAGTTTAGAAAATTATAAAGGAAATATAATCAATTATAATCCTGGCAGAGATGGCTACTGAATATCATATGCAAGCAGAATTTTATTTATGAACATACACAGAGGTTACAAAAACAGGACCCTTTGGTTTTACCTAGTAGCTACTGGCAATATTTAACTCCACTAATGGTTATTTAAGATTAAAGAAGCTGCTACTCCTAGTTAGAGACTGTAAAGAGATCTGGAAGACATAACAGTTAAGACCGGCTTCTAAAATGTATTTATAAAATGCTTCTGAATTCTAGGTAAACAAGGTCCATCTGAGAAATATGACTTAGGAAGAGGCCATACAGACAAACCCTGTTGGGTGTCAATCACAATCAAGTTTATGAATAAAGTAGACTTCATGAAAATGTACAGGAAAATTAGTCAGCCTTGGTATTTAATGAGTCTAGCTATGAGCGGGAAATTATTTTATGTTTATACAGAGCTTTCTTACACCACATCACCAGAAATCAAATTGGCTCCTACAGAGTCTACATCATTAAATCATAAATTTTTAGGAACAGGAGCAGTCTTGGAGGTCATTTTGTCAAATAAATTTGCCAAAAATTATGCACAGGTAATGAAAGTCAGTCTATTGTGTTTTTCACTAATGCTCCCTGATATTCCTACTAGTATCAAACAGATCAAAGGAACTAAAGGTAGTTGACTTCCTTCTCAGGCTAAGGGTGTTTTATAAAACTTAGAAAGTTACAGTGGTTTTACATTGGTTATGAATCTAACTGGCTATCTTTTCAAATCTGACCAACGCTTCAGAAATTTGCTCAGGTCCAATCCTCTTCCTGCAGCCCTTTGACAAACACCCATCTTTACAGATCCCCCGCTTCCCTGAAATCTTAAGGGAGAACAACTGGTAATAGATAGTTTGGTGCTTTATTCTACAGTGTCTAGTGTTATTAGTTACTATCTCCTGAACTATGTTAAAAAATAATGGAGAGCTATGGACTGAATGTTTGTGTTGCCCCCCTCCTTACCCCCTGCCCCAAATTTATATGTTCAAATCTAATCCCCAATGTGATGGTGTATGGAGGTGGGGCATTTGGGAGGGATTAGGTCATGAGGGTGGAGTCCTCATGAATGGAATTAGAGCCCTTATAAAGGAGACCCTAGAGAGCTCCTTTGCCTCCTTCTGCTACATGAGGACACAGCAAAAGACAGCTATCTATGAACCCGGAAGCAGTCCTCACCAGACACTGAATCCGTTAGCACCCTGATCTTGGACTTCCAGCCTCTAGAACTGTGAGAAATTTATTTCTGTTGTTTATAAGCAGTCTACCATATTCTGTTATAGCAGCCCAAGAAGACTAAGATACTGAGAAAAAAAGGGTCATTTTCTATTCATACGTTTTATATTGCTATGTCCTCTAAGGACTAACAACAGAACTGAGCATGCAATTGATATAAAATTATCAATGGGTGAATTAAGGCACAAAGGGTGAAAAATTAAAATAGAAAATTGGAAAATAGTCAACAACCAAATCTTAGAAGACAAGAATGGCTCAAACTAACCTTAGAATCTGTTCCAGTTTCTCACTTGGTGCATTCCTGAGGCCTGTGAGCATGGTGTGGAGACGACTCAAGCTATGTGTAGCTGTAGAAACTGGAGTCACACAAGGGCTGTTACCCTTAATGTACCTCACACCAGTAAGTGGGGTAGAGATCCTAAGTGCTTTAGACTAAAGAGGAGGAAAAAGAACATTATTTAGGTCAAAAAGACCTAAACTACTTTCAATTACTTCATGAATGGGAATTTCAAGCTAATCAGAACTTTATATTATCAATAAATATTAGTGATTTCTGTCATTATTCTTGGAATTTAAACGTTACACCACTAAGAGCCACGACTATCCATGTGAAATTGTGTGAAAGGACAATCTGCACTTTAGACAACTAAGAAGTTTGTTCCTTAAAAGTTAAATGTTTATGGGAATTCCCTGGCAGTCCAGTGGTTAGGACTCCACACTTTCACTGCTGAGAGCCCAGGTTCAATCCCTGGTCAGGGAACTAAGATCCCACCAACCACTCCGTGTGGCACAGCCAAAAATAAAAAGTAAAAATAAAAAAAAAGGTTAAATGTTTAAGATAAGGCATAATTCCCTATTATTCCTCCTTCAAAACTTAAGCTTGGGGCTTCCCTGGTGGCACAGTGGTTGAGAGTCCGCGTGCCGATGCAGGGGACACAGGTTCGTGCCCCCGTACGGGAAGATCCTACATGCCGCGGAGTGGCTGGGCCCGTGAGCCATGGCCGCTGAGCCTGCGCGTCCGGAGCCTGTGCTCTGCAACGGGAGAGGCCAAAACAGTGAGAGGCCCGTGTACCACAAAAAAACAAAAACTTGAGCTTGAAGGCAAACATAAGCATGAAAATATTAAGGCTATCTCTGACAAACAGAATTTCACCGTTCCCATCTACTGCTATTTTTGTAATTACTCAAAGATTGACAAAGGAAAGCTGAGAATAAATCTGGCCCAAATGAAATCCATGATTTAACAAAAGCTCATCTAAATAATCAAATTTGGACTGTCCTGGTGGCGCAGTGGTTAAGAATCCACCTGCCAATGCAGGGGACATGGGTTCAAGCCCTGGTCCGTGAAGATCCCACATGTCGTGGAGCAACTAAGCCCGTGCACTACAACTACTGAGCCTGCGCTCTAGAGCCCATGTGCCACAACTACTGAAGCCCGCGTGCCTAGAGCCCATGCTCCACAACAAGAGAAGCCACCACAATGAGAAGCCCACACAATGCAACAAAGAGTAGCCCCAGCTCGCCGCAACTAGAGAAAGCCCATGCGCAGCAACAAAGACCCAACACAGCCAAAAATAAATAAATGAAATAAATTTATTAAAAAATAATCAAATTTGCTTCACAGGAGGATAAAACAAACATTCTTAGATGCAGAATACAACCTGATGCAGAACAGCCTTCTTCAGTCTTCTTGCCCTTCTTTACCTTTAGTTACTAGAACCTATCACAGTTTTTCCCCCCAAAGCAGACAGATCTTCAGAGAAATAAGTTTAAGTGAAATTCTTGAACACAAATATGAAAAAGATATAACTTAACGTCAAGAATATAGCATGAATACATAGGCTATAAATTTAAGAAAACTGAAATCGTATCAAGTATCTTTTCCGACCACAATGCTACAAGACTAGATATCAATTACAGGAAAAGATCTGTAAAAAATACAAACACATGGAGGCTAAACAATACACTACTTAATATCCAAGAGATCACTGAAGAAATCAAAGAGGAAATCAAAAAATACCTAGAAACAAGTGACAATGAAAACATGACGGCCCAAAACCTATGGGATGCAGCAAAAGCAGTTCTAAGAGGGAAGTTTATAGCAATACAATCCTACCTTAAGAAACAAGAAACATCTCAAATAAACAACATAACCTTGCACCTAAAGCAATTAGAGAAAGAAGAACAAAAAAACCCCAAAGTTAGCAGAAGGAAAGAAATCATAAAGATGAGCTCAGAAATAAATGAAAAAGAAATGAAGGAAACAATCAATAAAACTAAAAGCTGGTTCTTTGAGAAGATAAAATTGATAAACCATTAGCCAGACTCATCAAGAAAAAAAGGGAGAAGACTCAAATCAATAGAATTAGAAGTGAAAAAGGAGAAGTAACAACTGACACTGCTGAAATACAAAGGATCATGAGAGATTACTACAAGCAACTATATGCCAAAAAAATGGACAACGTGGGGGCTTCCCTGGTGGCGCAGTGGTTGAGAGTCCGCCTGCCGATGCAGGGGACACGGGTTCGTGCCCCAGTCCGGGAGGATCCCACATGCCACGGAGCGGCTGGGCCCGTGAGCCATGGCCGCTGAGCCTGTGCGTCTGGAGGCTGTGCTCCGCAACGGGAGAGGCCACAACAGTGAGAAGCCCGCGTACCGCAAAAAAAAAAAGGACAACCTGGAGAAATGGACAAATTCTTAGAAATGCACAACCTTCCGAGACTGAACCAGGAAGAAATAGAAAATATGAACAGACCAATCACAAGCACTGAAATTTAAACTGTGTTTAAACATCTTCCAACAAACAAAAGCCCAAGACCAGATGACTTTACAGGCAAATTCTATCATTTAGAGAAGAGCTAACACCCATCCTTCTCAAAATCTTCCAAAATATAGCAGAGGGAGGAACACTCCCAAACTCATTCTACGAGGCCACCATCACCCTAATACCAAAACCAGACAAAGATGTCACAAAGAAAGAAAACTACAGGCCAATAACACTGATGAACATAGATGTAAAAATCCTCAACAAAATACTAGCAAACAGAATCCAACAGCACATTAAAAGGATCATACACCATGATCAAGTGGGGTTTATCCCAGGAATACAAGGAGTCTTCAATATATGCAAATCAATCAATGTGATACACCATATTAACAAACTGAAGGAGAAAAACTATATGAACATCTCAATAAATGCAGAGAAAGCTTTCAACAAAATTCAACACCCATTCATGATAAAAACCCTCCAGAAAGCAGGCATAGAGGGAACTTTCCTCAACATAATAAAGGCCATATATGACAAATCCACAGCCAACATCGTCCTCAATGGTGAAAAACTGAAAGCATTTGCACTAAGATCAGGAACAAGACAAGGCTGCACACTCTCACCACTCTTATTCAACATAGTTTTGGATGTTTTAGCCACAGCAATCAGAGAAGAAAAAGAAATAAAAGGAATCCAAATTGGAAAAGAAGAAGTAAAGCGGTCACTGTTTGCAGATGACATGATACTGTACATAGAGGATCCTAAAGATGCCACCAGAAAACTACTAGAGCTAATCAATGAATTTGGTAAAGTAGCAGGATACAAAAACTAATGCACAGAAATCTCTTGCAATGCTATACACTAATGATGAAAAATCTGAAAGTGAAATTAAGAAAACACTCCCATTTACCATTGCAACAAAAAAGAATAAAATATCTAGGAATAAACTTACCTAAGGAGACAAGAGGCCTGCATGCAGAAAATTATAAGACACTGATGAAAGAAATTAAAGATGATACAAATAGATGGAGAGATGTACCATGTTCTTGGATTGGAAGAATCACCATTGTGAAAATGACTATACTACAATCTACAGATTCTGTAGCAATCTACAGATTCAATGCAATCCCTATCAAACTACCAATGGCATTTTCACAGAACTAGAACAAAAAATTTCACAATTTGTATGGAAACACAGAAGACCCCGAATAACCAAAGCAATCTTGAGAAAGAAAAATGGAGCTGGAGGAATCAGGCTCCCTGACTTCAGACTATGCTACAAAGCTACAGTAATCAAGACAGTATGGTACTGGCACCAAAACAGAAAGACAGATCAATGGAACAGGAGAGAAAGCCCAGAGATAAACCCACGCACATATGGTCCCCTTATCTTTGATAAAGGAGGCAGGAATGTACAGTGGAGAAAGGACAGCCTCTTCAATAAGTGGTGCTGGGAAAACTGGACAGGTACATGTAAAGGCATGAGATTAGTATACTCCCTAGCACCATACACAAAAATAAGCTCAAAATGGATTAAAGACCTAAATGTAAGGCCAGAAACTATCAAACTCTTAGAGAAAAACATAGGCAGAACACTCTGTGACATAAATCACAGCAAGATCCTTTCTGACCCACCTCCTAGAGAAATGGAAAACAAAAATAAACAAATGGGACCTAATGAAACTTAAAAGCTTTTGCATAGCAAAGGAAACCATAAACAAGATGAAAAGAAAACCCTCAGAATGGGAGAAAATATTTGCAAATGAAGCAACTGACAAAGGACTAATCTCCAAAATGTACAAGCAGCTCATGCAGCTCAATATCAGAAAAACAAATAACCCAATCCAAAATTAGGCAGAAGACCATATAGACATTTCTCAAAAGAAGATATACAGATTGCCAACAAACACATGAAAGGATGCTCAACATCATTAATCATTAGAGAAATGCAAGTCAAAACTACAATGAGATATCATCTCACACCAGTCAGAATGGCCATCATCAAAAAATCTAGAAACAATAAATGTGGGAGAGGGTGTGTAGAAAAGGAAGCACTCCTGCACTGCTGGTGGGAATGTGAATTGGTACAGCCACTATGAGAACAGTATGGAGGTTCCTTAAAACACTGCAAATAGAACTACGGTATGACGCAGCAATCCCACTACCGGGCATATACCCTGAGAAAACCATAATTCAAGAAGAGTCATGAACCAAAATGTTCATTGCAGCACTATTTACAATAGCCAGGACATGGAAGCAACCTAAGTGTCCATTAACAGATGAATGGATAAAGAAGATGTGGCACATATATAGAATGGAATATTACTCAGCCATAAAAAGAAACAAAATTGAGTTATTTGTAGGGTGGTGGATGGACCTGGAGTCTGTCATACAGAGTGGCAGTCAGAAAGAGAAAAACAAATACCGTACGCTAACACATATATATGGAATATGAAAAAAAAAAAAGAAAATGGTCATGAAGAACCTAGGGGCAAGACAGGAATAAAGACACAGACCTACTAGAGAATGGACTTGAGGATATGGGGAGGGGGAAGGGTAAGCTGTGACAAAGTGAGGGAGTGGCATGGACATATATTTACTACCAAACGTAAAATAGATAGCTAGTGGGAAGCAGCCGCATTGCACACGGAGATCTGCTCGGTCCTTTGTGACCACCTAGAAGGGTGGGATAGGGAGGGTCGGAGGGAGGGAGATGCAAGAGGGAAGAGATATGGGGACATATGTATACATATAATTGATTCACTTTGTTATATAGCAGAAACTAACACACCATTGTAAAGCAATTATACTCCAATAAAGATGTTAAAAAAAATACATAGGCTAATAAAATATCTTTTCTAATTTTTCCAACAAACTCTGAAAGGTTAAGATAGCTAAAGAGTTTTTTACTATTCAAGATAGACTATATTTCCCTATGTATTAAATGTGCTTATTCTAGAGATAGTTGTAAAAACACCCAGCAAAATTTTTACCTGGCAACAGAACTATTCAAGTTTCATGAGATACAGAAAAACACAGTAATTCGCCATACAGAAAGAAATCTATATGTGTTTTCTCTGTGAATTAAACAAGAGTAGAGCCAAGACTTCCACTTTGTTTCAAAGAAATTAATTCTGTAATTTTTTTTAGGTCAATAAGATGATCTGCATAGATTAACTACATTCAGAAGATTTCTCCCTATATTTAACAGCTTTTCTTACAGCCTCCTTCTTCCCTGTTTATGAACCAGTGCATTGCTGGGAGGAGAAGCAACAGCAGCAGCCAGCAGCATCTCACCACGTGGCCCACAGGTAGCAGCACTTCCACAAAGGAAATGACATACGACGACCACAAACAACTTCCTGCCTGTAGTCCTCAAGGTCAGCATGGGGCTTCTTGGTAGCCCTGTTTAAGTTCTTAGTTTAAAGCTTCCTGTGCATTCTGATCAAGAAGAGTCTCTCTTTAACTTCTTAGACCTCTTTTATTGTCTATCAACTCATACTACTAGGTAACCTCTCTTAATTCCATGGCTTTAAAAGCCAACCGTATCCTAATGACACTATATATATCCTAAGGGTATATATATATATATATATATATATATATATATATATATATATATACAGCCCTTACTTTTGCTGTGAGCTCTAGTCTTGTATCTCTAAACGGCCTATTTAACTCCTCTACTAGAATATTTAAAAGACTTCTCACCCTTAACGTGCTCATAACTCTAATTCTTGATTTTTTCCCCGCTAGATTTGTTCTTTCCCCTCAATAAATGTCAATAGTAAATATTTATGGAATGCCTACAAGCACTGAATACAACACTGGTCATAGACCTCATAAAGCTTATATTCTAATGCAGGGAGACAGATAATAAACAATCCATCTATCCTTCCTTCCTTTCTTCCTCTCTCCCTCTCTTCCTCCCTCTCTTTCTCTCCTTCTCTCTCTCTTTCTATGTATTTATTATCTTGAGACAAACAATTCTTTATTTCTACCTACCTACCTACCAACCATCAGACACTGATAAATACTAACAGGAACACTAATGGCAAAGTAAGGGGGAAAGCAAGTCCTGAGGTAGGGGAGGATGCTAGTGGTTATTATTTTATACAGTAGTCAGGTTATCAGAGATCTGAAGGAAGCGAGGAAGTAAACCACATGAGCGTCTTGAAGAAACATGCTCTAGGCTGAGAAAACAGCAAAAGCAAAGGCTTTGAGTTGGGAGTATGCTTGGCATATCTGAAGAATGAAAAAGCAGGTTAATGTGGCATGAGTGGAAAGGGTGAGGAGGAAAGTGGTGGGAGATGAATTCAGAGAGGTAGCACGGCTAGATCACTGAAGACTTTTTAGGCATTTGTAAGGACTTTAGCTTTTATACCATTCACCCAACTGGAGTCATCACTGTTTTCTTTCTTTTCACACCCTAGATCCAAGCCATCAGTAAATTCCAGGATATTCATAGCTGTTTTGTTCACTGACATAGCCCCAGTGTCCAGGACACAATCTGACATACAGCATACCTTGAGAATATTCGTTGAATGAGAAAGCAAACCAGTCTTAAGTCTGGTCTTATAGGTGAGTAACCCCTTGGAATTAGCTACACTGCCTCTGGAAGCACCTGTCAGAAGGTGCTTATTTTCTGTTGTATGAACACCACACAACAGAAGGGAAACTCCTAGTCGCCATCATCCTAAGTGTCTGCATGAAATATACACATGATCCTGAAACTCAGTTTAACAGAACTTTCTTGAAGACTACAGATTCTCAGTTTCTCTAGTCTCTTAGATGAAGGTACCAATTTGGGTCAATCAACATTTTCTAAACACTTACTATGTTCAATATGGGCTGTATATTACTGGCCCATCTTCTCAAAACCAACAATCATCAGCATGATACATTCATTTACATTTATATTAAATTCTTTTTCCCAGATCTAACCAAAAATTTTGAAAGTCAAGGTTGACAAAATTTAAAACAGTAAACATACAGATAACTTTTTTTTTTGGTCCTCAAAAGTGTTTTTTTTATTTTGTTTTGTTTTTTTGCGGTACACGGGCCTCTCACTGTTGTGGCCTCTCCCGTTGTGGAGCACAGGCTCTGGACGCGCAGGCTTGGCGGCCATGGCTCACGGGCCCAGCCGCTCCGCGGCACGTGGGATCTTCCCGGACCGGGGCACGAGCCCATGTCCCCTGCATCGGCAGGCAGGCTCTCAACCACTGCGCCACCAGGGAAGCCCCAAAAGTGTTGTTTGTTTGTTTGTTTGTTTTGTTTTACATCTTTATTGGAGTATAATTGCTTTACAATGGTGTGTTAGTTTCTGCTTTATAACAAAGTGAATCAGTTATACATATACATATGTTCCCATATCTCTTCCCTCTTGCGTCTGTCTCCCTCCCTCCCACCCTCCCTATCCCACCCCTCTACGTGGTCAAAAAGCACCGAGCTGATCTCCCTGTGCCATGCGGCTGCTTCCCACCAGCTATCTATTTTACGTTTGGTAGTGTATATATGTCCATGCCACTCTCTCACCTTGTCACAGCTTACCCTTCCCCCTCCCCATATCCTCAAGTCCATTCTCTAGTAGGTCTGTGTCTTTATTCCTGTCCTACCCCTAGGCTCTTCACGACATTTTTTTTTCTTAAATTCCATATATATGTGTTAGCATACGGTATTTGTCTTTCTCTTTCTGACTTACTTCACTCTGTATGACAGACTCTAGGTCCATCCACCTCATTACAAATAGCTCAATTTCGTTTCTTTTTATGGCTGAGTAATATTCCACTGTATATATGTGCCACATCTTCTTTATCCATTCATCCGATGATGGACACTTAGGTTGTTTCCATCTCCTGGGAGATAACTTTTTCAATTAAGATAAGTAGGATGTGGATTTTCTTTTTCACACTGGAAGCAAGTAAAACGCATCTACACACACAATTACCAAAATAAAATAGAACCTCTGGCATGTCTGCTCCTGTATTTCCACTCTTCTGGCATGGCTCAACTCACCTTGTCAAAGTGCTGCTGCAAGATGCTTTTCATCTGCACCCTTTCAGCAGTCTCTGTTCCTGAACCAGTATTCAAACACCTTGAGAGGGTCCCAATTTCCTCTTCAGCATCCTCTCCAAGAAAAATCCGCTCATCTAAATTCCCAACAGATAAAACATACTCCTCATAGGCCTTATTGATGGCTTTACTATAGGGGAAAAAAAATAGGCAAAATGTATACTCACGAAACTGCCATTTCAGTTGTTTTAGGCTACTTGTTTCATTTTTTTCATTTACTAAAAATTCTAATAATTTTGTAAAAGTTAAGTTTTAGTGGGATCACTGTTAATTATAAAAACTGAGGAGTATAAAATGCACGCTTGCTCCATTATGCTCATGCCTTGTACAGTAAGTATATTTTGGTGACAGTATTTCAGGATAGGTATCCTGTACCAAGCTGCCTGGTAGGTACAGCTTCTGGTGAGAAGCCTAATTATCTTTCTTAGCTGCTCCAGGCAAGTTTGAAGACCTAAGTACTTCCACATCATCATTCTTCCCCTGTGTAGTTCCAAAAGAATTTCTTTATTTCAAAAATCATGATCCAAAAGCTTAACTATTAAAGCTTTAAAGAACGGCCATACAGTTTTCAATAAATCTAAAACATGTGCTTCGAGTAACAGTTGACAGAATTTTTTACTGCATCCCTATATTCTGCCACAAGACATATTCTAAATTTCCAGGACACAAACAATAAAAACATGAAACTCGGGCTTCCTTGGTGGCACAGTTGTTAAGAATCCGCCTGCCAATGCAGGGGACACGGGTTCGAGCCCTCGTCCAGGAGGATCCCACATGCCGCGGAGCAAGTAGGCCCGTGAGCCGCAGCTGCTGAGCCTGAGCTCTGGAGCCCGTGAGCCACGGCTGCTGAGGCCTGCGCGCCTAGAGCCCATGCTCCACAACAAGAGAAGCCACCACAATGGGAAGCCTGCACACCACAATGAAGAGCATCCCCTGCTCGGCACAACCGCGCGCAGCAATGAAGACCCAGCGCAGTCAAAATAAATAAATAAAATAAATTTAAAAAAACAAAAAAACATGAAACTCTGAGGCTTCCTAGGTACATAATTTAAAACATTAAAGTACGTTTATAACAGAAGTACTCACAAACTCTCTCCAAAATTCCCAGGTTCTAAAAAACCAGTAAGATTTTCTTCTTTTCCCTTAAGGAGCTATGATGAAAGAAAAGATCCTTAAGTCATCGTATTAAATCAAGTCTTTGCCCAGAAGATATTTTCAAATTACTTCTTTACTACTTACAAACCTTTTTTTCATAAAGTTTCCTAATATAGGGTTTCCAGAAATGTTCCTTTATTCCCTTTGCTTCCAAAACTAGGCCGTCATGTAAGGAACAGAGTTTCTCAATGACACAAGGTGGGTCGGAAGAAGGTTTAGAATCCTTAGCGTGAAAATCTTCAGATAGACCTGTGATGGGTAAAATCATAGAGATAGCAGGTAGCATTCCATAAACCAAACTGTAATAAACTAAAATATAAATAATAGTCTAATCAGCACTTGAGTTAACATATGAGTGTACAGGAAATAGTGTAAGGGCCTAATTTGACTCCATTTAAATATACTTCAAAAAGAGCAAATAGAGGTAAAGCGTATCACTGCTCAGAAGATTTCGGTTATTCAGTTATCTACCTGGAGATGGTTAAAAAAGAAAAACTAAAAAAATAATTTAGTATATTGCTATAAGATCTAAAAACCAGAAAAATAAAATTTTGCCAATAAGCGTTACAGTCAAATAAAAAATAGCACTTTGAAAAAAATTACTGTTCAAAGTACACACTCTTTATATACTTTGATTTAATTATATTATATGTATTTATCATATTAATTTACAGTCCTTGTTCTAGATTCAATGCAAGAGAAATAAAGAAGAGGGGATAAAATGAAGGGAAGCAGCTATATAGAAATATAAAAGGGAGTTAGGAAGGAAATAAAAGAAAGGACAGAATACAGAGAACATTAAACTTACCAAACCAGAAGCAACTGAAGTAATTAACTCCACTAACTTTAAAAATCTACCTTGAGATTCAGACAAGCTGAAATTCTAATTGTAACCACCCCACAACTAACAATCACTCTGAATCCTACCAAGTTATTATTCAAATAGCAGCAGCATTATATAATAGCTCAATAAATACTTTTTTTTTTTTCTGCGGTACGCGGGCCTCTCACTGCTGTGGCCCCTTCCGCTGCGGAATACAGGCTCCGGACGCGCAGGCTCAGTGGCCATGGCTCACGGGCCCAGCCGCTCCGCGGCACGCGGGATCCTCCCGGACCGGGGCACGAACCCGCGTTCCCTGCATCGGCAGGCGGACTCCTAACCACTGCGCCACCAGGGAAGCCCAATAAATACTTTTTAATATTTGCTTTATACATAATTGGTCTCTTACTGTATATCATTCATAGAAATTATATACCTTAAAGCCTACTAAATGGATAGCCAAAATAACTATCATTTCCAAACACCTTTTAGTTTAGAGTTGAAAATTCATTTTACTTATTTTAGAACCATAGCTACTCCTCTTCTATAGAAAAGATCTGAAATGGAGATTCTTTCAATAAATCTGCTTTGACCTCCTCCTGTGTGTCAGCCATGAAACTTGCCAATGTAGAAAACCACCGTCAGCTCTAATGTCATCTTCGCTACTCCAGGTTTTTAAATTCCTTCTTCTTGTTGAATATATATTTCAGAAACTTCTAAAGTTGTCATCTAAGACTTTAAACTTTGTGATATTTGCAATTTCTTTTTCCATAAATATTTTTACAGAGAGCTCAACTCCTAGTTGTAAGTACTCTGGTGATGAAGCTTTGAAAAGCATTTATGTTCTCTGATGCTAGGAAAGCTGTAGTATGTGTACAACTCCCAACAGTAAACATAATGTAGAAATGTGAGTTGTCTGATAGTCTTTGATTTACAAACTTACCTTTAAAATTAGGGTTCACAAGTTCTTTACGATTGGAACATTGAAGGGCATTTCCATAAACTAAGTCCAAAGCACACAGCAGAAGATGATAAGAATTAACCAGATCATCACTAATCATGGGGAAATTACCTACAGGATTATAAACAATTATAGAGTTAAATTTGCATCAACTTCACAATATTTTTAAAATAATTTCTTCCTTTAGTTAAAATGACATTATACAACAGTGTACAAAGCTGACTCAAGAGCTACAGAAAGTGTTTTGGCAAATTTACAGTTTGAAATATTAAACTCTTAGAAATTTATTAAACTAGATAGATAAGAGTAAGACCAAGAAGCCCGCCGGCCGCAACTAAGACCTGGCACAACCAAATAAATAAATTTTAAAAATAAGTATTTTTAAAAAAAGAGTTTAAGAAAAACCAAAACTTTACTATAAATGCCATTCATTAATATTCATTAAATAAGCATTTATTAAATGCCTAATAGCTGATCAAAATTTTATCATAATTGGTTTTTCTTTTGAAAATTCTGAACACAAACAACTTCATAAATTATCTCAAGCTGTAAGAAATTGTTTGGTATGAAAATATTTTTCTGTCAAGAAAACTGGTAGAAATGCTTAGATGGGAAAAGCTGAAAAAATGATTAATATAATTATTTTTTCATGTATGTATTTTAAAAAGACCAGAAACTATAATCAGACTCCTAACAGTAATATTTTAAATACTTTTTGATGTAGTAATACAAGCTCATATAAATTAATGCAACAGGACCACAATAAAAGATATTTCAGTTCTAGAGCTAGTATCCCAGGAATAATTGTTGATGCTTGGTAACAAAAAAATAAACCAAAACCTAAACCTAAAGAAACATGTCATTTCTGTAGTTCTGGTTTAACTCTAACACTGAAAACAGTTTTTATAGGCAGTTAAAACAGTTTTATTATTCTTAGAAATTAAGGAATATTTCTAGATTTTTTTGTATCTTTAAGCATTAAACACTGCATATATATGCTTCATATTGATTTTACACTCTTATAACATCAGATGAATTCAACTTAAATAGCTAACATACATCTGAAGAATTATTTCTAAACCTTGACATTTTCACACTAAATGACTACCCAAATGCATACACACACACACTCACACTACTCTGTTTCAGGCTGTTTTCTCTCCTTTCCTCTAAAGAAAGTTACCACTTACCTCAGCATAGCAGGATAAGCAATTCTTTTTTTTTTTTTAATAGATGGAAATATTTCAACAAATCAATTTAAATGGATTAAAGAGAAAAAATAGTTTTCTGCTGCCAAAAAGACAAATGATAATTAATAGGCTAAACTTTACATTGATATAACCAAACTAACTTGCATGGTTTCACAAAAAAGATGCTTAATATTAAAATATACTCAATTCCTCAGATGTAAAACAGGAAGTGGTACCTACCAGTTTCAAGCTACAAAGCCTTACACACTGACAAGCCTAAACTTGTCGCTGGTGTTGTACCTGCCATGGAAGGAAATAACTGGCAGCACAGTGACTTCTAACAAAAATCTGAAATGCCCCTAAAGATCAGAACCTGAACTCCAGGACTCTCCCATCATGACATACTCTACATTTCAAATCCTGACTTTAGAAATAAATCTCACTTCGTGAGATATTTTATCTTTCAATCAACAAAGATAATCTGACTGAAGACTTGGGATAACATGTAAAACAGGAAGTGGCACCTAACAGTCTTCAGTCCACAAAGCCCTTCATGACAACAAGCCCAAACTTGTCACTCGTGTGTACTTGCCATTGGAAGTCAACAAAGATAACAGGCAAAAGTTAGCTTGTTTATCAGGAATGAGATAATCTGGGATGCCCACTGTTGCAGACACAGTCATGAAAAAGGTGTCTATAAGAGTACACCATCCCCCAAATAACTAAATCAAGAACTGAATAAAACCAACTAAACTACTCTATTGGAAAAGATCCTAGTGAATCATAAACGATCATAGTGCTGGATCGTGGGTAGACAAAGGCTCTTTAGACCAAATAATTATATCGGAATTAATAACAGTAAGGTAAAACTCAAACACTGAGTTAATTGTAGAGACAAAAGCTATGCCACCCCAGTTGACCAAGTGAGACCAAAACCTAAATAAATACACTTCTCTTCCAATAATTTATATAGTACCAAATACTTACCTCCAAGTATACATATGTCATAAGACATAAAACAGATATAAATCCTAGAAGTCAGATATACCTGCCCACAATCTACTGTCAAGGCTAATATCATAACACCAGCCACAGTAAGCCAAGTGGTAGCAAATGTTCCAACCATCATGAAAACAGTTTATATGCTCTTATTAAGCCTTTCTAAATTTCATGCCACTGATCACACCACCTTCATCTCTGCTAAAGAAACATCCAGTGTGATGGAAAGCAAAAATAACCAAGAGCTTATTTTTGACAAAAGAAAGATTTTTCTTTTCAATAAAGCATGCAACTCAGGGAAGGAAGGATAAGTTCTAACCTAACTAGCTAGAAAGGACCAGCTACAATCAGACAAATTGAACTGACACCAAGGGAGTGACACATCCCTGCTAGAGGGCCTACACATGCGGCATGAAACCAAGAGCTAGGAGATGTGGATTCAAATCCTAGCTCTGTTTCTAGCAGCTAGTTTCTGGGCCTCAGTTACTGACTCTTTAAATAAGTTGGACAAATTGATCTAATAATGAGAACCTCTTATATTTATGAAACACCTGCCAGCTCTAATAATTCTTTGATTTTAACTTTGCATTTTATTGGGATATCTTAATGGCAAAGGCATTCTATATAATCTATAGAAAAAGCTGTGTAACTGTACTTTCTGCTCTTCTATATATTAGTAAGAATCATTTCTACATAGATATACAGAGAGGTAAGAACCTGCTGTATAGCACAGGGAACTCCACTTCGCTGTTCAGTAGAAACTAACACAACATTGTAAAACAACTATACCTCAATTAAAAAAAAAAAAAAGACACTATGCCTAGGAATAAGCTGCATAAATTTTACACATATTTTATATTTCATTTCAATAAACTTAGTGATTGTCAATTCATACCTGATTTAAAAAAATACAGAGAGGACAATAATAAGAATAAAAATGTATTTCACTGAATGCAGACCTTGGAAAGGTTAAGTGAGAAGAGGAGGTAGAGAAAATAAGTTGTATCTAAAGGTATTTGATCAAGCATATTTATCTGAACAAGATGTAAAAAGTAATCTGAACTACTCTGAGAACGATCAGTCCCACTCAATTAAATAAGACATGTCTCGTGAAAAATACAGCCCAAGATATAAGCACAGACACACTAATGTGTTTCAGTCCATAATTCAGAGATAATGTGCTTTGGAAAAAATGTTGTGTAAGAACAAAACGAAGGATTTTCCATTTAATGAAGGAAGTTTGGGATACTGTAAAGAATTTCAAAAGACTCTTATGAAAAGGCAATACTTAAAAAAGAACCTGGGACTAAAATCCTTGAGAAATTTTTCAGTGAGAATCTTTTCCTGATACACATTATAGGTTGACAATAGTAGTACCTGAACTTTTAAATAAACTAATACTTAAATAAATATCACTCTTTCCTTACCTTTTGCATATATAAAAAGCACCCAACAAAAATGGAAAACTTCAGACACGGTACAGGGCTGTCGCCTTTGGGGGAGAAAAAAGTCATGAGATAACAGAAGAATCAGAAAAAGACATGACAAATGACTGTAAACTAGGTGAGAAACAAAACCCACAGTTAGAGGGAGGGACAGCAGATTCATTTCACATGGAAAATGTGCAAGAAGTTCTGCTCCAACCAAATACTGGTAAGGGAATAGCTGGGAGCAAGGGAAAGCACTCATCTTAGAAGAAAATTCTGAAGAAGTGTAAAAGCTTTTGCAGGTCAAGATAAGTAAGGTAGAAAATAAAACGAGTAACAATAGTTCTTCTGATGACATCAGCAAGGCTAATGCTGCTTTAAGACCCATGTATGCAGGCAGATATTCCTCCAACTTTTTTTCCCCTCCACCATAGTTGATGAAATGTAAACCCTCCCTCCCTAAAGACATTCCAGATTATATATCGAGTCACAAATGGATTTTTTTTTTTTTTGCTGTGCTGCATGGCATGTGGGATCTTACCCCGACCAGGGACCGAACCCGTGCCCCCTGCAGTGGGAGCTCGGAGTCTTAACCAATGGACCGCCAGGGAAGTCCCACAAAAGGACTTTTTAATGTAAATTCGGGGCTCCCCATAATTCCTTATATTTCTATAATTAGGAGTACCTGTTGCAGGGAGGAGGAAGGGGTAAAATAAAAGTGTACCTGTTATATTTGCTAAGATGTCTGCTACAGGGAGTTTCAGACCTGTTTTAAACTTGGCTTTTCTACCAAATCCTCTGCCAATGTTTAGGTAAGACATCTGTTGGCTCCATATCCCAATAGCCTTATTCTACCAAGGTGCTTTGAAGAGAAGAATCTGAAGACGGGGTTTAGTTCCCGCACTGTCATTAGCTAAGTACACTTGCTCTCCATGTGCCTTAGTCTCTCCATCTGCTAAAAGATCATTCTACTTGGGTATAATACTGTATTTCATTCACCAGTCGATGGCAAGGATTAAATGTCATTGCCCTGCTTTAAAAAGTAGCCTCCCCACCATAGGCATGTGATAAACTACCTAGTTTTGATACCTAGCAAGATAAAAGTCAAACATTTTAGAAGCCATTCTAACTTACAGTTATAAGAAAAATAAGTCCTAGCGATGTAATGTACAACATAAATATAATTAACACTGCTGTATGCTATATATGAAAGTTAAGAGAATAAATCTTAAGAGTTGTGATCACAAAGAAAAATTTTTTTTCTATCTAGTTTTGTATTTCTAAGTGAGATGATGGCTGTTCACTAAACTTACTGTGGTCATCATTTCATGATGTATGTAAGTCAGATCATTATGCTGTACACCTTAAATTTATATAGTACTGCATGTTAATTATACCACAATAAAACTGGAAGAAAAAAACAACACTCAAGCCACTCCAAAAACTGGCTCTAGAACTCTAGAACAAACTTAACCTGCTTAGCCAAATTCCCTCCTACTTTGCTGCTTCGGTGTCTTCATTCTTCATCCTCTGCATAGAAGGCTACCTGTATCTCCAAATTCACCTATCAAAATCCTACCCATCCTTCCAGTCCTATTTCTGCCTACTCCATGGAACCTTACCTAACTGTCTTATACAGAGTGGCTTATTTTTGCCCCCAAAGTCCTACATTTCTATTATCTTTTGCACTTATACATGCCTCTCCCTGACTATACTTACTGTAAGCTCTCAAAAGACAGTGACTCTGGGTTTTGGTTTTTTTTGGGGGTTTTTTTTTTTAACATTTGTATCCTACATACAGTAAGCTCTCAATTAATACTCAGTGAGAAATTTTCAAAGACCAGTGTGTGAGATGCAGTACTGAGTCGTGGTGAAATACACGGGTTCTGCAGGCAGACTACTTAAGTTTCAATAAGAGCTCCACACTTACTCTGTGACCTTGGCCAAATTACTTAACCTCTCAAAGGCTTGTTTCCCCCCACGTGTAACAACAGTATCAACCTCATAAAGCCATCATAATGATTAACTGAAGTGATACATGCTTAAGTCTTAGAAAAGTCCCTGCCCCATAATAAATACTCAGTAAATGGTATACATTACTATTACTAATATTAGCCAAAAGTACTAATAAAAAGTATACAGGGTGATATAGATGTAAAATTTTTAGGTAAACTTATTAGAATTTTCTGAATTAGAATTAAGTAGTCCATACACCCTAATAAATATCAAAGCAAATACAATCTGAAATCATTTTTACAACACTTCAGAGAAAGAAGATATTCTATATCTTTCTATAAATGATCATACCAGCCTCACTTAGACTCAGAAACAAGCTTCTATCCAAACTTTAGAATACTTAATTATAAATAGACAATTCCCTAAAACTGCAAGCAAACTAGACCAGCTGCTTCCGTATCAGTGGGGTCAAGTATATAAAAATGAACATCGTTTTATTTTTTAAAGCTGCTCACTTACTGTAAACATCCTTCACAGTTTGGGAACATTTTTATATTGAAAGAGAAGCAAACATTATTCATTCAATTACAATAACTTCTTTTCCCCTACTTTTCTTGTCAACATTTTTCTAGTTCTATTTTAAGAACAAATTTTCATTTCTACTTTATGAAAAAAACTTTCGTGATAAAAGTAGAGAATTTGTATCCCATAATTGCCCTTATCTACCAGGAAAGATGGAAAACGTCGAGCCAGAATAAGTTTACAGATTTGCAGACATAGTCAGAAGCAGAATTTCATAATAGTTTCAGTTTTCAGTTCCACTATTCTCCCCCCAATCCAGTTTCTCTACTTTTCACTGGTTGTAAACATCAAAATACATAGAGAAGCCTTTTCAGGGGGATTTTTTTACTATTCAGTTTGACATAAAAATCAAATAAAGAAATAGTCTATATGTATTATAATATGTAGAAAATAATAGAAATAGTCAATATTGTCGATAATAGAAAATTAAGTAGTCATATTCTATACCCAAGATTGCTAACTGTTGAGAGTATCTAAGGTCTGATTTTTGCATTTTCGGTTGCTTAAATGAACAGGGAAAGTTTATAGAAACAGAGATTCCACACATTTTGCAACGTGAAAGAAGCCAAACTCTTCAGAGCTTACATACAATGAAAAGCAAGAAATTATTATTGGAAAGAAAGATTACTTATGAAATCACATTTGTTTCTTAAGACTAGCAAAATAAACTGAGGGACACAAACTAAGGGATCAAAACTGTAGTACAGACAAATGTGTATTCCTGCTTAACAAATATAAAAACATACCGCTGTTTTCTTCCTCTTTGTTGACGAGGCTGCTCCTCTTGAGGATATTTAAAAATGTCCTGAAAAATGGGTTCATATTTCTTAAAGATTACAGCAGAAACAGTGAAGTTTCTTTCTAATCTCTCAGTCCGTTCTCTGAACTGTGCGGGTAGGTTTGCCATGTCTTCCCATTTCTTCATCTTGTGAAAAAATTCAATTAAGCTGATATTAAAAATAAAAAATGAGATTTTTTTTGTAATTAACACAGGGTAAAATATACAAATTAGATAATTAAAAGTAATTGAAATTAACTCATTAAATTATATTACTTTTAGACAGTGATATAAAATCACAACTCATGCCTCTCTGGCTAATCTCACAGATTGGTTTATTTCTCTCATCTTCCAAATCTAATTTCCCTAATCTCTTTTCCTGAGATTACCTAAAAGTTTAAAAAAAATATGAAATACATATCAATACAAAAGAAGTGGAAAATAAGTAGTTAACCAGAGAACATAACCAACATTCATGTAACAATTGCCAGATTTAACAAATATAAACATATCAAATACATTTTGCCATGTTTGCTTCAGATTCTACAGAAACAGCCAGTTCCCTTTGGACTCTTCTTCCCCAAAGATAAGCACCACTGTATAGTCTGAGTCTTCCCATCCAAGTGTTTACACTTACTGTGTGATTATATATGTACCCATAAACAGTTTAGTAGTATCTTTTGTATGTGTGGTTTTAAATTTTTATATAAATGGTATCATACTGTAAGTAGCATTCTACAACTTGTTTTTCCATTCAATATGTTTACGAGATTAATGTTGCTACGTGTAGATCTAATTTTTAATTGCTAAAAATATTCCTTCATATGAACTACCATGTCTTGCGTTCATTCCCCAACCAATGGAAATTGAGGTTTCTAATTTTTCACTATAACAAAAATGCTGTAATGAACACATTTCTGTACTTGTACGCTGAAGTTTCTTTAAGAACTACCCTGAGAAGCAGAATTGCTGAGTCAGAGAATATGCATCTTCAACTTTACTAGATACTGCCAAATTTCCCACTAGAGTGACTGTGCCAATTTATACTCTCTCCAATGTACACCAGCAATACAGAGTTCCTATTTCCCTACATAATGACCAAACTTGGTATCATGAGACTCCAAATTTCCCCAATCTGATGAGAATGAAATATTACCTTATTTTTACTTCAAACTTCCTTGATTACTTGTGAGACTGAACATCTTTACCTATATGTATTAGCTATGTGAATTTAGGCCTTTGTGAAATCATATACTTTTCCCATTTTTTAGTAGCTATTTGTCAATTATTTAACTATTTGTTAGTAGTCCTTTATGTAATTCTGGATACTAATCTTTTGTTACACTGTAAATATCTTTTCCCAATCTGCTCTTTCTTTTTAATTCATTTAGTCCATTACTGCAGAGAAGTAAATAATCTGAACCCATAGGTAAAAATTTAAAAACAAAAATTGAGCTTTCGAACTGGAAATAAAACTGAAGTCTGAGATATTACTTGCATTAAAATATTAGGTAAGCTTAGTTTACTAGCGTTTATAATGATGATTCCATAATTTGACCTTTGCTTCTAAAGTCCCTTGTCTGTCATTTAACTGGATGAGTCTGACTCCACTTTTCTTCTTTGTAATGATTATACTTTGCACCTTATTTAAGCCCACTTCTGCAGGTTTACAGCCCAGGTGTTCAACTCTTTACAGCTGCCTCTTGTTCTTAGGCCTAAATATAACTCAGGATGGAGTTCAAGGTTAATAAATAGACTCTGGCTAAAAGATTACATTTCTTGTTATTTTAATAGTAAGTGATTTTTTTTTAAACCACTAGGTCCATAAATTTTGACAGTGGCACTTCCTCCAAAATGCCAAACATCCTTTTTCCACCAATCTTTAATAAGCCAAGAGAAAATTAACCCAAACGGCACAAATAATAAATGTAATCAATTCAATTACACAACAGATAGAAAAAGCAATTTCTGCCTCCTCTTTAGATACAAGTCCAGTACATGTAGTTCTCAGTTTAATACCATATAATATTTACTTTTTCAATTTAGAGTATCTTTACTTAGAGTTCTCCCAATATTACACAATGATAAGTCATTGCGTAATATTAACCTAGTAGGAATGAAAATGTAATTGATTATCTTAATGTAATTAAATGTAATGATAACCTAATAGTAAACGCTTCATACAAGTACCAAATATGTTAAAATTTAATTATTTTTCACCAAATAAATAAAATATAATGGACACTAACTTAGATGTGGTAAAGAAAAACCATGACCTAACTTCTAAATTTAGCACTCCATAGGTACAAATGCTTGGAAAATGATAAAGAGAAATTCCTACTGTCACTATGCTTTTATATTAGTCACACTCTACAAACTCTGACATAGTTACCTCTGCTCTGAACATCTCAGGATTCTAGTTAAAGATACATAGTTTCCTTCAACTGTCCCTTTGCTTACAGTTGGCACAGATTTTCTGCAAGCCACATATAAGGCACATGCTAACCAATGAAGATCATTTCCCTGTAAAAGAAAAGAAAATTGATTTTTAGCTAATGAACTATATATATTTCAGTATGAAAAACTCGTTTAAATTCAAAGTGTTATTTATATGTTTGTGGGAAATTGCATTTTCAATGATGTCCCTGTCCCAAATGCTCTTCGTATAATGTGACACTGACATTCTTCCACAGAGAGGTTGAAGTCTGTGTTCTCTCACTTTGAACTGTCTCAACCAGTACCACAGGTGAAAGTGATGCTATGTAACTTTCAAGATCATAAAAGGCAATACAATTCCACCTGGTGCTCTCTCTCAGGACATACACCGTGGAAGTCCCAGCATGGGAGTAGATCACCTTGGGCAAATTACTTAACAATTATAGAGGCTCAATTTTCTTACCTGAGGACTGTGAGAATTGAGAAAATACAAGAAATCAAAAGATAAAATTCTATAACCACTATTCTATATTAAATATCATACGAGCTTTATTTTCCAGGGTACACTTCCACGAGACTGACACCCGACATTATTTTACAGCATACCTGACTACTAGTTCCACAAGGGCAGGGATTTTATGTTTTGTGCCTTGCTCTATCCCCAGCACCTACGTAACAGTGTCTGGCCATGAACAGGTGATCAAAAAATATCTGGGAAATGAATAAATATCATTCACTTATTGGGTAAACTGAGCTAAGAATCTGAGATCGAAGTCTTTAAAAAACTGAGAAATCAAACAGTTATTTTTTAAAATAATTTACTAACCATCTATTATTTGTCACTTGCTTATATAACCCTGGGCTTCACACAACTTAACCACTGTGAGTTGAAATAATGCTTTTTCTATCGAATTTACAGGGTTATCCTGAGGGTAAAATAAGAGCTTATTTGGAGGCACTTATGCCCATCACCAAAAAGAGCCCTTCTCTTTGTCTGCCTACAGGAACCACTAGGAAAGAAACAAGAACATGGCCTATTCAGCCAGATCGCCAAAGCATGTGAAAGAGCTTTGTAAACTCCAAAGCGCTATCCATATGAGTGCTTCATGCTCCAGAAACTCGACGTTACCTTATTTAACCATCAGAACAGCTTTGTAAGGTAGGTACAAATATCTCAAAGTAACATACCACAAAATTGAGTTTGGAATGGTTAAATTGCCCAAAGTCACCTAGGTCTGTCAGGTTCCAAAGCCAGTATATTACTAGCTTCCCCCCCAACCCCGCCCCGCTGCAGACGTAAAAATGGGAATAAGGAACTGAATTAAAATTCTATTAATGCAAGAATAAAAAAATAATAACCTTAGTGAGTGCCACACAGGCAAAAACACCCTCTTATAGTTAAATAACACCTCGGTTAGGCCTTCCCATTCTGAGCCTATTTGCCCTACTCTTTCCACAAACTATTCAACAACTTAAAATCGTATGGCCTGCAGTTTAAATACCACTCACACAGGCAGTCAAACAGCGGATAAACAATGCAGACTTCCGTGTCACTTCCCATTGGCCCATAAAGGGGAGGTGCCTACAGGGTTGAGCCTCACTGGCTAGAATGGCCATTTTCTCCGCTGCAAGCCCCGTCGGAAGAAAGGGACAAAACATGCCTAGATCGCAGCAACTGTAAGAGTCCTGGGCAATGTCTGGAGTGACCAATAGGTCCTCAAGGTCGTCGCAGTCCTGACTTCCTAGAGACAAATGCGTGTCTTTATCCAGGCGGGCAGAAAGCCCGTTTCATTTGCGCAGGGGAAAGATTCGTCTTTGTTCACACATACATAAACACAGCTCGAAACGTAACGCTTTTACTCAAACGGAGGCAATGGCCTGGACAAAGGCAATTTGGTACAGTTCAAAAAGAACTGAAGAAGAAGCCCGGAAACGCAGGCGCTAACATCGGGTTAATTTCAGAGCTAATGCAAGCAAGCCCCCGCCCCACCCCACCCCCTTCTGCGTACGGTCTTGACAACTACACCTGTTCATCCTGCCAACAAGGTGCTTGTTTTTGTAATCGGACCGCAGCACGACCTCAGCCTCGCGGTGCTACTTTAGGGCAAGGGCTGTTCCCGCTTCGGAACCGGAGGGGGAAGAGCAGCGAGACAGAGTTCACTTTCAGGGCTGCTACAGAGCTTTTCAAAAGCCAGGTTTCCAGGACGAAGGTTCGCAAAGAGGATTCCCTCCCCGCTCCAGGCTGGGGACCCAGAGAGCCGGGGCCGGCAGGGGCGGAGGGGTCCCCCCTACCCCCCAACCGCGGGGCGCCCGAGCCGGGGAGACAAGGGGCCCCATTCCCGGAGGCGGGGCGGGACCACTAGGCCCGGAAAGCCGCTGGTCTCCTCCCCCCGGGCGCACCTCCAGCGTGTAGCTCTCGCTCATGCTCCTGTAGCTGTCCCAGGCCTCGGCCCGAGCCGCCTCGTCCATGTTCAGGCGGCTGCACAGCTCGTCGAACCGCTGTTGGGTCTGAGGGGCCGGCGACCGGGCCGACTGCGCTGCGTCCTCCGCCTCGGCATCCTCCTCCTCCTCCTCATCTGAGGCCGCCGCCGCCGGAAGGGGAGGGGGGGGCGGCGGCGATTGGTTGCCTCCCGACGGCATAGCGCACACCTGGGCGGCGGGGCCTCAGGTGAGCCGAGGGCCTGGGCCCCCAGCCATTCAAACCGCGAAGCGCCCGCCAGTCGGCCGACTGATTGCCGACTGCGCCGCGGCCAACGGCGCTGGACCACACATCGGTGCCCGTAGTTCCGAGCACGGGTTGATGGGAAATGTAGTCCAGGCCGGAGGCCCACGGGGATCAAAACTCATATGTAGAAAAATCATCTCGCGTCGTCTCCCTCGGGTGGAAATAAAAGCGACTTCTCTCCGTTTCAAGTACCTCCTCATCGGGAGACCATTCAACAGGGTTGTACTGAAGAGAAAACATCCAAGAAAGGTTGACATGTGAAGGTTTAGTGTCCAAAGTGTCCCCAGAAATAACACTCATCACCTGCGTGTCCTTATCTAAAAAATAAAGATAATAGTAAGGGCCTGTCTGCCTAAATTCAAATTTCGGCGTCATTCCTAATTCTAGTTCTTTCCTATGTTTTAATTTTATTTGCGACTTTCAAATAATTATTGGATTTTTTTTAAAGTAGTAATTCTTTTTTTCCCCATAGGGTGAATTTACATTCACTATAAGTGACATATTTGTCCTACTCTAAGTCACCCAATTGGCTTAAATTTACATTTCCTTTATTTTTATTTTCATTTTGCTTTCTCTTTTCAAATTTATATGAATCACTTTGTTTCCAGTCGTCTTTGATTTCTTAAAGGGGTATGGTATAAAACGTTTTCATCCACGAGGAGCCCTAAGGCATTTCTGGTTTGCTATGGGGTCATTTTCTGTCTTCATTGATCCTTTGAACCCAGCCACCATACTGTGAGGAAGCCCAGGTCACTTAGAGAAGCCTGTTGTCAAAGATAAACAAAGCTAGACATCAGTGAAAGGGATGAAAACATTTTATGCAGTCATTCCTGACAGTAGGGGAAAGTGCTGGACTCCGTTCTGAATTGTGCAGAGATAATTGGGGATTTAAAGGGAAAAGGAAAGAGTAGAGATGGGGAGAGAGCAGAGCTCAAGCAAAAAGTTACAGAGGGTTGGTGACTATATATGTGATTAGGCCAAGTGGACCTGCTAGTTATCAATTTGTTGAAGTTAGGATTGTATCCTGCCACAGAGACTGGGAGTCAGAGACTCTATACTTCCTGATGATTACATATCAAAGGAATGGCATTCAGGTCATTGAGAAAGACACTCCTGATTTGTAGGATATACAGTTGGTCTGCAGTATACACAGGTTGTGCATCCGCAGGTTCAACCAACTGTGGATCAAAAATATTAAGAAAAACAAAAACAGGGACTTCCCTGGTGGCGCAGTGGTTAAGAATCCACCTGCTAATGAGGGGACATGGGTTCGAGCCCTGGTCTGGAAAGATCCCACCTACTGTGGAGCAACTAAGCCTGTGCTCCACAACTACTGAGCCTGTGCTCTAGAGCCCACAAGCCACAACTACTGAGCCCATGTACCACAACTACTGAAGCCCACACGCCTAGAGCCCATGCTCCACAACAAGAGAAGCCACCACAATGAGGAGCCTGCACACCACAACTAGAGAGAAAGTCTGTGCGCCCCAGCGAAGACCCAGCACAGCCAAAAATAAATAAATACGTAAATTTAATTAAAGAAAAAGAAAAGAAAAAACACCTCACTGAAAACAAGACTTTCCCTTTTTTAAAAAAAAGAACAAAAACAAAACAAACAAACAAAATACACACAACAATTCCAGGAAGTTCCAAAAAGCAAAGCTTGAATTTGTCACATACCCTGGCAACTATTTACTTAGCATTTACATTTACATCCCACTTACATTTTATTAGGTATTATAAGTAATCTAGAGATGATTTAAAGTTTACAAGAGGATGTGCATAGCTTATATGGAAATACTATGACATTTTATATAAGAGACTTGGGCATCAGCAGTTATTGGTATCTGCAGGGCTCCTGGAACCAATCCCTGCATATACCAGGGACAACTGTACATCTCAGAAGGACAGAGGAAGGTATCACAATTGTAAGCCCTATTTAGTAAATGCTGTAAGAAAGGGAAGGCTGAGACCTTTCCTCAGGTGTTGGCAAGAACAATCTTTAAATTCTGGAAGCATTGAGGTTTCTCAGGCAGGCATTTTATCAATAATAGGGGCTGGAGTCACCCTAGGACACAGCCTTATGCTGCTAGAAGCCATGTTAGAGTTATGGCATCTCAGTGCAGGGGTTTAGACGAGAGTTTTGCTGTTCTAACCATGCACATAGGACATGAGACCCCTGGCCCTCAGCCCCATCCATGTTGAATGAGCCCGTTTACAAGCAGATCCTCCAGCTTCCAGTCAAGCCGTCCCAGCTAATGCTGTATGAAGCAGAGATGAACCTTCCCGCTGATCCCTGCCCAACTGCATATCTGTGGGCAAAAGCAATAATTATTTTGTTTCATATCACAAAGTTTTAGGACAGTTTGTTATGCAGCAATAAATAATTAAACACCTGTTAAGTGTAAGACATGTATCTATCAATTATCATGAAAGAAAAAAATCACTTAATAATTGAATTTTTTCTTGGTAATTTTTTATGCCTCCACTAGTCTTACCAATAGATTAAATTTTTTAACTTTGAAAAGCTAAAATTACTTAATAATTGACATTAACATTCCTTAAAAAAAAAAAGAAAAAAGAGGCACTTTTGATGATGGAGATTAACTGACTTAGACATAGCTAAGAAAAGAGTTGAAACTGAATCTCTAGACTATGGGTACAAAACATTTCTATCCCTTATCTTATCTCCTTCTCCTCCAGAAGTTAGGGTGGCCATCTTAAAACACAAATCTGGGGCTTCCCTGGCAGCGCATGCAGGGGACACGGGTTCGTGCCCCGGTCCGGGAAGATCCCACATGCCGCGGAGCGGCTGGGCCCATGAGCCATGGCCGCTGAGCCTGCACGTCCGGAGCCTGTGCTTTGCAATGGGAGAGGCCACAACAGTTAGAGGCCCGCATACTGCAAAAAAAACAAAACAAAACACAAATCTGATCACCTCTTTCCCCTAGTTAAATAGTTTCTCACTGATCTTAGAAGTCAACATCCTCCATGGCCTAGAGGTTCCCTCCCACCTGCCTCTGTATTCTCATTGAAAATCACTTTCCATCAGTCAAGTACCACCTTCAATGTCAATTTCTCGGATTTCCCTATTAAATGTTCTCATGACACATTATAGTCATAGTGAATTATTTACATGTTTATCTTTCATGTCTATTGTCCTCATTATGTGTTAAGTGCTATGAGAGTAGCAACTGTGTCTGTTTAGTTCCATCCTGTGACCTCAGAGTCTAACATGGTTCTGGGCATCTAGTTGACTCGCCAAAATATTTATTGAATAAATGACTGATTATGATAATCAAGATATATCTTGTTCTTATTGGAGTCTCAGGTTTTGTGCATGTAAAATCCTTACTCTGGCTGTGATCTGATAGTCCAATAGAATGTCAAAGACCATAAATGGCAGTCATCTAAAAATAAATTTTACCTTTACATTATTTATATCACCCTAAAATACATGACTTAACTGTGAAACATCACATAAACATTTCTACAATGAAACACAGTGGTCTTCACATGTTTTGGTATGTCCTCCTAAAAAAATCACCTTCTAGCATACTTTAAAGTTGACATCTAAAAGGTTTCATTAAAAGTTTGATCAAGAGCAAAGGATGTAACATCCAGCATGTAACTACAGACCTTTTAAAGTGAAACTGGTACTAAACTTGAAATATTTCCATTGGACCTTAAATATCATAGCAGATACTCACTATCATTCATTTAAAAAATACATGAACAGGGAATTCCCTGGTGGTCCAGTGGTTAGGACTCTGCACTTTCACTGCTGAGGGTGCAGGTTTGATCCCTGGTCAGGGAACTAAAATCTGGCAAGCTGTGCAGTACAGGAAAAAAAGAAAGAAAGAAAGAAAAAAAGAAATCAAACTTGCACACAAAAGACCCTGAATAACCAAAGCAATCTTGAGAAAGAAGAACAAAGCTGGAGGCATCACACTTCCTGATTTCAAACTATATCACAATATTACAAAGCTATAGTAATCAAAACAGTATGCTATTGGCATAAAACAGACACACAGATCAATGGAACAGGATGGAGAGCCCAGAAATAAACTCACACGTATATGGTCAATTAATTTACAACAAAGGAGCCAAGAATATACAATGGGAAAAAGATAGTCTCTTCAATAAATTGTGTTGAGAAAACTAGACAGCCACATGCAAAAGAATGAAACTGGACCACTATTTTACACCATACACAAACATGATTTCAAAATAGATTAAAAACTTGAACATAAGACCTGAAACCATAAAGCTCCTAGAAGAAAACACAGGTGGTAAGCTCCTTAACAATGAATTTTTTGGATTTGACACCAAGAGCAAAAGCAACAAAATCAAAACAAACATGAAGAACTACATCAAGGGACTTCCCTGGTGGAGCAGTGGTTAAGAATCTGCCTGCCAATGCAGGGGATATGGGTTCAATTCCTGGTCTGGGAAGATCCCACATGCCGCGGGGCAACTAGCCCCGTACACCACAACTACTGAGCCTGTGCTCTAGAGCCTGCGACATAAATCATAGCAATATTTTTCTGGCTCTGTCTCTTAAGGTAAAGGAAACAAAAGCAAAAGTAAAATCTGTAACGATTTTACACTGCAAAGGAAACCACTGAGAAAATGAAAGGACAATCTACCGAATGGGACATGACTGATAAGTGGTTAATATCAAAACCGCATAAACAGCTCATGCAACTCAATATCAAAAAAACAAGCAACCCAGGAATTCCCTGGCAGTCCAGTGGTTAGGATTCAGAGCTTTCACTGCCGTGGGCCCAGGTTCAATCCCTGTTTGGGGAACTAAGTACCCACAAGAAGTACCATGCGGCCAAAAAAAAAACAAAACAAAAACAAAAACAAACAAAAAACAAAAAAAAGCAACCTGATTTAAAAAATCAGCAGAAGACCTGAATAGACATTTTTCCAAAGAAGACATACAAATGGCCAAGAGGCACATGAAAAGATGCTCAGCATTGCTAATCATCAGGGAAATGCAAATCAAAACCACAGTAAGCTCTCACCTCACACCTGTCAGAAAAGCTATCATCAAAAAGACTACAAATAGCAAATGTTGGCAAGGATGTGGAGAAAAGGAAAATCTAGTACACTGTTGATGGGAACGTAAATTGGTGCAGCCATTATGGAAAACAGTATGGAGTTTCCTCAAAAACAGCAACAACAACGACAACAATAACAACAACAAAAACAAATAGAACTACCATATCATCCAGCAATTCCACTTCTGGGTATTAACTGGAAGGAAATGAAATCACTAACTCAAAAAGATATCTGTACCTCTATATTCATAGCAGCATTACTTACAGTATCCAAGACATGGAAATAACCTAAGTGCTCATTGACAGATGAGTGGATAAAGACATTTGTATATAATTGAATATTATTCAGCCATAAAAGAAGGAAAGTCTGCCATTTGTGACGACATGGATGGAACTTGAGGGTATTATGCTAAGTGAAATAAGTCAGACAAAGAAAGACAAATACTGTATGATATCACTGATATGTGACATCTAAAAAAAAAAAAACACCAAAAACCAAACTCCTAGATACAGAGAACAGACTGGTGGTTGCCAGATGTGGGCAATAGTGGGTAGGTGAAATGGGTGAAAAAAATGGGTGGACAAACAGTACAAACGTCCAGTTATAAAATAGATAAGTTATGGGGATATAATGCACAACATGGTGACTATAGTTAACTATACCATATTGTGTATTTGAAAGTTGCCAAGAGAATAAATCTTAAAATTTCATGTCACACACACAAAAAATTTGTACCCATGTGTGGTTATAGATGTTAACTAAACTTCTTGTGATAATCATATATATATATATATATATATATATATATATATATATATATACACACACACACACACACACACACACACACACACACACACATATATTAAATCACGATGTTGTACACCTAAAACTAATACAATGTTGTATATCAATTTTATCTCAATTTTAAAAAGAATTTTAAAAAAAGAGAAATCAATCTCGGTTATTCCAGAGGTTTGGTTCTTGGGGTCTGATTACTCTTTCACTCATTTATTCATTAATTCATTTAGCCAGAGATCTTGTCATCCATCCACTCAAATATTCAGCAAATGTTTAGTGAGTGCCTACTATGTGTCAAGTACTTTGCCAAACACTGAAGATATAGTAGTGAATGGTATTATTCATTCAGGTCTCTGCCCTCAAGAGCTTATGATCTCATGGGAAAAACAGACCTAGAACAAGTAATTATCAAGTGTGAATATATTACAAAAAAAAGAAAGTCAGGGAACTATAGGATTGCATCCCAGAAGACCTTTCTCAGGCACAGGGGCAGGAGTGCCTGGGTGGTTGGAGGTGGACAAAGGCTTTCCCTTCTTCCCCTTCACTTCCCCAAGGAGAAGTCTAAAAGTCATAACTAGAAGAAGGAAAGGGTTCATTTCAGGTAGAGGAAAAAGCTTTTTCAAAGACCTCGAATTGGGAAAAAGCATGGGTGGTTCAGGGAGTTGTAGGAATATGAATGTGGTTGAAGTGTAAAAAGCAAGAGGAACAGGAGGTATGGATAGAGATGAGGTCAAAGCTCTGGTTAAGATTTTGGACTTGATGCTAAAGGTGATTGGATGCCACTTAAGGTTTTAGGGTAAGGAGAACAGTGTCACTCTGTCTCCAAAACCTAGAACGGTGTTTATCACTTAACAGTAGTTCAATTAAATTCATTTAACTAAACACCTAGTTTGACTTCAAGGCCACCACTGAATTCTGTGAGGCCCAGTGTTCCTGAGATGAAATTGACCAGGTGGATCAGACTGATTTCCTCAGTTTTCATTAAAAAAATGCAAACCCTTGCACAGTACAGGGAACTATACTAAATATTTTGTAATAATCTGTAAGGGAAAAGAATCTGAAAAAGAAAATATATATATATATATATATATATATATATGTATATGTGTGTGTGTGTGTGTGTGTGTGTGTGTGTGTGTGTGTATAAAAACTGAATCACTTTGTTGTACACATGAAACTACCACAATATTGTAAATCAACTATACTTCAATTTAAAAAAAGAAAAAAAAAATAAAAACCCTTCCAGTCATTTCTCTCCTGAGTTACTTTGGTCAGGATGAAATATCCTTCTCCTCCATGACCACCGAATCCTTGTGTGCTCTGGAACTCCCAGCATTTCCTCATATCCCCCAGGCTTCAAGGCCAGGAGCAGGGGCTGTGTCCTCTCTGCTACCCCCTGTGCCCACTGAACCCTTACTCTTCCATCCTCAGGTCATCAAAGCCCATCCCCTAACCCCATGGTCTCCATTTTTCCCCTCTCAGGAAAAGGCAACATCATTCTTCCAGTTGACTAGGCCAAAAAACTTTGGAGTCATCCTTGATTCCTCTTTCTCTCACCTTCTCCATCCAATCCACCAGCTCAGTCTTCACTTACTCAAAATCCATCCACCTCTCAGCTCCTCCATTGCCAGTCCTCTGATCCAAGCTTCCATCTTCTCTTACCAGCATCCTTGCAATGTCCTTCCATCTGGCCTTCCTGCTTCTGTCTTTCCTTTTACCACAATTTCTTCTTAACATAGAAGCTGTGATGGTTAAGTTTATGTGTTAACGTGGCTGGGCCACTGTGCCTAGATATTTGGTCAAACACTATTTAGGATGATTCTGTGAGGGTGTTTATGAATGAGATTTACATTTAAATTGGTGGACTTTAGGTAAAGCAGATTGCTCTCCATAAGAAAACCACATTTCCAAAAGATACCTGCACCCCAATGTTCATTGCAGCACTATCTACAATAGCCAAGATATGGAAGCAACCGAAATGGCCACTGACAGATGAACAGATAAAGAAGATGTGGTATGTACATACAATGGAATGTTACTCAGCCCTAAAAAAGAATGAAATAATGCCATTTGCAGCAACATGGATGGACGTAGAGATTTTCATACTAAGTAAAGTAAGTTAGACAGAGAAAGACAAATATCATGATATCGCTTACATGTGGAATCTAAAAATAAAAGATGATACAAACGAACTTATACACAAAACAGAATAGATCCACAGACATAGAAAACAAATTTATGGTTACCAAAGGGGAAGGGGGAGGGAGGGATAAATTATGAGTTTGGGATTAACATATACACACTACTCCATATAAAACAGATAATCAGTAAGGACCTACTGTATAGCACAGGGAACTATACTCAATATTTTATAATAACCTATAAGGGAAAAGAATCTGAAAAAGAACTTATATACAAAACTTATATAACTAAATCACTTTGCTGTACACCTGAAGCTAACACAACATTGTAAATCAACTATATTTCAACAAAAATTTTTTTAAAAAGGAAAAAAATAATTTAAAAAAAGACTGGATGAGATCACTTTGGGAGTAAATGCACAGAGGAGGAGAAGAGGTTCCAGAACTCTTGCTTTTCCTCTTGGTCCCCAGGGAGTGCTCTTAGTAGCAGGAGCTGCTAGCTAGTTTGAGCCTCATGGATCAGCAAAAGGGGTAGGTGGAGGGGGGCAGAGGTTTCCACATGTCAGTAGGAGCTCCAGTAGAGGGACAAAGTGGGTACTTATTAAGGTTAAAAATTTAAAGATTTTACATTGAGTTCGTACATTTTACTTTCTGTCAGTTTTTAAAAGCAACTTTATTGAGATACAATCCATATACCATACAATTCACCCATTTAAAGTATACAGTTCAGTTGTTTTCAGTATATTCACAGTTATGCAACAAACCAAAATCTGTTTAGAGCATTTTCATCATCCCATGAAGAAACCCCATACCCAGGAGCAGTCCAACGCCTCCAGCCCTAGGCAACCACTAATTTACTTTCTTTTTTAAAAAAAATTATTTAATTAATTTATTTTTGACTGCACTGGGTCTTTGTTGATGCATGCAGGCTTTCTCTAGTTGTGGTGAGTGGGGGCTACTCTTTGTTGCAGTGCACGGGCTCTAGGTGCACGGGCTCAGTAGTTGTGGCGCACGGGCTTCATTGCTCTGCAGCATGTGGGATCTTCCCAGACCAGGGCTCGAACCCATGTCCCCTGCATTGACAGGCAGATTCTTAACCATTGCACCACCAGGGAAGTCCCTCTATTTCTTCTTGATTCAGTTTCACTAGTTTGTGTCTTTCTTGAAATTTGTCCACTTCATCTAGGTTATCTAATTTATTGGCATAAAATTATTCATAATATTCCCTTATAATGATTTTTATTGCTGTAATATTGGTAGGAATGATGTTCCCTTTTGATTCTAGTAATTTTTTTTTTTTTTTTTTTTGGCTGCACTACTCAGCTTGCAGGATCTCAATTCTCCAGTCAGGGATTGAACCCAGGCCCTCGGCAGTGAAAGCATAGAATTCCAACCACTGGACCACCAGTGAATTCCCTGGTTCTAGAAATTTGAGTCTTCTCTTTTTTTGTTGATCAGTCTAGCTAAAGGTTTGTCAGTTTTGTTGATCTTTTTAAAGAATTACCTTTTGGTTTCATTCATTTTCTCTGTTTTCTATTTCAGTAATTACGCTCTAATCTTTATTTCCTTACTTCTTGCTTTGGGTTTAGTTTGAGATTTTCCTAGTTTCTTAAAGTGCAAAGTTAGGTTGATTTGTGATTTTTTTTTCTTAATGTAGATATTTACAGCTATACATTTCCCTTTGTGCACTGCTTTGGTTATATCTCATATGTTTTGGTATATTACTTGTTTGTTTCCATTCATCACAAAATATTTTTTAACTTCTTTTCAGATTTCTTCTTTGACTACTTATTTATGAGTATGTTGTTTAATTTTCACATATTTGTAAATTTCCAAAAATATTTTTTAATTTCTTTTCAGATTTCTTCTTTGACTACTTATTTATGAGTATGTTGTTTAATTTTCACATATTTGTAAATTTCCAAGCTTTGTTACTGATTTCTAATTTCATTCCTTTGTGGTTGCAGAACATACTTTGTATGATTGAATCTTTTTAAATTTGAGACTTGTTTTATGACCTACCATGTGGTCTATCCTGCAGAATGGTCCTTGTGTGCTTTAAGAATGTGCATTCTGCTATTGTTGGGTGGTGTCCAATAGACGTTTCTTAGGTCTAGTTGATTTATAGTGTTGTTCAAATCTGTTTTCTTGTTGACCTTTGGCCTGCTTGCTCCATTCATTATTGAAAGTGAGCTATTATTCTCCAAATATTATTGTTGAATTGTATATTTTTCCTTTCAATTTTGTTAGGTTTTGCTTCATGTATTTTGTGGCCCTGTTGTTAGATGCACATATGTCTATAATTGTTATATTTTCCTGATAGATTGACCCTTTAATCATTGTAAAATGTTCTCCTTTATTTCTAGTAACACTTTTTTTTTTTTGGTTTGTTCTAAAGTCTATTACTCTTTTATTAGCGTAGCTACTCCACTTTTCTTATGGTTACTCCTTACATGATATATTACTGATATATTATGTGTATCTATGATAGATATGGTCTATATCATATATACCTAAACAATTCACATATACATATACATGTATGAATTACTTAGATTATGAATAATGCAGGCATGTCAAATCAGTGGAGAGATTATATACTACATGATGCTGGGACATTGCATAACTCTTTGGAAAAATTCAAATTAAGATTCCTATTTTATACTATATGTTACCAAAATAGACTAAAAAAAGAGTCTATTTTTTATCTATCAAATTGACAGAGACTTTTAAAAAGTTATAATGCCCAGTACTGCTAAGGAGACATAGAGAAGAAAGTAGTTTTATACTCTACTGTTGGGGTATAAAATGATAACAATCAAACTGGTCTTAAAATTTGAACATTATTATATCATGCCTAGGTATTTATTCTAATGAAAAAAATCATTAGTGTATGCAAAGATTTGACTACAAACACATTGCTGTTTAAATAGCCCCAAACTGAAAAATATCTAAATGCTCAATAATTGGGTATTAAATAAATTATGATGCATCTACATATATATAAATGTGGAATGAGAAACTCCTTGAAAATGTGAAAGAGAGGGCAGACAGCAGAAGCAAGAAGAACTACAATCCTTCAGCCTGTGGATCAAAAACCACATTCACAGAGATACACAAGATGAAAAGGCAGAGGGCTATGTACCAGATGAAGGAACAAGATAAATCCCCTGAAAAACAACTAAATGAAGTGGAGATAGTCAACCTTCCACAAAAAGAATTCAGAATAATGATAGTGAGGATGATCCAGGACCTCGGAAAAAGAATGGAGGCAAAGATCAAGAAGATGCAAGAAATGTTTAACAAAGACCTAGAAGAATTAAAGAACAAACAAACAGAGATGAACAATACAGTAACTGAAATGAAAACTACACTAGAAGGAATCAATAGCAGAATAACTGAGGTAGAAGAACGGATAAGTGACCTGGAAGACAGAATGGTGGAATTCACTGCTGCGGAACAGAATAAAGAAAAAAGAATGAAAAGAAATGAAGACAGCCTAAGAGACCTCTGGGACAACATTAAATGCAACAACATTCGCATTATAGGGGTCCCAGAAGGAGAAGAGAGAAAGGACCCGAGAAAATATTTGAAGAGATTATAGTCGAAAACTTCCCTAACATGGGAAAGGAAATAGCCACCGAAGTCCAGGAAGCACAGCGAGTCCCATACAGCAGAAACCCAAGGAGAAACATGCTGAGACACACAGTAATCAAACTGGCAAAAATTAAAAACAAAGAAAAATTATTGAAAGCAGCAAGGGAAAAATGACAAATAACAGACAAGGGAACTCCCATAAGGTTAACAGCTGATTTCTCAGCAGAAACTCTACAAGTCAGAAGGGATTGGCATGATATACTTAAAGTGATGAAAGGGAAGAACTGACAACCAAGATTACTCTACCCGGCAAAGATCTCATTGAGATTCGATGGAGAAATCAAAAGCTTTACAGACAAGCAAAAGCTAAGAGAATTCAGCACCACCAAACCAGTTCTACAACAAATGCTAAAGGAACTTCTCTAAGTGGGAAACACAAGAGAAGAAAAAGAAAGACCTACAAAAACAAACCCAAAACAATTAAGAAAACGGTCATAAGAACATACATATCAATAATTACCTTAAATGTGAGTGGATTAAATGCTCCAACCAAAAGACACAGGCTTGCTGAATGGATACAAAAACAAGACCCATATATATGCTGTCTAAAAGAGACCATTTCAGACCTAGGGACACATACAGACTGAAAGTGAGGGGATGGAAAAAGATATTCCATGCACATGGAAATCAAAAGAAAGCTGGAGTAGCAATACTCATATCTGATAAAATAGACTTTAAAATAAAGAATGTTACAAGAGACAAGGAAGGACACTACATAATGACCAATGGATCAATCCAAGAAGAAGATATAACAATTATAAATATATATGCACCCAACATAGGAGCACCTCAATACATAAGGCAACTGCTAACAGCTATAAAACAGGAAATCGACAGTAACACAATAATAGTGGGGGACTTAAACACCTCACTTACACCAATGGACAGATCATCCAAACTGAAAATAAATAAGGAAACAGAAGCTTTAAATGACACAATAGACCAGATAGATTTAATTGACATTTATAGGACATTCCATCCAAAAACAGCAGATTACACTTTCTTCTCAAGTGCGCACGGAACATTCTCCAGGATAGACCACATCAATCAAATCAAGACTCAGTAAATTTTTAAGAAAATTGAAATCATATCCAGCATCTTTTCTGACCACAATGCTATGAGATTAGAAATGAATTACAGGGAAAAATACATAAAAAACACAAACACATGGAGGCTAAACAATACATTACTAAATAACCAAGAGATCACTGAAGAAATCAAAGAGGAAATCAAAAAATACCTAGAGACAAATGACAATGAAAACACGATGATCCAAAACCTATGGGATGCAACAAAAGCATTTCTAAGAGGGAGGTTTATAGCTATACAAGCCTACCTCAAGAAACAAGAAAAATCTCAAATAAACAATCTAACCTTACACCTAAGGGAACTAGAGAAAGAAGAACAAACAAAACCCAAAGTTAGTAGAAGGAAAGAAATCATAAAGACCAGAGCAGAAATAAATGAAATAGAAACAAAGAAAACAATAGCAAAGATCAATAAAACTAAAAGCTGGTTCTTTGAGAAGATAAACAAAATTGATAAACCATTAGCCAGACTCATAAAGAAAAAGAGGGAGAGGACTCAAATCAATAAAATTAGAAATGAAAAAGGAAAATTTGCAACAGACACCACAGAGATACAAAGCATCCTAAGAGACTACTACAAGCAACTCTATGCCAATAAAATGGACAACCTGGAAGACATGGACAAATTCTTAGAAAGGTATAACCTTCCAAGACTGAACCAGGAAGAAATAGAAAATATGAACAGACCAATCACAAGTAATGAAATTGAAAATGTGATTAAAAATCTTCCAACAAACAAAGTCCAGGACCAGATGGCTTCACAGGTGAATTCTATCAAACACCCATCCTTCTCAAACTCTTCCAAAAAAACTGCAGAGGAAGGAACACTCCCAAACTCATTCTATGAGGCCACCATCACCCTGATACCAAAACCAGACAAAGATACTACAAAAAAGAAAATTACAGACCAATATCACTGATGAATATAGAGGCAAAAATCCTCAACAAAATACTAGCAAACAGAATCGAACAACACATTAAAAGGATCATACACCATGATGAAGTGGGATTTATCCCAGGGAGGCAAGGATTTTTCAATATATGCAAATCAATCAATGTTATACACCATATTAACAAATTGAAGAATAAAAACCATATGATCATCTCAATAGATGCAGAAAAAGCTTTTGACAAAATTCAACACCCATTTATGATAAAAACTCTCCAGAAAGTGGGCATAGAGGGAACCTACTTCAACATAATAATGGCCATATATGACAAACCCACTGCAAACATCATTCTCAATGGTGAAAAACTGAAAGCATTTCCTCTAAGATCAGGAAAAAGACAAGGATGTCCACTCTTGACACTATTATTCAACATAGTTTTGGAAGTCCTAGCCACGGCAATCATAGAAGAAAAAGAAATAAAAGGAATACAAATTGGAAAAGAAGAAGTAAAACTGTCACTGTTTGCAGATGACATGATACTATACATAGAGAATCCTAAGGATGCCACCAGAAAGCTACTAGAGCTAATCAATGAATTTGGTAAAGTTGCAGGATACTAAATTAATGCACAGAAATCTCTTGCATTCCTGTACACTAATGATGAAAAATCTGAAACAGACATTAAGGAAACACTCCCATTTACCAAGGCAACAAAATGAATAAAATACCTAGGAATAAACCTACCTAGGGAGACAAAAGACCTGTGTGCAGAAAACTATAAGACATTGATGAAAGAAATTAAAGATGATACCAACACATGGAGAGATATACCATGTTCTTCGATTGGAAGAATCAATATTGTGAAAATGACTATACTATCCAAAGCAATCTATAGATTCAATGCAATCCCTATCAAATTATCAATGGCATTTTTTATGGAACTAGAACAAAAAATTTTTAAATCTGTATGGAGACACAAAAGACCCCGAATAGCCAAAGCAGTCTTGAGGGAAAAAAACGGAGCTGGAGGAATCACACTCCGACTTCAGACTATACTACAAAGCTACAGTAGTCAAGACAATATGGTACTGACACAAAAACAGAAACATAGATCAATGGAACAAGATAGAAAGCCCAGAGATAAACCCATGCACCTATGATCAACTAATCTATGACAAAGGAGGAAGGATATACAGTGGAGAAAAGACAGTCTCTTCAATAAGTGGTGCTGGGAAAACTGGACAGCTACATGTGAAAGAATGAAATTAGAACACTCCCTAACACCATACACAAAAATAAACTCAAAATGGATTCGAGACCTAAATGTAAGACTGGACACTATAAAACTCTTAGAGGAAAACATAGGAAGAACACTCTTTGACATAAATCACAGCAAGATCTTTTTTGATCCACTTCCTAGAGTAATGGAAATCAAAACAAAAATAAACAAATGGGACCTAATGAAACTTCAAAGCTTTTGCACAGCAAAGGAAACCATAAACAAGACGAAAAGACAACCCTCAGAATGGGAGAAAATATTTGCAAACGAATCAACGGACAAAGGATTAATCTCCAAAATATATAAACAGCTCATGCAGCTCAATATTAAAGAAACAAACAACCCAATCCAAAAATGGGCATTAGACCTAAATAGACATTCCTCCAAAGAAGACATACAGATGGCCAAGAAGCACATGAAAAGCTGTTCAACATCACTAATTACTAGAGAAATGCAAATCAAAACTACAATGAAGTATCACCTCACACCAGTTAGAATGGGCATCATCAGAAAATCTACAAACAACAAATACTGGAGAGGATGTGGAGAAAAGGAACCCTATTGCACTGTTGGTGGGAATGTAAATTGATACAGCCACTATGGAGAACAGTATGGAGGTTCCTTAAAAAACTAAAAATAGCATTACCATATGATCCAGCAATCCCACTCCTGGGCATATACCCAGAGAAAACCATAATTCAAAAAGACACATGCACCCCAATGTTCATTGCAGCACTATTTACAATAGCCAGGTCATGGAAGCAACCTAAATGCCCATCGACAGATGAATGGATAAAGAAGTTGTGGTACATATATACAATGGAATATTACTCAGCCATAAAAAGGAATGAAACTGGGTCATTTGTTGAGACGTGGATGGATCTAGAGACTGTCATACAGAGTGAAGTAAGTCAGAAACAGAAAAACAAATACCGTATATTAACACATGTATGTGGAACCTAGAAAAATGGTACAGGTGAACTGGTTTGCAGGGCTGAAGTTGAGACACAGATGTAGAGAACAAACTTATGGACACCAAAGGGGGAAAGCCACGGGGGCGGGGTGGGGTGAGGATGGTGGTGTGATGAATTGGGCGATTGGAATTGACATGTATACACTGATGTGTATAAAATTGAGGACTAATAAGAACCTGCTGTATAAAAAAAATTGTGAAAGATTCTTTAATGGTATGGGAAGATTATTATGATATAGTAAATGAAAAGGTTACAAAATGGTATGTACAGTTTAACTTCACTCTTATTAAGATAATACATAATATGTATATGCAAAAAAAAAAAATGACCCAAAAGTTAAAAATTATGTCTGAGTATTCAACATTATGGGTTGTTTACTTTGTGCTTCTCCTCCTCTCTTCTTCCCCATGATTTTCTATAACATCCTGTCTTATTTTTTACTAAGAAAAAGGAAGAATGATTTAAAAATTCATTAAGATGTTAAGATGTGGAGACACACACACACACACACACACAGGAATACTACTCAGCCATAAAAAAGTATGGAATTTTGCCATTTGCAGCAATGCAGATGGCCTTGGAGGGTATTATGCTAAGTGAAATAAGTCAAAGACAAATACTGTATGATACCACTTATATGTGAAATCTAAAAAAATAGAACGAACTAGTGGATTTAACAAAAATGCAGACTCAAAAGCATAGAGAACTAGTGGTTACCAGTGGGGAAAGGGAAAGGGGGAGGGGAAATATAGGGGGAGGGGATTAAGAGGTACAAACTACTGTGTATGAAGTATGCTACAAGGATATATTGTACAACATGGGGAATATAGCCAATATTTTATAATAACTATAAGTGGAGTATAACCTTTAAAAATTGTGAATCACTATATTGCACACTTGTAACATACATAATATTGTATATCAACGATACTTCAGTTTTTTAAAAAGATGTTATTTTTGCCTGTTAGTAAAGGCAAAGATGATTTCAAATGCAATACACAGTATTGGTAAGAATTTGGGGTAAATGAGCATGCACAAAATGTATGCTGCTAATAGTATAAATTGTTACTAATGTCATTGGCACTGGCAACACAAATCAAAAGCCTTAAAAACAGAAGTATTTTCACTTCTAGGGGTTAAGGAAATCATTAGGGATGGATACAAAAAATGCATATATAAACTCAAATGTCCATTTTTAGGTTCCTGGTTAAATAAATTACACCTGTATGGGCAATATATGTATTAAAAATCACATTGCAAGATACTTACTGACATAGAGGCCAGTATATTAATGGCAAAACAGCCAATATTGTCCCATATAGTACTGATTTAATATGAAAATGTATGTTTCCTAAGGCTAACATAACAAATTACCACAAACTGGATGGCTTAAAACAGCTGAAATTTATTCTACCACAGTTCAGGCCAGAAGTCCAAAATCAAGGTGTTGGCAAGGCTGGTTCCTTCTGGAGGCTGTGGAGGAGAATCTGTTCATGCTTCTCTCCTAGCTTCTGGTGGTTGCTGGTAATCCTTGGTGTTCCTTGGCTTGTAGCTGCACAGCACCAATCTCTGCTTATTGCCTCGTGGCCCTATCCCTTGTGTTTCTCATGTCCTCTCCTCTTCTTATAAGGACAAGAGTCATTGGATTTAGGGCCCACCCTATCTAGTATGACTGCATCTTAACTAATTTTATCTGCCAAGATCCTATTTCCAATTAAGGCCACATTCTGAGATTCTGGGTTGACATGCATTTTTGTAGGACACTATTCAACCCACTACATGTATATAACATACATATAAAAAGATTGGATAGCTACATGAACAGTATTTCAGGGTGGGTTTATGGATTATTTAAATTTTTTTTGTTTTTCTGCATTTTAAAATAAATAGCTTACTGTACTGAAGTTGCATTTATGTAGAGATTAAGTTCTTAATTTATTGAATGAGGTGAACATTACTTGTAGTCAAAAATTACTCTCCCCCCAAACCACTTTTTTCCCTCCTACAGCTCAAAATATACAGAATACATCATTTTATACATAGTGTATCTTCTCTCAAAATCATCCAACACAGCCAATTCTTCCTCCAGCAGTGGAACATATTACTGATCCTCTGGGTGAGCACCAGATGAAGCTGTTGACTTAGTTTAGTATATTTTACAAAAAAGAAAGGTTTTCTAAAGCATGGCAGTATAGTTGAATGTGTTCAAGTTAAATGAGGGGTGATGAGACTCCACTGTTCTACTTTTGTAGTTTGAGGAAAAACAAATTTCTTTCATATTTATTAAAAAAACACTGCAAACAACAGTGATGAATTAGGAAAGTCTCTAAGACCAAGGGAAAAAATAATTACTGATCTTCAAAATGGACTTCTTTAAGAGGTTAGGTATATCTCTGGGTCTTTCGGGATTTTTAAAGGTCCAGGGGAAGAAAACTTCGGGAAATAATAATATTGTGGATATAATTATAGCCAACTTCTGTCTCTTAAAAATTCTTCCACTTTCCTTTTAAAGATTTATGACTATGGTTTCCTTCATAACTAGAATAAGATAAATTATATATAAAAATAAAAAAACATTGTCATGTACAGAGGCTGACATCATGGGTAGTCAAAGAATATGTTTAATAAAAAATAATTAAACTTCCATTTGCTCTATAGAACATCATAGAAAGTAATTTAATAAATTACAAATGACTTTTTAAGACGTTTGCTCAACTACAGAAAGCAAATTCAGACTACACAAAACACAACTGGTAAATATTGCAATGTCCAAAAGAAAAATTGGACTAAGACTTGAATCATGAAACCTGAAACAAGGGCTATAAATACAAGGCAATAACAGCTATAATTCTTTTAGTAACTACCAACACATACTTGGATATCCTTTCAACTGCAACTTTAGTATTATGTAATTCTACTGATTTCTTTTCTTATAACCCTTAACTTTACACAACCATGTTTGCATGTTTTTTTAAGCTGATAGCTGGACAACTTTTCCCCAATCAGTACTAGATAGAAGTGTCTTGAAACCCAAGAGAATGTTTAAAGTTAATACTAGCCTTAATGCTTTGAAAACTGCAACTGCCTTATTACATAGAAAGAGAATCACTAAGATGTTAACCAAATTCATTTGATCATAATTAGGAAAATACTTTATCTCATAAATTTGATATAAATTAGATTTTAGTGACAAGATCTAGGGCTTTTTTCCCCTTTATTTTAAATTGGAGACAGAAAGGAATGAAGATCATGTGGGTATAACTAGGGGGAGAGAAGGGAAATGTGGATGGTGCTGAAATACTTTACCGGCAAACTAAGTTAACTGTGTTTGAAAAACTTTGGCTATCTCATAGGTGTATTCTAGTTAAACAAAGGTGCAATACTGCAAAGGGAAGATACTAAATATGTAATATATCATTTTCATGATGAAGAATTACTACCCACTTCTCCTGGAAGGGCATTATAGTGACTATTGCTAAGACATTGCATAAAGGACTATCAATTCAAAGTACTATTTTGGGAAAATACAAAAATCAATACAATCCCAATGGAACTTATATAATTTTGTAAATACATATAACACTGTCTCTCTAATAAGGGGTTAGTTATTTTACATACAGAAACATAATTTACTGGTAAAGGTCTTGGAAAATCCAATATACTTGCTTAATTCATGACAAAGCAATAGAGTTCCATCAAAACATACTAAAAGTTATTTTTTCTCTGGGAGAGAAGTGGGGTACTTTTCCCCTCGCAAACTTTATCACTGACTTATTTTTAAGTACCAGAAAAACGCTAACACTTGTCTCTCCTTAGGATGTAAATGATATTTTATTTCCAATTCAGTTCTAATTGCTTTAAATGTATATGAAGGTGAACCTGGACCTCTACCTTGTCAGAATAATAGCAGCTTTAGCAGGAGAAATTGTATCACAAATCAAACAGACAAATTTTACATGGTAAAGGGTTCTAAGAAATTGATCAGAAGCCTTTGGCTTCATTTTTTGTGGTTCATAGGAGTAACGTATATTTTTTCGAGATTATTCAAAGTGCATTTTCAAAATGGGCAACTCAGTATATTTAATATAAACTGATAACCCAACACTGATTCTGGGCAACATTTAGTTTGCTTATACGTAGAAACTCAAAATGAATTGAGACTATCTGCATATTACTTTACCCTATTATCTGTTAATTCCGGAATATTTCCATGACGTAAAACACAAATAGAAATCTACACAAATAAAGCAAACAAACAATTTCTTTTACATGAAGTATGCTGTGTTGAAAGTTCTTTTCAGTGGCATTTCATGAGTTTGCCTTTTCTGAACCCTGGAAACAGACATTACTCATCTGAGACAATTATTTCTAATAGGAGGCCAAACTTTGAAGAGCTGAAACTAAATATGTCTAGAGGGTGCCAAAGTTACATGACACAGGATTATTTCATGACTTTACTGATTTTAAGAGTTAAGCTCAGCAAAAAGCAAGTCATATTTCTTGCCAGATTAACATGATATATAGGATGTGTTTAAAAAACCCCTGAAAACAAGTACAGAATTAGAAACGAATGTAAACTTCCTAAACTAACTCAGCTGAGGTAACAGGTAGCCAGTTAAATTGGCTGATTGGGAAACTTATTTCTTCTTTAAAACACACTTGTACCTGAATTGGAAATATCAGCAGTGCATCACAACACTAGAGCATTTTCATGTAATTAAAGCAATGGATGGTGATGTAGATTCTACAGCTTTCATGACATTCATTAGCTGCCCAAATTATTGCTGAGTTTTGATCTGTAAATTATAGGTGTCAAGGAGGCTGTAAAACTATATTCAAATTAAATCAGTAATATGCATAAAGTATTCTGTGTTCACTGCAAATATATTAAATATACAACTCTTATTGAGCATAATTTTCATAAAATTAACCCCCAACAAAATTATAATGCCTTTGTTGTAATTTTACACCTTTATGTATTTGATAGTACATACGAGTTCAGAAACTTATGAATCTTAAGAAATATTACATGCAAAACGTCTCTGAAAGCAGTTTGCACTTCTAAACAAATAACTGAAATGTTCAGTCAGTAAGTTATTGATGCACTCAACACTGGGGTATTTACAATTAATAATTAAAGAAAAAAAATCCAAAATCAGTTCATAATTTAAGTGCAGTCTGGGAATCAGTCTTCATTACTAGAATCTGAATCCTCAGATGACGATGGTGTACTATCAGATCCAGATGAAGCATCAGCTTTCTCTGAACCCTCATCTGTGCTGTTTTCATTGAGAGGACTCGGTTCAGTTCCCCCTTTGTCTTCCTGATCTCCAACTCTGGAATCTTCTTCCTTTACTTCTACAGACTTAGATGAGCCTAAGTCACTGTTTTTATTTTTCTGTACATCAAAAGTATTGGACTGGGACAAAGTTGGAATATGAAGATTAAGGCCTGGAGTGAGAAGCATCCCTGGATAAAGTATATTAGATAGTAATAGTGGGTTAAGAGCTAACGGGTTGGCAGCTGCAGCTGCAGTTAATGCAGCAGTAGAGGATGTTGAAGGAGAACTTGACACAGAGCTTTCACCACCATTCTCTGAATTTTGGCTCTCTGTCCTTTCTTTTTTTCCTTCTAGCTCCGTAGAGTCATTTCCCTTTTTTTCTTCTGTTCCAGATTCTGTAGGCTTTGTCAGGAGTCCTCCCATGCCCAACAGACTTGGCAATCCAGTCATTCCTGACAGCAGCATGGGGAACATGGCAGCCACGTTTTTAGCTTCTCCTCCAGAAGAAAGGCCAGCAGGCATTCCCATCAGCCCTGCAGTTACTTGCAGTGACTGCAAGTTTTGTAGGTTTTGTTGTAAGGCCTGAAGAGTTGTGAGGTCCACACCTGGAAGTAATCCATTGGCTAATAAAGGATTGCCTGAAATACTGGTGGCAGTTGCAGCTGCTGCTGCTGCAGTGGCCTTTGCAATTCCACTTTTAGGCCGTCTCCCTCGCCTGCTTACTTCCTCTCTCACAACGGGACCAGTGAGAATACGTTCATACATACTTTCTGGAAGAAATCCCTAAAAAAAAAAATCCATCAATAATAACCATTTTCAAATAAAATCAATAGCTATTAGTTTGTGATACAAATAAGCTATTAAAAATAGGTAATCATTCATAAACTTATTCTGTATTGATATAACCAATTACGAGAGAGATAACCCAATTTCATCTTAGTATAAGTAGTGGCTTGAAACAGCTCTTTTTCTCATTTTATCTTAAGAGGGCAGAAAGAGGTCTCTGGCCCTCTTTTATACTGTGAGGCATAAGTTAGTAGAATAGTTCTGGAAAACAGAAGGTCCGAAGAAATTTTTTCATGAGGGTTACTACTGCCATGCCTTTACATTTTTCACATCACCAATTGCTCTAGAAGACTAAAGGAGTGCCCCTCTTCTAATCTGGAAGAACAATAAGCAAAGGACAGAAGAAGTAAGTAAAGATTAAAATGAGATGCTTCATATGACTCTTTCCTGACTATCACTTTGGGAGTAAAGGAGACAGAGCCAAACCGAAAAAGATAATCGACAGGGGGGAAAAATCACTTGGCTCAGAACAGCAGTAGCACCTGCAGACTGGGAAGCACCAAGTCCAGGGCAATGGAGGGCAACCTATGCTACTTTCTTGAAATTCTCCCATGATTTTCTCAGGCTCAAAACTCCTAGAAGTAAAAAACAAACAAATGAACGAAAATTCCTAAAAGTTTTAGGAGTTTAGAACCACTAGACCAGCACTGTCTAATAGAAATAATGTAAGCCACGTATGTAATTTAAAATTTTCCAGTAGCCACAATTAAAAAAAGGTAAAATACGTGACACAAATTTTAGCAATATAGTCTATTTAACATAACAAAAACACTGCCATTTCAATATGTCATCTATGAATATTATTGAGATATTTTATATTCATTTTTCCAAACTAAGCCTTCAAAATCCAGAAACAGTGCTTCACACTTACAACACCTCCTACTTCAGACTAGCCAAATTTCAAGTGCTCAATAGCCACATGTGCCTGGTGGCTACCATTTGTGACACTGTAGCTCTAGACAGTGGTTTAAAAGACTCTCATGGGACTATTTTAAAATTTTGTTTTGAACTGATCAACTTATTTGTTCTCTTTACAAAAGCATTAGGGTTCACTACAGAAAACACAACAAAAAAATACAAATAAAAATATCATCCATAGTTTCACTGTTCAGAGATAACCACTGCTAACATTTCAGGATGTGTGCTTCCATCTTCCCCTTGTGCATATAAACAGATTTTACAATTCTCTTCACCTCTTTTCTAAAATAAAAAAAAAAAAAAATAGAATCATACTGAACATAGGTTTACTGCCTGTCTTTTTTATTTAGACACCTGTAGACATAATAGCTATTATTTATTCAGCACTTACCACATGGTTAGGCTTTGATACTCCAAGAGCTTAACTACTACCCCATTTAACAACACTGTGAACTTTTTCTCCCTTGTCATTAGATGTTCTTTTAAGATATAATTTTTAAAATAGTTGCAGTTTTTCAATATACTGATGGACCATTGGTATATTTCCAATTTTTATTACTGTATTATGATGAATAACCTTACATATATCTATCTTTCCCCATCTTTGCTTTCTTAATATGCCTTTTAATCAATCAATCAATCAATTAATTAGGCCACGCTGTGCAGCACATGGGATCTTAATTTCCCAACCAGGGATTGAACACATGCCCCATGCAATGGAAGCACAGAGTTCTAACCACTGGACCGCCAGAGAATCCCGCCCCTGCCACCCAGTATCTTTGACTATTCATTGTGGTATTGCTCAAATAGTATCTTAGAGATTAAATAAACACAAATCAGCATATATTGATTCTGCATTCTAACTCAACAGCATCTGAGAAATCTGTAACATATTCTGCAAAACAAAAATTATGAACTAAAAAATACCTTCACATATTCTTGGAATATTTTGTTAATTTTTAAAAATAAATTTATTTTTGGCTGTGTTGAGTCTTCGTTGCTGCACATGGGCTTCTCACTGTCGTGGCTTCCCTTGTTGCAGAACATCGGCTCTAGGCGCGTGGGCCTCAGTAGTTGTGGCACATGGGCTCAGTAGTTGTGGCACATGGGCTTAGTTGCTCCATGGCATGTGGGATCTTCCTGGGCCAGGGAGCGAACCTGTGTCCCTTGCATTGGCAGGCAGATTCCTAGCCACTGCGCCACCAGGGAAGCCCTATTTTGTTAATTTTTAACTTAAAATTTAATCTAAGTTATAATTAAATGGCATCTAATTTTAAAAATGATGTCTGAATTGTTATTTATGAAATACTCACAGACTGCTTAACAACATCTCCCCATTCAGGAGCTACTCCATATTCTGTATTTTCTTTCAGGAACCGACATAAATCTTTCAGAGGGGGAGCAAAGGCACCTCCAACCTATAAATGAAAAACAGATCGTTAGACACTTAAAAGCACTATTAAATATGAAGACATTTCTTGCTTTTATTCTGTGCTGTACAGAGTTTATTTTTTTAAAACACATGTATTCGTTGAACCACTTTTGACAATCTTTATTACATTAAAAAGGACTACCACAATCCACAAGAACTATTAATATACTATATAAACATGTGCTAATGTAAATTTTAAATGTCTTTCTTTCTTTAAAATTAATTAATTAATTTTGGCTGCATTGGGTCTTTGTTGCTGCGGGCAGGCTTTCTCTAGTTGCGGCGAGTGGGGGCTACTCTTCGTTGCGGTGCGCAGGCTTCTTACTGTGGTGGCTTCTCTTGTTGCGGAGCACGGGCTCTAGGTGTGCGGGCTTCAGTAGTTGTGGCATGTGGGCTCAGTCGTTGTGGCTCGTGGGCTCTAGAGCGCAGGCTCAGTAGTTGTGGTACATAGGCTTAGTTGCTCCGCAGCATGTGGGATCTTCCTGGACCAGAGATTGAACCTGTGTCCCCTGCATTGGCAGGCGGATTCTTAACCACTGTGCCACCAGGGAAGTCCCTTAAATGTTTTTGAGTTACTGGAACAGTAAAATAAATAACTACCATTTACTGTGAAATTACTATGTTGGGTAGGCAGTGTAGCCTAGTTAAGAGTATACCCTTCGGAGTCAGACTTACCACCTACATGAACTAGGGTATATCAGTAAATCTCTCTGAACCTCAGTTTTCTGATCTGCAAAATGGAGATAACAACACCTCCCTCATAGGGTTTTATGAAGATAATTCAAGTGCCTCAGCAAAGGTTCTGGCACATAATAAATATAAGCTATTATTATTATTATCATATTACCAACTATTGTGCTAAGGACTTTAGAGTACATAAGTTATTTTAGTACTCGCTACATCCATTTGAGAAAGTATTATTTCTATTTTTCAAATGAAGGAACTAAGCCTCAGAGAAGTTATACAAGTTGCCTAAAGCTAGCTAGTAAGTGTTAGGATCAGCTTTCAAACTCAGGTCTCAAAAGCCCATACACTTATCTATTATGTAAACTGATACCCTAAAAGTATAAAAATATACATATCCCTTTAAATGTTTAAATGATTTGAACCTACCAATTTAATGTTCCTTTGGAGTCTAAAGACACTTCTTGAATAATTCCTTTTTCCACACCTTTTTGAATGAATACATACTATATCTTGTTAGAATATAGACAGGGTTTAATATGGCTAGTTATAATACCTATAGGTATTCTTATCTAGTATTTCCTATAATCTTTACTTAGCCTCTCAAGTTTCTGTTGCCATCTCCTTTTTATTATGACCTTCATTAAGCTCCAGTTTAAACTGGAGGCCCTCTGTATGGTTTATGGGGATTCAGCAAGTGGATCTTTTCCTTAGTAACTGATCAATCCTCAAGTCTGCACTCTAGAAACTCAGAACAATAAAGAAATCTACAAACTAAAGGAAATGAACAGGACTTTTATCAGGTTACCAACAATGAAAAATAAAATTTAGGGTGTTTAATGTTAAACCTAACAAGTAAAAATTTAAAAAATGGTTCCATTTCCTTAAAACTGGCTAAGAGAAATTTATTCATATCTAGAAATGCTAATTTCATTATAAGATGAAGTGCAAAGATTTGTAACACAATCTATGCAAGCATAAAATTAAGTAAAATGCAACTAAAATGTCATCTTGTTCTTCCCCTAATACATCTATGACATCACTTTAAAGCACTAACAAAGCTGAATAAGCTATCTCTACAAAATTGGGGAAAAATCAGTATTAATTTTAATGAGTTAGTGCATACGATAATATTAAGACAATTGTTATTTTAAAAGTAGTTTTCTTCCAATTTCAATATTTCTTCTGAGAAAGTCAAATGAGTTCATGTATTTTTTTTTTTTAATTTAATTTAATTTATTTATTTTTGGCTGTGTTGGTTCTTCGTTTCTGTGCGAGGGCTTTCTCTAATTGCGGCAAGTGGGAGCCACTCCTCATCGCGGTGCGCGGGCCTCTCACTATCGCGGCCTCTCCCATTGCGGAGCACAGGCTCCAGACGCGCAGGCTCAGTAATTGTGACTCACGGGGCTAGTTGCTCCGCGGCATATGGGATCTTCCCAGACCAGGGCTCGAACCTGTGTCCTCTGCATTGGCAGGCGGATTCTTAACCACCGCGCCACCAGGGAAGCCCGAGTTCATGTATTTTTATACTAGCAGTGAGGTCATTTAACAGAGAGCAAGACAGAACTAGGGAATTAATGTGACCTATGTAGGGTAATTTAATTTGTGAGTGAAGGAACTCAATGAGAAGTTTGCTGTTTTTACTCTGAGGCCATTTCTTCTTTCTTACTTATTTTGTTGCTTGCTCATCAGAATAGAAAACAATAAAAATGTCAAAGCTATGAACTTACAAAAGGGTGCCACAAGTGTTCTATCATTTACTTTAGGAGGTAAAAGAGACATATACCAATCCAAACATAAAACAGACACAATTTGGGAAAACAAATGTTGAGCCACATTTGGTTCAGAAATAGACTTTGGAAAAACCTGTTACCATTCATCAATCAATAAAGCAAGAAGGTAAACACAGGGATACTATTAGTGTATAAGGTACCTTTGTTTAAGACATTTTATTTCCATCTATCAGAAAATTATGTAATATGCCCATTTTGATAGAACGAGGCACTTAACAGCCAAATGATGGAAAATCACGTGATAAATATATAAATCTATAATGGCCATGATGAGAATAGTGTCCCCTTTTCAACAGAGTTTCTCGACTTTTGCACTACAGACATTTTGGACTGGTGTTGTAGGGGTTGGCCCCTGTGCTGCAGGAGGCGTAGCAGCATTCCGGGCCTCTATCCACTAGATGCCACTAGCATCCTTCCCCTGCTCACCACCTCCCCAACACCCACCTCCTTACTCCAAAGTTGTGACTACCGAAGATGTTTCCAGACGTTGCTAAACGTCCCCTGGAGGACAAAGTGCCCCCTTTTGAGAACCACTGACTTACATGTAGTGCTCTTGCTCAGGGCCACTGCTTAGGCACAGATAATGTAAACTAACTTACTTATTTCATTCAACAGCTTAGACGAAGATGTGGGATTTGAAATTAGACTGCATAAAATTGTAGTCCATGTCTTTTCCCGCAAATCTTCTACATTTAACCCAACCAGGTCTGTTAGAAAATACTGCATAATGAAGTAGTGTTCTAGAGATCTCTTAAGCAGTGAATCAACATGAAAAATTAACAACAAATATATAAATACCTTTCTGGCATTTCTTCTGTTAATCAGCTGAACACGTTCTTCTCCAGTGAGACTATTCACATCTAGTTTATTGGGGTTTCTGCAACGATGCCTTTTTTGCTTGGGTCTCCCCTCATGGAGCTGCATTCTCTAAAATACATGGACAAAGGAATGGCTTGAAAATCTAACTGTGCAACTAGTACAAATAAGCTGATCCAAGAAATTTAGTCATATAAAATTGAAGATACGTTATAGATAAGATATATTAATACAGTTGACCCTTGAATAGCATGGGTCTGAAATGTGCAGGCTCACTCATATGTGGATTTTCTTCAATAAATACGTACTACAGGACTACACGATCCATGGCTGACTGCACCCAGGGATGCGGAACTGAGGACACGGAGGGCTAACTGTAAAGTCATACTCAAATTTTTGGCTGTGGGGGTGGCATGCATCAGTACTTCTGACAACCATACTGTCCAAGGGTCAACTGTTTATATTATATATTGAAGATTTATATTATATCATATATATTCTATCACATATCTTCAATAGATCATATTAAAGAATTTACCCCATAGCTATATGTTAAAAATATTTAAGGTTTAAATATTTTTATATTTATTAATAAAAATGCTGAATAAGACAGTGTTACATGAACCTTTTCCTCAAATTATATATTTGAAAAATTATTCAAGGCAATTATTAATAATGATCAGTATTATCTTTCTGTATGAAAGTAGGCTCCTGAAATGAGGAGGACATTGCTAGTTCTTTCCTTAAATGCCCTCAAAGATCACTGTATTTCTAGAGTGTTATTTGAAGGAGTTATCAATAATGCTGGAAGAGCTTCCTCTTTACATTTTCTCCTGATGAATTTCACGTGAAACATCAGATTTTCTCAGTGCTCTGATAGCATTTATATGTGTACTAGTGGCTTTCATTTCTCTTCATCTCACTAATAAACTTTCTTATCTCTTTTCACATAATCCTCACAATACTCAAAGATATTATTCTTTTCTAAAAAAATGTATTCATTTATTTTGGCTGCTCTGGGTCTTCATTGCGGCGTGCAGGCTCTAGAGTGCGCGGGTGGGCTGTACAGCACGCGGGCTCAGTAGTTGCGGTGCGCAGGCTCTCTAGTTGCGGTATGTGGGATCTTAGTTCCCCGACCAGGGATCAAACACGGGCCGCCCTGCGTTGGGAGCACAGAGTCTTCACCACTCGACCACCAGGGAAGTCTCCCAAAGATATTATTCTTATTTTACAAATGGGAATCAAGGCTCAGAGAAGATACCTTCCTCAAGGTCATGCAGCTAGCAGGTGGCAATAAAAACTCTATCAAACCATGCTGCTCACCTCTGTTAACAACTGTTAACAAAGTAAGGCTTGATGTCTGTAGTCATCTCTAAACAATTACAAATTCCAACAGACTAAAGCTCAAACTCTTCAGCATGGCATACCAGTCCCATCACAGCCTGGACTGAATTCATCTTTTCTAACCAATTACTATTACCCCACTCATTCCCTCACATACTCTGGAATATCAGACTAGTTACTGTTTTATGACTATATCCTTTTTAGACTCTCTTCATAATTGTTCTATAATGCCTAGAGTATCCTCCTCTTATCCTGCCTAGAATAAGTAGGCATTTGACCAGTATTAACCTGGTCAAATGCCTACTTATTCTTTTATCATCCACCAGTCATGTCAGCTCTATTTTCTATCTTTTCCCAGATACTCTGCCTGGGCAGAGTAATTATTCTTTTATCAGTTTCCATGGCAGTTTATACATACCACTGGTATAGTACATATACCACATTATGATCATTTTGTTGTAGAGATATCACAGCAAAGTGTGAGATCCAATATACCATTAATGTAAAGTGCCCTTGGAAATCATACCAGTTGTTATCTTGTATTCTGTACTCCAACAAATGCTACTTATAACAATGTTTTAAAATCTTAATAATAAAGTTATATAAAAAATTAGGACAAAAGGTTTATTTGCAGGGAAAATGATGAACTCCTATAAGTTAAAAAAAAAAGTAATAAAGATTCCTTTGCAGTGGAAAGAGAAAGGTATGACAATCTTCAGAGACTAGAGTATAACTGCCATGAGGGCAAGAACTTTATATTGTTCACTGTTTTATCCTAAATCCCTTTAAATAGTAACTAGCACATAATAGTTGCTCAATAAAAATTTACTGACTGAATAAACAGTATTTTCTAACATGTTAATAAGTATAGGGTTAAACTAACAATTCTCATTATTTTTAGAATTGCAATACTCATTTTATGATTGCTCACCTTACTGACAACCCTTCCCCTCATAATTACAAGAGCTTTATTTGGTGCTTTTTTTTTTAAATCAAAAGAATTAACAGAAAGTTTATTTGAGAATTTGTGGCATCTTTTGAAAAAATTAGGGATATGAAAGGCATTCAAAAGCCAAGACTGAGGCTCCCTATTTTAGACTACCAGGTTATCTCTTGAGGATGATAATAGCAATGTAAAATATTAAACTAAATATATATTACAGATACAAGTATATAAAAATATATATTACAGTCACATTCTAGGGACTGGAGCTTCTGTGGTTCTTTTGCATGAAAAAATAAGGTAATGAATTTTTTTGTTAATAAAATAACAATCACTTTACCTTTATATAGCACTTTTTAGTCTCCAAAAGACTTTCATTTTTAATTTTTTAAATCACTGACTCAGTAAATATTTACAAGGAGCTAGATACCATCCCCTGTAGCAGGAATTACGTGCTAAGTCCTGGGGATACAAGGTGAATAGGACAGCCCTTAAGAAGTTCATGGGGTAGGGGACGACTTCAATGGGTTATCCAATTAATCTTCATAATGGAAGCAGATAGAACAAACCCACTAACTTCATTGTATAGAGGATATGCCATTACTCTTTTACCTTCTAAAATATATAGAAACATCAAGGGAGACTGATACAAAATTTGGTACATCAGCATCTGACAGTAAAGCATTACAAACTTAAATAATAGATTTCTACGAGTAAGAAAGACATACGCCCATGAGGTAGTGAGTAGAAAGTATTTCAGAGGATAAGAAAAATGCATATTAATATATCTGTTCTCCTCTTTGACTAATATAAACCATGCATCTGACAAGAACCAGAAGGTGTATTCTTATGAGATCTTAAGTGTAGCAGTTTGAACAGTGGATTTAAGACTTATTAGCTGTGTGGCCTTGCACTATTTATTGGGTTGGTCAAAAGGTTCATTTGGTGTTTTCCATAAGATGGCTCTAGTAGCACTTAGTTGTCTTTACTTCATTCGAAACAATTTCGTTAGACTGTATTGTGACAGCTGTCATATCAGCGTGCATTTAAAAAAAAAACTTATCAAAATTGGTGAATTTTTGCGTAGCCATTTTAATACTGAAGGTGGAAGAAAAAAAGCAACATTTTCGGCATATTAAGCTTTATTATTTCAAGAAAGGTAAAAACACAACCGAAACACAAAAACATATTTGTGCAGTATATGGAGAAAGGGCTGTGAGTGATCGAACGTGTCAAAAGTGGTTTGCGAAGTTTCGTGCCGGAGATTTCTCGCTGGATGGTGCTCCATGGTCGGGTAGACCAGTTGAAATTGATAGTGATCAAATTGAGACATTAACTGAGAACAATCAACATTATACCATGCGGGAGACAGCGGACATACTCAAAATATCCAAATCAAGTGTTGAAAATCATTTACACCAGCTTGGTTATGTGAATCGCTTTGATGTTTGGGTTCCATGTAAGTTAAGCAGAAAAAACCCTTCTTGATCGTATTTCTGCATGTGATTCTCTACTTAAACGTAATGAAAACGTTCCATTTTTAAAACAAATTGTGACAGGAGATGAAAAATGGATACTGTACAACAATGTGGAACAGAAGAGATCGTAGGGCAAGTGAAATGAACCACCACTAACCACACCAAAGGCTGGTCTTCATCCAAAGAAGGTGATGCTGTGTATATGGTGGGATTGGAAGGGAGTCCTCTATTATGAGCTCCTTCTGGAAAACCAAACGATTAATTCCAACAAGTACTGCTCCCAGTTAGACCAACTGAAAGCAGCACTCAATGAAAAGTGTTCGGAATTAGTCAACAGAAAGCACATAATCTTCCATCAGGATAATGCAAGACCGCATGTTTCTTTGATGACCAGGCAAAAACTGTTGCAGCTTGGCTGGGAAGTTCTGATTCATCCACCATATTCACCAGACATTGCATCTTCAGATTGCCATTTATTTTGGTCTTTACAAAATTCTCTTAATGGAAAAAATTTCAATTCCTTGGAAGACTATAAAAGGCACCTGGAAGAGTTCTTTGCTCAACAAGATAAAAAGTTTTGGGAAGACGGAATTATGAAGTTGCCTGAAAAATGGCAGAAGGTAGTGGAACAAAATAGTGAATATGTTGTTAAATAAAGTTCTTGGTGAAAATGAAAAATGTGTCTTTTATTTTTACTTAAAAACCGAAGGCACTTTTTGGCCAACCCAATATTTAAAATTTCAGTATTTCCATTTCTTTATAAAGTTATAATGATGCCATTCTGATAAAGTTAGGGGGTGTTAAATTAGGTAATCCATGCTAAGTATAAAGCCAAGCACACAGCTAAGTCTCAATAAATGTTTACTATGATCATTTTTATTATTTTAAAACAAACTATTTGTGGGAAAAGATTGCAAGTTTTGTAACTTTACAATATTCATTGGGTCTATGATAGTACTCTGTATATGAGAGGTGATTTTTATTACTTAAACACTTATTGAATGCAGAATGGAAAAATGGAAAATGATATTGTATTGTATCGAAAGATAGTCATTATTTTTTTCTGCTAATTTTCCTAAATCTTGGGCAGAACACATAAGTGGGTGAGAATTTATGCTTCATCATTATAGGTGTGACCAATCATAGAAGTAAAATATACCAAGTTTTATAAGGCATCACCTACAGGAATAAAAGCTCCTAAATCTTCCACATAACCTGGGTGCTCCTTAAGCCATTTTTCCAAATCCTTTCTCTTCGGTGCATCATCGCCTGCAAGTCTTGTCCCATCTTTAAGATTAATAACTGGAACGGGACTTTCTGTATCAGGAATTCCTTGAGGTTGAGTATAGGATAGTGCTGGATTTATCCCTGTAGAAATCTGTGAGGTGGTTAAGCCTAAAGTAACCTGTAGAAAAACATCAAATGACAATTTTATTTCCATGCTTTAGCATTCTGATTTTGGTCCAATGAAGCAATTCGTTTTGAAGAGGAAAAAAAAAGTTGTTTAAAGGTCAGCTAAATCTTTCAAATTTAAAATTTTCATGAATCTTAGCCAGTGCTGGATTCTACTGAGATACAATCTAAAGCTATATAGTATACTCCTAATTTTCTAATTATCTTTATTATTCTACAAAACATTCACAAACAGCAATATGTATATTTACTAGAATTGAATTTTGGACTCAAGGATCAGTAGTTTTTAAGCATTACTTTACTTACATGATTAGGTGGTTTATTTCTGTTGAAAAAGAGGATGTCAACACCTTCTACATTCTTCCTCCTTCCCCGCCTTTTTTTGACTACAGGCTGGTTGTCTAATAAAACTCCATTGGCACCAAGGGTTGACTGAATGGGAGTACCTAACAAATTAAAAATGCAAAAGAGTGATAAAAATCTAGTTCTTAAATTAAACGTAATTACTTTTCTAAATACATAGACATTTTGCGGGGGTTGGGGAGGGATGGAGTGGGAGTTCGAGATTAGCAGATACAAACTATTATATAGAGAATGGATAAACAACAAGGTCCTACTGTATAGCACAGGGAACTATATTCAGTATCCTGTGATAAACCATAATGGAAAAGAATATGAAAAAGAATGTATATATATGTATAACTGAATCACTTTGTTGTATAGCAGAAATTAATATAACATTGTAAATTAACTATACTCCAATAAAATAGAATAAAATAAATAATTAATGCTTGTAATGATACTCATGATCAAAGAAAAAGTTTATTTAAAAAAATACATAGAAATTTAGTTCTTATTTTACAAGCAGTCAGACAAAATCAAGCAATTCTTGGATTAAAAATACCACCTCATTTCTCATTTAAAAACCAGGAGAATTGTAATCTAGGTCTCTTTCAAGTTGTGACTTGTCTCCTCAAATTTTTCCTCTGGATAGTCACACATCTTTTCTTTTGTCCCCTTTTCGAGGAAGAACCATGCCTTTCTCATGTACAAGACAAACCTTTCCCCCTTTTTTGAACCCATTAATCCCTACTTTTTCTAAAAGTTTGTTTTATCATTTATCTTTGTTTTTTTGTGCCAAAATATCTTACTCTACATTAGATTCTTATCAACTTAAAAACATGGCCCAACTCAAATAAAAAATAAACTTCTTTCGGCTTTTTCATAACTTTCAAAACTTTTGAAAAGTTGGTTGCTATTATGCTCCCCTTTCTCATGACAACCTCACTCCTCAATTCCCACAGTCCACTCCTGCCCCAGCCTATTTAAGGTATTTTCTTTAAGACCACCACTGTTTCTTGCCAAATTAAACTGACCCTTCTCACTCTTCATTTCAGTAGGCACTCACTAAAAAATGTTTGTAAGAGGTATGAATGAAACAGTACCATGCATTCATTTTTTTCCTAATAAATAAATACACATTTATCAAACAGCTATGTACAAAGCACTATGATGATTCAAAGGTAAGACACAGTTCCTGTCCTTAAAGAGTACGTAATCTAGAACACTCTTATAAAAGAAAATATTAATAATGAGATGTTTGCTTAAAATGGTTCACAGTTTGTAGCGAGAAATGCATTTTCAATCATTCAAGGAGAATTTTTGACCAAGTCCTGTGTATCCCTAAAAGACATTTCCCTTTGGTTGGCTGTGTAATCTTATGGAAATCACTCTCCTCACATCTCAGTTACAAAAAATACCTTAATTCATAATTAGTAAGGAATAACTAATTACAATGAGTAAAAATTATTTTTGCATATGAAAGCACTGAGGAATGTGACATAACATTATTAAAAAAGAACAGCTTTCATTATTTCATTAAAATCAGATTAACAAAATATTATGAATATTTGAAAATACTTTCACTATAGTACATTTTAACTGTAATAATAGAATAACTTTCCTAAAATATTACTTTTAAAAGTACTATTCTGTTTTATAAGAACTTCTCATGGCTTCCTATTCTAGTATGAATGAAATGCCTTACATCAAGCCTCATTCCTGCCTGACCACCAACCCAATCCCCTCCCCAGCTCACTTTTTGATGTTGCCCATAATCTAGATTTACCTTTGCTAAGCAGTCTCTGACCTTATACAAATATCTCTCCAGTAAGAATTTAAACAGTAGCTAGGTCAGTCTTATCCTAAAACCATACAATTTTCCCAACATCAAGTCTCTGGTTCACGCTATTTCCTGACTCTCTCTCAATGTCATTTTCCAGAAAAACCATTATCTAATCTTCCTCTTATAAATTCTGTTCAAGTCTGCCTCTTCCACAGGACTCTGCCTAAGTCTCTAGACAGCAGTGACTTCTCTCTTTTCCAATATTTATTAACTATAATGCTGTGTAGCAAGATATATTATCTTGTTTTTAACATATTTTCTAATATTTTAACATGTGGGTCTAGTCTACCAAGCAACTGAAAGGCAGAGACTGTCTTAAGTTTCTTTCACTTTCCCTTTACTGCTATCCCAGTGCTATATAAAAAGAAAAGTACTTAATACAATTATCTATGGAAAAACATTAGTATACACACCAAATTATGTATTTATAAAGAAATCCTACTTGATCATTTGTAAACATACCCAATTTGGCAAATTATATACTCCCTTGACTTCTTTCATTTTTTAAATCAACAACAAACCCAGCTACCTTGACTTCTTTTAGAGAGTGATTTTAATAAACATTACTGATTTATTTTAACCTAGAATCCAAAATGGAAAATTTAACCTAGTCTACTCTATAAAGCCTGTGTTGTCTTTATCTTAGATGTAATTACAACAATATTAAAAATACCTTCTTTCTATTGAATGCCTACTAGGTGCCATATTCTGGACTAGGTTTTACAAATGTTTTCTTAAATTACCAAAAACAAAACAAACAAAACACAGAGGTATTAAGCCCATTTTATAAATGTGATCAGAAACATTATGTCTCAGGCCCAATGTCACAACAGTGTTAAATGACAGAATTCAAATCCAGGCTGTTTGGCTCTACCATCTTTTGTGTACTATTCCAGGTGATTTCTGGAATAGGCTCTTTAGTTTTGTCCTCTTATAACTTATGCTATTTTACTGTCCTTCATTAATTAATTTACATTATATGATGTATCTTCACTCAAAGCTTTTAGATAAAATTCGGGGGTGCCCATACAAACATAAAAAGGGCTTAATACGAAGAATTATAATACCAGTTGTTGAGCATCTAATTCTAAAACCTAATTTTAACATCTGTTTAGCATCTAATTATGTGCCAATTTCCATACTAGTCACTTTACATATATTATTTAATCCACCTAACAATGCTACCTCTCCGTTGACCCCAACTCCTCACTTCGCGAACAAGAAAAGGTTAAAAAATGTTAGCAGGTTTCCTAAGAGTCATGTAGGAAGACAGAGCTAGATTTCACATTTACAGGGACTTCTCTGGTGGTCCAGTGGTTAAGACTCGGATCTCCCAATGCAGGGGGCAAGGGATCAATCCCCCGCTGGGGAACTAAGATCCCACATGCCACATGGCACGGCCAAAAACAAAAACAGATTTCACATTTGCAATTATCAAGATGGACGAGATACAATTCTTAGATAATTCTATCTAGTTTTAATGTTTTTGAGGCTTTTTAATATTTGGTATAGGTGCAAATTAGTGTTATAATTACTATTGATACTATTAAAACAGTATTATTTACCAAAGAATTACTTATAGGCAAAGACTGTAAAATCTTCAGCTGCAATAGCAGTAAAATGTTCAGATGATAGATGTATCAATCCCACTTTATAGAGTTATGGACTTATCAAGGTACAAGCAGTGGTATTATTAAACACACTTAGGTTGGGCAAAAAAGCCCAGAGCTTATCTTCCCCATCTCTTCCCATTTTCTCACGAAAAAAAGAGCTCCTTGCCATTGTAAATCACAATTTGGGGGATTTATACTTCAGTAAGAGAACTGTGGCTCATTCATACGTGTCTGAAAGTCCAGTAATTGGAGACTTACACTGAATGGTTAATGAAACCATAAGAGACAAAAGTAAGTCTGATGACTCTAATTTATAATTTAATTATAATTTATAATTAGAAAGCAGTAAGAGCAGCAACTGGAAACAGCAATCAATTTAACACCTATAATAAAGCACTATTTTCCCAAACTTCAGCAATTCCACACATTGTACACAGGCACAGGAGTTTTGAAATGTTTACAAGTTATTGTATGGCAAACGAATTTAGTAGAATACTGAAATAGAGTCCTTAGCCTTATGTATATGGAGGTATAAAGGAAATTCCAGTCACTTACCTGCTTTTAATTGAAAAGTTACATTTTTTACGATTAGTATGCTGTGGTCCATACATTTTAAGACTCAGCTGCTCTTAACTAAAATTATCAGTTCTTGACAGCATACTTTAAGAGGGACACAGAAAGAATTAAAGTACAACTAGATACATCAACAAAATAAAAAAACTGCTTATGGATGGATTCCTCAGTGCCTAGAGAGCACAGAACACAGGGCACCAGTTCAGTATTCAATAAATACTTGTTGATTCAAATAGTCAAAAGGTTAGTACAAAATATCGTCCCAAGGGGAGATATGATCATTGTTTTCCGAATGTTAAGATTATCATGCAGACATAGGACTAGGTTAATTCTCTGAGGCCTTTGAAGACAGAACTTCAGTCACTGAGAAGAACCAATTGCAGGCAAAGTTTGCTTCCAAATAAGAAGAAATTTTGTGATAATTAGAGCTTTCTAATAATAAGAGGGCTGTTTAAAGTAGTAACAATCTGGTTCTCGTAAGTATCCTATGAGTAAGTAAAAAAGGATTTGCAAATGATGGACTATTTCATGCTGAGGCAATGATTACTAGCATATTCACCTGATATTGGCATGGATTTCGGAAAACTGGCGAGGCTGGTCTCTGACGCACCTTGAAGGTCCCGAAGTCGAGTGAGGTACTGCTGCTGCCCTAGAGCACCATCTTCACTGTCCAATGGCCTTCTCTGAGCAAGCCCTTGCTTCTGAAATGTCAACTTCAAACCACCTTCCTGTTAAACAAACACCATTAATAAGAAAGAAATGATTAAAAAAAACCTCGTAGTATATTGAGAGAAATCTTTTACTTAGAAAAAGTGAGGTTAAAAACCCTGAAAAGTTAATCATGTTCTCTTATTCATACATCAATTGGAGAAAAACATTTAATCAATTTCTATAATGAATATTAAAATTTCTATCTTAAATGAAAAACATCCAGGTATTACATATACTTTTCTGAGCAAAACAGAGCTTTTCATGTGACTAGCACATTGTAACCCTTTCAGCTTCTGACCTATGTCTCTGCGTACACTATTCACATGACATATTAGAAGATATTACCCATGTTTTAGACACTGAGTAATCAATCAATTTAGCTTCAAAAATCATACTGAACAATAAAATGTTACTGATAACAGGGCATGCTAAATGTTTAAAACAGGAAGTGCACTGACATACCATGTGAATACTATATAAAAGAACCAAACAATAAGAAATTGTCAGACTGTTTAAGAAAGCATCTTGATCTGCAGAAGGACTATTTTCAGAAGTATAGGTAGAAAAACATATTTAATGACGATTCCTCTAGTAGAATATTCAAGTTTAATAACCTGGATATCTAAAAGAAAACAATCCAAATGCCAGAAAACAAGTATGTGAAGGAAGTAAGAGTAAGAGCAGGCAGCCATTTGCAGGAAAAGCATGCTGCACACCGCAATCGCAATCAGGTCCTAGGGCAATAAAAATAAACATACGTCTTTGATTTTCACTGTAAACTCCTTTTCTCGTACATGCTTCTTCACCTTTGACATCTGTGTTGACTGATCGTGTTCTTCTTTAACGCCAGCACCTGCAGGAGTGGGCACGCTGGGCTCGCTATATTCTGTAGCTGCGCCAGAGCTGTCCAGCAGCTTTGTGGTATAGAAAGAAGCCACTGCACTGGCATCATAACTTCTTCTAGCTGAAGGCCACTTCCCTTTCAGGACTGTTTGACAAATACTGTCCAACCGGTTGATCATCACACGGTCCTGGAAAAGCATGAACATCAAAGGATAATTTTAATAACTGAGTCAGAACTTTGGGGATCACAGCCTTGATGGATTTAACCCTGGTACAACATATGTGTATTTGGTATGCATACATATTCTCACATACATTTACAATTCTATACAAATTCCCATTGGTGACATTAAAAAATATTATACTATAAAGATATTTTTCTGTTCTTTTGTTTTTATAAGAGTAACACAGGTTCCTTGTACAAAGTTCAAACAACTCAGAAGTATACATAAGAGTAAAGAGTTCTCTCCTCTCCCATTTATTTCCCAACCTCACTCCTAAAGGTAAGTACTCTTCTACTAGCCTAGTCACATACTGGAAGAAGAACTGTCTTAATCCAATCTGAACTTCCACCACTGTATGTACATGTACTTAAATGAACCTTTTTTCTAGGTCACAACTGGCTTGGTAAATTTCTTCAAGAAGACCCACTTAAAAGCACTTAATTCATAAAGTAGCACCTGAATACTAACTTGTATGTGAACATAAGCATTCATTATCTTTTCCACTAAATATTCTAGGATTATATTGAGAAACACATACATTTAAGTAGACCTAATTTACTTGATAGTAATATTTAATACTTTTAATGCTAACACCAAAATGTCATTCCACATATAAGTGACTTTTTTTTACTACATAATATCTATCATTAAAGAAATATAGAAAAATACTCAAAAAATGACCTATTCCAGCAAGAAATTACTCATTTACCTTTGGCCAGTACGAAGCTGCCAGCATGTATCCACCTTGCAGGATGTAAGCAGACTCTGGGGTCCCGTTGTTCATCTGGAAACTATCCTGGGTCTCATCCTGGGTAGTGCTCAGTGATGCAACGCTTTCTTCATCATAGGCTTTCACGTGAGGGGCACCTTCTGCTAAGAATAATCATAGCCAATTATAACTGTTTTAAAAAGACTGCATAACACAATTTTACATATACTTTTCAAATCCTATATAATTATTCAGATATATTTGAAAATGAAAAGTTAGAAGTAAAAAAAAATTCACCTAGAATACAATAAAGTACTCATTATTTTTAAAATTGAAATAAAAGCACAATAAGTGGCATAAAGGAGTTTGAGGAAAAAAAGGTTAACAAAACATCCCTTTCTGCATGAAAATTTGAACCATGGTTAACACTCTAGGTCTGTTTCCCTGGAAATACATAAACTCCTGATTGGTAAACTGTATCTGGACTGGGAGGACACAAATATTGCTGGGGAGGCTATCATTCTCTAAAGAGGGGACTCTCATAATTGGGCATGTCCCTTGTGGTAACCCTGAAAGTCATGCTTCTGGAGTTGTTACAGGAGATTCTCACTCCTGTGGGTATCACAGTGGCTCCTGTGTCCACTTGATGTTGACTCATTTCCTGAGCTGTTCGACTGCTATAAGGACACCCGCAGAAGAGGACCACCTAACACTACCGACAGACTGAAGTTCCTATGCTAGATCTTTCTAAGTAGGGCCAAGTAGGGCTTATGATACTCTTGTAAGTCGGACTGGTGGCTGTTATAAAATATTACCTTTATTTGTTCACTGATCAACTTGTTCCAGGCAAGATGTAATAATAAATTTAAGGCAATCACAAAGTAATAAAATTACTGTGCCAAGTCGCTAATCCGGTTTGACTAACCCATTTTGCAATGTGAATACTGAATACGGAGTAAGAACCAGGAATTTAGTTGCGTTTTCAGTAGTCCTTCTCTAAGAAAATCTGTACACATAAAATTTAAATATGCTTAAGTGATCCAAATCAATTCTTTTCATTTTCATGTGAAATGCTGTCTTAAAATAGAAAAAGCACTTTATGCATATACCTCGCTTTTGGACTTCCTCTTCTTCACTGTCACTTTCTTCTGATGAAGATGAGGAGGATGATGAGGAAGAGGAGGACGAGGATGAGGATGAAGATGATGCTGAAGAACAAGAGGAGGAAGAAGAAGAGCTAGAGCCTGATCGAGAGTGGGAACAAGAAGAAGAGGAAGACGAAGAAGAAGATGATCTGGAAGAACAGGACGATCTCTCAGAATCAGAGTCAGAATCAGAACTAGACTCTGATCCTCTTTTGTGGACTCGCTGCTTCTTAGAAGCTGGGTTTGGAGTTAGAGGCTCTGTTCTGGCTGCAACCATGCGTCTGTCTGTTTCACCTTTTCCACCAGATTTCTGGTCTCCAGTAGCCTGTGGTAAAACACCATTCTTTGGACTTACAGGCTCAGACTTTATTAGTGTCCTGGTTTCCTCAGAAGTCATAGATTCTTCTTCAGAAAACTGAGGCTCCTCTTTAAGGTTTTCACTTTTAACTTTCACATCCTCTAGAATAATACCTTTAGGATCTAGGAGCCTAGGTAGAGAGGTAAGAGGAGAAGCAGAAAGTGCTACTTGATATTGCTGTAAAAGTGGGGTAGAAGTCTTTGAATGAGCCATCTTACTTTGACTGTAGTTCCTTTGAGCTGCCATAAATGAGAGTTCAGGATCACGAAGAATGTGATAGTCTGTTCGGCTCACCCCATGTTTAGCAGCTCCAATGAGCAAGTCCCTATCATGAGGGCCACACTCCCACCAGACTGGTAAGTCTGGATTTGGATGGCAAAGCTTCAAGCGCTCAAATAACTGTGGATGTCGGAGGGCCTGTTCCCTTACTTTCCTTAGAAGTTCAATGCGATATAAAGTCCTAGAAGCACGTTCTTCTGTGATTGGCTGGATAAAAATATTTGGATCCACCAATTCTACATTGAAACAAGAACAAACATATTACACTCAAAGATACTTCATTATATTATAACAAATAAAGCAACTTCTAAAATGCACCTCTACTCAATATCATTGTATACTTTCCAGAATTTCTTTTTAACGTTTTTAAATGAGGAGAAATATAAATTTTAGAAAGAAGTACTAAAAATCATGTAACATATAACACTGGATCTACAGAAAGTTAAGTAAAACATTAAAGTTATTTTGGAGGTGTGTTAATATAACTAGGAAGTTACTTTTAAGAAATTCCCTATGAGCTAATGTCATACTATTATGTGTTTTAAAGAGAAAAGCACTCAAATTCATTTATAAATACAAATTAAATCTGTTAAATTAACACCCCATAAGCAAACCTAAGTCCACATATCCTTAACTGCACCGAGGTAACTCAGGGCATTACAGTGAACTCACAGGGACAACAAAGGCTTTCTTAAAATTTGATGGAAACATGGGAATAATTGTCAAACAGTGTATGAAGATAGTTCATTTTTAACATCAGACCATACTCTGTTCCTTTTGATGAGGTCTTATCTTTGTGAGCAGAGATACTGGCAGTTGAGAAGTACTCAAAAAGAGATAGAGGCTTGTTGAAATAATGTAGAGACCACCTGAAGGAGTTACTAATGGCCAAATGTGGAACAATTTGAACATCAAAATGAATTCTGATAGTACTGGATTATAACCTACAGAATAAAAAATAAATACCCACATGAAAAAATACTAATATGAATAAATAATTAAGTAGACTAGGGAGAAGGAACAGCTTTTCCTTGCAGGAGAACTGCATAGTAAAAACTGTTGCAGACAAGATCTACTGATGGTTACTGTAATCAATGGGTGAAAGTTTGAGTAGAACAGGATCTGTGTTGTCTCAAAGTATCTTCTTAAGATATCTGTTAACTACAGGGGAGAAGATAACCATTTTACACTGGAAAAATGCAGCATAAACTAGCTAATCCAAAGAATCAAGGGCAACATCATCAGTAATAAGACATAATGACATCATGAACCCCTTGACATTACATTCCAAGAAAGACACAACATCATTTCTGAGGTATTCTTGCAAAAAAAGGCATAACCTCAATCCAATTGTGTGAAAACACAAGACAAATCCAAATTGAGGGGTTTATGGCAAAACTGATCAAAGGTATCAAGGTCATTAAAGAAAACAACAACTACAACAACCCCAAAACTGAGGAACTGTTACAGACTGCAGGCGGCTAAGGAGAAAGAACACCAAATACAATGTGGGCTCCTGGAACAGAAAAGGACATCAGTAGAAAAACTAGTAAGATTTGAATAGGTATTTAGTACGGTATTGTACTGATTGGGCTAATAATTATACTATAACTATAGTCATGTAAGATTTTAACATTAGGGAAGAGTGAGGGATATATGGAAAATCCCTACATGGGCTTCAAAAACAATAAATTCACCCCAGAATAGTCCCTTAGCTGAGCATTAGCAGCTCTGATTGTTTTCCTTTCGTTTTGTTTTTTTGAAGGCCCTGGGTGTTTTTTTCCTACTATAACTCTTTAAAATGTCTTTTGAGTGGAGCCCTCACTTCTTGCAAAATTACTTGTATAAATAAGCCCTCTAAGCACAGTTCCTATAAGATAGACTAAAAACACACGTTAGTTCTGTTTACCAAAAGCTATCCTTTATCTTCCACCTCCCACAATCATAAATCTAAATCTAATAAAAACACTATTTTCTCAAAATTAAATGTGTACCTTTATTCTCTTTAGATCTCATTTCAATAGTAGAATTAAGGAGTAAAGGATCTTTGAGCAGAGTTTATTTACAATTCAGAAAAACTGGTGAAATGTTGAATTAGACAGTACTAAAATAAAATAGCTGGAAATTTCTGAATTTTACTAATTTTGCTTCTTTGATTGAAACGAGGAAAAAAAGAAATTTTATACATACCATCTTTGGAAGGAAGACGACAAACCCTCCGACACATAGACATGAATGCATACAAATATTTCTCCAAACTATCATCAGTTTTCTTATGTAGCCTAGCCATAGCTCTAAATTTTGTCCAATCAAATTGGCCTCTGTCAGGATCAAACACCACTCCAAATGTAGACACAACTCTATAAAAGTCAGCTTCTTCTCTTCTTGTCCATCTATTTTGAATAGATTAAAGAAAAAGTCACATTTCTCACGGAAGTAAATAAATATTAATGCAAAATACAATGACTATAATAAAAATTTAAAACCATTTCAAGTCCCTAACACTTTAAAGGATTAAATCCAGGGCTATTTCCTTAGAAATAGATTTTAAAATGCCAGCTGACTCATCTATCCAACTGTGCTTCTTTTCCTTCAGACAATAATAGTTTTTTGCATACTTACTGTGCAAAAAAATATGCATGGGATACAAGATTCTATAGGATATGACGACCCTCCCTTTGGGAAAAAGATAAAACATTTCAAACATATTTACAGTATAAGGTAGTATTTTACAGTTGTATGTATTATAGAAACCATGAATTTTAGGACAGCACAGAAGATGGAAGGATCTGTTCAAACTTGAGTGATGAAGAAAGGCATCACAGAGTAAGTGGCATTTAAGATGGAACAAGGTTAAGATTAAGGGAGGGAACTAGAAAGAGGGCACAGAATAAGCAAAGTAGGAAGTAATTTACATTTTAAGGGGATGATGACTATTCCAGATTGAAAAGGAGAAGGCTCATATTGGGGACAGAGGAAGGTAGGCTTGGGGTCAGTTTATAAAACACTCTAAATGTCTGGCTAAAAATAGTCTCTATTCAGTTGCAAGTTCCTGAAGATACTTTAAGAGGGTAATATCCTCACACACCATAGATCTCCAAACACAGTAGAATCTTTTCCCTGGTTAACAATCACAAGTTTGCTGTGTAATGAGAAAAAGCATATGAGAAAGACCTTTGAAAAACACTAACAGGCCATTTTTATCATGATGATACATTAAGAAGATTAATGATGATGTAAAAATAGTCATTCTGGGAAACCAACCAATCAAGTCATATGAACCTTGTACCTGAGTGATAAAGTAGGAATGGAAAAGAAAGGATAAATTCAAGGATTACATAGGACACAAAAAAATATGACACCTACCTTCAAAGAATTTACAAGTTAGAAAGGTAAGACATGGAAAGGAAAAGATGAATGCCATTACAGTATCTTTTATTATTCTGAAAATGACTAGTTTTATTTAGATAAGTGCTATATGAGTGCAGAAAGCAGGGAGAATACTGTGAGCTAGTCTGGTTGAGAAAAAAACTAATAGAGGAGATAGAACATGTGTTGAACTCTGAAGGAGTAGTAGGGCGAGGTATGGACTAAAAAGTAGGAAGAAGGGTATTCTGGGTGATAGCAACAACTTAAGTAGGATACTGAGTCAAGACTCAGTGGGGCATTCAGGCAGAGGGAATAGGAGAGAATAAAATTAGTAATGCATGCTGAGGCCTAAATTGAAGAGACTCGAATTAATTAAGAAGTTAGACTTTATCCCTATACTAAATAAAGAGCCATTGAATATCATGATAAAACTAGTACTTAGGAAGATTATCCAGATCTGCCAGAGCAAGGGAAAATGTATGCAGTAGATTAAAGATGGTCACAGTCTTTGCCACAGTTCGCTTTGAGAGATGCAACCTATTTTCCTTTCCCTTAAATTCTGGTTGGCCCTGTGATTTTTTTTGACCAACAGTAGGTGGCAGAAGTGACACTCTGTAACTGCAGAGGCTGGGTCTTAAGAAATCTGCAGCTTCTGCCTTTGCCACTTGGAATGCTCCCTCTTAGAATCTGAGCTCCCAGCTGGCAGTCAGCACCAACTGCCAACCATGTGAGTGAGGCCATTATGGACCTTCCAGCCCTCACCTCCCTCCAGCCAACACCATGGGAAGCAGAAGAACCATCTGGTCAACCCACAGAATAGTGACAAACAAAAAACTGATGTTGTTTTTACGTCACTACGTTTTGGGGTGGGTTCTTATGCAACGATAGATAACTGAAACAGTAAATTTACATAGGTAGGAGTATTTGAAGATTACGTCTAGGATAGCTAAAATCTTAAGTGTCAGACTAAATTCTGGTTACAATGAATGTGTTGCAAATGAAACAAAGGAACAATGATTTATCTTTCAGAAAAAAATTCAAAGATACAGGTTTAATAAGGACACCAGGTTATTGTTAAACTTTCTTATTCTTTTCCATATATTCTATCCTTTTTAAGAAGTTAAAGCTTTTGGGATGAGAGAAGTTTGCTTGTCTTCCTAACAAGCCTCTTGAAGAAGTTCTACTACTATTTGTTCCCCTTTGACATCAGTAGTTTTAAGGGTTCATCCTCTGTAAAAAGCATAGATGAACTTCTCTTCCATACATTCTTATATTTCATTAATGTCATCATGTAAAGTAAGATACAGTGGAATTTATTTCATATAATTTAAACATACGTTTCATTGATAATTTAATTCTTGAGTTTGCACCTTCATTTTTCCCCATACCTCACTGTTCATAAACATGACAAAAGAATGATCAAATATAAAGTATGGACTAATAACTATAAAATGCAATAATCTGTATTAGCTTAACCATATTTGTGTGTACATATATTTATATACATGTGTAGGTATGCATAAAGCATTTTGCTTTGACCAACTTCTCTACCTACATACGTTTTTCACAACGTGAGATAATCGTACCCTAACAAACTTCAGAATGAACACTATATTTAGACACTATATATTAAAAATTTAGTGCTATTGTCTTACCTCTGCTGTCTCTCTATCTTGGCTGCCATTTTAGGATTAAGAGTGGCTTCTTCATAAAGAGGCTGCATAACACTGGCAGGCACTGAGAAAGTAGGTTGTATCTGCTGGATTTGTCTGTTTTTATTAGTACGCTGATATGCAGTGATGAGACGCCTCAAACGTGTGGTTAAAGCTGACTGAGTAGGCCAATAAATTTTATCACCCTCCATCAGTTGACCATCTACATTTAAAGAAACTCATGTCAATTAAAAAAAAAAAACTAAAACCCAAAAACTAAACAGATACTGTCATGAAGTTCACAAAAGCAGCAAAATTTCCCTACTTAAAATTTTTTCTTCCAATCTGATTATATGAAAAACAAAAACAAAACAAACCTCTCAAAAAAGTTTTAACTATAGCTCTAAAAATTACAACAAACTTTAAGAGCAAGCTCAAAGAGTAGGTCACGGTGGAATAAAGAACTACAATGTTATATATTTAAAGAGAACTTCATCTGCACAGAAAATACAACTCTTGCATTTCCAGGTCTAATATATCTTACTGGAAGGCAAATACTCAATGCCTTAACTTAAATAAATTAAAAGTCCAACTGAAATCCATCGAGAAGTTGAACACTATAAACTCTTCAAATTAAAGCTTTCTGTATTAAGTTTATCTCAATTTAATTAGAATGAAACAGGTAAAAAGTCATCAGGGAGGAACATATATTTTAAAAAATTCAATATGACAATGTTATAACTTTTAAGTTTTCATTCACCTAATAAAAGTGCAAGATCTAACTCTCTATTTCTACAGTGTAATATAACCATATATACCATAATCAAGTGGTAATCATTCATGCGAAGGAAAAACTACTCCTTTATTCCTAGTTGAATTACAGGAAGGTGAGGCACTATTCCCCTTGGGTACCAGCTGGGAATGAATGTACTCTAGTGACAGTACGTTTCTATCTTGATATCAGAAGGAAGGAGAAGCAAGACCGTGTACAGAAAAGCCTGTAGAAACTGAGTGATAAAAGAATGTTTCTCAATGTGTGTATGAACAAATAAACGGATTATTAAATTAACACTAATGGTGTGTTTAATGGTGAAATGTCACATACCAGTGTAATAATCAAGCCACAAAAGCATCAAAACTCCTATTCTATAAAAATTCAGTGAGTCACTGCGTAAAGATTTACAACTAAAAATATTGTTAAATTTCCAATCAACTATGTTCTATAATGATTGCAACTGTCTTCAATAAATTTCACATACATTTGAGACATACAGAAGTGTATTAGTTTACTGATCTCATGGTATCATGGGAATGTTAATTTACAATAATACTAAGTAAAGAAATAAATGCTATTTACCTCCATCTGCTATAACAAGATCTCCTGGTGAGGAAACATCATCCTTTTAAAAGAAAACAGAAATTTGTCACAGGGTAACTGGGTCAAGATATAATAAGAGAATCGATTTTCTTTATAATAGAATACTTTCTTTTGCAATAGAATTTTAAAAATTCAATTTATTTAAACTAAAAAAACCCAAACCAAAAACATTTCACCCATTTCCATCCTGCCTCTAACCTCAAGCCTCTGGCAACCACAATCTATTCTCTTTATCTATCAACTTAGTTAAAAAAATTTCTTTTTAGATTCCACATATAAGAGACATCACACAATATTTGTGTTTTTCTGACTTATTTTACTTAGTACAATGCTCTCAAGGTCCATCCATGTTGTTGCAAATGGCAACATTTCATTCTTTTTAAAGACTGAATAATATTCCATTGTGTATATATACACACACATATATATATGAATATACGTGTATGTGTGTGTGTGTGTATATATATATATATATATATATATATATATCACAATCTCTCTATCCATTTGTCTATCGATGGACACCTAGGTTGTTTCCACATCTTGGCTACTGTAAATAAAACTTCAAACCACATGTGATCAGGCTGCATATATCTTTCAAATGAGTGTTTTCATTTTTGGGGGATAAATACCCATAAGTGTGATTGCTGGGTCATATGACAGCTCTATTTTTAATTTTTTGAGGAACCTCCATACTGTTTTCCACAGTGGCTGCACCAATTTACATTCCCACCAACAATATACAAGGTTCACTTTTCTCCACATCCTAGCCAATACTTGTTATTTCTAGTCTTTTTGATAATAGTCATTCTAACCGGTGTGAGGTGATATCTCATTGTTTTTTTGACTGGCATTTCCCTGATGATTAATGATGTAGAGACTTTTCATGTACCTGTTGGCCATCTATATGTCTTCTTCTAAAAAATGTCTATTCACATCTTCTCCCTATATTTTAATCAGATCGTTTGGGTTTTTTTGCTATTGAGTTGTATGAGTTCTTTATATATTTTGGATATTAGCCCCTTATCAGATGTATGATTTGCAAATATTTTCTCATATTGAGTAGGTTGCCTTTTTCTTTTATTGATGATTTCCTTTGCTGTGCAGCTTTTTAGTTTGACGTAGTTGCACTTGTTTATTTTTGCTTTTGTTTTTGGTGTCAGATTCAAAAAACTCATCACCAAGACCTATGTCAAGGAGCTTACCAACTAAGTTTTTATTCCAATGACTACTAGTTTCTACTTTTGTTTTAGAAAGCCCTAAGTTAGAATTATCATCATTCCTTTGTAGGTGGGTCTTTTTCCTGTGGTTGTTTTAAGAAACATCTTCTCTTTGTTTGGTGTATCTGTAATTGCACCAGGATGTTTCTTGAAGTGGATTTAGTTTCATTTATCCCTGCAAGATTCACTTTACTTCTTGAATCTGAGGATTCATGTATTTCATCAAGTCTGAAGAATTCTCAGCTGTTAACTCTTAAAATAGGGCTTCTCCCTTATGCTCTCTAGTCTGTCCCTCTGGAATGCCTATTAGACATACACCGGACATTATCATGCTATATATACTCTTCTTATCTAAAAAGATTTTTTATATACTCCATTGTATTGGTTTTCGGTTTGTTGCCTCTCAACTCTAAATTTACTGCCTCTCATACCTTTTGCCAGCTCTAAGAAAAAAAAAAAAACGGATCTAGGCTCTTTATTTTTTCTTAGCCAGCCAATGTGATATTAAGCTTTGTCAGTAGTGGGAGCTGGAGAAGAAAGGCATTTTACTTCCTGGTTGCTGTGAGCTCCTCCACTGCTCAGCTCCTACAGCACATGCAGCTTCCTCAGTGCCCTGCTCTTGCAGTTCATGCAGTTTCTTTAGCACCTCTTGCCCGGCAGCTTCTCCTGAGCAACCTCCCCCTGGGTGGTTTTGTAGTGGAATGCCTCCGGTGTGACACTTCCCCAAGAAAAGCTTGGCAACCCTAGAGGGTGGATTTCCAGCAAGTTGCTCAGGTGTGGCAGCACAACAACTTTTCTTCCATCTAGTGAGCTGTGGTCATACCCTCCCCAAAAGGTCAGAACCTCAGCCCTGGTGGGCACAGGACCCTTCCTTGGCTGCTGTATCTCAGCCTTAGGAATAGTGGCTATTCCTATATTCTGTCAAGTTCTTGCCACTCAGTATTTCAACCCCCCTATTATAGTCAATAGCTCTTTACATTAAACTTTCCTGTTCAAATTACTATGTGGTTTTTCTCTCCTGATTGGCTCAAACTGATTCATCACGCTACATTATGGATAACTTCCTCTATTTTCTAAATAATTTCTTCTCTCGTGAGCTGTGTCTAATCTGTTTCTCCAGCAGGATGTTTAACTTATTTGTTGAGTTTTAAATTTCAACGATAGTATTTTCCACCTTTAAAGTTACATATAATTCTCTTTCATATGTCCATCGTCATTTAAAATCTTGTCTTTCTTTTTTTCCTAGTTCTTTCTTTAATGTCTTTAATCATTTAAAATTTTATTTATTTTCTATTTCAGGAGATATATTAACAGAAATTCTTAAAGATCTAATCTTGTTCTTTGTTATAGTGCTAACATTCACTCATGGTAAATTGCTCCTCATAAATTAAAAATTTTTGGATTTTGACCTCATTTTATGGAGGGCTTTATCTTCAAGACTCAAGTGTAATCTAGATTGAAGTCGTTTCTTCTAACTGTTCTTTTTACCAAGTACCTCAAGGGTATTACCAGCTTGGGATCTCTCTTTATATTACATTTTTGCCTTGAGAGTTCCTGGACCATGCAGATTAAGTAAAAGAAATCAAACCATAAACTCAAGCGAAGGCAGGCCTATGGCTATGAATTCTCAGAGGAAACAATTTTCTCCCTACCCAGAAACCATGCTGAGATAAATTTACTTGTTTCCCTGTGCTGTTTGGCAGAAGGTACTACCCTTTAAGGGTTCTGACTTTACTGGATTTCATTCTCACTGCTACACACTGGCCTAAGCCTCATCTTTCTTCCTCAATATCCAATTCCCTTGGCAACCAAGACCAACAAACCCTATCTGACAGCCATAGCACTGTCTAGTCTTTACTATATTCTCACAAATATTATAGAAATTCTTCTCCTCTTTTAACATCATTTTCCCAACCCAACAGATTATATTCTGTACTTTCAACCAACTCTTTTAATTCCTTTTGACTTTCTATAAACAGAACACTTAGAACTATGCTTTAGCAGCTCAGAATTCCTCTGGGCTCCACCTCTACTTCAGATCGCTTTATCTGTTGCTGTGTACTTTTAGTATCTAGCTCTTACTCTGCTTTGAGATTTTGCCCCTGAACACTGTGTTTCTCTGGTTCCTAGCAGTGTAGCATGTTGGGAATCCCCATTTCATTCATATGTCCAAACCAGCCTCCAGCTTGTCTAGAAGACGAGATCAAGCAAATTCTGAATGGTTATTTGTGATGTCTGGCAACCTAAGTTAGTCACTAACTTAGCTAATGTTCTAAGAAATGATGCATAATGAAAATGTATGAAGGAAAAACATACAAAAGAAATAGCAAGCAAAAGAAAACATGGATAACTAGATTCGAGGATTTAAAATCATGATCCAAAGCATACCTCTATATCATCTTTAAAGATAGCTGGGGCAGGTTTGTATTCTGGATCTTCCACATCCCTGTTAAATACCAACAAATGCTATAATTATCGTACTGAACTTCAAATTTCTCGTGGTAGGACAAACAAATGGGGTATTGTTGGAAGGACTTCTTCGTATGTTTTAATGGTCTGACTGAAGTCTCTTCTTCAGCCAGAGGAGCCCAAGCCTAATAGCGTGAAGGCTATTTACATGGCAAGTCAGAAGAAAGCTAGTTCTAATTTACTCTTACTCCCAAGTTCACTTATAAATGTGGTATTAACCTTAACATAGTCTCTTATTTTTCTCTTTTGGTAAGAAAAGAAAGATAATAAAGGCCTCATAATAGGTATAATGAACATCATCATATTTCTCTTCAGTTGTAATATGCTTAGCTTTCTTCTTCCCTCCTAGGTCCCTAAAATTTTGGTCTTAATTGCCATGACCATTAAGAATGGAAAAACGAAGGACTCATCAAAAGAATGGGTGTGGGGAAGGTCCGGTCTCTTCCTTCATTGCACTCTGTTAGACAAGTGCTAACTTATTAGAGTATCATTAGCTCTTTTGAATTGTAAACTCCAATTCTCGTACTGCTAACATTTTTTAAAGAGAAACATCACCGACATAGAATATGCTGATGTTGATAGAGCTATATGGAGAATTCATGACTCTGAAATCCACGTACCCATCCATATAATCGTTCGCCCTCTGTTCTGCAGCAACTGCTTTCTCATCAGGTTTTCCCACTCTTTCCAAGAAGCATAATGCCGGGTCTGCTCGGATAGTGTTATATTTTTCATAACCTAGAGGGATGACCAATTATGAAAGTAAAAAGGATAAAAAGAAGAAAAAAATATAAATGTAAGCATTCCTCATATTTATGATGAGTGATATTTCTGGACTGAAGGGACCATATATTAAAATGACATAGGTTAAACATGTTTTCTAGAAATTATCACAAACATTACATGGTCTGGCAATATGTATATTTAAAAATCTAGATTAAATATATCAGTTAAAAGGAAAAGAGGAAAAACTGACCACACATAACATATTTCACATAAAAACTCTTCTTGAGAGGGGACGTTATGTGAGACTTACGTCCAAGAGAAGCAGTTCACATATGCCACCCATTCATGAGGAAATGTAGTGACTGACAAACATAGCTTGGGAGTGTATGCTTTATATGATGTATATAATAATATGGGTGTTACTGGAATAAAGCTGTAAGTGGAAATCAATAAATTGAGAAGTAGCTGAATTACACTATACGTAGATGAAGACTCTACCTATCTTACTTCTCACTTACCATGTTTAAAAACTCCAATAAGGAGTGACTTATCAGCATCAAAATCCCACCATTCAGCAGGAACTTCTGAGTGGTCTGGTTCTGGGACCCAAACATCAATGTCACTTAAAAAAAAATCATGATATGACTTTATGAGTTACTATAAACAAGTCTAAGAGGGGGCAAAATTTTACATAGCTTCTAAAAAGCATTGTGGTTTTTAAGAAAAAGAGGATACAATTTTATTTCATTTAAAAAAATTTTCCACAACTACCACATATTAAAATTATAAAACTGCACAATAACAACAAAGGTACCATAAAATGAATTGATATTCTTAAGTGCAACAGAAGAAATAAGTTTCAACAGGTTTACTTTATTCTTAAGGAATCATATTCTTTCCACTATTTTCCTTCAGATATAGACAAAAGGTTCTATCAGAAAGCAGAGTCTTATGTCAGCAAACAACTTGGCAAAAATCATCTGGGTCAAAAATTTCACTTTGTATATGAGGAGACTGAGGCCCTAAAAAAGCAAATGAATGGCTCTAGGCTGTAAAACAAGTTATGCCTCTTTTAGACCGCTATTGCTAGGAAAGTCACACTGAAAAATTAAGCACTGCTTACCAGTAAAGGAAGCCTAGCAAAGAGTTAATAATGTTTGACAAGGATTAGCAAATAAGTATCATTAATTTTGATATAAATACACGTCATTCTTATATTGTATTCAACAGTCAAAGACATTGGATAGGGTAAATTACCTCAGGGAATCAAATATTCTACTTGAGATTTTCCCTATGACATTAATGTATTATCAATTTCCAAAGAATCAGAAATATAATAAAAAACTTAACACAAATTATATTAAGTAGAATTTCATCTCTTCATCATGGCACCATAAATTTTATAAATTAATTAAGAAAGGACTATAGGTGTGAAGAAATGGAGCGTTTCTTACTTATAACTAAGTTGTGTGGCAAAAGTTCATCTGTAAGTTGGTTGTCTTTGGGAATGCAAAATAAATTTTCATACAGATATAAACTGATAAATGGTCAATATGTTCCTGGGCTAGTCCACAAGAACCCAACAGTTAACCACTAATATAGTTGAAATAAAAGATATTGACAATTAAAAAGTTTTAAGTTTTATAAGTAAATAAAACATAAAAAATGGATTAAAAAATTACTTTTTATTTTTCCTAAGTGCTTTGCCAGGAGACAAAAAGAAAATTTTCAATACTCTAAACGCACACCTCATTATATTTTATTTTGCTTAAAAACAGAAGTGTCACAATCACAATATTTCTTAGCTTAGTGCAGAAACAGAGAAAGAGGAAGAGAGATTTTCCGGTGATATGGCAAAAGCTGAAAAATAGATGAGGAAAAATACAGTTAAAGAAGATATTTATTTTTTATTGCATTCCTGGTCAGGATTAAACAAAGCAGAAGCACAGAATGACAAAAGAAAGAGGAAAGAACACCAGAGACAGGATGCCAAAGGGGGAAAAATAAAGTGGGTCAGATACTGTACTTCCTCTTACCAATCATCAGGTAGCACTCTAAAGCTCAAAATATTGTGACTGTCATCTGAGGTGGAAGGTTTTTCCTGTTTTTAGAGAGTAAAAGGCACTAAATATATACCTCATAGGTTTTAAAAAATATATATTTATTTATTTTAACATCTTTATTGGAGTATCATTGCTTTACAATGCTGTGTTAGTTTCTCCTGTATAACAAAGTGAATCAGCTATACATATACACATATCCCTCCGTCTTGCGTCTCCCTCCCACCCTCCATTATCCCACCACTCTAGTTAGACACAAAGCACCGAGCTGATCTCCCTGTGCTATGTGGCTGCTTCCCACTAGCTATCTATTTTACATTTGGTAGTGTATATATGTCTATGCCACTCTCTCACTTCCTCCCAGCTTACCCTTCCCCCTCCCCGTGTCCTCAAGTCCATTCTCTACATCATCTGTGTCTTTATTCCTGTCCTGCCCCTAGGTTCTTCAGAACCATTGTTTTTTTTTTAGATTCCATATATATGTGTTAGCATACAGTATTTGATTTTCTCTTTCGACTTACTTAACTCTGTATGACAGACTCTGGGTCCATCCATCTCACTACAAATAACTCAATTTCATTTCTTTTTATGGCTGAGTAATATTCCATTGTATATACGTGCCACATCTTTCTCAATTCATCTGTTGATGGACACTTAGGGTGCTTCCATGTCCTGGCTATTGTAAATAGAGCTGTAATGAACATTGTGGTACATGACTCTTTTTGAATTACAGTTTTCTCTGGGTATACGCCCAGGAGTGGGACTGCTGAGTTGTATGGTAGTTCTATTATAGTTTTTTAAGGAACCGCCATACTGTTCTCCATAGTGGCTGTATCAATTTACATTCCCACCAACAGTGCAAGAGGGTTCCCTTTTCTCCACCCTCTCCAGCATTTATTGTTTGTAGATTTTTTGATGATGGCCATTCAGACTGGTGGGAGGTGATACCTCATTGTAGTTTTGATTTGCATTTCTCTAATGATTAATGATGTTGAGCATCCTTTCATCTGTTTGTTGGCAATCTGTATATCTTCTTTAGAGAAATGTCTACTTAGGTCTTCTGCTCATTTTTGGATTGGACTGTTTGTTTTTTTGATAGTGAGATGCATGAAATGCTTGTATATTTTGGAGATTAATCCTTTGTCAGTTGCTTTGTTTGCAAGTATTTTCTCCCATTCTGAGGGTTGGCTTTTCGTCTTGTTTATGGTTTCCTTTCCTGTGCAAAAGCTTGTTTCACTAGGTCCCATTTATTTATTTTTGCTTTTATTTCCCTTTCTCTGGGACGTGGGTCAAAAAAGATCTTGCTGTGATTTACGTCATAGAGTGCTCTGCCTATGTTTTCCTCTAAGAGATTGATAGTGTCTGGCCTTACATTTAGGTCTTTAATCCATTTTGAACTTACTTTTGTGTATGGTGTTAGGGAGTGTTCTAATTTCATTCTTTTACATGTAGCTGTCCAGTTTTCCCACTACCATTTATTGAAGAGGCTATCTTCTCTTCATTGTATATTCTTGCCTCCTTTATCAAAGATAAGGTGACCACATGTGCGTGGGTTTATCTCTGGGCTTTCTATCCTGTTCCATTGATCTGTATTTCTGTTTTTGTGCCAGCGCCATACTGTTTTGATTACTGTAGCTTTGTAGTATAGTCTGAAGTCAGGGAGCGTGATTCCTCCAGCTCCGTTTTTCTTTCTCAAGATTGCTTTGGCTATTCAGGTCTTTTGTGTTTCCATACAAATTGTGAAATTTTTTTTCTAGTTCTGTGAAAAATGCCAGTGGTAGTTTGATAGGGATTGCACTGAATCTGTAGATTGCTTTGTATAGTAATTTTCATGATGTTGATTCTTCCAATCCAAGAACTTGGTATATCCCTTCATCTGTATGTATCATCTTTAATTTCTTTCATTGGTGTCTTATAGTTGTCCGCATACACGTCTTTTGTCTCCTTAGGTAGGTTTATTCCTAGGTATTTTCTTTTTGTTGCAATGGTAAATGGGAGTGTTTCCTTAATTTCTCTTTCAGAGTTTTCATCATTAGTGTGTAGGAATGCAAGAGATTTCTGTGAATTAATTTTGTATGCTACTACTTTACCAAATTCATTGATTAGCTCTAGTAGTTTTCTGGTAGCATCTTTAGGATTCTCTATGTATAGTTTCATATCATCTGCAAAGTGACAGTTTTACTTCTTTTCCAATTTGGATTCCTCTTATTTCTTTTTCTTCTCTGATTGCTGTGGCTAAAACTTCCAAAACTATGTTAAATAATAGTGGTGAGAGTGGGCAACCTTGTCTTGTTCCTAATCTTGGTGGAAATGGTTTCAGTTTTTCCCCATTCAGAACGATGTTGGTTGTGGGTTTGTCACATATGGCCTTTACTATGTTGAGGTTAAGTTCCCTCTATGCTTACTTTCTGGAGGCTTTTTATCATAAATGGGTGTTGAATTTTGTTGAAAGCTTTTTCTGAATCTATTGAGATGATCATATGGTTTTTCTCCTTCAATATTCAAAATGGTTTATCACATTGATTGATTTGCGTATATTGAAGAATCCTTGCATTCCTCAGATAAACCCCACTTGATCAGGGTGTATGATCCTATTAATGTGCTGCTGGATTCTGTCTGCTAGTATTGTTTTGAAATTTTGGCATCTATGTTCATCAGTGATATTGGTCTGTAGTTTACTTTCTTTGTGACATCTTTCTTTCTTTGTGATACCACCCTGTGGTATCAGGGTGATGGTGGCCTCGTAGAATGAGTTTGGGAGTGTTCCTCCCTCTAATATATTTTTGAAGAGTTTAAGAAGGATAGGTGTTAGCTCTTCTCTAAATGATAGAATTCGCCTGTGAAGCCATCTGGTCCTGGGCTTTTGTTTGTTGAAAGATTTTTAATCACAGTTTCGTTTTCAGTGTTTGTGACCGGTCTGTTTATATTTTCTATTTCTTCCTGGTTCAGTCCCAGAAGGTTGTGCTTTTCTAAGAATTTGTCCATTTCTTCCAGGTTGTCCATTTTATTGGCATATAGTTGCTTGTAGCAATCTCTCATGATCCTTTATATTTCTGCAGCGTCAGTTGTTACGTCTCCGTTTTCACTTCTAATTCTATTGATTTGAGTCTTCTCCCTTTTTTTCTTGATGAATCTGTCTAATGGTTTATCAATTTTGTTTATCTTCACAAAGAAACAGCTTTTACTTTTATTAATCTTTGCTATTGTTTCCATCACTTCTTTTCCATTTATTTCTGATCTGATCTTTATGATTTCTTTCCTTCTGCAAACTTTGGGGGTTTTTTGGTTCTTCTTTCTCTAATTGCTTTAGGTGTAAGGTTTGGTTGTTTATTTGAGATGTTTCTTGTTTCTTGACATAGGACTGTATTTCTATAAACTTCCCTCTGAGAACTGCTTTTGCTGCATCCCATAGGTTTTGGGTCATCATGTTTTCATTGTCATTTGTTTCTAGGTATTTTTTGATTTCCTCTTTGATTTCTTCAATGATCTCCTGGTTATTTAGTAGCATATAGTTTAGCCTCCATGTGTTTGTATTTTTTACAGATTTTTTTTCTGTAATCAAGTCTTACAGAGTTGTGGTTGGAAAAGACACTTGATATGATATCAATTTTCTTAAATTTACCAAGGCTTGATCTGTGACCCAAGATATGGTCTATCCTGGAGAAAGTTCCATGAGCACTTGAGAAGAAAGTGTATTCTGTTGTTTTTGCATGGAAGGTCCTATAAATATCAATTAAGTCCATCTTGTCTGATGTGTCATTTAAAGCTTATGTTTCCTTATTTATTTTCATTTTGGATGATCTGTCCATTGGTAAAAGTGGGCTGTTAAAGTCCCCTACTACGAATGTGTTACTGTCGATTTCCCCTTTTATGGCGGTTAGCATTTGCCTTGTGTATTGAGGTGCTTCTATGTTGGGTGTATAAATATTTACAACTGTTATATCTTCTTCTTGGATCGATCCCTTGATCATTATGTAGTGTCCTTGTTTGTCTCTTGTAATAGTCTTTATTTTAAAGTCTACTTTGTCTGATATGAGAATTGCTACTCCAGCTTTCTTCTGATTTCCATTTGCATGGAATATCTTTTTCCATCCCCTCACTTTCAGTCTGTATGTGTCCCTAGGTCTGAAGTGGGTCTCCTGTAGATAGCATATATACAGGTCTTGTGTTTGTATTCATTCAGCCAGTCTATGTCTTTGGTTGGAACATTTAATCCATTTACATTTAAGGAAATTATCGATATATATGATCCTATTACCATTTTCTTAATTGTTTGGGTTCGTTATTGTAGGTCTTTTCCTTCTCTTATGTTTCCTGCCTAGAGAAGTTCCTTTAGCATTTGTTGTAAAGCTCGTTTCGTGGTGCTGAATTCTCTTACCTTTTGCTTGTCTGTAAAGTTTTTAATTTCTGTCAAATCTGAATGAGATCCTTGCTGGGTAGAGTAATTTTGGTTGTAGGTTTTTCCCTTTCATCACTTTAAATATGTCCTGACACACCCTTCCTGCTCACAGAGTTTCTGCTGAGAAATCAGCTGTTAACCTTATGGGGATTCCCTTGTATGTTATTGTTGCTTTTCACTTGCTGTTTTTAATATGTTTTCTTTGTATTTAGTTTTTGATAGTTTGATTAATATGTGTCTTGGTGGATTTCTCCTTGGATTTATCCTGTATGGGACTCTGTGCTTCCTGGACCTGTTTGACTATATCCTTTCCCATATTAGGGAAGCTTTCAAGTATAATCTCTTCAAATATTTTCTCAGTCCCTTTCTTTTTCTCTTCTTCTTCTGGGACTCCTATAGTTCGAATGTTGGAACATTTAATGTGGTCCCAGAGGTCTCTGAGACTGTCCTCAATTCTTTTCATTCTTTATTCTTTATTCTGCTCTGTGGTAAGTTATTTCCAGTATTTTATCTTCTTAAACTCTTCAAAAATATTTTATCTTCTTAAACTCTTCAAAAATATATTTTTTTTTGTATTTTATCTTCTTAAACTCTTTTATTTTATCTTTTTTTTTTGTATTTTATCTTCTTAAACTCTTTTATTTTTTATTTTATCTTTTTGTTTTTATCTTTTTTTATTTTTTATTTTATCTTTTTTGTATTTTATCTTCTTAAACTCTTTTATCTTCTTAAACTCTTCAAAAATATATTATTCTTGGTAAATGGAGAAGGCTTGTATTCTTTATTCTTTATTCTGCTCTGTGGTAGTTATTTCCAGTATTTTATCTTCCAGGTCACTTATCCATTCTTTTGCCTCATTTTTTCTGCTACTGATTCCTTCTAGAGAATTTTAAATTTCATTTATTGTGTCGTTCATCATTGTTTGTTTGCTCCTTAGGTCCTTGTTAAACGTTTCTTGTATTTTCTCCATTCTATTTCTAAGACTCTGGATCATCTTTACTATCATTACTCTGAATTCTTTTCCAGGTAGACTGCCTATTTCCTCCTCATTTATTTGGTCTGGTGGGTTTTTACTTTGCTCCATCATCTGCTGTTTATTTCTCTGTCTTGTCATGTTGCTTAACTTACTGCATTTGGGGTCTCCTTTTCACAGGCTGCAGGTTCGTAGTTCCCGTTGTTTTTGGTGTCTGCCCCCAGTGGGTAAGGTTGGTTCAGTGGATTGTGTAGGCTTCCCGGTGGAGGGGACTGGTGCTTGTGTTCTGGTGGCTGAGGGTGGATCTTGTCTTTCTGGTGGGCAGGACCATGCCTGGTGGTGTGTTTTGGGGTGTCTGTGAACTTATTATGATTTTAGGCAGCCTCTCTCCTAATGGCTGGAGTTGTTTTCCTGTCTTGCTAGTTGTTTGGCATGCGCTGTGCAGCACTTTACCTTGGTGGTCGTTGAGTGGAGCTGGGTGTTAGCGTTGAGATGTAAATCTCTGGGAGAGCTTTCGCCGTTTGATATTATGTGGGGCCGGGAGGTGTCTGGTGGACCAATGTCGTGAACTCGGCTCTCCCACATACAAGTCTTAGGCCTGACACCCAGCTGGAGCACCAACACCCTGACACCCGGCTGGAGCACCAAGACCCTGTCAGCCACATGGCTCTTACATGAGTACTTGGCACACAGAAAGCACTTGATAACTATGAACTAATATTGCTATAACTGTAATTACAGGCACAAGCTGGGGGAGCAATTCATCTTCCTGCTAGTGTTAGATGGTCTCCTGCAGAGGTGGGGGCTGGCTGTGGCTCATCATGGGGACAAAGACACTGGCAGCAGAAGTTCTGGGAAGTACTCATTGGTGTGAGCTCTCCCAGAGTCTGCCGTTAGTCCCACCAAAGAGCTACCTCACGGTTTAAATGTGCCATATGCATGTTAAGTGTTCCTTAACTGCTAGGGAAAGGAATACAATAAGGTGCATGTACTCCTATTGTTGATTTCTGCTTTGAGAGATTCAGTTCATGTGCTATCTCTTGCATAAAGCCTCTAACTTCCCCAGGCTAGATCATCCATTCAAAATAGATTTTTTAATCTATTTTGATTTAAATATTCATTTTGATTTAAATATTCACAGTATTCACAATGTGCCAACAATGGCAATAGTAAGACAGACATATCCTTGCCCTTTTAAAGAGGTATCTGCAAAACCTCTTCAATGCCTGTGATGAGTGCTGTGACAGGGCACTCTGGGTATGTGCTTTACCCAGACATGAGAAGACAGGGAGGCTGAGTTGATGCTGGCTGAGCAGTAAGAGAAGGAAAATGAAAGAAAATGGGAAAGAGAATGTTCCTGCAAGAATGCAAAGGCCTGGAGGCATTAGTAACCATGGCATATTTGATAAATGCAGATCTAAAGTTCAGAAGAGAGATGTGGGCTAGAATTAGGTTCGGAAGTCGTCAGTATGGAAATATAAGTTGATGCTGCAGAAAAGATGTGAAAACCCAAGAGTAAGTGATGAGAGGGCCTATGTGAACACATTTAAGGGACAGGTGGAAGAGAAGACTGAAAATGAAAAGTGGCAAGCAGAAAGCTAAAAAGAAAGTCTACAGGAGAATGGCATCACAGACACATTCTAATAATATGGAAGTGATCAATAACGGTAAATAAGATAAACACTATGATATATCCATCAAATTTAGCAGTGAGAATGTGGGTGAAGAACTTCTTAAAGTAGGTGGTGGAGTGAGGGGGTAGAAGCTGAATTGTAGTGGAATGTACAGTGAATGCGAGAAAAGAAAAAGAGGACAGCACATACAGATACTTCTTTAAAAAAAGTTTGGCTGTGAAACCAAGGAGAGTAATAATATGGTAGTCTGAGGAGAACTGGGTGCAAAAGTGGTGTGTGTGTCTGTGTGTGTGTGTGTGCATGTGTATGTGTGTTGAGAGAGATGTAAATATCTTAAAATCCAAATGAGAAGCCAGAGAGGGTAAGAATAATGAAAGAGGATAATTCATAGATCGCAGTACAGTTCCTGGGAAATCACAAGGGGATTGAATGCAGTCAGACCAAGGAAAAAGAGGAGCCAATTAGTCAACAAGTATTTACTGGGTGTTACTATTTCCCAGATTCTAGGGGCTGGGAACACAATGATCAATAAGACAGATAGCATACTTCACCTTCAACCAGCTTAAATTGTAATGATAGGGGAAATACAATTTAAAAAATAAATATAATTTTTAATACTAGTAGGCAACATGAATGAGATAAAATAAGGTTAAGTAATAGTGGGTGACTGGTGGGCTGCTTTAGCTAGCGTGGGCAGGGAAGGCCTATCTGAAGAGGTGAAACTTAAGCTGAGACCTGCATGATATGAAGGGGCAGTTCTGTGGAAGATTAAGGGAAAGAATATTTGTAGTAGGGGGAACAGCACAGAATGAGCCTGACAAGTTGGAGGAACATCGTGGATGAGGAACAGAATGGAGGAAGAGATCCCAGAGTTATGTAGGGCACTGTAGGATTGGGCTTTATTCTAAGAGAAATGAGAAGCAACTAGAAGGTTTTAAGAAGTGCCTTGGCCTGATTTTTGCTTTAGAAAGATCACTCTGGCTGCTGTGTGAAGGTCCGACTGTAGAGAGGCAAAATAAGAGGCAAAGATGGGAAATCCCTGGTGGTCCAGTAGTGGTTAGGACTCTGTTCTTCCACTGCAGGGGGCCTGGGTTTGATCCCTTGTCCAGGAACTAAGATCTTGTATGCTGCGTAGTGCAGCCAAAAAAATACCCAACAACTCTTGAAAAAGAAGAGGCAAAGAGACTCACTTAGGAGGCCACTGAAAAAGTCTAAACACGAGATAATGGTGGCTTGGACCAGGGAGTTAGCAGAGGAGAGTGAAAAGTGCTCAGGTTTGGCATATACTTTGTCAAGCTAACAAGTCTTCCTGTAGGGTTTGAGGGGAAGAGAAGAATCAAGAATGATACCAGAGCAACTGGGTGGTACATTTAGTAGGATGGAGAAGGCTTGTATGTGCGAAGGTGGGGAGGAAAGAATAGGAGACAGATTTGGGAGATACACGGGAAGTTTGAGCTGTTAATTAGATTTTTCAAGTGGAAATGTTTAGAAGCAGCTAACTCAGAGCTTAGAGCTGAGGGGAAACGTCTGGGATGAATATGTAAATCTGACTGTCATCTGTGTAAAGACCATATTTAATATGATGAGGTTGCATGAGTTTACTGAAAGGGAAAGTACAGATAAAAAAGAAAGCTGAGGACACACGTCTTGGTCAATCCAACATCTAGAGCTCTATTAGAGGAATAAGAGCTAGCAAAGGAAAATGCAAAGGAAAGACCAATATGGAAAAAAGGACAACCAGGTGGTAGCAGCAAGGATGTGTACTGAAGACATCACTTCAAGAAGGGAGAAGTAGAATAAGTTGAGAGAGTGATCTCATGGTAGGTCATTAGTGGCCTGATTAAAAATCATTTCAGCGGGAGAGTGGAGATGAAAGATTAATTGGAATAGATTGAAGAGAAGATGCAAGGTAAAGAAGTAGAGACTGTCAACACAGACAACTCTTTATTTTCATGAAGGGGAGTGGAGAAATAGAGTAGTACGATGTATGTATGATACATGATATTAAGGAATGTATATACGCCAAGAGAATGATTCAGAAGGTGATTACAGGCGTAAAGTCCTTAAAAGGTAAGAAACAAGTTCCAAGCATAAGGGTTGCTCTCAGGAGGAGGAGGATTTCTACTTCATCCCAAGGGAAGGAATAAATAAGGGGACACATACGACAAGTAGAACTGAAGGTAGCTCTTGTCTGATTGTTTCTGTTTTCTCTGTGAAATATATAGCAAAGTCATTACTGGAGGGTGATGCTGGTGGGACAGGAAGATGGCTTGAGGAGAGAGGTGTGGAATGGTCCTCTTGAAGAGTAGGTAAGTGAACTTCCTAGTCATGGTGGTTAAACAGCTTACTTGTGTTTAATTTTGCTTGAGATCAATGCTCATCAATTTGAAGTTAGTCATTCGGCAGGGTTTGTGTGATTTTCTCCAGCCATGTTCAACTGCTTAGGTATAGGCAAGGGGTAAAACGGTTTTTCGGTTTAACATGAGTTGGGGTTGTGCCACGAATGTAGAACAGAGGGGAAATCAGGCAAAGAATCTCAGTTAGTGAGTACACTGCTGGACTACAGAATGCAGGTTTATAATGAGGAGAGAGGGGCATGAAGGTGGAGATGGATAAGATGGGGGACATCGTGATGAAATTAGAGAATGAGAGTGAAAAGTACCCAAGTTAAGTGAGTCTGAAGGAAGTAAGTGACAGCTGAAATGCAGATTGAAGAGGTAATGCTGTTACTGGTGATAGTAAGATTAAGTATATGATTGTGTGCGTGTGTGGCTGTGGTGGAGAGGAAAGAAGATGATTGTAGATAAAGGTCAAGGAACTGAGAGACTAAGGTGCTGGATGGATCATATGAGGATGTAAAAGTCACTGCAGTAAGAGGGTGGAAGGTTAAGTTTTAGATTTGGTAGCAGGAAGCTATTACTAATGCTAATGTTATTATTCTTATGATAACTTTCAGCGACAGAGCCAACGATGAGATTAATAGACGAAAGGCAACAAAATGGCAAGGGTCACTCTAAGTTTGGTAGATTTTTCTTCCTGTGAATTTCACTGAATAAGCATTCACTTAATATACAATTTTCTGGTCATTTAACTTTTGCCTCATTATGTTGCTGAAGAATAAACATGCTATTTAATTTACCTTGCATCAACTCCATCAAACACTTTCTGGCACTCATTTCCAATGACTTCTTGCTTTAGATAATACAGCATTCTTACACGAAGCAAAACTCTAAAAATGAGGGGGAAAAAAAAATCAAAAGACACAAAGACATTAATCATTAAAGAAAATTCATCCATGGGGTTAAAATTAGAAAAGAATTTGTATACAAAATTTTTATAATGAAATAATAATAATTACTTCTGATTAAATAAACCTCATTACTATCATATATATAAAATAGGTTTCTTCAAAATCTTTACAATCATCATTATTTAATATCCAAGTAAGATATAATGAGATCACTTGGAGGCCAGTATTTTTTCTCTCTCTGCTGATGAAAAGTGACACAAGAGGTACCATGATTTGCTGAAGGATACCCTGGTAAGAATAAGATTAGGATTGGTCCTAGACCACACTGTCTCTGTACTCAGAATCAACATGCTTTAAGATTGTTAATAAATTCAGAAGTAAACATGCAATGGGTTGTGTTAAAAATACCCTACTACCTACTTATTACAGTGGTGTTTTATATGTTTTTTGTAGCCTTCATCTTGAAGTAGCTGCTCAGGATTGTATTTTCGAAGCCATTCTGCTTTTTGTATATCAAATGAGCTTGTCTGAGTCTTTACTTTCTTCCCTTTTCGACCTCTGGGTACAGGGGCTGACAGACCTGTTAAAATGAGAAGGACAAATGAAATCAGGGATAATTTGTATAAAGACGGTCAATTTAAAACATTTTTTCAATGGAAGAAATTTCTGGAGACTTTCAGAGGTCTGTGTAGGCTATACAGAGATCTTTGAAAAATTAATGGTAAAAATATAAACTCAATCACAAGAAAAGTCCACGATACCACACACATATTAACACAATTTCTGCCAACCACCCAATTTCATATCCCCAATTAATCATTCTGATTACCTCTATGTTGCAAAACATTTTTTTTTCCAAATGTAAAAACTGAAAGATCAAACCTTTCCCTCTGCTTTACTTTTTGCTTCCTTAGTTACAAAAATACAAGTTGTGGCCTCTTGATTTTCAAAACTGATTGTTATTAATAACATGGATTAGGTTTTGTAGGGTTCCTGTTTAAGAGAGCTAAATTCATTTGATTTCACTCTTAATCTTAACATATTCCATGTTTGGTCAGTTTTTTAAAAAAATTTATTTATTTATTTTTGGCTGTGGTGGGTCTTCGTTTCTGTGCGAGGGCTTTCTCTAGTTGGCAAGCGGGGGCCACTCTTCTTCACGGTGCGCGGGCCACTCTTCACCACGGTGCACGGGCCTCTCACTGTCGTGGCCTCTCTTGTTGCGGAGCACAGGCTCCAGACGCGCAGGCTCAGTAGTTGAGGCTCATGGGCCCAGTTGCTCCGCGGCATGTGGGATCTTCCCAGACCAGGGCTCGAACCTGTGTCCCCTGCATCGGCAGGCAGATTCTCAACCATTGCACCACCAGGGAAGTCCTGGTCAGTTTCTTATTAAAGGAAATAATACATAAAGTCCAATTCACTCTTTCCTTCCCAGACATAGTCACTACCCTGAATTTGATTTTCATTTCATACACGTTTATACTTGTGTGTTGGAGAAATATTCAGTATTTAAGCTTTCATTACATTATACATGCAATTCTGTAACTTATTTATTATATTTAATTTTTTTCTGAGATTTATAAATACTTGCTGATTCATGGAGGCTCTAATTCATCCATTTTAACTGCTGTGTAAAAATCTATTCTATGACTATATCACCTGCATATTATTCTTCAACTATGCTGGAGTTGTTTCACTTACAAGTTTTCACGATTACAAATAATACAGTTGTGCTTCTTCCTTTCAATTCTTGTCTATCTTTTCCCTGCCATATTCTACCAGCTAGGAGTTTCATCACAATGGTAAATAGAAGCACTACGTAGGTTTGTTCCATTTTTCCTTAGGATTTTGGTGGGTTTTGCCTTTATATTTTGATACTATTTTGTTCAGTGCATACAAGTTCATTTTGTTATATCTTCTTTTATGGATTAGTTTTTTTTATTATGTAGTATCCTTTTTTAATCTCAATTAATGCTTCCATCTTAAATTGCATTTTAGTCTATGTTAATAATGCTCTGTATTCTAGTCCTCCTGACCCTTGTTGGTTCGGAAACTAAACAGTGCATATTTAAAAATACACATATTGAAATTTTCCTAATAAAATATGGAGATGTTTTATATTTTTAAATTTCTCCAAAAAAAAATATTTCTCCCTACCATAATTTCCTCAGATTCATCATTTAATCCTATTTTCTTTTTCATGTAACTGCATGTTAATTTTTACATGTTAATTTGTAATTTTTAAGAGGTCTGTGTCTTGAATGTTTCTACAGTACTTTCGTCTTTTTTCAAAATCATAGTATATCTGAAGTATCTTTGCAGATATTAATGATATTTTTTTAAAAGTTGTCTTCTCCTTTCACAGTCTTTGTTTCCTACAAGTTCATTTTAGTGGTTTGTTTTTAGTCTCTCTCTCTCATGTTGGAGACGTTCCTCAGATGCCTGATACCCTTGGTTATTTGCTCATATTTAAGAATGACAGAAAAGTTGATAGACAGGCTGAATAAGTGGAGGTGACTGTCGACTCTTTGAAGGGTAATCCAGCTGGTTTTTTCCTGTCATTATCTTTAGGTTTTGGTCTGGTCATATTCACCAAGGACAATTCCTTAGTTTTCTTCCTTGAGAATGACACTGTCCAGTATACATATTCATTTAACAGCCATTTAGTAGCTCCATGTTGCAAATACCAATGAAATGCAGACATTCTCTATTTTATCTTCTCCAGAGAATAAACATTCAGTCAGTCTTCGCCATGGATACATGGAGTTGAAAAGGGTATTTAGGGATCTGATCCCCCTTTTAAACAACTTTTAATCAAAGCCCCTGTCCTTTATATCCACTTTCAGAGGTCACGGATGTCACAAACTCCTGAAACTTTTAGATAATCTATGAAGCAAATCAGTTGGTTGTTGCCCTTTCCTACTGTTGACCTAAGATTCAGCTCTCTCTGGTTGGTTAAGTTAGTCATCACTAATCTAATGCTTCTAGGTTCCAAAATTCCTTTTCCATTCTCTCTACTTTTAAGGGTTTATCCTTATTTATTTTAAAATTATGGAATTAAGCATATACAAAAATAAATGGAATAATATGATGGATCACAGATCCTATCATCCAACTACATTAATTATGAATTCATAGCCAATTTGGCTTCATCTATATCCTGTTTGTTCCCCAACCTCCAACACTATTTTGAAATAAATCGAAGACAACCACCACTTCATTAATAAATGTCTGAGTATCTTTTAACATATGTAAAATATAAGGCTTCCTTAAAAACAAAACAAAAAACTACAATACCATCATCAGCCCTAAGAAATGCAATAACACGTACTTAATATTTACTATTCAAATTTAGAATTATCTAATAAAGATAATAGACAAATTTCTTCTGGGTTGTTTGCTTCAATCAGGATCCAAATAAGGCCCACACACCGCAACTGGCTGAGGACTCATAAACATCTTTCAGGTTATAGCAGGGTTTTCAATCTTGGCACTATTGCTATTTTGAGCTGCACAGTTTTTCACTGTAGGGGCAGTCTGTGCTCTTGTGGCCTCTACAAACTAGATGCCATTAACATGCTCAAAGCTGTGACAACCCAGGGTGGGAGCAAGATTGGGGCACAAGATCATGTCTGGTGTGAGCCAATGGTTTATAGATACCCTCCCCATTTTCCTCCCCTTCCACTATTTACTTGTTAAAGAAACTAAAATTTATACCTGTACAATTTATAAAGCTTGATGCCTTGAATTTTTTTCCCTTTATTGACATATAAGTTGGGTTTCAAGGAAGAGTGAAATTATATTTGTGTGAATCTTCCATCTTTACCAGAAATCAGCTCTTCACATTAATAATTTCATTGTCTCCTATTAAGATAGACCTCCAGTGACCACCCTAATCTAAACTAGGTGCTTTCTGTTGTTCTCAATCTCAGTACTTAGTTTATTTACTTCACAGTACTCATCATAATCTATAATTATTTAGGTAATTCATCTGCTTTCTTATTATGTCTGTCTGCCTGACCAGGTTCATGAGCTCAGGGATCTTGTCTGTGTTGTTCCTTCTCATCTTCCCAGTACTTTGCACAAGAAGCGCAGAACAGGCACTTTAACAGGTATTTGTTGATTAAATAGAATAAAATTGTAACACCAATTTAAGGGCACAGTAATCTTTTTATCTTTATAGAAAATTCAATTATTTTACGCAAAAAAGAATGTTCGTAGGGTTATGGAGCAAATGCTACTTGTATATATCTCTGATGGGACTATAAATTGACACAGCCACATTTGACAGCAAATTAAAACAGTTATAACAATTTTAAATGTATATACCACAGTGTTCCAAATTTTAATATACATACTAATTGCTGAGGAACTTGTTAAAATGTAGATTCTGATGTAGTAAGTCTGAGGTCTAAGATTCTGCATTTCTAAGAAGCTCCTGGGAGATGCTGATGTTGTTAACACACAGACCACATTTTAGGTCCTAAGGACGTATATATGCTGTACCTCAACAATTCCATTTCTTGATATTTACTTTAGTGGAAGATTTATTCCTGTGCACAAGGAGGAACGTAAAAGGATCTTCACTAAAACCTGTTTTTCAATTATCTAAAATTGGAAACATCCTAAATGCCCATCATCAAAGGAGATGCTAAATGAATTAAGAAATATCCATACTATGGACTACTAAGCAGGAGTTTAAAAAATAAAATAGATCTACATGAATACAGACGGGATGACCTCTAAGACATACTATTGGGTCAACAACTTGTAAACAAATACATGTTTGATAACAGTATATAAAACCCAACCAAACTGATAACACTGGTCCTTTCCAACATGGAACTTGAATTAAGAGTGAAGCTTAAGGGTTCTTTACTATTATCTGAAATGCTTCAATATTTTATAGGGTACTATGTTAAGTGCTACTTACAAAACTAAAACTAAATTTAAAAAGGAAATAAAAGAATGTTCTTACCTAGATGATTTTGTAGCTCTCGTGTCTGCCCGTCTTCGGTTGGAGTAATGAGATCCCATATGAAGCCTTTAATTTTCTCATCTCCTCGGTAGTGAACAAGGCAATAAGCTAAGAGGGCTCGGCAAATTATTTCCACATCGTGCTCATTTAGCTGCCTTTTAAAACGGCCATGAGACAGAATCTCTCTCCATCGGCCCCACCTAGTTAAAAAAATGTATATTTATATTAATATTGGGTGAAATCCTAGAGAAAACATAACTCATGGATAAAAGGCCTGCAACCTGCAAAAAACACACTTTGTCACTGATAGAATTTACCTACTAAAGTTTTTTCCCCCATAGAATAAACTGCAGAGTCATGGTATAGTAATTTCTAGTATATTTTATTCAATAATGGATAAAAACATTATCCATTTTGTGTTACTGAATATGCAAATCTAAGAACAAGGAGTTTGATATTAGCAATACATTTATAATATTAAAATTTAAAGATATCTCATCAATTGCTATTAAGTATATGTTACATATATAAATTCATGGTACTTAAAAAATACATTTTATTGATTCTAACAAGATAAAAAGCATATTAGAATATAGTATATGTTTCCCATAAATTTGTACACCAGACTACTAACAGTAAACATTAAAAATAATATTTTACCCATAAACTAGCAGATTTTTCTCTACTCTAAAGCATTCAGTTCTTCCATAGCCATTCGAACGCTCACAGGGTCTCCGGAGTTTGGGCTTTTCATCTCCTTCACTTTCAGCTTCAGATAATTCAGCCAATTCATCTTTTGTAGCACTGAAGGGTCTTGTTTGCTTCCTAATTCTTGGAGTGTCAATAACCAAGCTGTTCTGTAAAATTTAACAGCTATTACTTGAAGGTCCTTTTATTATTTTGCTTATAACAATATTTTACATTTTTACCTTTCAAACTGTACAAACAATAATTTTATAAAACCAGAACAAATTACTAACAATTCCACTGACCTACCAAATCAACATAAAATTTTTTTATTCCTTTAAAATCCTTATTACCATTTGTCATAATTTCATATTACAATCATAGGATAAAAAAATTTGGTATATGGCTTTATTAATATGAAAGTTACTGTATTGTGCTTCTACAACAACTATAAACTATATTTTAAACTGAATTTATGCATCATAATTTTCTTTACCTAATTAATTCATAATGTAATTTGAATTAATACAAATAGATTGTTTTAAATTTTTAAAATATATAATGCTAAAAAGTAAATCTTTGTAATCTAAGTTTATCCTAAAGATAAGTCCAAAGGAAGTGAAATATCCAAAAATGGAAATATTGGTCAAAGGGCATAATTATTTTATGGATCCAGAATCATGTTTCAGTGCTTTCCAAAAGACTTACACTAATCTACAACAAGCAAAGTAATAAGTATATGAACCTCACTATGGTCAATGAAGTCTAATTCATTCAAAACAACGTAAGTTGACAAACTTTTATCTTTATTGAGCAATTTATCTAAGTTAGGTACTATGTTATGGGCTATGACTAAGATAGCTTTCTGCTCATGAGAAATTCACAGTCTTGAGGCTCAGTTTAATGTGTAAACAAATAAATGCTATTCAGGATGCAATATTTTATAAGATGGGTGCCATAAAAGAAAGATTTACAAAGTAGTGATACTAGAAAGAGATCTTCAAGAATGAGAAGTAGTTTGCTAGGCATCCAAGGAGGAGATGGCATTATAAGTGAAGAAAACAGTAATGGACCTGAAAAGGTATTCTATGTTCAAGTCCTAGAGCAGGAGAAGGTAAACGCTAGGAGGGGAAGCAGGGACCAGACCATGTAGGTTCTGCTGTCCCACAGTAGTATGACCACAGTGCACTGAACTTAAAGGGGTACATAATGTTAATATGTCTTAATACTGGTGACATTAGCCTTCTCTATTAAGTTTTTCCACTGTAAACTTACTAGTTTTCCTTTTGTAATTAATAAATATTTTGGAAGATATACTTTGAAGATATATAAAAATTCTGTTTCTCCTTATATTCTACACACTAATTTTAGAATTCATCAATGGGGTGGATTGAGATTTTCTATTTCTCTTATTCCTTCTACATTTATTAATTGGCACCTTCTATATAAGAAAGAGTTGACAAGGACCTACTGTATAACACAGGGAACTATACTCAGTATTCTGTAATAAGCTTAAAAGAATCTGAAAAAAAATTATGTATTTATAACACTTTGTTGTACACCTGAAACTAAAACATCGTAAATCAACCTACTTCAAAAAAAATAATTACTTAATTAAAAAAAAGAAAGAGTTGTCCCTTTCCCTGGTCCCAACTTAAAAAAAAAAAAACCATAATTGTATTTTCTCTTGAGTAAATTTTCAAGTGTTTTTTGCCCATAATCTTTTAAGATTTTGATTTATTTCTACTTGTGATCAATTTACATTAGCTTTTATATAATAAAAATATTAACTTTCATATATACTTCTGCTACAAATAGTCACCAGTCTGACTGCAATTTTATTTTTCCATTACATAATTTTTAGTCATACATTTGAATATGCCAATTATTTCCCTTTGTGGTTTGTTTCTAATTTAGAATGTTTTCCCACCAAATATTTGATAAAATAGAAATCTATTTTTACTATTTTTTCATGCTTTGTTTCAAAAATAAATTTTTTATCACAAATTGGAGTTTACTTGGCATAGAGTATATTATTAAAATGCTTCCCCAATGCTAACTCAAATTTTAATCATGATTATTAAATAACCTCTTTTTCTCTAATGCTATTTCTTTATTTATATCCTATAATTTGACCTTCTCCTGTTCTTATTCTATTCTTTGCTCTGTATACATTTCTCTCAGTATCATGGTTCCTTTATAATATGTTAATATGCTTTTATGTTTTAACATATAGTAAGTAATGCCAGTCTGTCTTCATGGTACTTCTTGTCAGAAAATTATAAAATTTTTGAAAAGTACAAATTAGAAAACATAACTGCAAAGTATTACATGACTATATGCTTATATAAGTTTATTTATAAAATCCATAACTCCTTAGGATAATCTATAAGACCCTATTGAAATGAGCCATACCTATCATCTCTGACCTAACCTGTCACCACTCTCACTATCCCCCTCCATTCTGACACAATGCCATTTCTATTTCTGGAACACTGTAAGCTTATTTCAAACAATGGCTCACTGCCATTCCCTCTACCTTGAAAGCTTTTATCTCATGTTTTTACACTGTTGGCTGGTTCTCATCATTCAAGTCTCAGCACAGATGTCCCCTCAGAGTGACCTCCCTTGACCACTTTTCCTAATGCTATCTACACTCCTCCAGGCATTCTCTACCATCTTACCATTTTATTTTCTTCAGTCTCAGAAATTATCTTATATATTTGTTTACTTACCCACCAGAATTTGTAAGCTCTATTAAGCAGTGCTTCATCTGTCTTGTTCATTTTAGCCCTAATGTGAGAATGGTACTTGGCTCACAGTGTGCTCTAGTTGGATTCAGCACAAATGTACGAGTGTCTGCGTATTACCATTATAATACTTTTGAAAAATCATAAACAAACATCACACTGTAAGTATTGTTCTATTTCTCTCTCTCTTTTTTTTTTTATTGTGGTACGCGGGCCTCTCACTGTTGTGGCCTCTCCCGTTGCGGAGCACAGGCTCCGGATGCGCAGGCCCAGCGGCCATGGCTCACGGGCCCAGCTGCCCCGCGGCCTGTGGGATCTTCCTGGACCAGGGCACGAACCCATGTCCCCTGCATCAGCAGGCGGACTCTCAACCACTGTGCCACTAGGGAAGGCCTCTCTCTTTTTAAAGTTAACTGTCTTGTCTTAGAGCTCTATGTGAGTACATAGGGATCTACATGATTATTTTTACTTACTGCATTAGACAGTATAAAAGTACCAATTAGTTTCTAATTTTTTTCTAAAATGAAAAATGTTGCGATGTACATCACTGTACTACATTATCATTGTACATGTGTGATTATTGCTGTAAGACAGATTCCCAAAAGTGGATTTAATATTGTTGAGTATTTATTCTTCCAGGGTAATTTTAGATTTTGTCTGGTTATATGAACAAATTATTAACATTTTGATTGGGGCTGCATTTCTATGTTTATTAACTCAACCTACAAATGTTTAAAATATGTAGTTTTTCTTCCCAATTGACAAATCTCACAATTAAGTTTGGTAATTTACTTTACTGAAATCATATACGTCCAGTAGGTATTCCCCTAAGTGTTCTAAATCTTTTTTTCTACTACGAAGTAGACTTCCTCTTCCATATATTTTTCTACTGCTGTTAGTACTGATATTTAAGAAGGCTAAATGGCATATTTATCTTCTATCAGTTAATTCACTAATTCATCTATTAATTTATAGTGGTTTGCAAATTCCATTGACTTTTTAAGGCATATAAACATGCCAATATGAAAATAGTAATATTTTAATAAATATCTCTTTCTAATTTACTTTTTTATAATGTTTCATACAGAATTATACATATTTCCAAAATATATTAAATAATAATTATTATTGGGCAGTGGCATTATTCCTCATTGTAAAGTTTTACATCTTATAAGGTTATCTATTAAAATAGATCCCATGCATCAATGCTTAATATAAATTTCTTTTAATCATTTAGCAGTTATTTTGGAAGTAGGTAAGGCTCACAAACATTGATTCCTATAAATTATCAGACAGGTAGATGTCTTTTGAAGTGAACAGTTACGTTATTATCAGTTCCATGAATTCTGTGCTAGCTTTTTGGCCCTTTCTTCCTTAACTCCAAGGGATGTTATAAAAGAAAGTTTAAAAATGCCACCTTATTTTTTAAATTTCATAATATTTACTAAGCATAGCTAGATCTATGTACGTAAGTAGGACTGGATCTTAAATTTTTTATAGTTCTTTGTCAGATTTTGAAGATGCCACTTTCTTGACTGCTTTTTTTTCTCCTTTTGTATTTGACTAGATCATTAATGGTATCTGACACCAAAATAACAAAAAGAAGGTTAAAAAGCAAAATAAAAGTAATCCGTTATTTTAAGACATTTTAAAAATTAAAAAACATATTATAATTTTAAGAACACAAACACCCTCCAAAATTAAACTTTAACCGTATTACAACCTATCACAACAAATATCAGAAGAATTAAACAGAAGCAGTGCCTGACTCAATGTTATCATTCTACAGCCCTGTATCAATTTATTTATGCGGATTAATTTATTTCAGTCAGTACACAGTGGAACACCTTAAAATATTATAATAATATTACCAAAGTATTCCCACAGGTAATATTTTTTAAACGGAAATAAATACTTACTCTACCACTGATGGCATCTATATCTATTTCTGCCTTTTTCGCCCATTTTTGCCAGAAGTTGGGATCATCTAAGGAAATATCTGTTCGATTTCCAGATGCCACAAAACTTGCCTGAAATACATAATGGTAGTTTTTCAAAATGTTTTGAAACGTAGAGGAAAAATCTATCAAAGTATATCTAAAACCTTATCTCTTCACATTTAGTGTGGATAGAATTTGAATTCAGCATATACACACATGCACTCAAAGTACGTTTCAAACTACAATGGTCTGAAACATAGCACAGCATCTGCTTAAGGCAAAAGGCTTAATACCAACACAGGCTGGAGTTTTAGGAGCAAAATTAAAGAAGTTATTATTGTTGTTTGACTTTTAAACTTTGGGTAAGCAGGGATCAAATCGTTTTAGTCAAAAAACCATACAGGATACAATATTGCATTTTAGAAATACTATACAACAACACAGCAATCCCACTACTGGGCATATACCCTGAGAAAATCATAATTCAAAAAGAGTCATGTACCACAATGTTCACTGCAGCACTATTTACAATAGCCAGCACATGGAAGCAAACTAAGTGTCCATCGACAAGTGAATAAAGAAGATGTGGCACATATATACAATGGAATATTACTCAGCTATAAAAAGAAATGAAATTGAGTTATTTGTACTGAGGTGGATGGACCCAGAGTCTGTCATACGGAGTGAAGTAAGACAGAAAGGGAAAAACAAATACCGTATGCTGACATATATATATGGAATCTAAAAAAAAAATGGTTCTGAAGAACCTAGGGGCAGGACAGGAATAAAGACACAGACGTAGAGAATGGACTTGAGGACATGGTGGGGGGGAGGCTAAGCTGGGACGAAGTGAGAGAGCGGCATGGACATATATACACTACCAAATGTAAAATCAATTGCTAGTGGGAAGCAGCTGCATAGCACAGGGAGATCACTCGGTGCTTTGTGAGCACCTAGAGGGGTGGGATAGGGAGGGTGGGAGGGAGATGCAAGAGGGAGGAGATATGGGGATATATGTATATGTATAGCTGATTCACTTTGTTATAAAGCAGAAACTGACATACCATTGTAAAGCAATTATACTCTGATAAAGATGTTAAAAAAAAAAAAAGAAAGAAAGGAAATACTACATGAATAGGGACTTCCCAGGTAGTCCAGTGGTTACACCTCTGCACTCCCAACGCAGGGGGCCTGGGTTCAATCTATAGTGGGGCAACTAAGATCCCACATAACGCAACTAAGCTCGTGCACTACGACTACTGAACCCGCATGCTTTAGAGCCCTCACGTCACAAGCCCGTGTGCCACAACTAGAGAGCCTGTGTGCTACAATAAAGACCCAGTGTAGCTAAAACAAATAATTTAATTTTAAAAAAAATGAATATTAAGAAATTAGGTTACAAGAAGAATTTCAAACCTATTTGCCCTAGACAGTTCATTTTCTGGTATTCTCCTACTTTATTTCCATCCCATTTTTACATAGATATGTCTCCTAAAAAAATGCAATACAGAATATAAGAAATACAGAAAAATGAGTCATTGCCTATCTTTATTTATTTATTTATTTATTTGCGGTATGCAGGCCTCTCACTGTTGTGGCCTCTCCCATTGCGGAGCACAGGCTCCGGACACGCAGGCTCAGTGGCCATGGCTCACGGGCCCAGCCGCTCTGCAGCATGTGGGATCCTCCCGGACCGGGGCACGTACCCGCGTCCCCCACTTCGGCAGGCGGACTCTGAACCACTGCGCCACCAGGGAAGCCCCCTGCCTAACTTTATTTTGAAAACTCTTTTCCTTACAAAAAAAATACTGCATAAGCATTGTAAAAACTTAAGAAATTACAGAGGAATAAAAGAAAATATAAATGATTTATTTTCTTAAATGTTGCAGAAATTATAAAATCTTTTCATTGGACCTAATTTTAGACATTACAGTTCAACACTGTGATTCATAAATAACCATTATTTGCAACTTAAGTTCCTAAAAATAGATACGCTGCTTCAAAGAAAATTTATCAAAGTGCTTTATAAAAATGAAATACACAGAGAAGATATATAATGCTTTAACAAAAGGGCTTGAAAGATGCATGCTAAACTTCTATAAGGATAAATGGAAGGAGCTTCCAGGTGTCCACTCCTCCGGTGAGATGGAGTCGGGAGATGCTCTCCTCAGCTCCTTGCCTGGGTGGAGAAGTCAGGCTATAGGGCTGGCAGAAATCCTTGTTTGAGAGCCCCACCAAATTCCCCAGTCAGAGTGTTGCAGCTGAGCGGAGCGGCTGCTTGGGACTACTGCTCGGGCGCTGCAGAAACCCGTCTTGGAATCTGACATGTAATCAGTTTGGGACCGTTGGCCAGCTGCTCCTAACCTGGCCACATGAAGGCTCAGACTGTTCCAGTCTCTGAACTGAAGAGAACCAACACTATCAGCATATCTCTCACCACCATGAATGCAAGGTATTTCAATGAAGAGTATCAGGAGGACATATACAAATCCCAGACTGGCATGTGCAAGTTCTGAGGAATGGTGGAATAACCCAATGTATCTGGGTGACCTTTGGAGACAGCTGAGACAGAGCTACAACAGGTAGTGGCTGACATCCAACTCACAGCCCAGTTTCGCCAGCCATGTGGCTGACAAGGTCTTGGTGCTCCAAGCGGCTGTCAGGCCTGAGTCTCGGAGGTGGGAGAGCTGAATTCAGGACACTGGTCCAGCAGAGACCTCCCGGCCCCACGTAATATCAATTGGGGAGAGCTCTCCCAGAGATCTCCATCTCAACGCTAACACCCAGCTCCACTCAACGACCAGCAAGGTAAAGTGCTGGACACCCCATGCCAAACAACTAGCAAGACAGGAAAACAACCCCACCCATCAGCAGAGAGGCTGCCTAAAATCATAATAAGCTCTCAGACACCCCAAAACACAGCACTGGACACAGTCCTGCCCACCAGGAAGACAAGATCCAGCCTCATCCACCAGAACACAGGCACCAGTCCCCTCCACCAGGAAACCTACACAACCCACTGAACCAACCTTACCCACTAGGGGCAGATACCAAAAACAACGGGAACTATGAACCTGCAGCCTGTGAAAAGGAGACCCCAAATGCAGTAAGTTAGGCAAAATGAGAAGACAGAGAAATAAACAGCAGAAGAAGCAAAGTAAAAACCCACCAGACCAAACAAATGAGGAGGAAATAGGCAGTCTACCTGAAAAAGAATTCAGAGTAATGATAGTAAAGATGATCCAACGTCTTAGAAATAGAATGGAGAAAATATGAGAAACGTTTAACAAGGACCTAGAAAAACTAAAGAGCAAACAATGATGACCAACACAATAAATGAAATTTAAAATTCTCTACAAGGAATCAAGAGCAGAATAACAGATAAGTGACCGGGAAGATAAAATAGTGTAAATAACTACCACAGAGCAGAAAAAAGGAAAAAGAGTGAAAAGAATTCAGGACAGTCTCAGAGACCTCTGGGACAACATTAAACACACCAACACTCGAATTATAGGGGTCCTAGGAGAAGAAGAGAAAAAGGGACTGAGAAAATATTTGAAGAGATTATAGTTGAAAGCTTCCCTAACATGGGAAAAGCAATAGTCAATCAAGTCCAGGAAGCACAGAGTCCCATACGGGATAAATCCAAGGAGAAACATGCCAAGACACATATTAATCAAACTATCAAAAATTAAATACAAAGAAAAAATATTAAAAGCAGCAAGTGAAAAGCAATAAATAACATACATACAAGGGAATCCCCATAAGGTTAACAGCTTATCTTTCAGCAGAAACTCTGCAAGCCAGAAGGGCGTGGCAGGACATATTTAAAGTGATGAAAGGGAAAAACCTACAACTAAGATTACTCTACCCAGCAAGGATCTCATTCAGATTCGACAGAGAAATTAAAACCTTTACAGACAAGCAAGAATTCAGCACCACGAAACCAGCTTAAAAACAAATGCTAAAGGAACTTCTCTAGGCAGGAAAACAAAGAAGAAGGAAAAGATCTACAATAATAAACCCCAAACAATTAAGAAAATGGTAATAGGAACATAAATATCGATAATTTCCTTAAATGTATATGGATTAAGTACTCCAACCAAAAGACACAGACTGGCTGAATGGATACGAAAACAAGACCCGTATATATGCCATATACAAGAGACCCACCTAAGACCTAGGGACACATACAGACTGAAAGTGAGGGGATGGAAAAAGATATTCCATGCAAATGGAAATCAAAAGAAAGCTGGAGTAGCAATTCTCTTACCAGACAAAACAGAATTTAAAATAAAGACTATTACAAGAGACAAAGAAGGACACTACATAATGATCAAGGGATCAATCCAAGAAGATATAACAATTGTAAATATTTATGTACCCAATACAGGAGTACCTCAGTACATAAGGCAAATGTTAAGAGCCATAAAAGGGGAAATTGACAGCAACACAATAATAGTAGGGGACATTTAACACCCCACTTTCACCAATGGACAGATCATCCAAACTGAAAAGAAGTAAGGAAACACAAGCTTTAAATGATACATTAAACAAGATGGATGTAAATGATAATTAGAGGCCACTCCATCCAAAAACAACAGAATACATTATCTTCTCAAGTGCTCATGGAACATTTTCCAGGATGGATCATATCTTGGGTCACAAATCAAGCCTTGGTAAATTTAAGAAAACTGAAATCATATCAAGTATCTATTCCGACCACAACGCTGTAAGACTAGATATAAATTACAGGAAAAAAACTGTAAAAAACACAAACCCATAGAGGCTAAACAACACACTACTAAATAACCAAGAGATCACTGAAGAAATCAAAGAGGAAATCAAAAAATACCTAGAAACAAATGACAATGAAAACACGATGACCCAAAACCTATGGGATGCAGCAAAATCAGTTCTAAGAGGGAAGTTTACAGCAATACAATCCTAGCTTAAGAAACAGGAAACATCTCAAATAAACAACCTAAACTTGCACCTAAAGCAATTAGACAAAGAAGAACAAAAAACCCCAAAGTTAGCAGCAGGAAAGAAATTATAAAGATCAGATCAGAAATAAATGAAAAAGAAATGAAGGAAACGATAGCAAAGATCAATAAAACTAAAAGCTGGTTCTTTGAGAAGATAAACAAAATTGATAAACCATTAGCCAGATTCATTAAGAAAAAAAGGGAGAAGACTCAAATCAATAGAATTAGAAATGAAAAAGAAGTAACAACTGACACTGCAGAAACACAAAAGATCAGGAGAGATTACTACAAGCAACTCTATGCCAATAAAATGAACAACCTGGAGGAAACTGACAAATTCTTAGAAATGCACAACCTGCCAAGACTGAATCAGGAAGAAATAGAAAATAGGAAAACACCAATCACAAGCACTGAAATTGAAACTGTGATTAAAAATCTTCCAACAAACAAAAGCCCAGGACCCAGGCTTCACAGGCGAATTCTACCAAACATTTAGAGAATAGCTAACACCTATCCTTCTCAAACTCTTCCAAAATATAGCAGAGGGAGGAACACTCCCAAACTCATTCTACGAGGCCACCATCCCCCTGATACCAAAACCAGACAAGGATGTCACAAAGAAAGAAAACTACAGGCCAATATCACTGATGAACATAGATGCAAAAATCCTAAACATAATACTAGCAAACAGAATCCAACAGCACATTAAAAGGATCATACACCATGATCAAGTGGGGTTTATCCCAGGAATACAAGGAGTCTTCAATACATGCAAATCAATCAACATGATACACCATATTAACAAACTGAAGGAGAAAAACCACATGATCATCTCAGTAGATGCAGCGAAAGCTTTCGACAAAATTCAACACCCATTTATGATACAAACCCTGCAGAAAGTAAGCATAGAGGGAACTTTCCTCAACATAATAAAGGCCATATGTGACAAACCCACAGCCAACATCGTCCTCAATGGTGAAAAAGAGAAAGCATTTCCACTAAGATCAGGAACAAGACAAGGTTGCCCACTCTCACCACTCTTATTCAACACAGTTTTGGAAGTTTTAGCCACAGTCATCAGAGAAGAAAAGGAAATAAAAGGAATCGAAATCAGAAAAGAAGAAGTAAAGCTGTCACTGTTTGCAGATGACATGATACTACACATAGAGAATCCTAAAGATGCTACCAGAAAACTACCAGAGCTAATCAATGAATTTGGTAAAGTAGCAGGATACAAAATTAATGCACAGAAATCTCTGGCATTCGTATACACTAATGATGAAAAATCTGAAAGTGAAATCAAGAAAACATTCCCATTTACCATTGCAACAAAAAGAAAATACCTAGGAATAAACCTACCTAAGGAGACAAAAGACCTGTATGCAGAAAATTATAAGACACTGATGAAAGAAATTAAAGATGATACAAACAGATGGAGAGATATACCATGTTCTTGAATTGGAAAAATCAACATTGTGAAAATGACTCTACTACACAAAGCAATCTACAGATTCAATGAAATCCCTACCAAACTACCAATGGCATTTTTCACAGAACTAGAACAAAAAATTTCACAATTTGTATGGAAACACAAAAGACCCCGAATAGCCAAAGCAATCTTGAGAATGAAAAACGGAGCTGGAGGAATCAGGCTCCCTGACTTCAGACTATACTACAAAGCTACAGTAATCAAGACAGTATGGTACTGGCACCAAAACAGAAAGATAGATCAATGGAACAGGAGAGAAAGCCCAGAAATAAAGCCACACACATATGGTCACCTTATCTTTGATAAAGGAGGCAAGAATGTACAGTGGAGAAAGGACAGCCTCTTCAATAAGTGGTGCTGGGAAAACTGGACAGGTACATGTAAAAGTATGAGATTAGACTACTCCCTAACACCATACACAAAAATAAGCCCAAAATGGATTAAAGATCTAAATGTAAGGCCAAAAACTATCAAACTCTTAGAGGAAAACACAGGCAGAACACTCTATGACATAAATCACAGCAAGATCCTTTTGACCCACCTCCTAGAGAAATGGAAATAAAAACAAAAATAAACAAATGGGACCTAATGAAACTTCAAAGCTTTTCCACAGCAAAGGGAACCATAAACAAGACCAAAAGACAACCCTCAGAATGTGAGAAAATATTTGCAAATGAAGCAACTGACAAAGGATTAATCTCCAAAATTGATAAGCAGCTCATGCAGCTCAATATCAGAAAAACAAACAACCCAATCCAAAAATGGGCAGAAGACCTAAATAGACATTTCTCCAAAGAAGAGATACAGACTTCCAACAAACACATGAAAGAATGCTCAACATCATTAATCATTAGAGAAATGCAAATCAAAACTACAATGAGATATCATCTCACACCTGTCAGAACGGCCATCATCAAAAAATCTAGAAACAGTAAATGCTGGAGAGGGTGTGGAGAAAAGGGAACACTCTTGCACTGCTGGTGGGAATGTGAATTGGTACAGCCACTAAGGAGGTGCCTTAAAAAACTACAAATAGAACTACCATATGACCCAGCAATCCCACTACTGGGCATATACCCTGAGAAAACCAAAATTCAAAAAGAGTCACGTACCAAAATGTTCACTGCAGCTCTATTTACAAAAGCCCCGAGATGGAAACAACCTAAGTGTCCATCATCGGATGAATGGATAAAGAAGATGGGGCACATATATACAATGGAATATTACTCAGCCATAAAAAGAAACCAGATTGAGCTATTTGTAATGAGGTGGATGGACCTAGAGTCTGTCATACAGAGTGAAGTAAGTCAGAAAGAGAAAGACAAATATCGTATATGCTAACATATATATATGGAATTTAAGAAAAAAAAAAGTCATGAAGAACCTAGGGGTAAGACAGGAATAAAGACACAGATCTACTAGAGAATGGACTTGAGGATATGGGGAGGGGGAAGGGTAAGCTGTGACAAAGCGAGAGAGTGGCACGGACATATTTAAACTACCAAACATAAAATAGATAGCTAGTGGGAAGTAGCCGCATAGCACAGGGAGATCAGCTTGGTGCTTTGTGACCACCTAGAGGGGTGGGATAGGGAGGGTGGGAGGGAGGGAGACACAAGAGGGAAGAGACATGGGAACATATGTATATGTATAACTGTTTCACTTTTTATAAAGCAGAAACTAACACACCATTGTAAAGCAATTATACTGCAATAAAGATGTTAAAAAAAAAAAAGAACCCATTTTGATGGAACTTTAAAATGCAGAAAATTACACATAGGAAAGGTAATAAAACTATTACAAGCAAAGAAGCCATTTATGACATTCAAGATAACTGAAAGTTTTAACAGTGGGAAATTGATGATATCAGGAATTAGTGTTGGGAATTCCCTGGCGGTCCTGTGGTTAGGACTCTGTGCTCTCACTGCCAAGGGTGTGGGTTCAATCCCTGGTCAGGGAACTATGATCCCAGAAGCCGCCTGTTGCGGCCAAAAAAAAGAAAAAAAAGGAATTAGTGTTAATTTTATGTTAAAACGTGATTAATAGTATCGTGGTTGTGTTAAAGAAATCTTTATCTTTGGAGGTACAGATGGGAACATTTATAGAAGTTGTGATACTGTGTCTGGGGCTTGCTTTAAATTAATATGATATGCAAACTATTATATATAGAATGGATAAACAGCAAGGTTCTACTGTATAGCACAGGGAAGTATATTCAATATCCCATAATAAACCAAAATGGAAAAGGTTATGTGTGTGTGTGTGTGTGTGTGTGTGTGTGTGTATATATATATGTATACATATATAAGTGAATTACATTACTGTACAGCAGAAATTAACAACATTGTAAACCAACTATACTTCAATAAAATAAATTTTAAAAAATAAAAAATAAAAAGTAAAATAATATGAAAGATGGGTAGGGTGGTGATGAAAGTTTAGTATGAGTAAATAATTGTTGAAGCTGGGTGATAAATACACAGGTCTCATTATACTATTCTGCCTATATTTGTAGTTTCAATGTTTATAAAACATCTAAAAAATTAGTAGGACAGGAGTTCCCTGGTGATACAGTGTTGAAGACTCTGTGCTTCCATTTCAGGGGGAGTGGGTTCGACCCCTGGTCAGGGAACTAAGATCCCACATGCCATGTGGCACGGCAAAAATCAATAAATAAGTAAAATAAAAAATGAGTAGGAAAAAAACTAAAATCCTAAATGCTTCTTGCTGAACTTTGCAATGTCTGTTCATGACATTGCTTACCAAGTAATAAATACATTCATTCCATCATTCTTTTGAGACTGGGTTATTAAGATGCTTGTTTATAGGAAGTATTTAACTATTATAAATGTTTAAAAATATTCATTTTCCTGGCATATTTATGAAACAAGTCACAGAAATAAATGCTTTAACAAAATGAATTTAAATTCCGTTTTTTTGTTTGTTCTAAACTATAGCTTTATTATTATGAAACTACTAAAAAAAGCAAATTTTTATTTCTTTGAAATGATGAGTGTGGTAGGCTGAATAATGGCTTGCAAAGATATTTACGTCTTAATTTCTGGAACCTTGTGAATGTTAGTTTATATGGCAAAAGAGCCTTGGCAGATGTGCTTAAGTTAGGGATCCTGAAATGGGGAGATTAGCCTATATTATCAAGGCAGGCCCTAAATTCAATCACAGCTGTCCTGAATGCAAGAGGAAAGAAGAGGAGATTTCACTACAGAAGAGGAAAAGCCTGTGTGACAGCAGAAGCTGAGACTGGAATAATGTGGTCACAAGCAAGAAATGCAGGCACTCTTAAAAGCTGGAAGACATTAGAAACTGATCCTCTCCTAAAGCTTCCAGAAGAAATCAGCCCTGCTGACATCTTAATTTTAGCCCTGTAAGACTCATTTTGGAGTTCTGGCACCCAGAACTATAAAAGAATAAATTTGTGTTGTTTTAAGCCACTAAATTTGTGGTAATTTGTTACAGTAGCAACAGAAGATAATACAGTGAGATACCTCTTAATGACAAACCACATAATTCTAAAAACTCATCATCAACTTAAAAGAGTAAAGGTTAACTAGTTTGATAAAATGAAAAGTAGATAGCCATCATCACCTGCATAAAAGTATATGATGACAATTCATCAACATGGTATGAATATGAGTAACAGACATCTTAACTATACCCAAGTAATTCCAAATCTAAGAGGGGACTTCATTTTGTTAATTCAGAAATGAATTTCTCCTAATTGAGGACAAACAATATCCACATTTTCAAATCTTCATTAATAGAAGCTCATGAATTTTCAGGAACAATGAAAAGTTCACTGAAGTTCACAGGGTTTTATTTTGTCCTACAGTTTCATTGATATATGCCTCTTGAGAAGCCATTAAATATGAAAAGTCACTAAAAGGAAATAATTAGATTTTTGAAACATACTACTTTATGGTTGCTTACCTTAAAAAAATGTTCTATGTTACAGTAGAGAATCAATTTTGTGCTGCTACCTTATAACTGTTGATAATTAAAATAACTTGCGCAGAAGAAACTATACTTCACAATTAAATGGCTTTTAAAATATATATTCATTATAAGAAAAATGATAAATTCATTTTTCAATCTTAAAAATTTTTAATATTTGTAAATAATTCCAGATGCTCTTGTTAACTGACATATAACCTACTTTCAAGATGACATATAAAATTCTCAAAGTTCTTTTTTTGGGGGGGTCTCGCTGCACGGCATGTGGGATCCTAGTTCCCTCTGCAGTGGAAGCACGGAGTCTTAACCACTGGACCTCCAGGGAAGTCCCTCTCAAGGTTTCTAATGATGGATTAATGCCTACAGAAATGAAATGCCTGTTGTAGAAGATTCCATCAAGTACTGGTTTACTGCCTACTTTCAAATGTTAAATCATAATATCCCAGTTCCCCTCAAAATATTTTTCTTAAAATGTATTCGTTTAATCATTAAATTCCTTTATTATTTGCAAGGGAAATTTTAAATGGTGAAGTCTATCTTCCTATATCGGAAAGTAGCAGAAGATCTTAGGCACCAAAGAAGGGCCCTTATAAGTAAGCAATCCAACTGAAGCTTCATTTAGACCATTTTGTTTTCTTTTTGTAAATTAAGCAACTCAAAGCCTTTTGTTCTACACCAAATTTAACATCAGACCAGAAACTTTTCTGTTTCTAGGATCCACCTAACTGCCCTTATGAAAATCTCTCAAAACAAGATTTACGTGATATAACCACTTGTAAATGAGGTTACCAATAATGAGTTAATCGATGGATATATTTATTAATTCTAATTAGTCTTATTATGCATCCTACTCCATAAATGTAGCTTCTTATCAAAAACTCTTTGATAATACGTAGAAACATGGATTGGAATGACATTTACCAAAACCACTGAAAATAACTGCTCAGCTGAAGTTTCTGGACATTCCAAGGAAAAGCAAAAAATAGTATCAACTTTATTCCTTTGGTGCTACTATATAGTAGTGCCATATTCCACTATGCCAAATGCCCACCATGTAGTGGCATTCCCACACAATTATGGAAATGAAAAAATTATAATACAAGTACAGGTTTATGTGGTACCTCTTCAGCTACTGCGGTACCTTTTCAGTAAGCTCTCTTTTCAAATGCAACAATTACTCCCTGGTCTGAGGGTTTAAAATAGATACTTAAGTGCTTAAGTATTCACATTCTTAGAGTATAGCTGATTATGATTAGAGCATACCTGAGTAAAATAATACTCACATAGCACTTTATAGTAAAGTAGGAAAGGTCAAGCATGATTATCATGCTCTCCTTTTTTAGGACAAGAAAGACTCATAAAGGTTAAGTTAACTGTCCAAGGTCACTAAGCTCATGAGTCAGAATTCAAACCCTGAAATTCTGACTTTCCATGATTATTATCATTAACATTGTAAATGAGGATATGCCTTCATTAATTAAAAAAAAAAAAAACTTTAAGGAGAATATCCCTATACTTGGCCTAATCAACAAAGGTGATTTCTGTGACTAATACCTTTTGGTTAAATTAAATTTCGGATAATTTCAGGCATGAGGGGAAAAGTATCTGTACATAGTGTGTTGACAACTTGAGTAAGACCAAGGAATCCAAAGGAAACAAGATTTCTCAGGAAAGAAGATAGAGCCAGGGTGTATCTATCCAATCGTGACTAGTTTTAGTTCTCAACCTTATACTTTACTTCTGCAGTATTCCTTTTGTTTCCACAATACTACTTTCTTCTGCTTTTTTCTTTATTAACTCCCAAATCTATATCTAGCCAACTCTCCTGGACATCTCCACTTGGATGCCCTGTAAATGCCACAAATATAACAGCTCCAATATTTTATTTTCTCCATATAAACTTCCTTCTCCTCAATTCTCTATCTTACTTAATGACACCATGACCCTCCTAGCTACTTGGGCCAGAAATCTATCTTCAAGTTATTTTTGACTCCTCCTTCCACAAATTTCTAACTGGTCATCAATTCCTGTTAATTCAAGTGGGTCTCCAGTGCCCTGGTTTGCCTATCGTCACAGCCTATAGAAGCCTCTTATCTGGTCTCTATGCCTCTAGTCTTTCTCATTGCAATCTCATTCTCTACACTGCTGCTAGAGTTAAATTTCTAAACCAGAACACATTATGCCCATTTTCTGCTTGAAGGGATTTCAGAGCTTTTTAATTGCCTCAGGATCAAGTTCAAATTCCTCACAATGGAATTTTTTGAGCCCTTCACAATTTGGGTCCAACCTCCCTAACCTTCATATTCATCTCCATTTAATTTACACTGTGCATCCATACACGCCTACACCATAGTTCTTGAAATCTTCCTTGTAGGTTAGTAACATATAATTCATTTATGTGGCTTTCTCTTTTTGTAACACAACGAAATTCAAACTTCCTTCAAGACTCAGCTCAAATGTTATCTTCTCTGAAAAGGCTTTCTTGATTTGCTGTCCTCCCATTTTACGCAGAATTAATACTTTCTTCTTTTTTTTTCAGCGACTTTTTTCAGCGACTAGAATCCTTTCATTTTAGTGTTCCCAACACTTAGTAAAGTACCTAACACAAGATTACATTACTTTCCTGAATGAATGCGAGAAAAAAATTTCATATTAAGATTGGTATCATTACTTTTGGTGTAGCACCTGGACTACCTGCTCTATACTACAGTGCTCTCCATAAAGATGAAGAAAGACTTCTGGGTTGGAAGTGGAGAGGGGATGAATGAAGAAAATGTAGAAAGGAAGTAAAGTGGAAAGGAGAAAACCTGTATGAATCAGTGCAGGTGGGACAGAATACTGCAATAAAAAACTCTTCAGATGAATGCAAGATATAGGTTTACCATGTCTCTATTGGGGGTTGGGGGGAAGAACATAGAGGCAGTTAGTAAACTTTTAAAATGTTTTCCCCAAATAGGGGTGATACAATTATTAATATTTCTTTTCTAGACAAAAATTTCATTCTATCCTCCCCAAACTTGATTTAAATATTTAAAATTAGATTAGAAATACTTTCCTTGAAGTACTTTAAATTATTATAAGTTAATGTAAGATGATTTAACCTCCTACATTATATTACTTATATTTTGCTCTGACTTTGGCATATATGTTCTTTTTTTAAAATATTTATTTATTTATTTATTTATTTTTGACTGTGTTGGGTCTTTGTTGCTGTGCCTCGGCTTTCTCTAGTTGCGCTGAGCGGGGGCTACTCTTTGTTGTGGGGCACGGGCTTCTCATTGCTGTGGCTTCTCTTGTTGTGGGGCACAGACTCTAGGCACATGGGCTTCAGTAGTTGTGGCACGTGGGCTCAGTAGTTGTGGTGCAACGGGCTTAGTTCCTCCGCAGCATGTGGGATCTTCCCGGGACAGGGCTCGAACCCATGTCACTTGCATTGGCAGGCGGATTCTTAACCACTGCACCCCCAGGGAAGTCTGGCATATATGTTCTTTGATTTCTAAATTTGACTTCAAATGTTTTACTCTGATTAATACTTAGAACCATTTCTAGTTATTACTCCTACTCCATTTCACTAGCATCAGAAGAGTACATGTGAAATTTGATGTGAGAGATCAGAAATAAATGAAGGAAAAGAATATATTACCTACTTCTTTTGAGTAATTCAGTTTATTTAAACATTAAGTAGATGCTCCTCAAATAATTAGTAGAGTAAGAGACAGTTAAATTTTTTTTACGAGAGAACATTACAGGTTTTTTTTTTTGTTTTTTTTTTTTATAAAATATCACTCACTGTTACCTTGGCAAATGTTGACCCACGTCCTTCTGATTCAATTGTAATGGTTTTTGTACGACGTAGTAAAATCTGATCAATATCTTCTTCACAGAATTTAGAGCCTTCATCTTCTTCTTCCATAATGGCACCATAAGCACCTCTTCGAAGCAGATCTTCTATTTCCTTTTTGGAAAGCTGTTGAATCTAAAGAGACAAAATTTTGGTAATAGTTTTTTCAAGTTCATAAAATGAGAAAGTATCCCTAAGGAATGTTAAAGAACACAGAAGTCATGTTTAAATTGCATTTGGGGCTTGGGATGTACCTGAGAGAATTCTCTGAAAGAACATATTGAGGTTGTTGACTCTTTACTATCTTTAAAGTATGATTTGCCATTTGCCTAAAGTAACTCCAGTTAAAACAAAACCTCTGGGGCAGGTAACCTCTCAAGGTTCTTTTTAGTACTAGGATTCGAGAGTTGTTATAAGCACAAGATATAAATAAGATTTTGAGGGGAAAAAATACCAAAAACATCATTTACAGCAAGAGAAAGCCAACACTAATAGTTTGGCCCTAAAAAAACAATTTGAAAAACTGTTTATAGAAAAAATGCAGAAAAACACAAATTCTACTTTGCTGTGCCATGATACAAATGTCCTGAAAGGAAGAATTTCTATTTGAAAACACAATCTTAGAATTTACAAGCATTGACATTATATAGACAGAACAGTTTCCAAAAGTACTAACTAAATGTAGCTCTACTCTGACATTCCTCCTTATATAAAAGTACCTATCTACTGCTTAGTATGGATCAAAATTAAATAATATGCTATCTGAGGTTTAAACTAAATGTAAACAAAAACAGGAAAACTCTAGGTGAAGAAGAAAATATACATACACCACCAACATTACTTTCTCTTCCACTCATGCTCTGTAATACAGCCTTATCTAGACCCAGTTTCAGACTGGCTCGGTCAAACATCTCTCTTTCATATGAGTTACGAGTTACTAGTCGGTAGACTTTAACTGCTTTATTCTGACCAATTCTGTGGCAACGAGCTTGGGCCTATAAAAAATGAGAAGTTATAGGTTAAATTAATTTATAAAATAGCACAAAAGGCATTACGCATTAAACTATCTTGATGGAATATAAAAGTATGTGCAAGAATTTTTAGACACTCCTGCTGTTGAATTGCATATAACCTTTCTCTGGAAATGAAGGCAGAACTTCTTAAAATGAGACATGATTCCACAATCAGCAATAAATTAAAATTTAAACATATTTCAGAGACTATAAATCCATGAAGAAATACTATTTTTTAAAGAGGGTGTCATCAGCATAATTCTAGACAGGAACATAAACTCTGTGAACAGACTTTTTTTAGCCTCTGGCTTTAAACTTAAAATCTAACCCTAAATTTCTAATTTTTTTTCTACTACATTATCAACAATCTTTTCAATATATTTTAGTTAAGCTGGGTAATTCTGAGGGGAGTAAAAACCTAAGGTGAACAACTCTGGAGGCCTAAATTTTATTTAAACAAAGGAAGAACTAATTATCTAATATGCAGACATGTTGGAAGTAGAGACATCAGAGATTACATAAGAGCTTCACATTTTATCTTGGGTTCCTAAACTTAAAATTTGTCTGATAAATTTTGAACTAGATTATACACATGAGAGGTTAAAACATTATCTTTTATTAAGCCAGGTATATTCTCAAGAATAATATCAATTACAGTACTACTGAGACTATCATGAACAATAAAAGAAGAATTTCTCCAATACTTTGTTCTCTTCTCATATCCTTCCTAGAAACACATTTTCTGTAAACTTTGACTCACTCTAATCACTAATTAATATTCCTATGTTCCAATGAAATTCAAGTAGTCTTAATTTATATGTGTACATTAATTTTCTACAGAATTTCATAAAAAGGCAATATGTCTCAATTCCATGCATACTATATTATGTAATGATTAAGAAGATGATATCAGGATAAGCAAGTACTTATTTTTAAGGAAGTAAAGTAAGTTATTCTTAAAGTGTAGGCCTTTCTCAAATTTACATGATATACTTTGAACAATACTGTACTTGAGTAGGTAAACCTTTTTTAGAAGTATGATACGTAACCTAAACAAGTATTTTTTATTTTATTGTCATTAAATAAAAATAATTTCACCTATTTTATTTGGCATAGATATTTCTTAGGGAAACATACAAGTTAGTTTGTCCGTATAAAAATAAAACAGGTGGATTATCAAAGATAGCTATGGGAATTAAAAAAAAAATTCTCTTAGCCAAGGAATCTGTTTACCTGAAGGTCGTTTTGAGGATTCCAATCAGAATCAAAAATTATACATGTATCAGCTGCAGTTAAGTTGATGCCCAACCCACCAGCTCGGGTACACAGAAGAAAGACAAATCGATCTGAATCAGGTTTACTAAATCGATCTATAGCAGCTTGTCGAAGATTCCCTCTGACTCTTCCATCAATTCGCTCATATAAATATCTATCAAATGAAATGCAATAAATTTAGATAGATGAGTATAATGAAAATGAAGGCATTCTATCAAATGTGACAGACACATATCTGTTTTCCAGCAACATTATGTTTTCTACAAAATTAAGAAGTGATATTACCCCAACTAGTTTCTATGGTTTTATTCTTCTCAGTGTTGGTGCTAAGTAAGAAACACAAAGTAACACAAAGTTACAAAATCTCTGCATTCCTGGATGTATAGGTAAAATACCTTTATAATTAATATACTTTATTGATCTCATTGTAACAAATGATTTTTTTTTTGGCAAGAAGTAAAGACTTTCATAAAACTCGATATAAGAAGCTTAAAAACATTTCTCTCAACTGATATACTATTCTCTCAACTGATATACTATTCTCTAAACTGATATACTTGCTTGTAAACTATAATTTATTAAGGGCAAACTATAATGCTAATCCTTTATAGTCATCGCTGCCAAGCAATTGAATTTTAACTTCTTGTATCCTTCCTCATTTAACATCAATAAAAATAAAATACATAAAAATTTAGGAACTAGAAGAGGAATACACATGACACTTGCCACACCTCTTCAAGACACTGGTTCAAGACACTTCTTTCCACCTATAATTTACTAGAGTCTCAGCAGCAGCTCCACTGTTATCTCTAGTACCTGTGAAACAGGGGTGTGACTTCTAATAATGTTACTTTTGACATTACTTTTGACATTAAAGAAATTTGAGGTTTTCCATGAAATTCATCATAAGTCAAATTTATCTTTAGCTTACAAAGTTCTTCATGTAAAGACATCAAGAAAATGCAAGAATGGCTATTTTAGGAATACTGCAATTTAATCTACTTATGTGGTATAAAACTGAGAATAATACACATTTTGGAATAAGACTAAATGAAAGGAACACTGACACTAAAAGTAGAACTAAAAACAAAATGAAAAATAAAAATGAACTACAAAATCTCTGATAATATAAAGTAGTATAGACAGATCTTTACTTATTAATAAGGATCAAAATATAGTAAACTACAATTACAGCTGAATCTTCAGATTCTCTCTTGCATTAATGTGCTGATTTCTAATTGGCCCACAAAGTGCTCTGATAAATATCTTATGATAAATATTATATTTATCCAAATACCGATTAGACATTATTTAAGACTATCTTACTGTCATGCACCAAAAAACCAAACCAAAACAAAAAACCTACATTAAACACATCAGAAAAAATTAAAACATGAGCAAGTATTATATAGTGTACAATAAGTCAAAGTGCAGCAAGTTCAGGTTCTAATTTTAACAATGAAAAAGATCTGAAAAGGATCTTGAATCATTTTAATTTTGAAGATAGTTATAAATCCATTTAAAATGTTGCTACTACAAGGCTAAAAAATCAAATAAAATGTACACTAAAAAACCTATTTGTAGGTCAACAAATACCTGTCAATTTGCAAAATTTTCTTAATCAGTCTCCTTAGCCCTGTTTACTATTGCAACATATACAGGTTAGGAAAACACCTGACACATAATCTTAAACAATCTTTATGCAGAGATTTAAATGGATTCTTACCTAGATAAAGAGGAAGATGTGACTAAAGTTGGGTTACAGTACAGTGCTGTAATAAACTTAACAACATATACTTAGCATAATTCAGTGGTGAATTATATGCCTTACCTTTTATGTATAAGATAGTCCTCCAGGATATCAAGGCAGCGTACCATCTGAGAGAAGATGAGCACTTTATGACCTCCTGCTTTCATTTTAGGAAGCAATTTATCAATAAGGACCAATTTACCAGCAGACTGGATCATTGCTTGAAGATGAAAATCAGAAGCAGCTGGATTATATGTATCTCTAAATTCTCCAAGTATTTTCTCCTCAGCACCTGTCAAAGAAATATAAGACAGCATCAGTGCACAAATGCAGATGACTCCCAACTACTTTCTTTTTAAATAGTGCTCCTCTGTGCTTCTGTAACATTAAAATTTTCTAATGGTAGGTACACTGCTTTTATTAGAATTATTTATGTTTGTGGCTAAATCCCCACCAACACCAGCCTGTAATTGAGGATATGGACAGTGTCTTAAGCACTTTTTATCTCCCAAGACACTGGGCATAATGTCTTACATAAATTTTATGTTTGCTAAATGTTTAATGAATGCTATTAGGAAAAGTATTAATGAAAATGTGGTTCTAACTTAGGTGAGTAAACACATATTTTTAAATAAACATCTAGTATTTAAACACCAATATAACAGTGATCATGACTGAAAGGTGATCATACTTAATCTGGATGGGCATCTTGCTTGCCATCAACGCAAACAAACAAGAAAAATTAAAGGGGAAGTCAAGTTACAGGTCTTTGACCATACTTCTTCCAGAGTCTAGATTAGCATTAGAGGCTCTCTGCTTTCCTTCAGCCTGTCTAGCTATAGGAGTACCAGGATTGCAAGTGAGTTAGTTACTAGTCTAAGAAATGGCTTGTCTTGGATAAAGTTAAGAGTATACTCCCAGGAATAAGTGAAAATACCCAAATGTTGTACAGAGAGACTATTAGCAGAGAAGCTGACAAGACCTTAAAAAGTAATGTTACTAGAACACAAAAATTGAGAGACAATAACTAGGGTATCCAGACTGAAAAGAAACCAGGAAGAAATATGTAAATTCGGAGGTTCAAAGACAGGCTTTGCTGTCTTTGTCCATAAGGAGGATTAAACTGGAGGAAGAATTACAGCCCACGCTAGACTGAACACAACTCCTGCTTTTGTAATCTGGTGATGCTAACATGGGACACTGTAATGAAGTAGCTCACACTGCCCCTGACTCCGGAACACTTGTAATCCCTCAGAACACCAGGGTGGAGAGTTATAGGATCACCGCCTCTCTTTATAACAGCCACTACAGCTGTAGTGGTGGTGTGTTATTTTTTCATGAGTATTTGTTGAAAGAAGAGAATTTGTCTGCAATCCTTTTAATCTACCTTTGATAAGATATGGGTGATTACAGCACTTCCTGAGCTCCATCATGGTATTGACCAAGTTGGGTACATTAGTCTGCCCTGCTCCTTTGGATAAAAACGAAAAGTTCTTCTCCAGAATAGCCCGGTAGTATTTCTTCTGAATGTTAGTAAGTTCCACTTCAATTATGGTTTCTTCCTTAGGTGCCAACTTCTTTTCCACGTCTTCTTTCAATCGTCTCAACATCATTGGTTTCAAGATAGCCTGAAGTTTCTGCACCTGCATAAAAAATGATGAAAATATATGTAGCATACATATACATAAGTACAATGAGAAGAGATTTGATGTGCTTATTTACAAAGACCAATAGGATACCTGTTCCTCTGTTTTCAGATCCCCAAATTCTTGCATGAACGTTGATTCAGAAGGAAACCTTAAGGGTTCCAGAAAGTGAAGAAGACTGAATAGTTCTTCAACTGTATTTTGGAGAGGTGTGCCAGTCAAAAGCACCTTGTGCTCCTATATAAAACAAGAATAACATGTCAATAACATGTACTAAGTGTTCATGTCAAACATCACAGTACTAAAATTATACAAAAGCTCACATAGGTTATCAAATGTTTCAGTGTTTAAAAAGCAAATCTTTTTCCGACCATAATTTTCAAGAGTCAACCCAATACATCTCTACCCATACATCATCATTAATTTACTTTCTCAATCACTTTTTAAAAACTCTGTATCATTCTCATAATAGTTTACTTTGTCTGCTATTAATTCTTACCTATTGCTTTTGAAAGAAAAATTCTAAATAATTAAGAAGCATATTTTATTTTTTTTTTCAAGGAAACAGACATTTTAAAGAACAAAGAGGGCATTTTGGGGGTTACTCAACCATTCTTGGTATGGTAATTTGTATAGAGAACAGCGCTCATTCTTTATAATTTGGCAGATCATCACTTGACTTCTTACACACGAAGAAATTCTTAAATCATTAAAACTACAAACCAACAATGTGAAGGGCTGATTGGAATATACTTCTAAACTAGAATTGCATTACAAATTAAACATAATAGTAACAGCAGGAAATAAAATATTTTTAATGATAATAGCACAAAGTATTTGAAATTTGATTTGACAGTACCTCTAAATTCCTAACCTGAATATTTGTATATGTATCTGTATGTCTGCATAAGTATTTAATATTAGGAAACAGTCTAGACAGATATATACCAATCTGCAAATACTGGAGTAAGGAGGGGAAGAGAACGGGTGGGCGTGGATGAAGAGTAAGAAGGAGCACTTTAGTGTTTTACTGTATGTAGTCCTTATATCTTTGAGTCATTTGTTCAAGTGCTCATGTACTAATTATGTGATGTTAATTAAATCAAAATATTAAAAAACACAAAATGCTTTGATTTTAAAGCAAACACACTAATGACTTTCAAAAATCCCATTAATTATAATAAATATATGCTAAGTATGTAGAATTGTGTAGAAACTTTATCCCTCTATCATAAATGATCTGAATAATATAACTTTGGTGAAAAGGCTTTTTATTGAGGAATTTCTGCCTTAAAACTTGTAGTTTTATTTCTTTCAATAGGACACTCTACAGAGGTTTCTCTCTCTTTTTTTTAATTCCAGCAGTTAATTACTAAAGCTTTTTGGAGGAAAGAACTAAAAAATTTAAGTCTTAGAAAACAGATGAGATTCTTTCCCCCTTACTAATTAATTAAAGCAAAATAATCTTAATTATCACAGATAGAAATCAGAAATCTGTTATTTTAAAATAAAAAAAGGAGTAAGTTTTTGGCATTAGCTCTTTTTACTATGTAGCTAAGAAACAGAAGTCATAAAAATGACATTAAGTTACTTACCAGATTCATGAGTTTCAGACCTTCTAGAAGTTTACAATTTTTATTTTTTAACCTATGTGCTTCATCAATAATCACACATCGCCATTCAATTGCATTAAGCTCTCCACAGCCTCCAAGAATCATTTCAAAAGTGGTGATGATGGCTTGGAATCTGTAAGCTCCTCGAATGATTCGCCCCTAGAAATTTATTACCAAATACAATAATTTGCTAGAATGTCTTGATCATAATTTTTAATTCCTGTCAAGCAGCATAAAAATCATTTAATGACATCTGCTATAAAACATTTTCCACTGGAACTTTTATGTATGCACAGACACTCCGTTAAAATGAGGAATTTTAGCATTAAAACTATTAGACTGCTGTCTTCAAGAATGTTAAAAATTATACAATTAATAACTATATCCAAATAAGTATTCCTTGATAAAACATTTTATAATTTTTAAGAGTTGTAATAACAATGTTAAGTCAAAAAAGAAATGGTTATTATAAAATCTAGCCAATGAAATTTCAGTATTAATGCTTATTACTTATATCCGTGACTCCACACATATAATGGCAGATAAGTAGTTAATATAAAAATTGGCCACTTATGTCATTTATTCAGCAAGTATTTATTGAGTGTCTCTGATCTAGTTGTTGGAGATATAGTAGTAAACAAGACAGACAAAAATAATTATCCAAGTGGAACTTACATTCCAATGACTCAAATATAGGACATAGCCACTAAGAAAAACAAAGAAAAAAACCACCAAAAATTTAAAAAAAAAACTAAGAAAGTAACAGAAGTCATAGACTAAAATAAAACAGGGATGGGGAGTAGGAAGTATGGGGTTGGAGGTGACCATTCCCATTTTAATTAGAGTGACTGGGAGGCCATCATTAAGAAGTGACATTTGAGCAAAGTCCTGAAGATGAGGGAGGAAGCCATGTTAGTATCTAGAGATCTGCAAGAGAAAGAATTCTTGGTAGAAATAGAGAGTGTGAATGCTGTAATGTGGGAGTACCTTTGGCAGTATTCAAATAATAGCAAGAAACCCAGAGTGATTGAAATCCAGTGAGAATGGAGGGGATGAGGCTATATACGGCCTTAAAAGCTGTGGTAAGGACTCTGGCTCTTACTGTGAGCAAGAAGCTATAGGAGGGTTTTGAGACAAGAAGTATCATGATTTGACATATATTTAAAAAGAATCCCTTGGCTGTTCTGGTAAAAATAGTCTGACAAAGGCCAAGGACAGGATCATAGAAACCAGTTAAGAGGCTGCTGTAGTAATCCAAGCAAGAGATCTTCAATGGAGGTCATGAGAAGTGCTCAGTTCTGGATTTAATTGGAAGGTAGAACCAACAGGATTTACTAATGGATAGGAGTGGAGTGAGATAAAGAGAGGATTCAAGTTTGACTAAACTTTTTCACTCAACTAGAAGTTGGTGTTGCCATTGACTACAATGAGGAAATGCAGGATTTTGGTTTTGGACATGTTATGTTTGAGATTAGATATTGTCTATTAGATATTCAAGTGGAGTAATTGAGTAGGCATTTGCATATGACTCTGGAATTTAGGAAAGAGGTTAGAGTTGGTGATATAGATTTAGGAGTTTCCAGCAGTACAGACAGTAATTAAGTTGTGTGACTGAATGAAATCTCTGATGGAATGAGTATGGATATAAAAAGTCTGAAGACTGAGCCCTGGGTCACCCCCAAGATTAGATATGGGAAGACAAGAAGAAATTGGTTAAAGAGGGCTTCAGAAGGAATAGGTGGTGACATAGGACAGTATAAAGTACTGGAATCCAAGTGAAGAGAATGTTTAAATGCGACTGAAAATTATAAACTATTAGGGATTAGAAGAAATGAATGGTTAAGAAGGATCATGTGATCTGATTTAGATTTTAATTCCTATCAACTTAATTACACTAATTTTAGAATAATTCACATTGATTGCATATGCTGGCCATTAAGATGAACAATAGCTCCAGTAGAATATTATTAAAATATTGATAGTTATAAAGTATAAGTCTATGGTATTTACACAGCTCTAAAAACCTGGGATACAATGCATTCAGTTAGAGTAATATTGCAGTGTTTAAGAACAACGGCTCGAGTCTAACTGATTTGGGTTTATTAACTCCAGTTTTGCTCTGTGATTTTAGGGGAAACTACAACACTTCTTTTTACCTTGGTTTCCTCATTTGTAAATAAGTATGATATTATCACCTATTTACAAGGTGATAAATTAATCTTTGATATTACAAAGATTAAGTAAAATACTACATGCAAACTGTTTAGCATAATGCCCGGCACATGGTAAATACTCAATAAATGCCTGTGGATATTAGTGTTACTATCTGTTACTTTTTCCAAGGCAATTGAGAAAATTACAACATAATTTTACTATATGTGATTTCAAGCTTATTTAATAACTTGGAAAAAGCAGAAGTTAAATGTTCATTTAATTTATATTAAAATATATTTGAAAGAATTAACTCTGAAAATTATTTCTATGTTTGAAGTATAGAGCTACTTAGCTCATTACAAGACATCTTTACCTCTTGAAATTTTAAACCCTTCACATAATATTCTTCTAGAATGCATAACATTTAGCATAAAAATATAATTTAATATATACTATTCAGTTTACAACACATCAAGAATCTTTCAGCTTCTGGCTCACATTTATACCAAACTCATACAAGACATATATTAAAACTGTAACCTTGTTAAAAATCCTTAAACTTCCAATATTTTAACGTACCTTTAAAAAATGAGATTGAACTAAATGATTTTAATGATATCATAGAGCTCTAAAATTCTATAAATGTACAATTAAGAATAATAAAACACTATGGAAGGAAATGAAACTATAACTTAACTAAGATGTCATAGGCTCCAAAGGTGCAAGGGTAATTAATTTTCAGTACAACTGATTGTAGACATACTTAATTTCATAGAAATCTAATTATTTCAACCATAGAAGGGAAATGAGGTTAAAGGAAAATATCAATTAATTTTATTGATATTCAGCCTCAAATAAGTAGAAAATCAGTTGTCATTGGGAGGCAAAAGTAGAAGGCTATGCACTTTACCTTACCTGTATCATATCCCATGACCTGGCCATATGTTATAATGGTCCTTATAAAACAGAAGAATCAGTGTAAGAAAATAAAATATTAAGGTGCTATATTGAGGCAGAGTGCCATAACCTTTTCCAATGAAAAAGTACAATTTTGTGTGAGTTGTTTTAATTAATTTTGTTTCTTATTTCTTAATAAAAGTTTTAACTAAGAAAAGTCAAACTACCACTCAAAACTGCAACTCGGAACTTCATGTTTTCTAGTCTTAACCTTCTGCTAGGGAATTCTTTCTTATAATGTCATCTCAATTTTATGATCTGTGCATTTAGCAGAAAAATAGGTATTCCTTCCTAAAGAGTAATTGGCCAAAGTAAAATGGAAAATGTGCCCCTAGGATATAGGGAAGAAGAAAACCATCAAAGCAATAGAGTAATGAAATAACCAATCCAAAGGGTAGAAAAATACAGACGTATGCTTGTACCAATATACAAAACAAACCAAATTTTTAAAAACCGTCTAAAATCAAAATTCATTGAACACACAAGAGAACCTATGGTTTCACCTCAAAGGGCATTCAAACCCATGGTGGTCACTGAAGATGTAAATTTTAAAATGGAGGAAAAAAACTGGAGGATGATCAAAGAGACACATTATTTTTAAAATAAATTTAATGTGTAGTTGAAAACAATTAGTAAAACAATTATTCTAGTTGAAAAATTACGTATACAATCAAATTTGTACATTTGTATAAATCAGCATACTTCCAGTGAACTAGAGCGTGAACTTGGCTACTTCTGTCATTTTTCTCTTCAGCTACTAAAATTTATTGTAAAATAAATATGATGAATAAAGAGATCAGATTTAAGTAGGCAATTAAAATCTATCATAAATTTGAAAGTAATTAATATGTAATGCTTATCTTTTGCAAACCTGACCTTTCAAACAACAAAAAACATCACCAATAACACACCTGTGAGTCCCTGAAGTACATCTCATATTGCTGTATCATTTGTCTGCTAATCAGGCTCCCATGATAAACCACAACATTAATATCAGTCCACGTACGAAATTCTCTCTCCCAGTTTGCAATAGTAGAAAGTGGAGCAATAATCAGGAAAGGTCCTCTTATACCAGTCAGAAGGATTTCGTAGAGGAATGTAATTGATTGAATGGTTTTGCCAAGACCCATTTCATCTGCTAAAATGCAGTTTCGTCTGAAATAAACAAATATATTACCCATGTAGATTTTGGGGTTTTCTGTATACTACAATGTTTTAAAAGATAAATATTAAAAAAAAATAACCAGTGATCAAGTTAAAATACTTGCATTTATAACGTAGAAGTTGCTGAAGTGCAGATTTGGCTAAAGATTATAATTTTATTATAATATTGCAAAGGGACAACTATAGGTTTTTGTAGCTCCAAAATAAAGATACCACCTGTTAGATACCTGAGTTTTTAAAAGAACGAAATGGCAAGAGCAAGGCAAACTAAATATGTTATTTATTCAGGAAACATTTATTAAATGCTTTCTGTATCTCACGGATAGTATGAGAAGATGGGATACAAAAGAAATAGAACATGTTCTCTGCCTTCCAGGGGCTTGTATCTATTAGAAAAGCAGACATATGAATAAATAAATAAATAGTCATGCAATGTGCTATCACAGAAGCACAAATAAAGAACTGGTTTTCGACTCTAGCTATACATTGGAACAGCCTAAGAAACAGATACCCATGGCCTTCTCCTTTACATTCCAATTCAATGTGCATGGAGTAGGATAAAAGCAACTGTAATTTTTAAAATAAGCTGCACAGATGATTATGATATATGGCCAGTTAAGAATTATCAGTGTTTATTATGGAACCTCAGAGGAGTAAGCATCTAACCCTGGCTAGAAGAGATGAGAGAAGATAAGGCTGCCTTCAAAGAGAAGGACAGTAATGAGTAGGATTTTGCCAGAGGGCAGAGCAAAGGAGCATTAAGTGTAAAGAACATGATCAACTGGGAGGTCACAAGTTATTTAATATGGTTTTGAGGGAACAGTAAAGGGAAGGGATCTTTACTTAAAGGGATAAGCAGGGGTCACAAATAAAGGTTAGAAATCATTCTACAATATTATGAATGAGAGTCACTGAACATTTTTAAAGAAACCTGATGAGATTAGGTTTGTACTTGAAATTTACTCTGGTGCCACTGTGAATATTAGAAGGTGAAGTGACTTAAGTTTGGACAGTAATTGGGAAAGTACCGCAATAATGCAGGAAAGAATGGGTGGACATTTGGACTAAGGTAGGAGGAATCAAGAGGAGGAAACTGATCCCAAAGTTAATTACATGTTAGAATGATTTGGACTTAGTGACCAATCCGATATATGGAGTGTAGGATGGCAGTCAGATTTCAGTTTGGGTGACTAAATAAGTTGTGTTATTATTAACCAAGATGTAAAATATTTGAATAAGTTTGATATGGAAGAAACAGGAAATAATAAGGTTAATTTTGAATATGCTGCGTTTAAAGAATCATTGAGATAGACATTAAGGTAGCCAGAAGTAAACAAATATGGGCTTGGAGTTCAAGGCCTTAGTTAAAGATGTTATTGATAAGTGAAGACACGGGGGAGTAGAGTTTGGCTTACGGAGAACAATGTAATATGAGAAGAAAGTAAAAAACAGAACTTTGGGAAAGAAAAAAACCAACAACACTGAAAGGGTAGGCAAGGAAGAAGAACCAGCAAAGACTATTGAAAGGAATAGTTACAGAGGTTCTGGAGAGCTAGGAGAGTCACACTGTGGAAGCTGTTGGGAGAATGGGGGAAAAGTTTAAAAAAGGAAGGACTAGCAACTACTATCTAACACAGCAGAGACAGCAAATTAGGGCTAAAAAATATCTTGTGGATTGGAAAATTAAGAGTTTCAGAGATGATACAGAATCAAAAGTCAAACGACAGGTTTAAGGAGAACTGGAGATGAGAAAATGGGAAGAGTTCATGCAGGCTATACTTCCTAGACCTTTGCCTAGGAAGTTACAAAGAGGGATCAATGTAGCTTGAAGGAAAAACAGAGCCAAGAGAAGGTTTACCCTTTCCTTTCCTCACTTTTATATATAAGTTAAACCCAAATTTGTTCACAGACTGAAGGGATGGCACTAGTCTTAAGAAGATAGTTTGAAGATATAACAGAGAAGGATAAGTGATTGAAGTGAGGTTCTGAAAAGATTGGATTAGATGCCTATCAAGAGTTGAGGTGGTAGCATTAGTCTTGGTTCTGAGGAGGCACCTTTTAACTTCTGATATGAGGACAGAGGTAAGAATGGCTAAGGATGGAGATACATTTGTAGGCTTGGGTGTGAGGACAGGCAAGAACCTGAATGAATTCACCGACTGGCACTAGGCTTCTCTATGAAGCAGTCATATACAGAGAGTGAAGGGGATAGGGTTGTGATAAAGTGCTTGAGGAAAGTGGTACAAGTTTGAAACAAGTAACTGGGAAAGGGTATTGATAAAAGACAATTAAAATAAAATTTTGTTAACTATTTTACCAGGAAGATTCTCTTGGGAAAAATGATTAACATTTAGAAAATATAAACCAGGGGAAAGAGCACTGTGTGGAATAACAGGTTTTTCCTAACTCCACCTGATTGAGTTTCATGACTCACCATTACTTAGTGAAACAGAAGAATCATGTGACAAGTAAAAACACAGAAAAATGATTTTGAATATGTCATAAAATTTTGCTATTATTAATAATAGTACCTTCGTTTGCTCTTTTATATACACTATCAGACTTCTTTCTCAATCAAGATACCATTTTTTACTTCTTTTGCAATTAATTTTCCATCTCACTAAAAAAAGGTGAGATAATATTCCAAAAAGCATTTTGAACAACTTGGAAAATTAATAATAAATGGGGGTAATTCATTACTAGGTTCTTATATTTAGTATTCTATTCCTTATCAATTGCTGACAATCTGCTTCCTTGAAGACGTACATGACAGACCTATCTAATTCTTACAGATGGAACTGCTGACACCTTACTAACTAGATTCAACTATTGGCAGACAGTAGTGTAAGTTGAAAAACATTCTGTAATATAGCTGACGTTTGATGATGTTAACAAAGGTATTTCAAATTTAATTATGAATTAACATATCAACTTTCTTCTATTCTCATTGGTACACATTAAAAGGAAGCAACTGTAGTCAAAATCCTAAATTATAATGTACGTATCTTCCTGAGCTAACCACAACTTCATTTTCAATAATGAACACTCCATGACAGTAATAATGTAGCAACATCAGTACCAATTTTACTTAATGTATTTTGGAACACATAAAAAAAACACACATTAAATTTTTTTTCTATTAATACATACTACATACCTATTGTACCAGTTGAATAAGAGCCAGTTGAGTCCTTCCAGTTGATATTCCCTGAGTTGATTGCCATTTTTATAATCCCTGGATTGATCTATTTTTTTCCAAATATTAGAAGGAGGACGGTCCTTTGTGGAAAAACAAAGAATGAATGATGTATTTTAGATTTTTTGATCTTCCCTATATCTCATACATGGTAAAACATTGCTTTTAAAATAATCAGAAGAATAACATTATATGACATTATGATGAAATTTTACAAACATCTGAACACCAAATAAGTTCTACACGAACTCTTCCAGAAAACTGAAGAGGAAAGCATACGTCCCAACTCATTCTATGAAACTGATACCAAAATCAGACAATGGCATTACAGGAAAACTAGAGACCAATATCCCACATGAACAGAGATGAAAAATTCATAACAAAATTTTAGCAGATGGAATCTAAAAATATATAAAAAGGGTAATACAGCATGACCAAGTGTGGTTTTTCCCAGGTATGGAAGGTGGATTAACTTTGAAAATTAATCAATGTTGATCAACAGACTAAAAAACAAAAATATGATAATCTCAGCAGATGCAGAAAACGGGAAGAACTAAATGCTTTCTCCCTAGGATCAGAAAAAGGCAAGGATGTCCACTGTCATCACTTCTATTCAACATTGTACTACAGGTTCTAACAGGAGCAATCAAGCAAGAACAAGAAATAAAAGTCATTAAGATTGGAAAGGAAGAAGTAAAACTTTCTTAATTTACAGAAGACATGATTTGTCTACATGGAAAATCCTGTGGAATCTAGAAAAAAGATAAAGAAGTGATTTTACTAACATTGCATGATATAAGATCAATATACAGAAAACTGTATTCTATATTGTAGAAACAATTATAAATACATTTTAAAAATACTATCTTATAATGGCATCCAAATATGAAAAATTTAGGGTTTACTAAAAAAAAATATTTCTTAAATGGTAGCCAATGAACTTTAAAATAAATAACATATACTATTGCTCTAATTATTGTTTAAAATAATTTCCACATTAATTAATAGTCTCCATAATTTTCTTTTTAGCAATCCAATCACTGTTTCCTTAGTTTAGGCCAGGAACAAATTTCATTTGATCAAAGATACTTTACATGTTTTATATGTTATTTTATTTAATAATAATAGACTGGCAAAAAAAATCACTTACCTCCTACATTATTTGACTTTGATAAACCAGCACTGTTGTCAAGTTGATTTTACATTAACTGAGGGGATTAATTTTATTAGCTGAGTCCCCTTTACCAAGGACTACATTACATATCTAAGGCACTGGCTCTTCCCACCAAGTGCTTCAAAATCACCTTTTTAATGACACCTGGGGTCCACTCTCAGATATTCTGATTCTGGAGCCAGGATATAGAAACTAGGAATCTCTAATTTTTTAAAAGTTCCAAAAGTGATTCTGATAAGCACCTCTGACTGAGAACCACTGATCTAAAAAAAAAGCTTACCTAATGAGGCTAAAGATCAGGTTACTACTGAAGCATGGTCCCCACCCCAAAAAGAATACCTTTCCCTTTCATAATATCCTTTAGACTACTCCTCCCTGAATTAGTTAATTAACACTTTTGTTTCCTGGCTCAAGGAAAGGTACTTAGAAGTCAAAAGGAATGGAGGTGAGCTGCTGTGTTCTTGGTTAATAGATGGTGGGTATTATTGGGAGATAAACTAAGAAGACCAGAAAATAAGAAGACAACCAGAAAAAAAAAACTGTTATAAAAACAATATGATCTCTTCCATGGAACAATTCATTCATTTCCTTCTCTTACATCACATCTCCACATTTTTCATGGCAGCTAATCATTAGCTCTGGTGCTAATCAAAAAGTGATCTGTTCTTCTCTTTTCATGCATAAACTCTCTCTTTAGTAAAGTAAGAAATTTCTATGACCAAATTATATTTGGAAGAGGACTGGCCAAGGGCTTCCCTGGTGGCACAGTGGTTGAGAGTCCGCCTGCCTATGCAGGGGACACGGGTTCGTGCCCCAGTCCAGGAAGATCCCACATGCCGTGGAGTGGCTAGGCCCGTGAGCCATGGCCACTGGGCCTGCGCGTCCGCAGCCTGTGCTCCACAAAGGGAGAGGCCGCAACAGTGAGAGGCCCGCATACGGCAAAAAAAGAGAACTGACTAAAATATTTAATAAAATCATAATATGTCTCTTTAAAGTGAATTTCTTTTGGTCGGCTCCCCAAATTGGATTCACATGAAAATAAAAAAATATATAATTATTAAAATATCACAACTTGCCATCGCCTTCCAGAATTCTACAGTCTTTGTACTAGAAAAAACAATAACTGACTCAAGTTTTTTTTTTTGAGCAGGGAAGAGACAGATGTATCAATAAAAAAATCAGTGTACTTAACTTATGTAGGCCTTTTTTTTATTGGAGTATAATTGCTTTATGATGTTGTGTTACTTTCTGCTGTACAATGAAGTGAATCAGCTATATGTATACCTATACCCCCTCCCTCTTGGACCGCCCTCCCACCTCCCCCCATCCTACCCATCTAGGTCGTCACAGAGCACCGAGCTGAGCTCCCTGTGCTATACAGCAGGTTCCCACTAGCCATCTATTCTACACATGGTAGTGTATTTATGTCAAATCTAAGCTCCCAATTCATACCACCCTCCTCTCCTCCTCTGTGTCCACATGTCCGTTCTCTACATCTACGTCTCGATTCCTGCCCTGCAAATAGGTTCATCTATGCCATTTTTCGAGATTCCACATATATGTGTATACAATATTTGTTTTTCTCTTTCTGGCTTACTTCACTCTGTATGACAGGCTCTAGGTCCATCCACATCTCTACAAAAGACCTAATTTCATTCCCTTTTTATGGCTGAGTAATATTCCATTGTATATACGTACCACACCTTCTTTATCTAGTCATCTGTCGTGGACATTTAGATTGTTTCCATATCCTGGCTACTGTAAATAGTGCAGCAATGAACATTGGGGTACATGTGTCTTTTTGAATTATGGTTTTCTCAGGGTATATGCCCAGATTGGGATTGCTGGGTCATATGGTAGTTCTACTTCTAGTTTTTTAAGGAACCTCCATAGTGGCTGTATCAATTTACATTCCCACTAACAGTGCAAAAGGGATCCCTTTTCTCCACACCCTTTCCAGCATTTATTGTTTGTAGACTTTTTGATGATGGCCATTCTGACTGGTGTGAGGTGATACCTCATTGTGGTTTTGATTTGCATCTCTATAATGATTAGTGATGTTGAGCATCTTTTCATGTGTTTGCTGGCAATGTGTATGACTTCTTTGGTGAAATGTCTATTTAGGTCTTCTGCCCATTTGTTAATTGGGTTGTTTGTTTCTGGATATTGAGCTCCATAAGCTGCTTGTATACTTTGGAGATTAATCCTTTGTCCATTGCTTCATTTGCAAATATTTTCTCACATTCTGAGGGTTGTCTTTTTGTCTTGTTTATGGTTTCCTTTGCTGTGCAAAAGCTTTTACGTTTTAATTAGGTCCCATTTGCTTATTGTTATTTTCATTACTCTAAGAGGTGGGTCAAAAAAGATCTTGCTGTGGTTTATGTCAAAGAGTGTTCTTCCTATGTTTTCCTCTAAGGGTTTGATAGTGTCCAGTCTTACATTTAGGTCTTTAATCCATTTTGAGTTTACTTTTGTGTATTGTGTTAGAGAGTGTTCTAATTTCATTCTTTTACATGTAGCTGTCCAGTTTTCCCAGCACCACTTACTGAAGAGGCTGTCTTTTCTCCATTGTATATTTTTGCCTCCTTTGTCAAAGATAAGGTGACCATATGTGCGTGGGTTTACCTCTGGGCTTTGTATCCTGTACCACTGATCTATATTTCTGTTTTTGTGCCAGTACCATACTGTCTGATTACTGTAGATTTGTGGTATAGTTTGAAGTCGGGGAGCCTGATTCCTCCAGCTCTGTTTTTCTTTCTCAGGGTCTTTTGTGTTTCCATACAAATTGTAAAATTTTTTGTTCTAATTCTGTGAAGAATGCCATTGGTAGTCTGATAGGGATTACACTGAATCTGTAGATTGCTGTGGGTAGTATAGTCATGTTCACAATGTTGATTCTTCCAATTCAAGAACATGGTATATTTCTCCATCTGTTTGTGTCATGTTTGATTTCTTTCATCAGTGTTTTATTATTTTCTGAGTAAAAGTCTTTTGCTTCCTTTGGTAGGTTTATTCCTAGGTATTTTATTCTTTTTGTTGAGAAGGTAAATGGGATTGTTTCCTTAATTTCTCTTTCTGTTTTTCAATTGTTAGTGTATAGGAATACAAGACATTTCTATGCATTAATTTTGTAACCTGCAAGCTTACCAAATTCACTGATTAGTTCTGGTAGCTTTCTGGCAGCATCTTTAGGATGTTCTATGTATAGTATCTTGTCATCTGCAAACAGTGACAGTTTTACTACCTCTTTTCAAATTTGGATTCCTTTTATTTCTTTTTCTTCTCTGACTGCTGTGACTAGGACTTCCAAAACTATGTTGGATAAGAGTGCTGAGAGTGGACATCCTTGTCTTGTTCCTGATCTTAGTGGAAATGCTTTCAGTTTTTCACCACTGAGAATAATGTTTGTTGTGGGTTTTTCGTATATGGCCTTTATTACGTTGAGATAGGTTCCCTCTATGCCCATTTTCTGGAGAGTTTTTATCATAAATCGGTGTTGAATTTTGTCAATAGCTTTTTCTGCATCTATTGAGATGATCATATGGTTCTTATTCCTTAATTTGTTAATATGGTGTATCACACTGATTGTTTGCATATATTGAAGAATCCTTGCATTCCTGTGATAAGTCCCACTTGATCACGGTGTATGATCCTTTTAATGTGTTGTTGGATTCTGTTTGCCAACATTTTGTTCAGGATTTTTGCATCTATGCTCATCAGTGATATTGGTCTGTAATTTTCTTTTTTGTGATATCTTTGTCTGGTTTTAGTATCAGGGTGATGGTGACCTTGTAGAACGAATTTGGGAGTGTTCCTCCCTCTGCAATTTTTTGGAAGAGTGTGAGAAGGGTAAGTGTTAGCTATTCTCTAAATGTTTGATAGAATTCACCTGTGAAGCCATCTAGTCCTGGGCTTTTGTTTGTTGGAAGATTTTTAATTCCAGTTTCAATTTCATTACTTGTGATAGGTCTGTTTATATTTTCTAATTCTTCCTGGTTCAGTCTTGGAAAATTGTACCTTTCCAAGAATTTGTCCATTTCTTCGTGGTTGTCCATTTTATTGCCATATAGTTGTTTGTAGTAGTTTCTTATAATCCTTTGTATTTCTGTGGTGTCAGCTGTGATTTCTCCTTCTTCATTTCTAATTTTATTGATTTGCGTCCTCTCCCCCTTTTTTTTTTTTTGATGAGTCTGGCTAAAGGTTTATCAATTTTGTTTACCTTCTCAAAGAACCAACTTCTAGTATTAATGATCTTTGCTATTGTTTCCTTCATTTCTATTTCATTTATTTCTGCTCTGATCTTTATGATTTCTTTCCTTCTACTGACTTTAGGTTTTCTTTTTTCTTCTTTATCTAGCTGCTTTAGGTGTAAGGTTAGATTGTTTATTTGAGATTTTTCTGGTTTCTTGAGGTGACATTGAATTGCTATTAACTTCCCTGTTAGAAATGCTTTTGCTGCATCCCATAGATTTAGGGCTTTCCTTGTCGTTTGTTTCCATGTATTTTTTAATTTCTTCTTTGATTTCTTCAGTGATCTCTTGGTTGTTTAGTAGTGCATTGTTTAGCCACCATGTATTTTTGTTTTTTACAGTTTTTTCCTGTAATTGAATTCTAATCTCATAGTGTTGCGGTCAGAAAGGATGCTTGATACAATTTCAATTTTCTTAAATTTTCTGAGGCTTGATTTGTGACCCAAGATGTGATCTATCCTGGAGAATGTTCCATGTGCACTTGAGAAGAAAGTGTATTCTGCCACTTGCAGGTGGAATGCCCTATAAATATCAATTAAATCTATCTGGTCTACTGTGTCATTTTACACTTGTGTTTCCTTATTTATTTTCTATTTGGATGATCTGTCCATTGTTGTAAGTGGGGGGTTAAAGTCCCCCTATTACTGTGTTGCAATCTATCTCCCTTTTTATGGTTGTTAGCATTTGTCTTATGTATTCAGGTGCTCCTGTGTTGGGTGCATATATATTTATAATTGTTATGTCTTCTTCTTGGATTGATCCCTTGATCATTATGTAGTGTCCTTTCTTATCTCTTGTAACAGTCTTAAAGTCTATTTTATCTGATATGAGTATTGCTACTCGGGCTTTCTTCTGATTTCCATTTGCATGGAATATCTTTTTCCACCCTTCACTTTCAGTCTGTATGTATCCTTAGGTCTGAAGTGGGTCTCTTATAGACAGCGTACATAGAGGCCTTGTTTTTGTATCCATTTAGCCAGTCTGTGTCTTTAGGTTGGAGCATTTTCATTCAAGCTTATTATTGATATGTATTTTCCTATTACCATTTTCTTAATTGTTTTGGGTTTGTTTTTGTGGGTCTTTTTCTTCTCTTATATTTCCCGCCTAGAGAAGTTCCTTTAGCATTTGTTGTAGAGCTGGTTTAGTGGTGCTGAATTCTCTTAGCTTTTGCTTGTCTGTAAAGCTTTTGATTTCTCCATCGAATCTGAATGAGATCCTTGCTGGGTAGAGTAATCTTGATTGTAGGTTTTTCTCTTTCATCACTTTAAGTAAATCTCCTGCCACTCCCTTCTGGCCTGCAGAGTTTGTGCTGAAAAATCAGCTGATAACCTTATGGGCATTCCTTTGTATGTTATTTTTTGCTTTTCCCTTGTTGCTTTTAATATTTTTTGTTTGAATTTAATTTTTGTTAGTTTGATTAATATGTCTTGGTGTGTTTCTCCTAGGGTTTATCCTGTATGGGACTATCTGCCCTTCCTGGAGTTGGGTGACTATTTCCTTTCCCAAATTAGGGAAGTTTTCCACTATAATGTCTTCGAATATTTTCTCAGGCCCATTCTTTTTCTCTTCTTCTTCTGGGACCCCTATAATTTGAATGTTGGTTTATTGTTGTCCCAGAGGTCTCTGAGATTGTCTTCAATTCTTTTAATTCTTTTTTGTTGATTCTGTTCCTAGGCAGTTATTTCCACCATTCTGTCTTCCAGCTCATTTATTCGTTCTTCTGCCTCAGTTATTCTGTTATTCATTCCTTTTAGTGTATTTTTCATTTCAGTTATCGTGTTGTTCATCTCTGTTTGTTTGTTCTTTAGTTCTTCTAGATCTTTGTTAGACATTTCTTGTACTTTCTCAATCCGTGCCTCCATTCTATTTCTGAGATTCTGGATTATCTTTACTATCATTACTCTGAATTCTTTTTCAGGTAGGTTGCTTATTTCCTCTTCATTTATTTGGTCTTGTAGGTTTTTACCTTGCTCCTTCCTCTGTGACATGTATTTTTGTCATTTCACTTTTTTTGTTTTTTTTTTTTTGATGGGTGGGATTGTTTCCTATCTTACTGGTTGTTTGGCCTGAGGATTCCAGCACTGGAGTTCGTAGGCTGCTGGGTAGACCTGGGTCTTGATGCCAAGATGAGGATCTCCGGGAGATCTCACTCCAATGAATATTCCCTGGGGTCTGAGGTTCTCTGTTAGTCCAGTGGTTTGGACTCAGAGTTCCCACTGTAGGAGCTCAGGCCTGACCCCCAGCTTGTGAACCAAGATCCTGTAAGCTGTGCAGGGCAGCAGGGGGAAAAAAAAAAAGCCAGAAAAGGCCTTGGCTGTGGGGGGCAGGGCTTAGGCAGGGGCAGGGTTTAGGTGGTGGGCGGGCCTATTCTTAGGACCCACGGGGCTGGAAAAGGCCATGGTGGGTGATCAGGCTTAGGTTCAACCACAGCAGGAGGGGCCCAGGAGTGCCTCTGGCCTTGGAGGGTGGAGGACCAGGTCTGGGACCCCAGCAGGCTCCCTGGGCCCGAGTAGGCAGAGGAAATAATAGGCACGTTCCCCCTGATCCTCCAATCGCAGGTGGTGCTCTCCCTGTTGGCCTCTCTTCTTCTTCCCCACCCATGCCCCTAGGACCCACACGGCCAGAGGGGGCCCCCAGAAGGCAGGGGACCAGACCGGGAAGCCTAACAGGCTTACTGTGGCTGAGCGCAGGGGAAACACCCAAGGCACTTCCCCTGATCCCATGGTCCTGGAGGGTCCCTCCCACTGCCTCTCCTCCTCCCTCCCTCCTACATCCCTAGGACCCACGTTGTCTGGAGGGGGCCTTGGAGGGCCGGAACCGGCCCAGGAGATCAGCAGGCTTCCTGGGGCCCGACTGGGAAGGGGAAACGCTAGGCGCACTCTTCTGATCCTCCAAGCCTCTGAGGGTCCCTCCAGGCATGGGAACCCCTCCCCTCTCCTAGCCACCCCTCAGGGGCCCCAGTCCTGTCCGGCTTCCACTTCTCCTCCCCCCTCACAATCCCTCACATCCTACCCAGTCACTTGGGGGTTCCTCCCGTCTCCTTGGGTGTTGAGGTCCCCCACCAGCGTCTGGCAGGTGCCCTAGTTGTGGGGAGACGCAAACTCCATGTCCTCCCACGCCGCCATTTTGACTGTGCCCCACTATGTAGGCATTTAACAATATTCTATACAAAAGGTTTTTCTAAAAATAAAGCTACTATGGAAGTAGAAGAACTATTTAGTTAAGAAGAAATAACTGGTTTACAGAAAACAAAGGAAAGGTGGGTATAATAAGGATTTTTCTTTGATAGAGAATTCATAACTCTGCTTAGAGCTGAAACTGGTATTCTTGACATTTTTATAAATGACCTGAGAGAAAAAGCAGTGGGAAAGTTTTAAATTCAAGATGAGGTAGAAGTATTTGCAACTTTTCCGGAGGGAAATTTAAAAGGAAATACTTATCAAACTTTTGAATGCATATATGTTCTGACCAAACAATTATACTTCTGATTTATCTTACAAGGGCTCAATGTTCAATGTAACATTGTTTATAAGAGCAAAACACTGTAGTATCCACTAATGGAGGAACAGTTAAATTACTATATATAAGATATTATGCAGTAATTTTTAAAATACAATATTAATTGCATACCAGACTAAATTAAAATTTCAAAAATTAAAATAAATCTGTTGAATAAAGAAGTACTAAGATTTTATGATGCTAAGGCATGTTCTTACCAAATGTCTTGTGTCAGGCCGTGAAGCTTGCAACTGTTCAAACTCTTCTATTTTTGCAAGATCTACATCTTCTTTTAGTTCCCAAGTACTATCTTCATATGGTAATGAGCACCACTTTACTAAGTAGTAAATAACAGGCTGTAAAAAAATTTTTTTTTCATTTTACCATTTTGAAAAAGAATAGTAAGAAATAGTTTAAATTGAGAATCCCCAGAAATAGTTTAAATATATTAACCTACATTGGTAAAAACTTATGAAACTTCTTTGGTGTTTTTAGGTCATTAACTTTAAAAAAGTAATGCTTTATGCCCCGGTCCGGGAAGATCCCACATGCCGTGGAGCGGCTGGGCCCGTGAGCTATGGGCGCTGAGCCTGCACGTCCGGAGCCTGTGCTCCGCAACGGGAGACGCCCCAACAGTGAGAGGTCCGCGTACCGCAAAAAAAATAATAAATAAAAATAAAAAATAAAAAAGTAATGCTTTAATATTTGGAAGTCTTTAGGTTTTTCTTACTTACTTAGAAAATATTTCTATCAAATATTTACTTACCTCACCAGTATCTTTATCTTCACAAAAAGAGACTTCTAATACTCTGTCTACTTCAACGTAGTCTGGGTTAAATGGTTCTTCTTCCATCTAAAATTAAAAAGTAATTTAGTTGATATATGATAAAGAAGTAGAAAGATGAAAGTGAAATAAAGACAAATTTACTAGCTATTCACTATAGAACAAACACATAAGTTTGATTTTAATTAAATTTCCAAAAAATGGAATCCTTCCATTTTAATTCCAAAAAGATTGCTAGGATATTTGTCTATATTATGAATCACCATGTTATATATAAAAAACTCAACTAAACAACCCTAAAAAATGGTACTCCAGACAAGTAAGTTACTCTAGAAGATGTGTTGTTTAAAAATTTCCGAAAGGGAGCCTCTTTTGGAAAGAGGCTCTCCTTTACCTCTGTAAAGGTACTACTTTCCTCAGGTCCAAGAGTTGAAGACTAAGCACCCGACCTGGAGGCTCCTGTCTCATCTGTATCAAACACTCTATCTACTGATGGTTCTTGTGCTCAAGACCCTCTTACCTAACTAAAGGCAAACTCTCTGAGCTACCTCACATTCGACTGCACTCATTTACTCTTCAATGTACACTTCTTCCTATAGTTTCTAACTGGGTTAACAGTAACACAGCACCAACTTCACACCCTACTCCCAGTTACACAAGCCAGCAATGGAGAAGTCATCTTAGATTCCTTCTCTTTTTTAATCTCCCACATCCCTTAACTCATCAATTCACACAGATCCTACTTTTATCTGTAACTCAAATTGGTTCCTCCTTCCTCATTCTCACTGCTTCATCATTCCTTACTTGGATCTTTACAAATAACTTCCTAACTAGTCACCAACTACTGTCTTGCCTCCCTTTAATTTATTTTCACACTGTCCCCATAGTACTGTTTCTCAAATATAAATCATATATTGCTCCCTGGCTTCAAATCCTTCAATGACTCTCCCAGATTTCATGCTTTAGAGTACAAAAACAGATGCTTTTCAAACTCCATGTTCTGTCACACCTTCATGGTTTTATACTAATTTTTCTCTCTTCTGAATAGACTGCTGTTCCTTCTCTTGTCTGCTTGGCTAATTCCTACCCATTCCTCAAAGTCTTACTTCCAAAAACCCATCTCAGCTATCTTTGCTGCCTCTCCTCCTCTGTTTAACCTCTAAACGTTATAGTACTCCATGGCTCTGCCTTTAGTTCTCCTCACTATCTTAATCCTTTCCTGAGCAATACTATCATCTCCATGTACAGGACACACTTGTTAAAGAGCACTGCCCAACACCAGAATGGTAATAAGGTATTCTAAGAAAATCTGCACAGCTCCAGTTTATCTTGTACCTGAGTCATGAATGTACCTAATCTTCATGAAAAATTAGAAGATTATTAGTTAAGTACTTCTAAAATCTTCAGCTCATTAGAAACTTCTATATCAGAGTGAGGTAGTGAGAAATTTTTGAGGACCTCCCAGCATCCATAAACTGATAGGTCATTTCAGAGTCATCAAATTTTTGAAGTAGATTTTATAATTACAAAGAAATAACAATAGCTTCATGGTGGAAAAATCTGCCATAAGATATCAACCATTATCTAGTGATTAAAGTTAACACCACCAGTAATTGGGCAAATAGGTATCGTGTACCTCCTGATATGATACACTGAGAATGCTGCTGCATCATCTCTGTAGTGTTCTTTTAAATAATGCATGACCTGAAGCTGAGGAAACATCAGATAACCCCAAACTGAGGGATGTGCTACAAAATAAACCACCTAAATTCTTTAAAAAGTGTCCAAGTAATGAAAAACAAAGAAATATTGATAAAGGAGACATGACAACTAAATGCATTATATGCTGCAGGATTGGATTCTAGACCAGAATAAGCATACACACTCACACTTTTTTTTTTTTGCTATAAAAATACTAGTGGAACAATTAGTGAAGTATGAATAAAGTCTATAGGTGAGATAACAGTACTACATCAATGTTAATTATACTATTATTATGTAAGACTGTTTCTAGAAAATACTGAAATTGAGACTTAATTTTCAAATGGTTTAGAGAAAATGTATGTGCATGGGAGAAAGGCAGAGGCAGAAAGAGAGAGGGGTGCATAGTGACAAAAGGAGAATTAATGTTAATGACAAAGCAAACATGGTAAAATGTTAACATTTACGGAATCTAGTTAAAATATATGTGGGAATTTGTTGTACTAAATTTTTCAAATAAAAAGTTAAAAAAATTTACATGAATCTAAAACTGCTCTTAAAAAGTCTATTAAGGGACTTCTCTGGTGGTCCAGTGGTTAAGACTCCGCACTTCAAATGAAGGGGGTGCAGGTTCGATCCCTGGTCAGGGAACTAAGATCCCACATGCTGTGCTATGCAGCAAAAAACTTAAAAAAATAAAAAGTAAAATAAAAAAATTCTAGTCTATTAAAAGAAAAATGAAAAAAAATTTAGAGCAGGAAAGGACATCGGACTTTTTAGTGAGGCCTGGAAAGGTTAATGAATTTTTCCAATGAGGTTCTGTTCATGCATACACAAAGATGATACAGAAAATATGCAATATATTTCACATACTGGAAAATCTTCTTTTCCATTTATTTGCTATGCTACCATTTCCATTTCTTGAAGAACTCTACTGATAAAATACTTTAAGATATTAACACACTCACATTCAACTCTAAAAAGTATTGAAATATATGCTAATTTAAAAATACAAGAGTTAGCTACCATTCTGAATTATCACTGTTCCTGTTTTAGCTATTTTCCAAGCTAAATTTAGGGAAAGAAAAAATATGTAGATAGCATTTATATTCAAATATCGTAAGAGGAAGGCTAAGAATTAAAATTAATAATACTTAAATTTTTGATACATAATACTACATGTGTTCAGAGTTCAACACATAATAGTCTTTTTTTTTTCTTACGTCTGCAAAAAAATGTGCTCTTTGTGCTTGTCTCAATTTGAATCGTTTGATTTTCTGCTGGATCCTTTTATCTTTCAGAAGCTGCTGTTCTGTGGCCCACTCACAGTGAAGATAGGAGCTAAAATTTTTATAAAAGCAATATATTAGAATGATATAGAAAACCATGTTTTGAGTTTTTATAGATTTTTTTTTATAGATTTATTTTTAATCACAGCCTCTAAAACAAAATATTATCTTCAACTTTACAAATAGGTAGTTCATCATTTCATTTAATGTCAATAGACTCCATATAATTACTAAAATAAAGCCACTGTGATCTAAAGGTCTGCAATTTGCCATATGTAAGCAGAATGGTAAACTGAATCATAAGGGTAACAAAATATGACTTTTAGTTTATTTCTTCATTATAATCATTTTGTCATGATCAGAAAGCTAACTTGTTTTGAAACCAATGTTATTTAAAATACCTCCCTTCACCAAAATGTTAGAAAAAGTTGAACAAAATCTGAAAAGTTCAACAATATAAATATGATGGATAATGTCTGTAATTTGTAAAAGTGTAATATATAAATATTACTGCATTTTGATGTTTATAAGTAATGTTTTCTGGGAAAAAAATAAAACACTCAATTTTAACATGAAATGTTTTCAAAATCTTTTCGCTTTTTAATAATTTTTAAGTTTATGAAATAATAAGTAAAAAAATATTTTAAAATGCAGATAAAATAAAAATCATAATTTAACTTAATATACTTAAAATATTAATTCATATTTAAACACCTTTCTCTTATTTTTCTAACTCAAATACTTACTAATTCTTGTATTTTACAAAAAATTCTTCTGTATCAATCATCACTCCAGGTGATATCTAAGAAAATAAATTCAATAATTATGACTTCTATGATCAGGCCATGGAATATAAAGTGTAAAATGTAATATATCATTACTTACTTCCTTTTTTATAATTCTAGAAGATAGTATTTTGTCCACAATTGCAGCATCTTCTTCACTCGGATTCTCCTATGTGAGGGAAGAAAAATGTATAATGACACATTCTGAAAACACTTTAGTTGCCACTGTTTATGAATATACTAAAATTCAACAAACATTTATTTAACATGTTCCAGGGACCATGTTAAATGTTAGGAATACGAAAATGAAAAATATCAATTGTTGTTACTGTCCTCGTCATCACTGGCATCATCATCATAGTAAACATATGGTGCTTTTTAATGTGTTAGGCACTATTCTAACCATTTTACATATATTAACTCATTTAATCCTTGCAAATACACTATAAAGTAGGTACTATCTCCATTTTGCAGATTAGGAAGCTCAGGCATAGAGAAGATAAGTTCTTGTTTAAGGTGCCAGATCCCTCAGCTGGCAGGTGAGTGGTTGGTTTACAACCCAGACAAGGGAGAGTGAAAGAACTTTACAAAGAGGAAAATGCATATGCAAAGACACAAAGGTGTCAAAACATGGCATTTAGACAACTATGTTCATAAAACCAGAAGACTGAGTGGAGAGAAGTGGAAGGACATAAGGCTAGAAAATCCATACAAAAGGCTTTATAAGTTATGCTGAAAAGTGTATTTTCATTTTTTTCTGACTTAGGACACCATTAGAGGAGTTTTCAGTGGAAAAGTACTGTGATTAGGCTTGTAACTTAGAAATATATTGCGAGAAGGATAGAGCTTGGAGGAGTTTTAGGAATATATATCTAGGAGGTGAAAAATGTAAAAAATTGGATGAAGAAGCAAAGATAAAAAAAAGAACAAATTCCTAGGTTTCTGATCTGAATAACTAATGGTTCTATTAACTACAGTACAGAATCTAGGAGGAAAAGCTGGAGCAGGTTTTAGGAAGAAAGATAATGAAGATATTTTTTAAAATTTACATGCGTTTAAAATGTTTTTTGTCATAATCCAAAATCTGTCTTACCACAAATAACTGTAAAGGCTGTTCACCAGGTAAAGGAGCTGAATGCTTTTTTATTTTTATAGCGCCTTTAACCTCTTCTTCAGATTGTTTCCCTTCTGCATCTTCTGCATATTTTTTTCTTTTAATTTGTCGATTTGATCTTCTTTTCTGTAATGAACGATAAGGAGCATATATATGATTATATTAAAGGAAAAAAATTATTTCTAGTGTGGCAATTTTGTACATTAAATTTTCAAAACTGTATTCAACATTCATCTTTTCTAATTTTTCCTTTTAATTAAAGGAAGATTATAATTTGCCCTTTGCCAAAGGTTTACAACCTTTAGTTTTACTTCCTAAAGTGTCAAATAACAATGATTAATAATAATACCTTTATTACTTTTCTTTAGAAATTGTTAAGAATAAAAAGCTTCTTTTTACTTAACTATTTCACAGCTTGGGAAACATATTTTAAACTATTAATACTTTCACAGTTTTTGCCCCCAAACCTAAAAAGTACATATCAGATGAATGTTGGTTAAATAATTAATCAGGGGCATAAAACTAAAAGAAGAAATTAAATAATATTTGACACAAAATCCATGAACTTGTGTTTAAAACAGATTTTAAAAAACCCAAAATAATATTAAATGTTTTAAAAAAGATACAGAAAATAAAGTATGAAATCTACCAAAAAATTAAACGTGAATGGAGGAACCAGTGTTTTACTACCTTTACTAGCTTCCCTTAAAAATAAAGAACACCACTATCATAAAAACAGAGGTAAGCTTTTCAGATAGTATTATGTGTAGCAACGTAATTTTAATAATAATCTGAATGATTTAAAATCAGGTATCAAATGCGCATGGCTTTACTTACCTCCCTAAATATCAAATATTTGATGTTCCCACTATAAAGACAAATCTCACAATGGCTTGAAAATCCCAAAGGACTTAGGTTTTGCTTTTGCTCACCTCCCTAAAATCTCGTGGATGGAGGCATCTCAGCCAACTGTTCTACTGCTCAATATTCCTTCTTCCTTTTACTATTCTTCTGTGTATTTAGTAACTCCCATGACATTCCCCCCAGATGCAACCAAAAGAATAACCCATGTGTTCTCCTTTTGGTTTCTGCCAATGTCTTCAATTTGGGAGGTCTTTCATACTTCCGTTGCCATGACAAAACTAAATCAGTGCAGCAGTGTGGGTACACACTGTTATTTGCATCCAGAAAGGATGCAGTGCCTCTTTCTCTTGAGAGTAGTGGAATACTGAGAGAAAGAAAGGCACTACTGTGGTGAGGTAGCTCAGCCAAATGTAGTAGAAAAATTCCATGCCTCAATTAGGATGGGTCACCATCTCTTAGCCATGAAGATATTTACATTTTCAAAACTCAAGGTAACAATTTTGTCATTATGGGAGACAGGAAGGTGGCACACAAAAGTTATAAAAAAGGACTTCTTAAGAAACCCAATTTTCCCACATCCTATTTTGGAAAAGATATGAAATATTTATTATTCCCTGGGAGGGAAAATTCTATGGATCTCGAATCTAATACTAGGCTAAAGGAATGTTTGGAGTTCGATTACAGGAGTCATATAGTTATTAATGCTCAAGAACAGTTTAAATTAATAACCACTCATGATATTTATTATTCTAACAATAACCTATATAACCAATGTTATGTCTCACTAGGCACAAATCTTTTAAATAATGAAGTTTGGGAATAATTCAGTACACTTTTAGAAGATTCTGTAGATGATTTCAGCATTAAAGTTTCCTTTCTGGTCACTTAGGCATCTACTGGAACTTTGAAATGCCACACAGTTCTTAGTAAGTAGTAAACAAGTGGCCTGAAAGAATCCTTTCAACTCACAAAAGTGCACATTCAGGTAATTTTTCACAAGACAGAATGAGAGCTACTTACTGTAAACTGCTCCCTCATTCTATGAAGACTTTATCTGTCTCTGAGTAATTAAACAAACTCTGAGTTTTTCAACTCTATGAGCTGATTTCATCATAACTTACATTCCACTAGAGCATACAGTTACATATTAGGCAAAGCCAAGTAAGGTACCACTCTCACCAATTAACTTTCTCTGTCATACAATAGTTCTACTACTTTAAAAATACAAAGCTAATTTGAATGTCCGCATTTTAGGCTAATGTGGATATTTTTGGCTTTCTTTCTTCATAATGTTTTTCGAAGGACAATTTAGAACAGTGACAAATTCTTTCTTCATATTTCCTTTTTCTAGCTTTATTCTTCTTATGTCTTAAAGGCTTTAATAGATCAGTCAACAGCACTTCACATAAGAGGTCAAAAACATTATGCTTTTAAATGACTGAATAGTTCGTTATGATATCACTTGTTTCCTATAATAATCCTAATAAAATGTGCTATAGGGGCTTTTGAAAATAACTTAAGTCTCTAAATATAGTTAGACTACCGCATTACTCTCTATTAGGTAAAAAATTAAGTATGATAATCATGTTTTCAGATTTCCACCTGACTCTAAACCTTACATTACTTTTCAAGCCTTCAAATTTTGACAATCCATTGTGGTTGAAAGCTACTTTTATATATTTATACAGCATTTATATAGTAATATATTTAAATATATCAATAATATAGATTTATAATTGTTTACGAGAAAATTCTTTTTTCCTTCCCCATTAAATTTTTTGTGTTAAAGCAACACATCTGTCAAAGCAACCTAATTAACTACAGTGAAAAGTATGGAAAAAATGTGCATGTTAACCTATTCTACCATTTCATTGTTTGTTAATTACATAATGGAAAAATGGCCAGCATTATTTTAGTAAAAATTTAACTTAATTTTCTCATGTTGAATAATTATAAGTTTGCCTAAGTTAAGGATAACATATGAAGAAAAAGCCAGGCCATATAATATTAGGAGCTTTAGTCACTGCCCTTACCTCAACTCTTGCAGCAGCCCAGGAGCCTTGAGCCACTACTCTCCCATTGGATAAGAAGCTGCATAAGGAAGAAGAAAGGCCATTCAGGGGCTTTCTGGCCCCATAATGCAACAAATGCCACCACCCCTACGGCCTATAGTTGTACTTTAATTATTAGAAAGCAGAGGGTGGCCTGAATTATTATGACCTTCACTATATATATATATTTATATATATAGTTTTTTAACTTCACAAGGTTATTTTGAATATATAGCTATTCAAAAACAAGAAAGAAAAAGGAAAATGCACAGTATTTTTGTCTACATTAGGGGATTTTTAATATAGTTGTTTATCTTTTCTTCAATAGAAGCAGACCAAAGGAATTATTTCTAGGAATGATTCAACCCATTTGCTTTATCATTTGTATGTGACTTTTAAAATTAATATCTCCAGCATTAAATTCATTCAAAAGTACTCTATAAGTATAGGATAATATCACTGGATACTTCTCCATGTTAAAAGCCACGAGGGACTTTGGACTGTTACTTAAACTCTCTGGGCTTCAGTTTCATTATCCGAAAACTGAGAGGGTTTGGAGAGGATGTGTAAGTTTCCTCCCAGGTCTAACATTCTATGGGAATACTACTAGGACCATATTGTAATAATGCTGTCATACAAGTTCTACCATACAATAAAATGTATTTTTACCACTAAACTATAGTATAAATACCCATAAAACAATATTATGCTATCTAAATAATTCTGCCAGTGCTTCATTTCTCAGAAAAAATTTTAATACTCACTTGAGAGTCTTCCTCTTTGAATGCATGCTGTGGCACCTGCTCTGCATCAGATATTTCATCTGAAGACTCATTCTTTCTTTTTTGTTTCTTACCCAATGTAATAATGAGTTTGCTGTTTCAAGAGAAAGAGAGCAAACAGTAAGATCTCTTTGTACTTTTCCATTTTGGGGCAAATTAAGATTCCCATGATAAACTTTTTTCCATTTTATATCACTTGAATGTCCAACCAAAGATGCTATTTATCATGAAATCCATAATGACATTTTCACATGATAAACTCTATTCCAATGGAACAAATACAAACCAGTACTACAGTTAACATATTTCTAAGCAAAGAAAGGCAGACAAATTCTATCACTTGTTTCTTTAGGCTCAAGATTATTTTTCATGAGAAAAATATCAGGTGATATAACTATTTAATAATTAAAGTAATTCATTTATTTTATTATCTTGTAGGTTTGGAATGAGGGATTTTTTTTCCTTCTACCTATTTATTTCAAATTCCGCTCAATTCCTTTGAATCCCGCCTATTCTCCAAAAGCCTCTATACTTCTTTCTACCCTATAGTAGTTTCTACCTTACTTAAAACACTTTACCAATTGATTGTTCTTTGATTATTTCACTTATGTTAAGGCTTTTCTTAGCTATACTGTATGTTCCTAAAGAGTAAGAACTTTCTTTTATTTTTTTATATTTCTATAGTATGTACATGTTTACATTCTCTAATATATACATGTATATATATGTATGTTGACACACACTGACTCTAAATGTCTAAAATAAAAATGTGTTTTCTATGTTTTTTCCTGATCAAAGATAGAAGTACATAGAAGTACATCCCACATTTCCATATCTGGTTCAACAGATGAGATGGAATGATCGTCAAGCGCCATCAGGAAAATTCTATTTTATTTTATTTTTTTTAAAAGATTTTTTTTAATGTGGACCATTTTTTTAAAGTCTTTATTGAACTTGTTACAATACTGATTCTGTTTTATGTTTTGGTTTTTTGGCCCCGAGGCATGTGGGATCTTAGTTCCCGACCAGGGATTGACCCTGCACCCTCTGCACTGGAAGGTGAAGTTTTAACCACTGGACTGCCAGGGAAGTCCCTGGAAAATTCTACTTTAGATTTCTGTATTTCAAACATAGAAAACTCCCCAAATATTTACTTTCAGGTATGATATATCAGAAATATATCAAAATTTTTTTCAATAATTATTTACTAATGTTGGAGAACTTGAAGGTTAAGAGCATGCACTTTGAAATCGTAGTTTCAAAGATTTAAAGCTTGATTTCATCATTTACCTATCTGTGGGACACTAGGCAAATTACTTGATAGCTTCCTTGCCTGTGAAATAGGGATATTACAATAGCTAGTTCTATTGTTGTTGAGAATTAAATGAGATAATACATGTCTGAGCACAGCCTTTAACACACAGTAATTTCTCAACTAATCTAACTGTATAACTATATCTAACTGTGATCTGCCAGGCACTTTCCTAGGTTCTAGGATTTGAAGATAGAGTGGACACGGTTCCCAACCTTAACACATCATTGTTAGAATATGATCCCAGCTAAAATGCTAAAGAGGAAGTTAGCACAAGATGTAATGTGAAGACAAAGGGAGAAATCCTTATATTTACTGAAGAGTAAAGGAGGCTTTACAGAAAAGGTAAAGTTTGAGATAGGGAACTGAATGATGAAAGAGAGTCCAACAAGTAATGAAAAGAAAAGGCAGGGTACATTGCAGAAGAATGAGAATAAGCAATGATAAGAGCATGTCAGTAACACACAAAGTACTACAGGAGGAGATGGGTCAAGATCACAGAAGACCTTATATTACATGCAAGGACTTAATGTTTTAGTTTAAGCTCAGCTTTAAGCTCCACATGGCAGGAATTTAAAAGAAATCTGTCTAGTTCACGACTGACAACAAATGGCACTGAGATATTTTAGAATGAATGAAAAAAATAAACCAATTGGAAGATGTAAGAATTTTAAACATTCTAGGGATGTAAACAGCATGGTGACTATAGTTAATAATACTGAATTATATATTTGAAAGTTGCTGAGTACATCTTAAAAAGTTCTCATCACAAGAAAAAAATATATAACTATGTGAGGTGATAAGATGTTAACTAAACTTCTTGTGGTAATAGTTTCACAATATATACACACAGCAAATCATTATGTTGTATACCTTAATCTAAGACACTGTGATATGTCAATTACATCGCAATAAAATTGGGGGAAAAAAAGAATTTTAAACAAGGGAGCAATGCAACCAGAAGGAAGTGAAATGCAAGTCAGGGAAACCAGCGATAAGACTGACAATTCAGGTGAGAGAGATGAAGAGTGAAATACAGGGCCATGGTAGTATGGGTGAAGAGGGAAAGAAAGATACAATTTTTCATTTTGGAAGCAGAAACAACAGGACTTGGTTATTGACTGGATGATGAGAGGTGAGAAAAAAATCCTAGAATGATTTATCCCCAGGGTATTCTCATATTGGTTTGATCGCCACCTTCAACAGTATAATGGTAACTCTTACTTGGTATCTCACTTGCACTTTTCTGAGTATGTGAAATAAATACGAGCAAACATATAGCTTATGTTGGAACCGGGAAATCAGAGGAAGTACAAAAAGATACTCTGAAACAACATTAAGGAACCAACCATAGTTATACGCTATTCCCTCTCCCTGCTTTCAATGGTCATTTCCTCAGTCTTCTGGTCCCTTTTCCTTTACTCTGGTTTCCCTCCTAAAATAAAAATCTCCCTTGAGGTCATATCTACTATTAGATACCACATGATGGTCCTCCTCCTTATCCACAGTTCTCAAAGAAGTCATCTATACCGTTTCTTTCATTCTTCAACCCACTATAATCTGAAGTCTTAAAACTACTTTTCATATTCATAGCTTCCATTTATTCAGTGTTTACTGGGTCAGCCTCTGCTGGTTTTATATGTGTTCTCTCACTTCATGGTCATACAACTCTGACAGGCAAATTTTATAAGAAGAGGAAATTGAGGCTTAGAGAAATTAAATTACTTGTTTAAAGTCATACCATAGTAAGAATTGAAATAGAAATTAAATATGCCTCACTAAACTCCTAATATGTTTCTGAACTCCTAATGTCTAAGGCCACAAATGACCCCTGTGATGCCAAATCCGACGGAAATTCTAAAAATTTTATCTACCAACACATAACTAATCACTTTTTCCTTATCTGCACCCTTGGATTCATGACACAACATTCTTCTGGTTCTCACTAAACTTCTTTGGCTCTTCTTCTCTTAGTATGTTAATTTTCAGCAAGATTCAGTTTGTTCTGCCAGTCCCTTAAACTTTGGTATTTCTCAAATTTCTGTCTTCAGCCTTCTTCCCTCTCTATATACTATTCCAGGAAATTTAATTTAATCTATTCTTAACAACCACTTAGAAGTTGAAGATTCTCAAATCTCGTATCTCCAGTTCAGACCGTTCCCCAAATTTCAGATTCATTCAATAAACCAACTGTTTATTGGACACATCAGTATGGATATCTCAGACATTAAAATCTCAAAATGGCCCCAAATGCAATCCCTCACTTTTCCTAAACTAATAGTGTACTAATATTACAGTATAATGTAAATTCAGAAACGTGCACACATCGAAAGAGTACATACAGCTCAGTGAATTTTCTCAAACTGAACATAAATAGATAGCCAGCTCCTAGATCAAGAAACAAGACATTACTGGTTTCCCAGAAGTCTCCTGTCATGCTTTCTCTTCAATTAACAACCTCCTCCTTAGGGTAACCATTATGCTACTTGTGGTTATTTAATATAACCTAAAGTACTTGTGCAGATGATTTTCAGTGGCAAGGTAAGGGATAACTCAAAGTAAAATGATTGGTAAAAAAGTTTTCAGGCACTCCCCCGTTTGCTATCCATCTCCTAACCTAAATGCATATTTTAGACTAGTTTGTAGATGAGGATAACACTAGTGACAGGAAAGTTCAGTTACTTAGATAACAATTTCCTATGAAATACAGATCAAGGTTTGTTAAAACCCATCAATATACTGATTAAAAAGGAATTTTCTCAGTGTCTGGTAAGCTAAATAAATTCTGTATACATATTCTGATATGGTATCTGTGTGGCTGCTTCAAGACTCAAATCCCACTGATAGAACTTCAATGAAATCAGGAGCAGAGATATTTAATTTTTTGTATTTATGACTATGAAGAGGTTGTACTTTTCCTTTCTAGTAGTATAAAGTAATTAAATGAAAACTCTCTAAGGACAGTGGACTAAGCTGCTTAAACAATATTTTTATAAATAAACATTGCCTAAATACTAGGTTCTACCAAAGCAATCTTAAACACTCACCCTTTTTGGCAGAGGTGGGTAGGTTAGATATAAACATTTCCTATAATACCTTAGATAAACCTTCATTATATTATTTGAAAATTGTACTTAAAACAAAAAAAGAGGGACTTCCCTGGTGGCGCAGTAGTTAAGAATCTGCCTGCTAATGCAGGGGACACGGGTTCGAGCCCTGGTCCGGGAAGATCCCACATGCTGTGGAGCAACTAAGCCTGTGTGCCACAACTACTGAGCCTGTGCTCTAGAGCCTGTGAGCCACAACTACTGAGCCTGCGTGCCACAACTACTGAAGCCCGCCTGCCTAGAGCCCGTGCTCCGCAACAAGAGAAGCCACCACAATGGGAAGCCCGTGCACCACAACGAAGAGTAGCACTCACTCGCCACAACTAGAGAAAGCCCGCGCGCAGCAACGAAGACCCAACGCGACCAAAAATAAATAAATTTTTTAAAAAGACCTCAAATCTTATTTTTCATATATTCTGCATTTTCTTCCAATATTTTCCTATAGACCTGGAGTAGCATCTTATTTCATAAACTCATTAACTATCCTTAACCCATGCAAAAATATTTTTCAAATTGTAACTTTGTAAGAGCTATTTCAAATGTAATAGTTTCCTACTAAACTTCTGAAATCCAAAATATTTACATATGCCCATTCTGTTCAAAAAAGGCACATTTCCATTGTAGGAAAAAAGTTGATTCTAAAACTTGAAGTCATTCTTGACTGACATAATTCCGAGTTAAAAAAAAACAATATATCTATACACACACATATACATACATACATATACACATACTATGGTTACTTACACAGAACATTGATTCTTGGAAACAATGAAGTCATATCAGTTTATTATATGTTCTAAAATGGTATATGAGTGAAACCACAAATAAGAACAAACATTTGGTTGGTATTGATCAGTAATTCCTAAATCTGTGAGGCAGGCTTCATTAGAAGCTTGTTTGTTAAAAATACAGATTCCAGATGAGAAACATAAGACAAACTCAAATTGAGAGACATTCTACAAAGTAACTGGCTAGAATGCTTCAAAGTTGAAAGTGTCGGGCTTCCCTGGTGGCGCTGTGGTTGAGAGTCCGCCTGCCGATGCAGGGGACACGGGTTTGTGCCCCGGTCTGGGAAGATCCCACATGCCGCGGAGCAGCTGGGCCCATGAGCCATGGCCACTGAGCCTGTGCGTCCAGAGCCTGCGCTCCGCAACAGGAGAGGCCACAACAGTGAGAGGCCCATGTACCGCGGGGGGGAAAAAAAAAAAAAAAAAAAAGTTGAAAGTGTCATTAAAGACAAAGACTGAAGAATTGTTCCAAAATGGAGGAGTGTAAGGAGATATGACAACAAAATGAAATGCAGGATCCTTAACTGGATCCTGGCTCCCAAAAATGGAACAACTGACACAATTTGCATGAGGTCTGTAAATCAGTTAACAGAACTGTGTTAAGTGTTTACTTCCTGATTTTGATCATTGTGCTTAGGTTACATAAGATATTAACATTTGAGGAAGCTGGGTGAAGAGCCTAAAGGAACTCTGACCTATTTTTGCAAGTGTGAGACTAGTTCAAAATAGAAACTAATAAAACCAAACCAAATCCCAGATTTGTAGGTTCCAACTCCAGAATTCTGATCTAGTAAGTGGGATCCCAATCAGACTGTAAAAAAATTCTCACCAGGTTTGGGAACCACTGGCTCAAAATAATTAGTGAAGAAAACTCTAGGAACAAATATTTAGGATAATAAAACTATTCTATACTTATAGAACACTTAAAATTTCAAAGTGCTTTTGTCTATAATATTGTTGATCCTCATAGGCGAGGCAGACATTGGTCCCACCAAACTAATAGGGAAACTTTAGCCCTGAAAGATAGAACAAACTGCCAAAATCACAAGTCCAGTAAAAGACAATAAAGGTCTCTTTACTCCTGCTCTACTATTTCCAACATATCTTATTGATTTTAAAATAAAATGATACTATACTTCAACCAGTCAATAGATATTTAATATCAATAAATACAGTTTAATGAATAAAGAGAATTATGAAACTACATTATCTTTAGAAAATCATTAAGGTTAAAGTTTATTGACTTTTGAACAACCAGAAATTTCTATTGCCTCTACAATGACAACTGAGAGCCATAAATGTTATCTGAAGGAAATCAGATGATCCAAAAGTAGAAGAAATAAGATAATTTCAGCTCAGTAAAATACCCAATTACCAAAGAGCATTCCATTCTTCCATCATGAATTACAAGTTTACTATATTAAACTAAAATAAAATTCTAAAATAAAATTTCATTATATGTACATTCTACAAATAAATTGATCGTTTGCTATTCTTAGAAATATCACAGAGTAAAGCAACAAAATAATACAGACTGTATTAATAATAAAGGCTTTATGCAAGTTTTGTTTTTTAAAACATGAAAGGGATCTGTTATCAATGTTAGTGAACTGCAGCAACAGATATTCAGGCATATAAATGAACTAAATATTAAAACATAACTTATTTCAGACAGCCAAGGGCAATTTCAAACTAAGTATAAGTATAAATTTGAAATGTTAATTCATTTGCCAAGTACAGGCACTAGAAAACTTCAGTGTTTATACTTGACGTTTATATTTGATTTTCAGATGCAATTTATGCCCTCATCTAAATCCTGCCCACGTTACTCATGGAGGCTGTGTAACAAGCTGCATCCTACAGTGTCAATCCGCAGTTGCCCCCTGTAGATTCTCTCACTGCAATATCCAGACAAACAATGAATCTTATCCAATTAGTCCATTTGTTGTAATTAATACATCCAATTCATCATAAGTAAAGGAAACAAGCAAAAATACTATTTCACACTATAATTTTTTTTCTCTTTGCAAGCCCAGTGGAAGGCACTGAGGTTATTTTTAAAGCCATCAAATATATGTGTGTGTATTTTTTTTTTTTAGAAGAAGAAACACATTTAACTTGATGCAATCACTCCAGTTTAAAGTTCAATTCAAGACTCTAGCTTAAACTCATCTGGAAAAAACAAGTTTTAAAGTGGTTCTTTATTTTAGTTAATCCTTAAATTTGTGAAAGCAGCATTGTATTGTAAATTTTTGGTAACTTGGATTATAAATCACTTCCTGTTTAGCAAATTCCCTGGTGGTCCAGTGGTTAGGTCTCCTGTGCTTCCACTGCAGGGGGCACGGGTTCAGTCCCTGGTCGGGGAACTAAGATCCCGCATACCAGGTGGCACAGCCAAAAAATAAAATAAAATAAAGTAAAATCAATCAATCAATCACTTCCTGTTTAAGACTGGACATCATGTTTTTCAAAAAGTTTAATTCACTGAGTTGTTTCATATAGCCACTAAGGTGAAGTATTAGCTAAGTATTAATCATAGGCAGTATATTTATCAGCACAGTTTAATTTTTATTCTTTAAAAAACTTATTTCTTCTTTCTTAAAAAAGAAAATGACATTTACGCTTGAAAATACTGACAAAATAGGAACATTAAAATCAAATACGTTACTTCGGTGTCCTAAGATACACATTTTACCCACATGTTAACATCTATGAAACAAACATTCACCTAATAAACAAAGATATGCCATAGTTTTAACTGGCAATATATTTTTTTCTTTCTTACTGACATATAATGGTGTGTCTTATAATCAATGACATTTTAGATTCAATGAAATAACAGCACATCATTTATTAATGATAAACCTTACTAATACATCTTATGTAAAGGTATACATCTTAAAAATGGACCTGTAAATCTTAATTAAATTCATAATAATACATAATGTATATATCAATTCTTTCTGCAGATGAATATGTTTCAGATTTTCACTGACTTTAAGTTTAGACGTAAGGAATGAAATCAATAAAACATTTTATCTTCTTGGCATTTAAAAATTATAGAACTTACATAGAGACTACTAATGGCATGATTAATAATTAAAATATATATAATAAATTTATACCATATATTTTTCAAAGTGCTTTTTTATATGCCAAAAACAATTAATTAATACATTTATATTTTATCCAAACATATACTAAATTCTTATTATTTTGAATACTTGCAATCAGGGTCTCATCTGTTACTTTATTAACATGGACTATAAAGGGATTATTCCCAATTTCTGATGTTTCATCTTATTTTCCCTTCAGACTTTGTTCACATTATTTTTCCCTTACATTATTATTTAGATGTGTCTCTCTAGACATACATGTGGACATACATGTTCGTTCTGTTTAAAAATACACATGTACATATCTATGTATACACATGATGGTAGGTAATTAACAAATGTTATTTTGCTTCTTCCTTCTTGGGGGTTCAGAATGACTATCGCAAAGAAGGGCACAATATAAGTTCCAGATCTAATTTAATGTCTTACTGTTTTTCTTTATAACATGACACCCTTAATTCCAACTTGATTTGATATTTCCTAACTTAGATGTTTTTTGCTTTAACTAAAGAGAAAAGCTACTTCTAGCACCTGATAACTCCCATTCTTGTAACAAACAGAAAGAATAATTATGAATAATACAAAAAAGTATTTTTTTACTTTTAATCATGAAGTACCTTTACTGATTAAATTTACAGGGCCACAAGAGCATTTTAAAGTGTCAAAGGCATTCTACTTGTCAGTCTGATAATCTAATGCAAGAAGTAAATTATAACTGACAACATGGAAACATAGTTTAAATGTCAAAGTTATAAAACATAAATTTAAAAATGCTTCAATCAAATCATGTGATATTTTATTACATAATCTAAAACCGAAGAGAGCCAAATAAGAAAATTCTACCAGAAGTCTTAGAATGAATTTATTTTAGAATTTAACTCTCTACTATTACTAAACCATTAGTTTTGTCCCTGTAATTTAATGAAGGATTAGCTTGCCACTTCTAATCTTGATTTAACAAATCAAACACAACCATTTGGCATCATTTAATATTTAATCTTCCATTCATTCATTCATTCCATAAAATTCATTCCCTCCCATTCATGGAGCATCTATTACGTACCAACCATTATTAAAGAAATACCTGCTCTTCTACTTGAAAGGCAGCTTGTTAGAACCTGACTGCCAAGACCATGAAAAACATCAAAATAGAAGAAGGTTGTCTCCAGTCCTACCTCACTCTTCATTTTACACCGGCCATTTCCATTTCAACTTACACTCTTCCACATAACCATGTAATTCCTTTCAAACTCCAAGCATATTTCAAAACAAAATTTACCTGTCCTAAATGCTACTCTAGCTAACCTGATAAAGAGGCATTCTCATATAAAAAAAACAAAAACATTAATAAGTTAACCTATTATCCTTCTTACCAGGTAGCAACTGTTTGTTTTCATTTGTCTGCTTGATTTTTAAATTCATCTTATTAGGAACAGGGCCTTAATGGAAAGAGAACCTAAGCAGATAGGTGAGAGTTTAGGCTTGAAAGAAGGGGCATGGCTCCTGGCCTTGGCTTTTTCCTTAAATAGCTATATGTTATTTATATTTTCAGAAAATAATGGCTAACATTATTAACAGGTATTGTTCTATATGCTTTAAGTGTTATTAAATCATTTCATCCTCAAAATAACACTATAAGGCAAGTGCTATCATTATCCTCATTTTAGGTCTGAGGAAACTAAAATTTGGAGAGGTTAAGTATTTGTCCAAGGTCACACTGCTTGTGACAAAGGGGGAATTTGAATAAGTGCAACTGGTTCCAAAGTCAAAGAACTTAACCACATTATCATACTGCATGCCCAATTTAACTCACAGAATTGTTGTAAAGATTAAATGAGACTATATTAAAGCCTCTGAAAAGGACACTCTATTCCTTGTATTAAAAAAAATTAATCTGTGAAAGTGACAGAAAAACTGAAAAGGTTTCAAGCACACTAGCAAGCAGAGGCAAGGCAGTATTGGTTTTCTTCAGATTAGTATTCCTAGATTATATCACATCACATATGTGGATTAAATAAACACCAACTCTGACTATATATCAATCATAACTTATTGTCTACAAATCTAGTTACTTTTGAAATTTATATTTCACATTGCTCATGGTTAAGTTCCAACACACACTCTCTTTAATTTTATCTGATATAAATCATCTGATATTAGCAAAAGTTCAATTCTTCTAAAACTCATAGAAAAACAAAATCTTTACAAGAAAACATTTAATACATCATGAAATATTATTAATTAAAATGATGCAAGTTGGGCTTCCTTGGTGGCGCAGTGGTTGAGAGTCCGCCTGCTGATGCAGGGGACACGGGTTCGTGCCCCGGTCCGGGAGGATCCCTCATACCGCGGAGCGGCTGGGCCTGTGAGCCATGGCCGCTGAGCCTGCGCGTCCGGAGCCTGTGCTCCGCAACGGGAGAGGCCACAACAGTGAGAGACCCGCGTACCGCAAAAAAAAAAAAAAAAAATGATGCAAGTAAACTTAATATTTAAATGATGCTTCTTCGCTGAAAAATTAAAAATGGTCAATTCAAAAATGTAGTGGCTTATTGGAAAGCACAGTAATGAAATATTTCAAGTGACCAATATAGAACTCTAGACTGTATATGAATTTCATTTCCAACCATACTTTTTCCTCCAACATGATAATAATCTTTGGTTGTCTGATAAAGATGATCAAGAAACTGTTTCACTCCAACAGCTTAATAATATATGGGCAAGCTTCACTTTTACTTGCCTGCAACTTATAAATTCCCCTATCAAAAAGTCATCCACTCTCAACAAGTTTTTTTTCTGTCAATTACTTAATACCTCGCCATGGAAGTATGTTTCCAATACAATTCTCACCTCTTTTCTCAAGAATGCTATCTCTAAAACCAAATACTAAATTGATCATGCTGTGCAATATTAAAATAATTTACTGTTAATAATCTACCTATTTCTAACAAAAATACAAATATCACAGAATACGTCAGATACTCTACTGTATTACTATTCCCTACATATTAATCCACATTTTTCAAAAATCCATGTTTCTCTATTACAATTTAATTATTTCTAATTTCCCCTTATATATTGTTTTTTCTTGAACCAGGTTCACTTCTGTTATCTTTTGCCTCTAGTTATCTCCCCCCCACCAATTTAAATTTACTGTTAACTCTTGAGGGTTCTCTACCTATTTTCTCTTATTTTATGCATTATTTTTAAATACCCTTTCAAATGGTACCACTACTCTGCCTGTATTTCTGTATAAGTTAAAACTGGAAAATTTTAATAACAGTAACGTTTAATACATTAAAGGATTAAATATGGGGTTTCCTAAATTAAAACTAGACAAAATATTGAAAAAATAAGATACTTTCATACCAAAACATTTAAATAAAAAAGGAGAAATCTAACTTTCAAATTTTATCTTAGCTGTCTGCAAATGAAATGCAAAATCAATAATATTAATTATTTTCCCATTATAGCAAGAGAGCCCATGTTATTTAATGGTTTGGACTGAAAGGCATCAGGACCTAATGATATAACTCAGTTTGGTGGCTGCATTGAAAATGCTGTGAATTGTTTACAAATTTGTGTTAGTTCTAAATATATGTATAATACATAAATAATTTTATAAGCAAATGAAGATTTTTATAATAAGGGAATTTTTCCTAAAACAGATTAAATACTTGATCTAAAATTTCATATAAAGCCTTCAAAAATAACCAAATATTCCTGCAAAACCGATTCTAAACTATGTTGGCCTTAGATTATTTTTACCCTTGCATGCAAAACAAACATACATATAAAACAAATAATAACACTTATTATATTCTATTTTTTGAAAATGTATTAGGTATGTAGTCAAATAAAAATACCTAGGATTAATATACCCTCCTAAAGCAATTCTTTGTCCTTATAATTCTCTTGGAGCATTAATCCTCACCTGGCCTCTTTATTACATAAAGTAAATCAGAAAGACTGTAAGGGAGGAAGTCTGTAAGAGCCGAGAGCTGCTTATTGTTGATTTAAATGGTCTTAGTTTTCTTGCCATTCCATTTAGTTCAATGTTGTGGGTTTATGAGAAAATATGGTATTTCATGTTTCCAAACTATAAGGTGCCCAGTGAAGTACAACTAAGAGGTAAAGAAATCTTATAAAAAATTTCAAGGCATTTTTTTAATAAAGAAAGTACATTAGGAACTGGCACAGCAATATGGGTTTTGTTTTGTTTTTCCTTTTCCTGTTTTATATATAAAATGTTCTCCTATTTTAAATTCCTTTTACTAACATTAATATACAAAAAAGTATGTTCATAGACTAGTAACATTTAGTAAATTCTGGAATATTATCTAATTCATTCAAAAAGGCAGTAACATACACACAGTATCTAACAACTTAAAACTCCAAAGTGGGAGTAAACACATCATACGCAAATCAAAAGTAGATTAGACAGACTGAACTTTACAAAAACTTCAAAGGAAGAAGATTTAATTCTTAACCAACTTACCCAATTTTTGTCTTCTCTTTTAACTTAGAACAAGTTTTTGTTTTTTTGCTCTCTTTGTCCTTTGGCTTAGATTTCATCCTTCTACCTTTCTTTTCCTCTTTTCCTTCAACTGAAGCACTAGGAAAGTTTTCAGGGCTCATTACTCGTGGAATATTGCGTTCCCCACGCTCCTTTGCTTTTGCTATGGCCTCTGATATTATACGATTAGCCTTTTCTTGCTTGCTTTCTGATTCCACCTTTTTTCTCTGCTTCTTCTCAGACATGATCCTCACCTGGGTATTCTGCAACTTAGTATATGTCCCAGGACCATCACTCTTCTTGGAAGATGGAGGCTAGAGAAATCAAAATAATTTTTATACAACATACCAAAGTACATTTAAACAATTAACATAAATAACCAAAAATTTAGAATTAAACTTTAAGAAGTAAAATACATAAGCAAATATGAGTGCTACAAACAAATTTAAAATTAAAACATTTTGCTGATCTAGAAATTAGTGTAGGTATAAAATAAAAAGTTCAACTACTGCTTTTAAAAGTGAAAGTTAAAGGAGGATAATATAGATTCATTGATATTTTCATAGCATTCTTGATTAGCTGATTCAAATTTTGTCCTATAAATATAGCTAATTCAAATTTAGTCATGTAAATATTCTGGGCATTTGGAATAAGTCTCTTCTTTCCTCTTCATTCCGGAACTCTGAAAATTATTAATAAATTTTAAATAGCAATTTTAATTTAGAATGACTACTCCCCATAGTTTATTATGATTTTTAGAAAAACAAAGCCTCTCTGCTTTATAAGAAAGTGGAATGAGAACCTGAATTCATTTAAATCATTTTAATGTGCAATCTATGCAGCAATGTAGCTAGTTAGTCAACAGACATTCCCATACTTAAAATTAGAGAAAGTTTTAGTTTTTCTGTGAAAGAGTTAAATGAGGATTTTTTTTCTCTTTCTATATCATAATATTTTGCTCAAGCAATTCTGGAAAAACACAAGTTCTAGTTTTACGTTAAAATTATTAATATTTTAGCAATATCACAGGAAGCAGATCAACAGCATTTTAAAAAGAATATTCTCTTTAAACACGCATTCATCCCATATTCTTAGATCACAGTTTTGTTACGTTCTTACCCGTAAACATGCCTCTGACTACAGCAAGGGAAAAAACCACCAGGAATTTCCAAACACATTTTCATGCTGGTTCCAGTGTGCTTCACTGGATATCTTTTCTATACCTGCCTCATCAAAGGTTTCGTAGCAGTGCTACAGCACTGGGAAAGGAGGGAGGGCTTAGAATCGCTTACTAAAATGCCACCTTAAGGCCTACAGGCTATAACAAATAACCAAGACGCGAGAAAACAGCAACAAGCTCAAGATGGCGATGCAGTACGACTCCGCAGCAGCAGCCAGTAATAAGGAAGGTTATTCAATCCCATTAGCCTTTTAGCCCAAAGAACCCCTCCTCCTCCCACTCATTCAGGCTTTCACTTACCCTTCCTCTTGGCCTCTTCACTGAAGACATTTTTGGCGTCAGACAAAGGCTTGCCCTCTGCTTTTTCACCACCCCAGGCAGTGCTCAAGAAAAAAGCATTGAAAGAAGATTCCTAAATGGCCTATTTAGCAAGCTGCAACCAAGAGATGCACAACCCTCCACAAATACACATTGTGATGTATCAACACATTTCTGCCTTGGCAAGTTTATATCCACTGTTCATTCTATTTAGATATGAAAAAGACTGTAAACCCGTCCTAAAAAGCTGAGTTTCCTCAATAGCTGTAAGCAGATAGCCAGATTCCAACAAAGCACAGAAAGAAATGAATGCACAAAGCATCAAAATGCATCAGCATGAATATTAGAGATGTCGTTAAAAATACTGACTCCTTCTGAGGAAGTAGGCCAGCAGATGGTGCTACCAGTTATTATTCCATTAGACTCTGCAATTTAACCCCCAATGGACTGTTCTTCCCTCCATGTAACACATTAACTCTCACTCTACCATTTCCTGTAGTAAAGTTTTAAAAAATATACGTAAAAACCTGATTTAAAAAAATCATCTGAAAATGAAAACTGTAGTTAAACGGCTTTATGTAGCTATCAATATTAAAAAACAAAGTCCAATGCAATTTCTACCAGAGAAAAATACTTTTCTCCGTGATACTCTAAAATATTTAAAACATAAACACATCTGAAGACGAGCAAAGGGTTAAAGAGGAGGTCATGCAAATGAACCCATAACAAGTGACTTCTCTTTAAGAAATTAGATAAGGTCTCTTATTATTCTTCTAACAAAAAGCTAACAATGTCATTTTTAAAATTGAGAAATGAAGCTATTTTCATTTAAATTCCAAAAAGCTTAAGATTTTGAAATGAACACAAAAGAGCTGTCTATAAAAAAATAACTAGCCGTAGTTAAATTATTGCCTTACTTAAACCTGAATAAATACATTAATTTATTTTCCTAACATAAAAAAACTCCTAAACATTCCTGACCTTTACTCCTCACATTCTATTTCAACTCAACTGTTGTTTTTAAGATAAAATTTTAGTTTTAGTCCCTTGCTAAAAATAACTAAGTAGCAAGTCCTCCTGAATTTGATCATTATATACCTATACTTTTCATCTATAAAATATTGAGACTATTTTAGTAAGCAACGACCTTAAGTACCTAAAACAAAATTTTCACTGCCTCAAAATTCACGTTCACCTCTTTCATTAATACCATTTTTAAAAAATTGGTCTTGGCAAGTCATCTGATATCTGTATTAAAGAACCTGTTTTTAGTTTTTTCCTTTCAGGCATCAAAGGTCTCGAAATGGAGCAACATTATATAAACAGTGTCCTAGAAAGACCAATCTAAAGAACAGGAGAGGAAATTAAAGGCATAGGACCACTAATGCAAGAAAAGGATCTTACTGACCTGGAGGTCATCTATATAAAAATCATAATAACCAATAATAAGGGCTAACACTTACCAAGTGCTTATTAGGTGACAGGCACTATTCTAAGCATTTTACATGTAATAATTAATTTAATCCTGAATAATAGGGTAATAGTGATAATGGAGAGGAGTAACAAATGGGAGAGATATTCTTACAGCAGAACTGCAAAATGATAGAACAGACCTAAGCACATAAGTTTTTAAAATCATAATATAATAATAATAGCTAACACTTATTCCCTACTATGTTCTAGGCACTATTCCTATTATGACACATACATGAACAACATGGATTTAAACTGTGTGGGTCTACTTACACGCAGATTTCTTTCAATAATAAATATTACAGTGCTACATAATTCACAGTTGGTTTTATCCAAGGATGTGGAACCACAGATATGGAGGAATCAAGAACTACAAATATGGAAGAATCACATATATGGAAAACTGACTATAAATTATACTTGGATCTTTCAAGTAATCTCTAATCTGGCATTGTTCAAGGGTCAACTGTATATTAACTCAATTAATCTTAAAAACAACCCTGTGAGATATGTACTACTGTTACTCTCATTTTATAGCTAAGGATACTAAGGCATAGAGAAATAACTTGCCCAAGATCACACGGCTACTGAAAGATGGGGTAGGGATTAAGAGGCAGAGAGCCTTATAATGGAAACCGTGCTCTTAACCACTGTATTATACCATATTTGGTTCAAATATCATAACTTACAGAGATTAATTTGAACACAAAAGAAATTAAATGACTTTCTCAAAATCTCAGAGATACTAGTAAGGAAGCAAGAACAAAATTTAGTTTTTTTCAGTGCCCTTTCCAAGAGGTAGAAATCAACTAGATATGGGTGGGTTTGGGCTGAAGAGCAGGAAGAGTCAATACTTGCTTTCTAGACCAAGTACTGGTACAGGAGAAGATAAAAGAAATGTTGAGAAAGGGTATGTATGTGTGCATAAGTTTAATTCTTTCCACACTGAGTTTGAAATGAAAAGTTTTGAGTAACTGGAAATTTTGGACTCGATCCTTGGAGAGGTCAGGGCTGGAATATAAGATGTGGATTCTCTTGCTGTTTTCTTTGAATACCCTTAACTCACTGATACTATCCACAGAAACTAGGATGATTTCCAAAATATCTCACTTCTCCTTAAAGCTTTTCAATAGATTCCATTACTTGATTCAAAAATCCCAATTATTTAACAATAAATCTTAACAGTAGACAACCAAATATTTGTGATCAAACATTTCTGTGATCAAATATTTCTTCTACTCTTAGGATATAGTATTTTAACTCTATATTCCCACAGAACATCAACACTGAGGTGTTAACTAACTAATCATTTTTAATGTAGGTGATTTCCCAATTTACACAGACACAAACATACAAAAAGGTAGTTAATAGTAACTTTTCTCAATGTTACAATTTTTCTCTTTTTCACCTACATAAGCAGTCAACAAATTCTGTCCAATCTACTTGTGTCTTATTTTGTTTTCTTCCTCTCAGTCCCAACAGCTCCTGCTGTATTAATTTCCCACTTGTTATGGTTACATTACAGTGATGTAGGAAAATATCTTTATCTGTAGGAAATATATCAAGTCATTTGGGGTGATGGAACATCCAGTTTGCAATCTGCTCTCCAATTTTTTACAAAGTAAAAGAATTTCTTTGTATTTCATTTGTGATTTCTCTGTAGGGTTTGTCAAAATTTCAAAACTCAATTTTTAAAATAAAGGCAGGGACTTCCCAGGCAGCCCAGCGGTTAAGACTCCCCCTTTCAATGCAGGGGGTGCAGGTTCAATCCCTGGTCGAGGAGCTAAGATCCCACATGTCTCATGGCCAGAAAACCAAAACAAAACAGAAGCAATGTTGTAACAAATTCAATAAAGACTTTAAAAATGGTCCACATCAAAAAAATCTTTAAACAAATAAATACATAAAGGAAAAGGCCTTGCGCCCCAAGGACCTGTATGCTAAATGAGAAAAAAAAAAAAAGTGAAAGAAAAGAAGGCACATATATTAATAACATATCCAAATATTTATAAGAAAAACAAGTCACAGCAAAACATAAAGATGGTATCATATGTGATATATCAATTATTTTGATAGCAACTAGAAGAATATATGAAAGACCCTGGATGTCATATTTCAATACTAGGGAAACTCAAGGATTTATGGTATGCGTGTTTTTCAAACCAAAGGTCATGATCTAATAACAAGTCATGATATAAATTTAGTGGGTTCAGACCAGCACTAAAGAAATGAAATATAACAGAATGAAAAAGAGTGGTACCTAACCTGTATGAATGCTACCTCTTAAAAATTAGATAGTTTTAATACCATGGTTACTACTCCTCTTTTCCTTCATGAGAGAAAGAAGCAGAGATTTGAGTAAGAAATTAGAGGTGTTAAAACAGGAGTGGGGACTCAGTTCTTCCTCCTCTTGGTGGAATAATTTTCCCACATACCTACCCACTCACACTGGGGAACTCATCCATTTCAAATATTTTAGTTGCATACAAATAATTAAAAAATTTGAATCACCAGTGTGTAGACCTGAGTGGAAATCATAAATTTTCAAAAAGAAGGGGAGAATGATCTCCTGGCTACCATACATCTACTATAGAGCACAGGTTCTACTATTAGGGAAAATTATAAAAAATTTAAAGTTCTACTTCACACATTTTAAAAACAATATGAAGGAATAAAAAGTCTCAAATAATAAAACAGATATAATTCCTTAGTAATAATAAAACACAGAACAAAGAATTTTCAACAACATATATAAAACTGTATTATAGCTAAAAAAAATCTTCCAACTTTTCTCAGGAGAGATGACTCTCAGGCTTCAGACCTGGGGGACTAGGTGAATGAAACTTGCAATGGAAGAGAATACAAAACAGAATAGAGATAGCAAGCCTTGATCAAGAAAGAGTTTTACTGCCTAGAGAGACAATGCTGAATAAGAGAAGAGAACCATTAGTGAAAACCAAAAACACCAAGTTCTAAAGAGCTAGCAGATGAAGAGGAGTTAAAGAAGGAAAACAGAAACTACAAAAATGGTAAGATGAGCATCAGGAAAGAGTGGTGTCATGGAAGCCAAGAGGAAAGAATAAAAAGATCTGCCATCAAAAGGAAAGTAAATATCTGAGAGTAATTTGATATTATAAAGCTAACTTAGAAAGCATTTTAGTTCTGTTGAATTGTTTATAGTAAGCCAGTATGCTAGTTTTTAACATTTTTATTTTAGGAAGAATCATATAATTATGTACTTAAATATTCAAATTAGATAGCTAGTGGGAAGCAGCCGCATAGCACAGGGAGATCAGCTCGGTGCTTTGTGACCACCTAGAAGGGTGGGATAGGGAGGGTGGGAGGGAGAGGCAAGAGGGAGGAGATATGGGGATATATGTATATGTATAGCTGATTCACTTTGTTATACAGCAGAAACTAACACACCATTGTAAAGCAATTATACTCCAATAAAGATATTTTTTAAATATTCAAATTAAACCAACCTCTAAAAACAAATTTGTAGTTAATTTTAGTAATACGTGTCAAACATTAGTGGTAACTTCTTTTGCATTTATTGCATATAACATTTTTTTCCACAAGGTACCAATAAAGACTTGCTTTTAAAGAGAAGAAAAGGAGGAAAAACTGATCCAAATTATTACCTGTCAAATCCTCTGAGTTTTACCCTTAGATTTGTTTTCAGAGTTTTTGATGTATCTGAAGCAATTATTTTATTTCACTTTCTTCACATTTGTGAACTCACATGTTCACAAATTAAAAGGCTTATTTTCATTTTGTGACTTGTACTAGTATCCAGGTTTCCACTTTTAGCTAATGATGACATTCCTTCTTTTTTCTAAATCTTGAATTTTACACTGATACGGTAATACTATTAAAAGTATTCCCTCTATTTTAATCGTCCACATAGCAGTTCAGGCAAATAGTAGATATTCATAAAAGTTGTTTTTTTAAAAAATAAACATTTATTATGTGACTTACAGGAAATACAGAGAGAGAAGAATATGCTAGAGGATACCATGGGAATGTAATCAGCAAAATCCAGAATGTGGGAAATTCTAAAGAAAAATGACTGTTTCTTCAGCAAAGAAACAATAAGAAACAAAACAAAGAAGGGTAATCATAGATCAAAAGAGGTTTAGGACTAAATGTAATGCCAAAAAAAAAAAAAACAGAAAAAAGAAAGGACACACACTTAAAATTCGTATCAAATGAATGCAATACATGGCCCTTGTTTTGACATAGACCTGAACAAGTCTGTAAGACTACATTTATTAATACTAGGGAACTTTAACTTTGATTGGGTATTTGATTATGAAGGAATTACAGTTATTTTTTTAAGTGTGAAACTAATTTTGCAATTGTGTCTTAAAGCTAAAACCTTTGTCTTTTAGATACACAAATTGAAATATTTACAGATAAAGTGATATCTGAAATATTTACAGATAAAGTGATATGATTAAGGTGTGTTTCAAAATAGTCCCTGAAGGGACTAATAGTCTCTGTATGATAGTCAGAGGGTCGTATAGATGAAAAACAATTGCCTATAAACTGATGGCTGTCGTAGCTGGGTGATGTCTACTCTACTTCTGTGTACACTTGAAATATTATATAATAAAGAAATTTAAACCGTTATATTCTGGGTATAACAGGTAATTTGGCATGACAAGAAAACTGGATTCATGTGGAAGAATGATAAGCAATAAAGACAGAAAGGTAATGGGTCAGATTATCAAGTGTTATAAGTTATGCTAAAATATCTGGACTTTATGCTAAAGTGAATTGGGGAATCAATAAGTGATTACATACAGAGAGGTAACAGGATCAGATTTTTAGATTTAGGGCTGCTAACTGGTTTCAATAAAAATACCCAAATACTTCATGGAAACTTTTGTATTTACAAAAAGGCCATATATGATATAAAAACAAGTAATATTTAACCTTCTATTTTATATTAGCTTGTGTTGCTTTCTCAATGCTGTATTTTCAAAACTTCATCTTTTGTTTCCAAACAAATCAAAAGTGTATTTTAAAAACATTAAACCACAAAATCTCACGAAGTTCCTTACTTACTGACAACATTAAATATACTGAATTCATCAGTCCATAAATTACTTATGATACTAAAAGCTGTTCTCAGCATAATGTTGTGATTAAAGGAAAGGGCTTTGGACTCAGCCAGCCCTGGGTTTCATCATCTGTAAAATGGAGATAATAATAGTGTCTACCTTCTAGGGCTGTTGTGAGACCTAACAGATAAAGCTTGTAAAGTGCTTAGTACGGTGTCTGGCATACAAATACTCAGAAGTGCTAGGTACTATTGTTATTGCTGTAATGTGATATTGTGCCCACCTCTATGCATCATCATATCAGGGGATACAATGATGTCAGTATGTCTTATAACTGGTACTGTTATCTTGAAAAAAATTTATTTTATTTTTGGCTGTGTTGGGTCTTCGTTGCTGTGCACGGACTTTCTCTAGTTGCATCGAGTGGGGGTTGCTCTTTGTTCTGGTGTGCAGGCTTCTCACTGCGGTGGCTTCTCTTGTTGCAGAGCACCGACTCTAGGCCCGCAGACTTCAGTAGTTGTGGCTCGCGGGCTCTAGAGCGCAGGCTCAGTAGTTGTGGCGCACGGGCTTAGTTGCTCCGTGGCATGTGGGATCTTCCCGGACCAGGGCTCAAACCCGTGTCCCCTGCATTTGAACGTGGATTCCTAACCACTGTGCCACCAGGGAAGCTGGGTACTGTTATCTTTGATCCTTTGGTTAGAGTAATGTCTGCCATTACTCTCTGCTATAAATTTCTCCTTTTAAAATTAACAAGTATCTTATCAGACTATGCAAATATCTTGTTCTCATATATATTTGCCTAGTAATTTTAGCATGCATTGATGGTTCCTGCCTATAACAATTATTATTTGGTTATTCACCTAATGGAAATTTTTTATTTCCATCATTCCTTCCACATTTTCTACTGGAATTCTACTATAAACAAAAGTTGCCTATTCTCCTTATTTATTTATTCATTCAGTCATTCATTTATTCATTCAATTATTGATACTGGTATAGAGTCACAGATATTTATTTCATTCTATGGGTTATAATCTGATACTATGATTATGTGTTATTCAAATTGTCCCAGCTTTCACCATATAGAGCTCCTTCAAGTTGGTTCCTGAACCTTGTTTACCACCATCATATTTTGAACACTTCCTTACTTTCTGGCACTGTAAGATATTCCAGGTTCATGGTAAGAATAGTTTAACAGAGTGGTTGAGGCGGAAGCCATATTATAGTAGATTAAGAAGTAAATTGGAAGAAAGGAAGTAGATACAGTGTTAAACACTTTTCCTAAATAAATGAAGGGAAAATGGCAGGCTACCGTGGAATTAGAAACTTGAGTATGTTTATTGGCTATAGAAAAGAAGTCAGTAGACTGCTTGAACATATGAAAGAGAAAGAAAAGCTAGAGAGTGAGTTTTATCACAAGTAGAAAATTTAAAGCATCTTCCATATAACAATTCAAAATTATCACACCACCAATAAAAAATTAAAATACTGTATATAAATATCACCTTGGTAAATAATATGAACTTCCCATAGCACCTTTTCTAAAATGCTTCTTAGGGGAAAAAATTTTTTTTAAAGACTTCTTGAATATGTTAATTCAAAAACCATTTTCCTTCACAAAAGTTTTCACAATTTCTGGTGTATTTTTAAATTTGACTTCACAATATTCCTATTAATCAAATTATTAAAATTAATCAAATATTAATTATTCCTAACTGCAGATGAAAGAGTTGCTATTATCCATTTTCTCCAGATTAAGAGAGAGACTGGAGTGTGGCAGTGACAGTGTGACAAAACCAATAGGTGAAATACACTCTTAAAGTCTTGAGAAGACCTGATAGAGTAGAAGGGCAACAGTGTAAGCAAATTAACCAAACAGTTGCATAATTCGGTGGACAACGCTAACCATCATATTCTAAATTCTTTTCGCAATGTTTCCAAAAGTATTAATAAAACAAATACAAAGGAAAAAACCTCTTTCAAGTCTTTTAAAGGAGAGATTGAGAGCTGGTTCTGTTGAAAGACACTGTTTTTTTGTATACAATGCATTATGAAAAATCAATTTTAATGTTCAGAATTCTGAGATTATATATAAAAAACTATTTGAACACTCAAGTAATTACTAACATAAATAAAAATGATGTTAAGGGAAGGCTAACATAAATACATTTGCAATAAGGAAAAAATTTAAAATAAGGTATTTGAACTTGATTTACAGTTTTAGGCAAAAGAAAATCAAATGCTGAAAAGTATCTATATATAAAAAGTCAAAAGCGTTTTAGAAATCACAAAATATACTTAATTTCATCATATTAAAATTTCATCTTGGGGCTTCCCTGGTGGCGCAGTGGTTGAGAATCTGCCTGCTAATGCAGGGGACACGGGTTCGAGCCCTGGTCTGGGAGGATCCCATGTGCCGCGGAGCGACTAGGCCCGTGAGCCACAACTACTGAGCCTGCGCGTCTGGAGCCTGTGCTGCGCAATAAGAGAGGCCGCAATGGTGAGAGGCCCCCGCTTGCCACAACTAGAGAAAGCCCTCGCACAGAAACAAAGACGCAACACAGCAAAAATAAATTAATTAATTAATAAACTCCTACCCCCAACATCTACAAAAAAAAAAAAAATTGGTTGAAAAAATAAATGCTTAAAAAAAAAATTTCATCTTGCAGAATGCAAAGGAAGTAATGAGAGTCACTGCATCTCTGGATGTAACTCTGACCATAAGAAAAAAAGTTATTTGTGGAAGTAGAAATGATGGGAATTACATGAAAAAACTAAACATGACCTTTTGGTGTCCATGACAGGTCTAGGCATAGTAGTTGTGTGTCAATAAATGTACGCCTTTTGAAGTTAAAGAAAAAAAAGTATCATCATATGGCCTGAAACTTACAAAAGCATAGACAGATCAATAAACTCAGGAAATATAGTTCAACAAGTCAGGACTCAAAAATAAAATTCCAACAATTCAATAAGAAATGATTCTAACAACAAATGTAGTGTATCTAAAAATACTGGGTGCAGCCTTACAGATTTCAAAAAGTAGAATACAAAAGACAGATTTAAGAAGAATATGAGAGGGGCACTGACCTGTAACAATAGTGCTGGGAAGTCCACAATGAGTTAAGGAGGGTGTAACTCCAATGGTGAGTATGCACCTGGGGGAAGTCATGCTACATTTTTTTTAAGAATAGTAAGAGGCAAACCTACGCATGTCAACTGAGCTCTTCCAAAATTTGTACAACAGAATCTACTTCCTCAGCTTGTGCTAAACTGCTCCAAATGAATATTTTCAGTTTAAATTTGTGAACTGGTGCCATCTGGTCAATCTTCTGGGTTCCTACTAGCCTTTCACTTGAGCTTAAAATCTCTTCAGCAACCCTACCATTAGTTCTTAATTAGCATCCCTCTTAGATCATACACAAAAATGCTGATTAAAAAAAAAAATCTTATGAGACTGAATCTATAAATGGGTATTCTTGTGTGCAGGCGTGGACACACACACACACACACTCCTACCTACTTAAAAAAAAAAAAAGTACATGCCTTAACAGCAGCTCATGTGAAAAATACCAAGGAATTTTAGCTCACTGTAAACTAAATGAGTGTATGGTGTAATGAGCTTGCCAAAAAACAAATGCAATCTTACACTGCACAAACAGAAATGTGGTCATAAGGAACAAGGGAGGTGATAATTACAGTATACTCTAGTCTCACCAAGAGAAATGTATTCTGTTTTGGGTTTAAGAGGAATACAAACTAGATCACTCATTCAAGACTTATTATTTGAGTACATACTACCTGCCAGACAGATTGTTGTAAGTACTGGGAATAAAACAGTAAACAAGACAAAGTCCCTGCTTTAATGGAGCTAACATTTTAGAGAAGGAGATAAACAAGAAGGAAAAAAAAAACAAACCCATCAGGTAAGGGTAATGGCTATGCAGAGAATGAAAATAGGATGACGTGATTAAAAGTGATAGGGTGACTATTTTAAAATGGACTCAATGAAAGTCTAACTGAGGAGGCCACTTACACTGAAATCTGCATGAAAAGAAAGAACTAGCAATGTAAAGATGTGATGAAAGATGAATCAAATTATTCTCAGCAGCCTAGAGAGATAAGCAACAAAGCACAAAGACCAACATACTGGGTTTTATATCTTAATAAGAAGTTTCCCTACTGGATAACATTTGCACCAACTACGCTATACATCTGGAGACTACTCCATGGAAGTGCACCTCAATTCCTCTTCAGATCTTATCTGTTCAGGTCCTACAGTTTTTAAGCTGGTTCCTTCTAGTAATGAGCCATCACTATTCTCGATGGTCTGATTTTCTAGGTCAGTGTTTTTTAACTATGAACTAAAATCTCATTACAAGCCATCAATTCAGTGGATAGCCATTAACATTCTTTATAAATGAAGTAGACTAGTGTTTTGAGAAGCACTGGTTACATCTTAATACATACATGCCCCTACATATATACATTCATAAACATTTAAAAACACATCTATGCTGGGTCCCAGATAAAAACTTTGAAAAACACTGTTCTAAGAGGTTAATGAATACTTCCATGTCATTTCATAGGAGAGTTCAATCCAGACTCTTATTTAGGGTTGGAGGGCTTTGAGTCACCTGGTATTAGTCAACCTGGAGGATGGGATCAACCACATTGGGCAATCAATTAATCAATCAGTTACATCTATTTAATGGAGCACCAATAAAAACTCTGACACTGAAGCTCAAGTGACATCCCTGATTAACAATACCCCATGCATACTGTCATGCATCAATGCTGGGACCTGATTCCAAGGAGAGAGCTTTGTGTTGAAACCCTCTGAGACTGCCCTATGCATCCCTTCTTTGGCTAATTTTAACCTGTAACCTCCTCTGTAATAATCTGTAACCACAAGTATAATAGTTTTCAGTGAGTTCTGCTAGCCTATTATTGAAACTAAGGGTGGGTTCTGGGAACCTCCAGAATTTGTAGTTGGTGTCAGAAGTGAGGAGAGTCTTGGGACTGTGTTAGCTTTGCAGTTTGGCTATCTCTTGAGTAATACTCTCCAATGAAAACAAAAAGTTTAATGAGAAAATGAGAGATCTTGATCTGATAACTATCTTCAAATGTTAGCCAACTGCTAAGATTTTCAAGTTTTTGTAAGATGAATAAAACTAAGACTGCAATGATTCCATTCTACTGAAGGCCTATCTATAGGAAATCTGGACTGAGAAAACTGTTTCCTTAAATATTCCTATGCAAAATCTTAAAAAAAAAAAATCTGTATACAGGAAAATATCCATATAACAAGAAACTGGGTAAAGAATACACTAGACCTAGCTGTACTATTTTTTACAATTGCATACAAATCTGCAATTATCTCAAAATAAAAAGGTTTAATTTTTTAAAAAAAGAAGAAAGCTTAGGCCTTTCCTGAGCTCAGAGACAGTCTCCTTCTGGCCTTAAGAAACGAGCTGCTATGAGTTCTACAGCTACAAGGAAATGAATTCTGCTGACGATCCCATTAGCCTAGATGAGGGCTGTGAGTCTCTGATGAGGTCACAGCCCCACTGGACTCGCTGGATGCAGTCTTGTGAGACCCCAAGCAGAGAATCCAGCTAAGCTGTGCCTAGACCCTTGACCCAAGGAAACTATGAGATAATAAATGGATACTGTTTTAAGCTACTAAATATATGGTTAATTTGGCACTACATTCACATACCCTACAATTGAACAATTTCACTCCTGGGTACATACTCAACATAAATACATATAAAGTTCAATAACAGGTAAAACTAATCTATGAGGGTAGAAGTCAAAATGGTGATTACCCTTAGGGTGAGAGCAAGCAGGGACTAGTAGGAGGCCCAAGGAGATTTCTAGGATTGTGATAATGTTCTATTTCTTGATCTGGATTGGTGAAATAGATGATGTTTACTCTGTGAAAATTTATCAAACTACTTATAATTTGTGTACTTTTCTGTATGTATGTTATACATCAACAAAACTTACATTAACAGAAGTTACATTACATAACCCTCAAACTGAAGACTATTATTTAACTGTATTATCATTAATCTAAGTAAACAATTCATTACAACCAGATTTTAAGGAAAAAACCATCTGTTCTAATGCAATGACGTCTTGACACTAAAATTATTTTTCTTTATTGTGTTAGCATGATATTTCATGCTTTTCATCCAGAAAAATAATTTTAAAAAGGGAAATATGATATTATATGTTCCCTCAATAAGAAGAGAAATCTACAAAATGCTGAAAGACATCTGAGAGCTAATTCAACCAATATTATTAGGGGAAGGTAGGAGCTAGAGGAAAAGGAAGTTTTTTAAAACCCACAATCAAAATGTGAAGATTTTAAACAGAAATAGAATGTTTAAGTCTATACTCATTTTAGGTTGTTACGCTTCTGAATAACATGATCATCTTCTCTCTTTCCAGTTATACCTCCAATTTTTTGTTTTACTTTATATTCTAGCAACACTGAAACAATTTGTTTTTTTTTTTTAAAAAACAAGTTATAATAACTTTGAATTTACTGTTCTAGTTGTCTAGAGTATCCTTTCTCTAAAAGGTAGCCTAGCAAATGTCTATTCAAAACTAGGGACTTCCCTGGTGGCACACTGGTTAAGAATTCGCCTGCCAATGCAGGGGACACGGGTTCAATCCCTGGTCCAAGAATATCCCACATGCTGTGGAGCAACTAAGCCCGTGTGCTACAACTACTGAGCCTGTGCTCTAGAGCCCGTGGGCTGCAACTACTGCAGCCCGCGTGCCGAGAACCCATGCTCCGCAACAAGAGAAGCCACTGCAATGAGAAGCCCACGTACCGCAAAGAAGAGTAGCCCCAGCTCGCCACAACCAGAGAAAGCCTGCGCGCAGCAACGAAGACCCAATGTAGCCAAAAATAAAAATAAATAATTAATTAATAAAAAAACAAACTCAGTGTAGATATCACTTCCTTTTTACAATATGTAATTTTACTGCTATATTTGCCATAGCATATTTTAGTTATTTATAAGTCAAGGTCATATTTGATTTGTACCTCTAAAATCTATCCAGTGTTTGGTACAGTTTCATAATCTATGCAATGAGGATAATCATAGTATCTAAAGGTTCTTAGAACAGTATCTGACACATAATAAGCACTCAATAAATATTAGTATTAATTACTATGATAAAGATTAATGTTCCTTATATAAAGAAGTCTCAGAACTCCATAATATGAAAACAACTATTCCAATTTTAAAAATGGGCAAAATTTTTGGCAGACACTGCCAAAGATGATAAATGCATGGCAAATAAACACAAGAAAAGATGCTCACATTATTAGACATAAGGGAAATGCAAATTCAAACCACAAGATACCACTACACATCTATTTGAATGGTTAAAAAAAAACATGAACAATACTAAGTAGGAAGAGGAAGAGAGGATATTGAGAAACTGAAACTCCTACACTGCTGATGGAAATGCAAAATGATACTGCCATTTTGGAAAACAGGTGGTAGTTTTTTACAAAGTTAAACATACATTTAATATATGACCCCTGGCAATCCCACTCTGATACCTTTACCCAAGAGAAATGAAAACATATGGTAACATAAACACCGGTACACAAATGTTTAAAAAGGCTTTTATTCATAAATGCCAAAACCCGGAAACAATCCAAATGTCCTTTATCTGATAAATACATATACAATCTTTGGTTCATTCATATGATGGACTACTACTCAGTAACATGAAGGAACACACTACTGATACATGCAACAAAAAATACATTATGCTAAGTGGAAGAAGTCAGACTAATAAGGCAACAAGATATATGATTCCATTTATACAACATTCTCAAAAATGCAAAACTATAAGGAAAGAAAATTAATCACTGTTTACCAGGATTTGGGGTTGAGGGAAAGGCTGAGTACAAAGAAGCACCAGAGGATATTTTGGGGTGATGGCAAAATTCTTTATCTTGATTGCGGTGTGTTTATACAATGTACATGTTTGTCAAAACTCACAGAAATGTACACTAAAAAAGGTGAATTTTACTAGATATAAGTTATATCTCAATAAACCTGAATTTAAAAAACGATTAATGTTCTTTAGGTCTCAATTCCCATATTAAGAAGTTAATACCACTAGATTCTAAATCTAGGTTAATGTCTTGATATCCCTTTTCCTTAATCCCAGCAGCTGTCCCTGAAGCCTTATGCTATGATAATTATCTAAATCTCTAGACATTGCCTATTCCTAGATTTCTAGATGCTGTTTTCTCACTTATCTGCTTTCAGGAGTCTGTGTTATATGTGGCTAGACCTCCTTAATCCCACAAAATTGCCTAGTTAGACTTCTTTCTATAAATGACCGGGTCTTACAACACAAACACACATGCGCACATGCACGCGCGCACACACACACACACACACACCTCTTTACCAGGTCTTAGCAACATTAGAGAAATTGATCTCTTCCATGTCTGGCTGTGCAAAAGACTTCCACAGACTCTTCACAAAAGAAGATATGCCATTTTGGACAATAAGTCCATGAAAAGATGCACAGTATCATTATCCATTAGGAAAATACAAATTAAAACTATAATGAGATATAGTATACAGCCAATCAAGTGGCTAAAATTAAAAAGACTAACACCACTAAAGACTGAAGAAGAGGGAGCACCTGGAACTCTCATACACTGCTGGTGGGAGGTAAAATGGTGCAACCCCACTTTTGAAAACAGTTTGGCAGTTTTTTATTAAGTTAAACATACATTCAACATATGACCCAGCAACCTCATTACCTTTGTATGTATCCAAAGAAATGAAAACATATGTACACAAAAAGACTGAACTTAAATGTTCACTGAAGCATTATTAAAAATAGCCAAGGTCTTCCCTGGTGGCGCAGTGGTTGAGAGTCCACCTGCCGATGCAGGGGACGCGGATTCGTGCCCCGGTCCGGGAGGATCCCACATGCCGCGGAGCAGCTGGGCCCATGAGCCATGGCTGCTGAGCCTGCGCATCCGGAGCTTGTGCTCCGCAACGGGAGAGGCCACAACAGTGAGAGGCCCACGTACCGCAAAAAAAAAAAAAAAAAAAAAAAGCCCAAAACAAGAAACAACCCAAATGTCTTATCAATAGGTAAAATGGACAATTGTGGTGTACTCATAAAGTAGAATGCTAGTCAGCCATAAAAAGGAGCAAACTACTGACTCACCCAACAACATAAATGAATCACATACGCATTGTGCTGAGTAAATAAAGCCAGACTCAAAAGGCTACCACCTACTGTATGATTTCATTTATATCACATTCTCAAAAAACACAACAGAAATATAAGGGCAAAAATCAGTGGTTGCCAGCAGCTGGTGGCTGGGGGAGGGACTGCTACAAAAGAATATGAGGGAATTTTGAAGGGATAGGGAATCATTCTGTATCTTGATTAGTGGTGGTACTTACATATACTTGTCAGAACTGTGCACTAAAAAGAGTAATTTTTTACTGTACTTAAATTATATCTAAAAAACAAAACTACTGATACATGATATAACATGGATAAATCCCAAAAATATCATGTAGAATGAAAAAAGCCTGACACAAAAGAGTACATAACATATGATTCCATTTATAGGAAATCTGAAACAAGCAAAACTAATCTATAGTGACAGAAAGTAGATCACCGATTGCCCGGGGAACAGGGATGAGAGGATAACTGCCTACACAGGAAAGAAGGAAAATTTGGGGGCTTATGGAAATGTTCTATACTTTGATTGTGATAATGATTATATAGGGTATACATTGTCAAAAATCATCAAATTACACTCAAAATGGGTATATTTTATCGTATGAAATTATGCCTGAATAAAATCAATTTTATAATGTACTTACCCAGTGAACATAAACGTTAACAGGATAAATTTTACCCTGACTTATCTATTTAACAATTCCTCTTCTTTTATTAGTTTTAATTATGTCACTATAAAGTTAGATTATATTATCTTAATTTCTATAATTTATGCTAGTCCATTGGCTGGTGATAACAAATTTAGAAATATTTGCTAAAAACATATTACATACAGGTAATATGTTCAACAACAGACTCTTTGGAGAACAAATAAGAAATATGAGCGGGTGATGATGGTGGAATGAATTGGAAGATTGGGATTGATGTACGTATATACACTAATATGTATAAAATAGATAACTAATAAGAACCTGCTGTATAAAAATATTAAAATTCAAAAAAAAAGAAAAAAGAAACGCTGTCTACAAAAAAAGTTAATATTTTTATTGCAGAGATTTATCTCTGCTTTTACTGCAGAGATTACATAGGTATATCTATACCACATTTCATGTATGACAAAAGGAAGAAAACAGTAAATAATCAGTTTTTTGAGGGAACAGCTAAATCAATATGGATCACAGAGGAAAAGGAGACGTGATCTGTGGTGCCTAAGAATAAGTTAATTTTTAAATGAAAAGATAATGAGAGGGCTTCCCTGGTGGCGCAGTGGTTGAGAGTCCGCCTGCTGATGCAGGGGACGCGGGTTCGTGCCTCGGTCCGGGAGGATCCCACATGCCGTGGAGCGTCTGGGCCCGTGAGCCATGGCTGCTGGGCCTGCGTGTCCGGAGCCTGTGCCCCGCAACGGGAGAGGCCACAACAGTGAGAGGCCCGCACACCAGAAAAAAAAAAAAAATGAGAAGATATTCAAGGGAGTGAGCTAAGCATGAGTAAAGGCATAACAACTGAAATAAAGATTTACAAAGACCAGCATTTCACAAGCTATATTCTAAGAAATTGTGGATATTAAACCATTCATATTCCTATAAAATTCTGAGAAGCTGCCTTGTATTTACCTTTCTTGGAGCATTACAATAAAGTGTAATTTATTAAAAGCTCACTCTGAGAAGTCCATAGAGAACTAGTAGTAAATGACCTTGCATAGAATTGATAGGGCAAAATTAAGAAATACCTTTGATTCTTAGTATAGATAACAACTCTTTTGTATCTTTTAAAGGCATCATTTTTAAAGTACAAAATGTTGGAGGGGGAAGGGTAAGCTGGGACGAAGTGAGAGAGTGACATGGACATATATACACTACCAAATGTAAAACAGATAGCTAGTGGGAAGCAGCTGCAAAGCAAAGGGTGATCAGCTCGGTACTTGTGACCACCTAGAGGGGTGGGATAGGGAGGGAGATGCAAGAGGGAAGAGATATAGGAACATATGTGTACGTATAACTGATTCACTTTGTTATAAAGCAGAAACTAACACACCATTGTAAAGCAATTATACTCCAATAAAGATGTTAAAAAAAAAGTACAAAATGTTTTTAAGAATTGAGAAATCAGGTTTGTCACCACCTATCTCCACCAGACCACACCCCTCCAGACAGAAAGCCATATTATAAACTGCTATAATTTTTGGCGGCAAGAGAGGGATTTAATCAGCAATTTATCTTTCCATATTGAAAGGAAGCCTTAAGAAAGAGTTTGGGGGGACTTCTCTGGTGGCGCAGTGGTTAAGAATCCACCTGCCAATGCAGGAGACACAGTTCTGTCCCTGGTCTGGGAAGATTTCATATGACGCAGAGCAACTAAGCCCGTGCGCCACAACTACTGAGCCTGCACTCTAGTGCCTGCGAGCCGCAACTACTGAGCCCACGTGCCACAACTACCGAAGCCCATGTACTTAGAGCCCGTGCTCCGCAACAAGAGAAGCCACTGCAATGAAAAGCCCACACACCACAATGAAGAGTAGACCCTGCCTGCTGCAACTAGAGAAAGCACGAACACAGCAACAAAGACCCAACGCAGCCATAAATAAATAAATACATAATTTTTTTTTAAAACAGTTTGGGGATCAATGTGTACCAGAAGTTTGTTGGTTCTATTCTAATTGCATCTGTGTGTGTGTGTGTGTGTGCGCGCGCACGTGAATGTGCATATGGGGATGAGGGAATATAAACCACAGTTCAATATGGCATTTTGAGAATAGGCAAGAGTATTTTAAATAAGAGGGTGAGAGAATAAAAAATTTAATGTTAAAGTATATCCCTGTAATACAAATACAAAAATAAAAGTACATAACTGAGTCTATACCACAACACAATATACCATCAACATTAATTTTTAATCTATTTTATTGATCCTAAGTGTTTAAAAGAAAAATTAATTTATCTTTACTTATACCTCTTCTATACGTCATCCTTTAAGACATGGAATAAACTGTAGTGACTACAAATGCACTATATTCTAACAAAAGCTGTAAAAATATTTTACTAATTGTTCAGTTTAATGCAATCATCCATGATGACCTATTAAAGCCAAAAAATAAACAAAAAAACAAACACTGGTATAAATAATGAATTAAACTACAGACCAATATCCTTATCAATATAGACACATATATCAACGAAATGATATACAAAAATATAAACATCATTTATATTATCAATGCAAGGTTCTTTTAATATCTGAAAATCAATTAATGTAACAATATCAATAAGGAATTAAAACCACATGATCATATTAAGTGACACAGAAAAAGCATCTGACAAAGATGATCATCTCTTCATGATAAAAATCACTCAACAAACTGGGAATAGAAGGGAACCTGATAATGGGCATCTACAAAAAATCCACAGCCAACATCATACTTAATAGTAAAAGATGGAACGCTTTCCCTAAGATCAGCAACAAGAGAAGGATGTTTGCTCTTGCCATTTCTATTCAACATTATGCTAGAGAGCCTAACCAGGCAATTAGGAAAGAAAAAGAAATAAAAAGCATATGGGCTTCCCTGGTGGCACAGTGGTTGGGAGTCCTCCTGCCGATGTGGGGGACGCGGGTTCGTGCCCCGGTCTGGGAGGATCCCACATGCCGCAGAGCGGCTGGGCCTGTGGGCCATGGCCGCTGGGCCTGTGCATCCGGAGCCTGTGCTCCGCAGTGGGAGAGGCCACGGCAGTGGGGGGCCCATGTACCACAAAAAAAAACAAAAAAAAGAAATAAAAAGCATAGATTGAAAAGCAAGAAACAAAACTATATTTATATGCAGAATACATATACATGACATGATTAATTTTTTAAAATCCTAAGAAAAGATTTGTAAGTGGTATCTATAAGGGATTTATAATAGATAAAGAATTCCTACAACTCAATAATAAAATGACTACATAATCCAATTTAGGGACTTCCGTGGTGGCGCAGTGGTTAAGAATCCACCTGCCAATGCAGGCGACACGGGTTTGATCCCTAGTCTGTGAAGATCCCACATGCCACAGAGCAACTAAGCTCGTGCGCCACACCTACTGAGCCTGCACTCTACAGCCCACAAGCCGCAACTACTGAGCCCATGTGCTGCAGCTACTGAAGCCCGCGTGCCTAAAGCCCATGCTCTGCAACAAGAGAAGCCACCACAGTGAGAAGCCCGTGCACTGCAATGAAGAGTAGCTCCCGCTTGCTGCAACTACAGAAAGCCCACGTGCAGCAATGAAAACCCAACACAGCCAAAAATAAATAAATTTATTTAAAAAAATAATAATCCAATTTAAAAATTGGCAAAAGAACTGAATAAGCATTTCTCCATAAGAATGGCCAATAAGCCCATGAAAGATGTTCAGCATCTTTAGCCATTAGGGAAATGCAAATCACAACCACAATGAGGTACCACTACACATCCACAAGGATGACTATAATCAAAGACAGATAATAACAAGTATTGGCAAGTATAGAGAAATGTGAACTCTTGTAATAGTTCCACAGTTCTGTGAATTTACTAAAATTTATTGCCTTGTATACCTTAAATGGGTGGACTGTACAAAATGTAATTACAACAACAGAGCTATTATTTTTTTAAAATAATGAACTCTATAGAAGTAAAATAACTTTATTTTCATTGCTTTCTTGCGGATTACAAAGTTTCACTGAATTTACATTGTGACTCTTGTAAAATATTGTTATGGTCATTTAAATAACCATTTTCTTTTTCCTAATACATTCTTTTACTTAGTTAATCACTTAAATGTCAAGCAATTCCCCTGTTAATTAAAAGAAACTGTTTCACCCACAGGGCCTTTCTACATAAACTTTATCTCAAATTAAAAGTTGTAACTTACTCAAGCATATGGTAAAATTAGGCAGACTATACAAAACATGGAGATTAATTTCTTCTGTATAAATATTATCATTATATATTTTCTAAGTTTGCCAAAATAGTAATCAGAAGCTTGCTGAAGCTTCAGATTCAGTAATCAGAAGCTCAGAATGTGATATATTTAGTAAACGATGTATCACATTCCTGAGTTGATTATATATTAACATTTAAAATACTCATTTCTATTTTTCTCATCTTTTCAACCTTCAGAAATACTTTTATTTTTCCTCTCATATCTAGACATCTCAAGATGAACATCATTGTGTATTTATGAATGATATGGTTATTGAAACATGGGTATCTGTAATGAGTATGAGAGCCACAATTTCTCAAGTTTCTTACTATAGAATTTTAATTTTTGGCTGAAAGTGGAGATAAATACATTTTACTTGTCATGTAAAAATTCTTTAGAACAGTAATTATTGCCATGCAGGAATTCATATGATATACTTAAGCAAAAACTGGAATGATTACATGAAACTTAGTTCTACGAATGAGCAGACTAATATTAATATTAAAAAAGATTAAAACTAAAAGAATATATATATTTTTTACTCATTTATTATGTAAACTAAGTTTGGTGTTTTTTTTTTACAGTAGCTCAGATGTCTTTTTTTTTTTTGGCTGCGTTGGCTTTTGACTGCGGCATGTGGGATCTTTCATTGTGGTGTATGGGCTCTTTGTTGCAGCGTGCGGGCTTCTCTCTAGTTATGGTATGTGGGTTTTCTCTCTCTACTTGTGGCACACGGGCTCCAGAGCGCATGGGCTCTGTAGTTTGCGGCACACAGGCTCTTTAGCTGAGGTGTGTGGGCTCAGCAGTTGTGGCGTCCGGGCTTAGCTGCCCCGCAGCATGTGGGATCTTAGTTCCCTGACCAGGGATCGAACCCATGACCCCTGCCCTGAAAGGTAGATTCTTTACCACTGGACCACAGGAGAAGTCCCCAGATGTACTTCTGAATGTTAAATTGGGTTTAATGTTAGCAAGACAAAACGCGTCTTTTAAATTTTTTTCTATATGTAAAAGAAGCTTAATGTCTCAGCATGATATTAACATCTCAAGCAGTATTTAATTCCTCGGGTTGATAGCAATAATCCTGAAAAAGTTGTTGAGGACTGGTGTCTCTAATTAAAAGTAGTAAAAAAAAAAATTTTCTACTATGCATGATTAAGCATGTACACTATCATTGCTATGTTAATTTAATTATATCATGGTATTTGCTTTTACCATGAAAAATTTTATGTATTTAAAAGGCTTCACTTTGTTTTTATTTATTAATTTTATTCTTAGTTGGTTAGTCTGACTTACTGTAACTTCAGAGGATAATCTTTTGGAGACACTTTCATGGCAACTGACATTGTCTGGGGAAAAAGTATTGTTAAGGACTCTCCATTTGGGTTTAATACAATTTCTGTTGTCATTTTCATAGTATATTTGAGTTAAGTTCCTTATGTTCTAGGTGAGCCAATATTTTTTTCAAATTTCTGATGTTTAAAAACAACTTCATTAATCAGATTTCAATACTTAATTAAATATACATAAGAATTTGAGCTATAAAGAAGAAATCTAGCCAATTAAATGAAAAATAAATTTTTTATGATTATTTTAAATGAGATTTCACATACATGTCCTTAATTCTATTAATAAAGCACTAAATGTATTAATAGACCTACTTTTCATTAAAATTTATTATGCAGAATTGTAAATCCCAAGTAAGATTAAATATTTTAAATACATGTATGAATGTACGAATACATATGCACAAATATGAGACTATAAATTAGCTAACTTTCTACTTGCTCTATGAACACAGTCCTTTCAATAATACTCTCAACAACCATCCACCTCCTACATAATACTTTTTTTAAGTTATTAAAATCAAAATGATTTAGCCATTTAAAAATATCAGTTTCTAGGCTACGCCTTGAACACTAATCTATATGTTGGTACTTTTTAAAAACGTAGCTATGCAAAAACATAAAAGTGTATAGAAGTATTATACAAATACCCATAAACCCACCACCTAGGTTTAACAAACATAATATTTGTTGAAAATCTGTTTTTTTTCCTTAGATTTGCAAAACAGAACATACTTGAAAACTACTGAAATCCCCCGTCCCATTCCTCGCTTTCTAGAGCAAACCACTATTCTGACTTTGTCATGTTATTTTTTCAGTATGTGTTTATGTAACTTCATCTTAGAGATCTGTATCCATTAACATCTGGGGAAGGAATGAGGAGAGGAATAGTTATATCTGTTTATTTAAAAGACAGATTTGAAGTAAATATGACAAATATTAATATCTACTTAATCTCACTTCATGAGGGTTACCTTATTTTCTCTATGTTAAAAATAGTGTATAATTAACCATTAATAATAAAAGAAAATAGTGACTTTGGAGTTAGGCAGCCTTGGGTTTCAAACTCCTTTCTGCTACTTACCAGCCATGTAAGTTTGTTAACCTTTCCAAACTTTAGTGTCCTCATCCATAAAATGTGGATAATATTGGTACCAGCTACATAAGATTGTTTTCAGTATTAAAATAGGCTAATCCATGGAGTGCATAGCGTTGATACCTGGCTATAATATTTTTTGAGTGCTTATTTTCTAAGCTCTTTACAAGTATTATCCTATTCAATCTTACATCTATCAGTCACTAAAAGAGATAGGTATGGAACTATCTCTTTTAGTGACTGATATCTATACAAAGGGTTTGTATGTAGTGACCTGTGGTTAGATTGTTATTTTTAAAGAAAGGGAAACATTTTATTATAATGAACGGGTCATACTTATAGCAGTGAGAGATTTGGGAAGTTAGGTGGGTGCCATTTACAAGGCTTTGAGTGCCAGGCTAAGTGAAGACTTCGAGCAGGGAAAAATCACGATAAAAGCTATACCAGATTAACCTGATATTCAAGTGGAACAAAGCAGAGGCAGTAAAACTTCTTTTGGTGAAGAGGTCTACATTCAACTGAAAAATGTAAAACTAGATTTAAGAAGATATGTATTTGGGGAGTATCTGGTACAAAGTTATAGAAGAAGGTATGGGACATCCTAAGATAATTGAAGTAGAAAATATAGAGTGAGAAGACAAGAGAGCTTTAGTCAGAATCTTGGGGAACCTGGATTAATGGGGCAGGAGAAAAAAAGAACCAAGAAATTAGAGAAAGAATAATCAGTCTAAGACTTTGTAGCATCCCTGAATCCACAGAAACAGATTCCAGAAAAAGTGATAAGCAACAGTGTCAAAAATTGAGTAGCTATGAGAAGTAATTGGTATATCCCTTTCTCCACATTTCAGTAAGTCTAGATCGTTTCTCCTTACCAAAAGTACTGTCATCTATATTTCCCCTTAATATATTACTAAAACAAATATTTTCTAATATCTATAACTCCTCTCATTCTTCTCTTCCCTCAAGATAGAAGAAATTTAAAAGAGATCGTAGCAACTCACTTGTCTTCATCAAATTATGCAAATCCCTTTAATTTATCCCAGTTTTAGCCAATGTTTCCCTGAAGGAAAAAGTAAATTTAGAAGGCACGTTAAAACAAAGGGAAAAAGTAATGGATTTGAAAAATGTCTGAGAGAATTCATAGCTGTTTACAGACCACTGCTTCGCAAAGGACATCCTGGCAACTACAAAATATACAAAGTTTGTATGGCAGGATTATTTACTAATTTTTTTAAATGACAAAGCAATAAAGATTTGGGTACATTTTAAATTCTCAAGTCATGATCAAAACTACAGTGTTAAAACATTTCATTAGGATATTTTAAGTGAAAGTGATAAAAAAAAAACTCAGTAATTTATCCTAACAATTGGAGAAACTTGAATATGAATTAGATTTTAGATGAAATGTGGAGTTACTATTAACTATCTTAGGTGTGATATTAGTTGTGTAGAAGAATCTATCTCCTCATGCCTTAGGAGATGGAACATGAAGTATTTAGAGGTAAAGTCTCATGATGACTGGAATTTACTTTCAAATCATAGAGCCTGAAACAAAAATATATGTATCTATCTATAAATAAAAACAAAGCAAATATGGCAAAGTGTTAACACCTATTGAAATGAATTTATTTACTATTCTTTCATTTACTCATTTTATTTACTTTTTTGGATACTGAATATTTTTCATTAGAAAACCAGAGAAAATAACTTGTCCTGATCTACTGCCATACCAACAACTCATTGAGTGGAACACACACATATTAATAGGACAATTTCACTTTAATCCCAAGAACACAGACAACTTTGTTTTTAAGAAAATTTTAAAACTATATAGTCATCTACAAACTTTAATTCATAAATCAACAATACTTGAACTGACAGACACAAAGCCCAACGTATGGATAATAATGATTTCCATAGAGAGAAAATCTTTCTCTTGGTCACAGACAAGCTAGCGACCTACATCGCTCACTAATTTACCAGCTCGCACGAACTAACTTCACAAATATGTGTCACTGCTCATAAAGAAAACACCTTCCTTTACATCAGGCAAGAGGGGTCCCTCTTCCTTGAGCTGCACAATTTAGAGGGTCTGGTTCCTGTATCACACCCCTCCTCAGGGCCAAAAGAATCTACTACCCCTCCCCTCTTCTAGAATATGCTCCAGGTACACAGGAATTCCCTACCTAAGACAGTCTCACACTCACTTGCAGAGCCCACCTTGGGTCTATTCCTTAGGTTTGTTCTCTCAAGGAAGTACTTGTATGGCAAGGAACACATATTGCCAGTATGTGCATGGTTAGGGCAAAGAGATGGCAAGAAGGAGGTGGAGCTTGGATATGCAGGCTGAGAAGTCCACACATGTTCATGAGGCCCCTCAAGGTACGGGATGGAACCAGGGGTGGAAAGAGTGGTAGAATGGCTCACTTCTGCCATATTCTGGATGTGGAACTCCAGAGAGCACAAGACCTTTAAATTCAAACGAGTGTTTCTGTTTGTCAAGGAAGAATAGAACATATTTAACAGTTTGGCTTTATTTGCAACTTTTATATATTTTGACATACAATTTAAGAGCTTCCAATTGTACTCTTTCCCTGGGACTCACAAATATTAGGGGCAAGCCTGCATAAAAATGAGTTAAGAAGCAGTTACATAAGAAAGGGGGGGAGTATAAAACAAAAGAAACAGTTATGTAAGAAAAAGAACAATAAAAAGGAAATAGAAGCAGGGGATCTCTTTTAGATCATGCCACTAAAAAGTTATGTAGACTTTGTATCTGGGCCTCAGTTTTATACCCGTAAAATTTTTAAAAGTTGATTAATAATTAAAGGTCTTCCTAGTTCTAAAAATTTTTTTAAATCCTTAAAGCAAGGAAGCATTATTAAACAACAAGCTGACTTTACAATTTACAAGGCACTTTCAAATTTATTGTCACATTTATTAATCAGAAATGCTAAAAATATACAGCCACATATTACAGATGAGAAAACTTGCCTAAGACTACTATGATAGTAGATAGAAGGGCTAGGACTTGAGCCTAGTTCTCTTCACTACAAATTCAGTGCTTTTCCAACTTTATCAAAGAAACTCACACCCGAAAAACCACCTGCAAAATATTTATTATCCAACACTGGAACTGAGAAACAAATGACAGATACCAATAACAGAAATGAAAACTATCTAATTCCTTTTCTCCATAAATAGCTCATTTGTCTGATGACAGAAATTCATGAATTCAACTTTCTAGTAATTATGGCTCAATTCAGTAAGAGATACAGCCACATGAGTAACATTAAGAAAGTGCTGATGGAGCAACTAAGCCCATGCGCCACAACTACTGAGCCTGCACTCTAGAGCCCATGAGCCACAACTACCGAGCCCGCGTGCCACAACTACTGAAGCCCGTGCGCCTAGAGCCCTGGTCCACAACAAGAGAAGCCACTGCAATGAGAAGCCCGCGCACCGCAACAAAGAGTAGCCCCCACTCAACGCAACTAGAGAAAGCCCATGCGCAGCAACGAAGACCCAATGCAACCAAACATAAATAAATAAATAAAATTGATTCTTTAAAGAAAAAAAAGTGCTGAAAGCATAAGTTATAAAGAAAGTCAAAAACAGCATTTTCTTAACATCTTTATTGGAGTATAATTGCTTTACAACGTTGTGTTACTTTCTGCTGTATAACAAAGTTAATCAGCTATACGTATACATATATCCCCATATCCCCTCCCTCTTGTGTCTCCCTCCCACCCTCCCTATCCCACCACACACACAAAGCACCGAGCTGATCTCTCTGTGCTATGCGGCTGCTTCCCACTAGCTATCTATTTTATGATTGGTAGTGTATATATGTCAATGCCACTCTCTCACTTCATCCCAGCTTATCCTTCCCCCTCCCAGTGTCCTCAAGTCCATTCTTTATGTCTGAATCTTTATTTCTGTCCTGCCCCTAGGTTCTTCAGAACCATTTTTGTTTTTAATTTAGATTCCATACACATGTGTTAGCATACGGTATTTGTTTTTCTCTTTCTGACTTACTTCACTCTGTAGGACAGACTCTAGGTCCATCCACCTCACTACAAATAACTCAATTTCATTTCTTTTTATGGCTGAGTAATACTCCTTTGTATATATGTGCCACAACTTCTTTATCCATTCATCTATGGATGAGCATTTAGGTTGCTTCCATGTCCTGGCTATTGTTAACAGTGCTGCAGTGAACATTGTGGTACCTGACTCTTTTGGAATTCTGGTTTTTTCAGGGTATATGGTCATTAGTGGGACTGCTGGGTCATATGGTAATTCTAGTTTTCGTTTTTTAAGGAACCTCCATACTGTTCTCCATAGTGGCTGTATCAATTTACATTCCCACCAACAACAGTGCAGAGGGGTTCCCTTTTCTCCAAACCCTCTCCAGTACTTATCGTTTGTAGATTTTTTGATGATGGCCATTTGGACCGGTGTGAGGTGATACCTCATTGTAGTTTTGAGTTGCATTTCTGTACTGATTAGTGATGTTGAGCATTCTTTCATGTGTTTATTGGCCATCTGTATGTCTTCTTTGGAGAAATGTCTATTTAGGTCTTCTGCCCAGTTTTGGATTGGGTTGTTAGTTTTTTTGATATTGAGCTGCATGAGCTGCTTGTATATGTTGGAGATTAATCCTTTGTCAGTTGCTTCGTTTGCAAATATTTTCTCCCATTCTGAGGGTTGTCTTTTCGTTTTGTTTATGGTTTCCTTTGTTGTGCAAAAGCTTTTAAGTTTCATTAGGTTCCTTTTGTTTATTTTTACAAAAACAGCATTTTTACAAAATAAAATACAGCAACACTTTGGAAATCGGATTATCTGATTTAAAAAAAAAACAGTACTAATTACTTGTGGGACCTTAGTTCCCTGACCAGGGATTGAACCTGGACCCTCAGCTGTGAGAGCTCGGAGTCCTCACCACTGGACTAACAGCGAATTCCCTCTTTATCTTTTCTCAATATCTAGTTTTCTCAAATCTGTGTTTGAGTTTTAGGTCTGTGACTTATAAACTGTGGTACCTTGAGTTTGTTTTTTTCATTTATAAATTAAGGTGCCACAATTAACATTATAAGATTACTATGAGGATAAAATGTGATGACATATAAAAAGTATCCAACACCATCTGTATGACCCTGAGCAAGCTATGTAACTATCCTATGCTTCAAGCCAGTATCTGTAAAAAAGAATAGGTGATAAGATCTACCTCACAGAGTTGTTCTGAAGATTAAATGAAAAAAATATATGTAAAGCTATGAACTTAAGTATAACTGCTCAATATTTTTTGGCTATTTGTATTTTTATTATTATTCATAATTGTACTAATTTTCAACAGAAAGTTTGTACATTTACCTTGATTTTCTAGGACTCTGTATAATCACAGGTACACACAATAATTTATCTACAAAAATATTCATCATACTATCTAAGAAAAATAAACTGGCTATATAAACCATAGTATTTCTACATTATACATTATTATACAGTCATTAAATGGTGTTTTAAGCCTTCCACTTAAGTCCAAGATGGAATAATAGGAACTGGATTTACCCTCATGCTTAAAACAACCAAAAAACCAAGCACAATATATAAAACAATAATTTTTAGACACTGTACATCAGTCAACCCATGACAGTAATCTCTGAGAGAAAGGAAACAATTGAGCTAAGGCTATTATCTTATTTGGAGAATAAGGAGGATGCTTCCAAGCTGCAGAACAACAGTGATATCAGGAAGTCAGGTAGAATCTCACAACCTGTGTTGAGGAGACAGAGCTGGAGGTTCAGGGGAGCCAGAAAGACTAGTTTGCAGGGGAAAGTTCTGCAGAGGAGACAGCTTCACAGGGAAAGACCTCCAGAAATCTTCAGTAGGTCTCCTCTCAAGGCTTTAGATAAGTACTGATCAATACTACTACTTTGTGAAGAAACTGCCCAAGGCCCAGAACAAACCACGTGAAAGCAACTGAGATCATACACTAAGGCCAGGAATAGTCCATCTTTCCATCAGCCAGACTGGAAAATCTTGCATTTCACAAGGAATTGGACAGAGAACTCACAAGGCTATTTTGTCAGTAGTGGGGGAAAATTAGTCCTAAATATTGTCCATCCGAACAAAGCTTGGAAACAGATCTTGTAAGGATAAACCAATTTCCAAGTAACTTACTGTATTTACTGTATCCCAGAACAAAACTCAAGAATATTTACAAAAATGTAAAACTTTCCAGCACTCATCAGGGTAAAATTCACCATGTCTGGCACCTATTCAAAAATTATCAGGCATGCAAAGAGGCAGGAAAATACAACCTACATTAAGGAGAGAAATAAATCAATAGAAGCAGGCTCAGAAATGACACAGATGATAGATTTAGTAGACAAGGATAAGTAACATAGCTAGTATAATTATATTCCAAATGTTCAGTAAATTAGAGGAAAGATTAAGCATGTTAAGTAGAGACATGGAAGACATAAAATTAATGAAAATGAGATTTAAAAAATACATTGGCTGGAGTTAACAGATTACACAGCAGAAGAAAAGAGTAGTGAATATATATTAATAAAATCTATCCAAACACAGAACAACAATAAAAATCCAAAACCAAAGACAGGGAAAAGGCTAAAAAAGAAAACACAAACACACACACACAGCATGAGTGAGCTGTGGAACAACTTCAAGCAGCCTAATCTACTTGTAACGGAGAACAACAAAAATATTTCAAGGAAAAATTTCCATGTTTGACAAAAACTATAAGCACAGATCCAAAAAGCTCAACAAAACTCACGCACAAGGAACATGAAGAAAACCACATCAACAAGTATCAGAATCAAATTGCTTAAAAACATTAGAAGAGAGAAAATGCATAAAAGTTACCAGGGAACAAATATACATTACATGCAGAGGAACAAAGATAAGAATTACAGAAGTCTTCACATCAGAAACAAGGCAAAACAGAAAACAGCAGAGCAACACACTTAAAGTACAAAAATAAACATAAAAACCACTGGCAACCTAGAATTCTATATCCAGCAAAAATATCTTTCAAAAATAAAAGGGAGGGCTTCCCTGGTGGCACAGTGGTTGAGAGTCCGCCTGCCGATGCAGGGGACGCGGGTTCGTGCCCCGGTCTGGGAAGATCCCACATGCCGCGGAGCAGCTGGGCCCATGAGCCATGGCCGCTGAGCCTGCGCATCCAGAGCCTGTGCTCCGCAACGGGAGAGGCCACAACAGTGAGAGGTCTGCGTACGGCAAAAAAATAATAAATAAATAAATAAAAGGGAAATGAAGACCTTTTACTTTATTTATTTATTTGTTTGTTTGTTTATTTACGGCTGTGTTGGGTCTTCATTGCTGTGCACAGGCTCTCCCTAGTTGCAGCGAGTGGGGGCTACTCTTCGTTGTGGTGCGTGTGCTTCTTATTGCCATGCCTTCTCCTGCTGCAGAGCACGGGCTCTAGGCACACGGGCCTCAGTAGTCGTGGCATGAGGGCTCAGTAGTTGTGGCTCGCAGGCTCTAGAGCTCAGGCTCAGCAGTTGTGGTGCATGGGCTCTACAGCGCAGGCTCAGCAGTTGTGGCGCTCGGGCTTCGTTGCTCAGCGGCATGTGGGATCTTCCCCGACCAGGGATCGAACCCATGTCCCCTGCACTGGCAGGTGGACTCTCAACCACTGAGCCACCAGAGAAGTCCCAACACCTTTTAGACATATAAAAGTTGAAAGAATTCATGACCATCAGACCTGCACTACAAGAAATGTTAAAGGAAAGTTTTTCAAGCAGAGAAAATGATATCAGATAGAAATTGGCATCTACATGAAGAAATGAAGAACACTGGAGGGACTTCCCTGGTGGTCCAGTGGGTAAGGTTCCGTGCTCCCAATGCAGGGGGCCCGGGTTTGATCCCTGGTAGGGGAACTAGATCCCGAATGCATGCCGCAACTAAGAGTTCACATGCCACAGCTAGGAAGCCCAAGTGCCACAACTAAAGATCCCACATGCTGCAACTAAGACCCAGCACAGCTTAAATAAATATTAAAAAGAAAAAGAACACTGGAAATGGTATATATGTGGTTAAATATAAAATATATTTTTGCTTATTCTTAAAAGCTTATTCAAAGATAATTGACTACTTAAAGGAAAATTAATAGAAATTTAGTGTGGAGTTTATAACTTCTATATAGAAGTACAATATACAACAACAAAAGCACAAAGTCCAGGATGGGGGAAATGGAAATACACTGTGATATCATTCATATAATATATATGAAGAGGTATATTACAATTGAAGGTAAACTGTGATAAGTTAAAGATGTATACTGTTAATATTAAAGCAACCACTAAAATAATATGTCAAAAAGTACTAAATAGTAGTTCAACAAAGGCTTACTTTGTGTGCCAGATGTCAATTTTCCACCTCTCAGGTCTAAATCCATACTTCATTGTCTGCTCCTGCAATAATGGAGTTGAAACCTGTACACATTTTTCCTTTGCCAGTGGCATAACGTCAAGCTTTGTTAGTAGGGGGCGCTGGAAGATTACTGGAACATGAAGGCGTTTCAAATCCTGGTTCCGGTGTGTTCTCTTCAGCAGGCTACAGAAGAATACAGCAGCCAGCAGGACACAAAATCACCCCATGGTTAACTTCATATGACACCTTCTTAGGCAGCTTCAAGGGAAGTTTTGAGTCATAACATCAGTCTATGGGCACTGTCCGCCCCCACCCCGCCAGTACCTCACAAAGCAGATGCCCAATGAGACTCACTAACATGACACTGCAGCAAATTTCTCTAACATGCGGTGCTCCATGGCTATGCCCCCTCTAATGAAGTCTGGACTGCAGCCCTGGTGAGAGGTGCATGTCCAAGATTTTTTCCTTCCTTGAGTACTTTGTGTCCATCCTAGAGATTGTGGCTGCCCCATTTATCTGCTCTTTTTTGTACTTTTTTTTAAAAGATTTTTTTGATGTGGACCATTTTTAAAGTCTTTATTGAATTTGTTACAATATTGCTCCTGTTTTATGTTTTGTTTTTTTGGGCATGAAGCATGTCGGATCTTAGCTCCCAACCACGGATTGAACCCACACCCCCTGCACTGGAAGCAGGAGTCTTAACCACTGGACCACCAGAGAAGTCCCTGTACTCTTTGAAATCTTCTTTATGCCTTAGTAGTCAGTCTCACATTAGACCAATCCTGTTTCAGTTAATAATTATTAATTAAAATCTCCCTGCTCATATTAATGTATAGTTTCTGTCGTCCCACTGGACCATGACCGACACAAATGAAATCATAAAAATTACTCTGTTAATCCAAAAATAGGCAGAAAATAAGGGAAAGAGGAATAAAGAATACCCGGGACAAATATAAAATTAATAGCAAGATAGTAGGTTTAAACATATCAATAAAATTAATCACATTAAATGTAAATAGTTTAATCACCTCGATTATAAAACAGATTGTTAAGTTGGATAAAGAAGAGAAGAATCAATTGTATGTTGCCTATAAGAAAGCCACTTTAAATATAAAAACAAACGGGTTAAAAGTAAAAGGATGGTAAAAGATATTCCATGTTAACACAAACAGAAAACAGAAGCGACTATAGTAATACCAAATAAAGCAGATATCAGAGCAAAGAATATATGTAAAGCCATGAACATAAGCTACAGAACAAACCTAAATAAATGTAAACAAATTCAAAACATAAAAATTTGTTCTCTGATCACAATGGAGTTAAATTAGAAATCAATACCAAAAAGGTATCTGGAAAAAGATTCAAATATTTATAAATTAAATAAACATTTCTAAATAACTCACCAGTCAAATAAGAAATCAAAGGGGGGAATTCAAAAGTTTTTGAAACTGAATAAAAATGAAATGCACCTAAGACAACACTTAATGGCAAGTGTATAGCATCAAACATCTATATCAGAAAGGAAGAGTTCAATGAATGACTTCAATTTTTCAGTTTAAAAAAAGTAAATTAAACCCACAGTAAGCAAAGCAAATAATAAAAATATGAGAAATCAGTGAAATCTAAAGCAGAAAATAAGAGAAAATCAATGAAACTCCATAAAACGGATAAACCTCTAGCTACACTAATCAGGAAGGAAGAGAAAAGACATTAATTATCAATGTCATAAATGTACTCTATTAACTGTACATTGAAAGGATAAAAATGAAAACATTATGCCAAAAAATTTGACAACTTAGATGAAATTTAAAAATTCTGAAAGGCACAAACTACCAAAAGCTCATTCATACATATAACCTAAGAGACATATGTTTATTAAAGAAATTAGATGTGTAATTAAAAACATCCCCAAAAATAAAAGTTCGGGCCCAGATGGCTTCAGTATTGAATTCTACAAACATTTAAGGAAAACAGAGAACTTCTACATGAAAACATAAGAAAAAACCTTGATGACTGTAGGGTAGGCACAGATTTCTTAAATATTAAACAAGCACAGTCTATAAAAGAAAAGTAATGAATAGGAGTTGTTCAAAATTAAAAACTTTTCCACTTCAACATATACTATTAAGAAAAGGGAGGGGCTTCCCTGGTGGCGCAGTGGTTGAGAGTCCGCCTGCCGATGCAGGGGACATGGGTTCGTGCCCCGGTCTGGGAGGATCCCACATGCCGTGGAGCGGCTGGGCCTGTGAACCATGGCCGCTGAGCCTGCGCGTCCGGAGCCTGTGCTCCGCAACGGGAGAGGCCACAACAGTGAGAGGCCCGCGTACCGCAAAAAAAAAAAAAAAAGAAAAGAAAAGAAAAGGGAAGCCACAGACTGGTAGAAAAGATTTGCAAAACATATATCTGACAGCTAGAATACTACAACTCAATAATAAAAAATAACCCAATTTTTTAAATGGGCAAACAATTTGGACAGAAACTTCACCAAAGAAGATATGTGGATGGCAGTAAGCACATGAAAAGATATTCAACATCATGAATGATTAAGGCAATGCAAATTAAAATCACAATAAGACACCACTACGCACGCCTTAGAATGGCTTAAATTATTTCCCCAGTGGTAATAAAAGTATTTACTTGCAAAGACTGTACACAAATGTTCATAGCATCTTTATTCACAGTAACCCCAAACCAGAAACAATATCCACCAACAAGTGAATGGATAAACAAATTGTGGTGTATCCATATAATGGAATACTACTTAGCAACTGAAAGGAATGAAATATTATACCTGCAACTACTGGATGAATCTCAAAATAGTTATGCTGAGTAAAAGAAGCCAGATTAAAAAAGAGTACAAACCATATTATTCCATTATACAACATTCTAGAAAATGCCAACTAATCTACACTGACAGAAATCAGATCAGTGGTTGCCTTGGTGGCGGGGGGAGTGGAGGATGGAAGAAAGGATTACAAAGGAACAATAGGGAACTTTTTGGGGTGATGAATATGTTAATTATCTTGATTGTGACGATGGTTTCCCAGGTATATACATGTCAAAATTTATCAAATTGCATACTTTAAACATGTTCAGTTTATTATATGTCAATTATACCTAAATTAAGCTGAAAATTTGATATAGAAAACAAATAGGTAAATGGTTATAGAGTGTAAGACTAAAAGCATATAGCCCCAAAATATAAAAAGTGATTATTTCTAGTTCATGAGATGAGGGGTGACTTTTCTTGTTTGTGCTAAATTTTTTCTAAATACGTTCAGTGGACATGTTTCACTTTTGTAGCTGTCAATTATATCTCTTCACATACTAGGCAGTCAATAGATGCTTAAACTAAATCGCTTTCATTGATAAACTTGAAATATTATCAATTCTCAAAGGAGAAACACATGTAAATATCTTACAAAGCTAGGTAAAACTTTAGTATTCACCATCATTTTAGATCATTTATATATTATGTCTAAACATATAATACTGGAGGTTCATGCATATTTGTAATATGGGTCTTATCTCCCTCATGAGTTACAAGAAAAGCAGAATGCCTCATATATTGTCTTACATATGACAGGTGTTCAAAATGTTTACTGAATTCATAAACGAGTGTCTTATAGACAAAGCTGTCTTAGAACTACAACTACATCAGTGCTTAGCACAGAGTATGTTCTCAAAATTTTGTATCCAACTTTTAAGAAAACTTAAATCCCTCTGTTCAATATGAGTTTAACCTAAATCAAATACCAAGCAAGGACCACTTCTTATTTCATACATAGCACAGCACCACACGAAATCATAGATGGTGACAAAGTACTTCTGAAATTGAATCCAAAATTTCTGGAATCACAAGCTTCCAACACAAAAACACAGCTAAGAAATTACACAACAGTACTCAGATCCTGTGGCATTACACAGGATAAATAAAGCAAATGAGCTCCTTAAAGAAATGGCTGATTCCAGGTCTGAGGCAAGGAAATTAAATACATCTTCTTACACCAGAAAGTAGAAGTACTTAGAGACTAATGAGGACATGTTAGAAGGGCAAGAGTTGGCTTGCAAAGATTCCCACTGGCAAAATATTAAAAAATAATAATAATGGCAATGGATTATAACATATTCAATGTTTTTTTTAAATCCATGGGTCCAACTCTTTATAGAAAAATCCCACCTATTAATTACAAAGGGATGAAGGTACTTTTACTAAGTGATAAAACTTAGCATCACCAATAATGGGACAAACTAAAATCATGTCTCCTAATGTAACCCAATAGAAGTATACAAAAATCATCTATGTGGCACCCTCACCAAGAAATGTTTAATTTGAATTATGACCAAACAACTAGACAAATACAGACAACAGGTCTGGACTTTTAAAACAATGGTGACGTCAGGAAAGAACAACAAAAAGGCATGAAAAGCCTGTATTAGGTTAAAGAATATTAAAGAGACATAACAACTAAATGCAATGCCTGACCTTTGATTGGATTCTGGATTTTAAAACAAACATCTATAAAAATTATTAGGATAATTTAAGAAATCTGAATTTGATTATACGATTTTCTGTTATTGATGTTTTATCACTTAGTAAAAGTAACTTTTATTTAAAATAAAAAGAGTGAGAAAGCAAATGTGGCAAAAAATTAACAGTGAGTCTATGTGAATGGTATATAGATGTCCACTGTATTATTCTTTCAACTTTCCTCTAAGTTTAAACTTTTTCAAAATAAAAAGTTAGGAAAAGCAAATAATGCTTTCAATATAAACAGTTTGAAGAAATTCATAATATTGATATTTCTAATATTGCTTAAACTGACTTGAAGTCACCTTTTTTCTTGTAAAATAAGAAAAATACAGATTTGCAGGCCTAGCCTTAGAAGTAAGTCTCTCTGTATTTGTAATGTCAGTACCCAGCACAGTACCTGATATATAAGTAGAAGGTGCTCAGTGAATATGTTTGTTGCTTATGGTCTTATGAGTTGATACGGTAGAAAACACAGTGAATTTAGAGTTAAGTTTCTGCTAAACCATTAGTAGCTGTCCGGTTTTAGACAGGTCACTTTCCCTCTTGACACCTCAAATACTTGATCTGTAAACTCTAAGAAATAATACCAACTTATATATACCCCAGATTATTACTAAAAAATTCAAATAATGTAAGTAAAACCACTTAAAAATACTATGCAACTTGTTTTATTATTTCTATCTCTAATTAGACTCTCAATGTTTACCATATTAGTTTTTAAAACTTACTTCTAAAAGTCTTACTTTCATTTGAGGAATTTAAAGGAAAAAAATCCTGAGAAATTTATTTAGCAATATAATCGTTTAAGTATATCTCTCAGTAACTAGTTATTTCTCTTTTGACAAAAAAGTAGTGCTCAAAGTTGACTCACATAGCACAGGGGTTTTTTTGTTGTTGTTGTGTTTGTTTGTTTTTTAAAAAACTTTTGTAATAGTTTGTAATAAATTTAAGTAGATTAGAAGCTCAAAAGAAAAGGGCCTTCTTTCTTGACTCTGCCATTTACAAGAGCCACTGGACCTTAGACAGTTATATATTATATGTACACATATTATAATATGTATATAAAATATATATGAAGGATCAAGTAAGTACAGACTGCCAAAATGTCATGAAACAAAGGGCTAATCAAACTTAGAGGGATACCTTCTTTAAATTGGATGGATCAAAGAAATTAATTGTTTGTAATTATCACTCATTCCAAATCACGTACTTGGAAAGCTAAGGGAAAGTGCTAGAAACCTCTATCAACTGAAACTGAATCACAAATGACAAGAGAACCCCTCTGAAATTATAATATAGATCAATGGGAAAGTATGACTTAATTTTCAATTTGAGTTCTTCAAAGGCAAAGGACCATATCTGATTCATTTTTGTAACTTCAGTGCCCAGCATAATCTCTTACACCTGGTAGACATCTAATAAATACCAAACAAATAAAAGCAGCAAAAATGCAACTTTCCAAAACACAGAGGTTATATAAAATTCATTCATTCACACATCTACAGTTTATATCTACATTTGACAGATACAATAAGGGTGCACTTTTTAACACTAAAAGGATAGTTATAAACTGAAGATACGTTGAAAGGTATACATGGAAAAAAAAAACACAAAAAAAACACAAAACCCAGCAACTCAAAGATATTTCTCAATTTGGAGACAACCAGTTGTAACTGTATCTTACAACACATTAATTGTAAGTGCCTCACCATAGTGTGGTATCATTCTCGCTTCTGAACACCCTTAAAAACTATAAAAAGGAATGTTAAGCAGTTATATGACAGCAAGCAAAATGACCTAACACTGTGTTTGCTTTTTGTATGAGGATAGAGTAAAATATTATCCCGCTCTAAAATTCTATGATTCCATGAAATGTTCAATGTAAACTTGTACTATTTTCAGGTATACAAACATATATTCATGTAAGGAAAAACTTTGCTTAGAGATTGGTTCTTAGCCATTATTATCTTGTAATAGCTTTAAATGGAATATAATCCATAAAAATATTGAATCACTATGTTGTACACCTGAAACTAATAAAACATTGTAAATAATACAAAACTTCAATACAAAAAAAAGATTGCCCTTTCATAATTTGTAAGGTATTACTTGCATAATAAATGTGCAAGTTATTTGCATAGTTGACCCGAATAAATTATCAGATTTTATTTAACTGAAAACTGCAGTCTAAGCTTCCTAAAGCTTAGACTGCAGTTTTCAGTAACTATGCACTTTCTCTTTCCATATATTACCCATACCATATTGTGTTAAAATATTTCCTTAATTTAAAATCATTTCAGTCCAATTACCCAAACAAACCTGATCTCCCATATTTAAGTACTCCAAAACAACTGTGTATTCATATTATCGTAATAGGAATAAAGTTTGATGGCTCAGTAGCCCCTAACACATTTTTTTTCAATTTCAGATATTAATAATGATAAGTAAATGACTGAGTGGTCCTAAGGTATTTGGGAGTGCACCTCATCAATAAAATTAAATACAATATACACCTGTAACTTATATACATCAACCATACTTCAACTTAAAAAAATAGCAAGGGTGAAAAAAAAAAAAAGACTTAAATACAACAAAACTTTGTTAGACCTACTTTGAAGTTTGGCTTGAATCTCATGCGCTTCACACACTGCACTATTTCTCACCGACTGCTGCCTCTTCCCCACCCCTGGAATTCACTTCCTGTTCACCTCTCACCCTTAAGTATGCATGTCAGAAGTCAACAGCCTTAAAGCTACTGTTAACAACTAGAGTTTCTGTTACTCAATGCAGAGATCAATCCTTCTACAATATAGTACACAGTTTAATAATTAAGATCATATTTTAGAACTAGCTAATATTCCAGAAATTCCCAGTCCAAACAGAACATTTTAATCTAGAAGATATGACAGAAATGTCAAAAACTAGTCCACTATAACTGAAAAAAAGCAACTAAAAGGGAAATTCCTGCATAGAATTTCTATTTTGTGTTTTGGTTTTGACAGCAAAGAATTTTGAAACTTCTTATAAGCAATACCTTGCCAAATGCATAAAGATTTAAACAAATTCTGATAAACAGAGGGATGTTACTCTATAAAAATTTAAATTATTCAATGAAACAATCTAAATATTACTTAGGTAGTTTTTTCTCTTCTTTTTGTCTAGGGCATAAGCGGAGTGACAAGTTTTTAAATTATTCGTTATCTGTTGATTTTTTGATGTGGAAAAGTTATGACTATTAAAAAAAAAAAAAACCCAAAACCCAAAACCAAAAAACCAAAAAAACTAGCAAAGAGCTTGGGATCCTCTGAATTCAATGGGTATGAGCAAAGTATAGCAAGTTCCTTGCTTTAGGTTTACATTTAGTTTTAGAGAGGTTTTCCTCCTTTTTTTTTTTATAACAATTTCACTCACAGGCAAAATCAGCTGTGCTTCTGATTAAGATAACTTTCAAATATCTTATGTGTTCCAGTAAATTCTTACTTAAGTGAGGGTGATTCCTGGAGGTGTAACAATAACCATAACAAATTTGAACATACAAGACCTCCCTATAAAAATCTAAGATTTCTTTTCATCTTTTCCTAACTGATCATTCTACCACCATCACCATCACCCTTGCAGGGGGTGGGGGGGCAGGGAGCCATATAATTAAAGATTTTGATGCTTAATAGAATACATTTCAACTATCTGGAAAATTTACCCATCTATGATAAATAATTCCCTGATGTTCCTGGATAGCAGAGAACTTGTCACATTTCCTTACCTTTCTTCCTTATTTGTAATTGCCACTCAGGAGCTAAACAGGCAATATGAATGATATATCTTACAAAGAAACCCAAAATTAACAACCATAGAATCTTAAGAGTTGAAAAGAACCTACCAATTTAGTCCATTTTCCATCCACTGCAGGAATTCCTTCTGTGACACATCTGAGCCATTCCATCTCCCTACTTTCAGTGAAAGAGCTTTACTTCAAACTTCCTTACACTAATCTGTTTTTCTGTGACTTCCACTTAGTAGACCCAATTCTGACCTCTAAAGTCCTTCAAACATCTGAAGATAATTATCAGGTTTACTTTTAGGGCATTTGTTATCATCTTAAACACAATCTTATTTTAAAAATGTCAAAACACTTTTGCAAGCAACAGTTATTTCACTTTACTTTTGTTCTTTGTTGTTTTGGGGTTGTTTTTCCCTCTGATAATGAACAAACTATCTGCCAGAAAACATGAGATGAATGGTCTTCTCCACTTAAAGATTCTAAAGCAAGTTTCTGCCTTTTAAAGGGGTGGAGGGTGAGGTGAGAAGCGAGAAATCATTTAGTATATTATTGTTATACATTACACTGCATTAATAATATACTTTGAAGTAAGTGAAAGTAGTTAAGACCATATATAATGGAGTCAAATCTGATTTGAATCCAGTCTGGCCACCGGTTGTCTCTACATTGGCTGTGTAACTTGCGGTATATTACTTAACTTTTCTGTACCTCAGTTTCCTCCTGTGGAAACTGAAGGAAATAACTGACTCCAAATAAAAGGACTGTTGTGAAAGATCAATGTGTTAATAATATATGTTAAGTATTTACAACAGTGGCACAAACATAGTGCTCTATCATAGTGCTAGTTATCCTAATTTTTGCTTACTACTCTGTACCTACTTTAAATTGAACTATTATGGTAATAAACACAACAAAAATATAAACATATTTTAATTACCTTGATTCAGATTTTTCCAGATCTCAATAATAACTTTACTGTTATAAGGTATTTAGCAACCTTACAATATGGCAAACTTTTAGCCATTCAAATTCATTTTCAGAAAAATATTTTATGACATGAAAAATGTCTGCAACATATTAATTGGAAGGTTAAAAAAGCAATTTGCCAAACAGCGTAAACTATGTGATCTCAACCTTGTTTCTTAAAAATGCAAAAATATGTAGGTGGAGGACAGGGAAGAGACAGACAACAGGTCTCACTGAAAACTTATACAACAAAATGTCAACAGGGATATAGTGATATTACAAGTAACTCATTTTTCATCTGTTCTCTATGTGGTCCAATTTTAAAATAATGATTATGTATTAAATTTTTCATCAGAAAAAAATCCAGTATTTTATTATTTATTTATCTGGCCACACCGAGTGGCTTGTGGGATCTCAGTTCCCTGACCAGGGACTGAACCCGTGCCCCCTGCAGTGAAAGCGAGGAGTCCTAACCAATGGACTGCCAGGGAATTCTCAAAAATCCAATATTTTAAAATGTGCCTTACATTGGCTGTTCTAACCTTTCTCTAAGTTTCTTTTTTTTAAACTCATAAATAAGTTTCCCTACCTTCAGGGGAAAAAAAATAAAAATTCAAGGTATTAAATAAAGTAATAAATTCATCAGAATACAAAAGCCAACAAGGAATTATGTACAATTATATACATCATAAAATTCTATCTCCTGTGTTGATTGCTATTTTAGCTATCCCACATATCTTTCACTGCTGTAGAACTTTTACAGTAAATTTAATTTACAAATATTGAGAGATCGCACACTGCTCCATAGAGTGTTTCCACTTTACAAATAAGAAGACAAAAATGAAAGATTTTGTGTTACAAAATAGCAGTATGTCATAAAAGAGCAATGAAAAGTTGATAGTATTATTCTCTCAAAATTCCTTTGCTATAAAAGTTAGAGATGAAAATAAGCTAGTATTTTCTCTATTATGGTTTGTGAGTATTTACATTTAGAAACACTTGCTGTTGCTTCTCACCTTTTTTCTCTTCTCTTTTTTAAATGGTAAAATTCTAGAGTCAATTATATAAGAAATGTTCTCAGCAATATTCACTGTTTTTAATGATTGACACAGACTCTAAGACATTTGAAATTATATCCACAAACACCCTACCTCAGTTGGGGAATAATAAAAAGCAAGGCTTAGAAATATTCTTTACATATCCAATATTCTCAGTGAAGCTTTCTAAAATTCTAAATAGAGAGCCATCCGTGAGTTTTCAAACAGTAGATTAATAAATATCTTATTTTGGCTATAACAATATGTGTCCTTTTTTAAAATTTTGATAAACCAAAAATTATACCACTTCATTCTATACACATATTTAACAATGCTAATTTAGTCTGAAATGAAATTACTACGTTTAAGAGAGTTTAAAAAAAAAAAAAAAACCTAGGAAAAAAATTCTTTTCATAGAACCTGGGGAAAACTGTAATAGTGTAACATTCTGTCTACGTCGTAACCATAACTGTTCAGAAAATGCCAAAAATTACACAGATAAAAGACTTATATGCTCTGCCACAGTTTGTCATAAATTATAAATATTAAATAATTTAAATTTCACATATTTAGGATATCTGACATAATTCTGTACATATAATACCTATATGCAATCCATATTAATCATAATCAATCTCCTACCTACTCTACCAATCCATCTCTATTCTTCACCCCGACAATGAAAAATGTCCAACTCTAAGTCTTAACACTAAGAAATAATAGGAAACTTGAGAACAGACTTTCAATAAGTCAGATAAGTATTCAAAGCCAGCTGCCCTTTATCAGTTTTTAAACATGTAACAAAAAGAATAAGAAGTTAGTAAAACAAAACAAACTCTGAAACAAAAAGGTGAGTAGATTTAAATAAAACCTTATGAATGCATCAGTGTACATAAGATGATTTATTAAAGGCTGCTGCTGATGGGTCTGAAAAAAGTTTCTCTCAGATGGTATTCAGTACTGATACCTAAATATTAGTATTAAGTTTAGTACTAATATCTAGATATCAGTATTAGGGACTACTTTAGATATTTATAATTATCCTCCATTCATTCCAAATCTATAAAAGGGAACCTGTACTTCTTTTTAAAGCTCGTAGAACATGTTTAGGAAAACATGAATTAAAAAAAAAATCCTCAGAAAAATACAATTAAGAAAAGAAGTTAATAAATTTCAGATTTCATAACTTCAATTATATGCTGGACAAATTAATTAGTCAAGGTAGACAGATAGCTACATAAAAAGTAGATAGATGACCCTAGGTTCAATCAGTAGAGGTTTTTCCCCAGGGTCCTTCTAACTAAGATGCTTGATCCTCTTCCAGCAGAGGGAGCAAAATCATAATATTATTATATTCAGGCCACAAAAAGAAGGGGAGGAGGAGAGTTTACAAGTCCCTTTTAAATATCTTAAATCTATCTAGACAATTCAAAAGCTGTACTGAAAATATCATGATTCCCAAAGGAAAAGAAAAAGATTTTATCTTTTTCAAACACTTCAAAAATGGTTCCTAAATACTTAGTTTCAAGAACCATGGTATACTTCATTGTCCACCAAATCTCACAAGTAAACAACGTACTGAAGCGTTTTATAAATCTTTAACAACAAACTTTCAGAAAAATGATAAAAATATTGCATTAAATACATTTAAAAAAATTTTAGAAGTAATACATTCACATGACAAAAGCTATAAAAAACAAAGGAAAGTGTAATTGCACTACCCTAAAATAATCTATTTCCTTTCAGTATTTTTCATATGTATATTTTCATACTGCTATGAAAAATTATAATTTTAATTTAATTTAATTAAAAAATTAAATTTATACTTATAAAAACATTTATTAAGTGCTTATTATATGCTAGGCATGGTTTTAAGCACTTTTACATGTTACAACTCTCTTCATCCTTATCAAAGCCCTTTTATTTTCCTTATTTAAAGATGAAGCAAATGAGATGCATAGAAATTATTAAATAGCTAAAAGTCACGCACCAAATAAGTAACATGAGCCAAGATTCTAACCCCGGTAGTCTGGAACCAAAGCCTGTACTCTTAACCACTTTACTGTGATCTTAATTTTGAATTATGCTTTTCCCCTATCACTAACATATTATCAAAGTCTTTTTAATGCCTATAATAGTCCATCTAATACGGATATGATAACAAACTGTGCTGTTTCCAATTTTCCCTTATAGATACAGCAAGATAAATACCTTTGGGTATATTACTTTTGCTATGTTTGGGTTATTGTAATAAAGTATTTGTATACTCAAACATGCCAACAAATTGCTTTCCAAAATATCTGTATCAATTACAAAGCTATGTAAAAGTTCCAATTTCGCCATAAATTTGCCAGTGTTAAGCATCAAAATTAAAAAATTTTTTCTGGGGAGGGGGAAGGGTAAGCTGTGACAAAGCGAGAGAGTGGCATGGACATATATACACTACCAAACGTAAAATAGATAGCTAGTGGGAAGCAGCCGTATAGCACAGGGAGATCAGCTCGGTGCTTTGTGACCACCTAGAGGGGTGGGATAGGGAGGATGGGAGGGAGGGAGACGCAAGTGGAAGAGATATGGGAACATATGTATATGTATAACTGATTCACTTTGTTATAAAGCAGAAACTAGCACACCATTGTAAAGCAATTATACTCCAATAAAGATGGAATAAAAAAAAAAGATTGCTCACAAAAAAATAAAGTCTATTAAACAAAAACAAATTTTTTTTCTAGTAGGTAAAAATGAAACCACACTGCAACTGAGTTATTACTAAAGTTGCATATTATTCTGAACGTTATGTTTACTAATTCGACTTCCAATTTCTGTGAATTTCAGCTTTTATGTTTTAACCAATTATCAACTGAGATATTATCAAATTATATGAGTTTTTTATAGGAATATTAACTCTACACCCATTATATTTGCAACAAAATGTTCCCAATCTATTGTTTTCCTTTTAATTATGGTTAAGTTTTTGTTTTTGATAATAAATCTTTCTGTTAAAGGCAATCATAATTGAAAGTTACAACAGACGTCTTAATACCTTATAATTTTCTAAATATAGAAGTCTATTGCTTTGAGCACATCAATGAATGAAACTTTCAAATATGAGACTACTGAAAATAGAAACCTTTATCAAAATATACATTCACCTGACAGAATGACTGAGTTTGAGAAATTCTGAATATGTCTCATATGAAATTAACTCAATGAGTAAAAACTCACCCCACCCCAAACCACCAAAATTAGAGCTACATACCTGTCGCTGTAAACATAGGCGATTTCTGTCATGTAAATGCTGATGATTAGAAAGTGATGAATGCCAACTCCGAGCCTGAGTATGCAGCTGAGTTTGAGCCATATCAGAAGGCCGTGTTACGAGATGTGAAGTAAATTGCCGATCAAGGTCATGATCTAAAACATGACTTGAATTATCTTGTCCAAATGCTGACTCATCAAATTGGGGAAGGAGACCCTCCTGAAGGAGGTCTTCTGGGTCAAGTCCTGTGAACGGCTCAGTTTGAGATTCCACTTGATGAAGTAAATTCTCTTCTAACGATGAAAAGCCATTAGTTTCTACATGATCATTGAAATGGCCCATTTGAGTTCCTGAGTCAACAGGATCCGGGAAGTTCATGTGAACAGGAGATAATTTTGAATTGCTGTAATTACCCTGAGGATGTGATGAATGCAACATTTGGAAGTTATTTGAATGCAGCGATGTATTGGGATTTAGCATATGCTGAGTCGATTCTTGCTTGATTCCCCTATGAGGTGAAAAGGAATTACTCCCAGTAAAATCAGATAAAGTCTGATTTGTATGATTAGGTGCAAGAACTGCAGAGGACTGAAGAAGACTATTTGGTGACACATGATTACTGGAAAAGGAATAATGTGAAGAAAACTGCTGTGAATTACTGACAGAACAAGAAGTCATATTTGGAGAAGGTCCATTAAAATTTCCTTCTTGATGATTGCTACACTTCAGGAAGTGTACTGAAGGATTTGACGTTTGAGAAAATTGCTGCATCGAAAGGGACTGCTGTGAAGTAGATGCATTATTAATTTGTGGTGGATGGTTAACACTGACTCTGTGTGGACCAGAAACATTAACATCCATAAAATTTTTAGACTGGCTAAGAGAATTTTGCCCTGGGTTAAGATTATTTCTGTTTTGTTGTGAGCGTAGCGAAGTGCACTGTGTTTGTTGTTCATTGGCCTGAAATAAGGCAAAGTCATGGTGTGCCACAAAGCTTTTAGTTTGATGCATAGAGTGAGAATGTCCTTGTTGGTGAAAAGGAGACCCATTTTGACTTGAAATGCTAGTAGCTGTCTGATGGCCCCACATTGGACTGCCATCTGCTACATCTGGAAACAAACCATTGGGCTGGTTCTGAGGGTGGATCGGAGAACAGTTAAACTGAGAGTGTGGAGATAACACATGTTCAGCTGGGCTACCAAAAGACTGATTAACTTGGTGAAATTTCATTGAATCAAACTGATTTAACTGTTCATAATCAGTCATCTTCTGATGTGTTGGAGTACCTTGAACATGGTTCAGTGAGTCTATGTGCAAAGGTTCAAATTCTGCACCCAAGTTCAATTCATCAACTAGTGAAACAGGTCCTGGTTGTACAAATGCATCGTCTGACAAACCTTCTAAGGTCTCACCAAACAGATTGGCATCATCAAAAAAGTCCATCATTGGATCTGTCATCTTGAAAAATTCAATAACAAACTGGGCTGTTCACTCCAAATGGAGTATATTCAGCTTCTCTGTAGTAGATATTAATGGATCATTTCCAAAGGTCATCAACTAATCCGAAACAGGTCAATGTTCATTATTGCTCTAGATAACGACATGTCAGGAAGTGTCAGAATCCTAGGAAATAAGAACAAAAAGTTTGATAATGAATATTCATTGAAGTTTTACAAACAAAGTTTACATATGATTTAAAAAACATAAAATCTCAGTGTACAGTATGTTTTGGTAGAGTAATTCATTGCAAATAGCTCATTAATATTCCTTACAAGGAATCGACATATATACACTACCGAATGTAGAATAGTTGGCTGGTGGGAAGCAGCAGCAGAGCACAGGGAGATCGGCTCGGTGCTTTATGACGACCGGGACAGGGCTGGGACAGGGAGGATGGGAGGGAGGCTCAAGAGGGAGGAGATGTGGGGACATGTGTATGCATATGGCTGATTCGCTTTGTTGTGCAACATAAACTAACACAGTATTGTAAAGCAATTATACTCCAATAAAGATCTATTTATTTTTATATATATATATTCCCTACAAGGAAAAAATTTCTAGTACGGGGACATGACTATATGCATTTAAAAGTAATGATGTATATTACTTCATTTTGAAGTTCACATGTTATAATGACAGAATGTAAAGTAAACTTGAGAATGGAATGTCAGACTCTCTCCCATACCATGAAATGGCCATCACTCCCCAGCAGCTCTAGCATGTATAAAATATATATGTATTACATTTTAATGTTATGTCTTGCTAAGATAACTGACATCAGAATCCTCTTAGATTAGCAAGTATGCTGTGATCTTTTGCTCTAGACCTCTTGAGCAGATAAAGCTACTATTTCATATGGTATATGTGGAACTACATCAAGAAGAACAACTGTATGAGGTCATGATAAGCTGGCCCTAAATGAGATAAAAGTTAGCCATCTGGTCAGCTGACAGACAACACAGACATGTGCTATGCTGGGGATGTTGCAATATATTGCCACCATGGTCCTCTTGTTCATCTACCATGGAAGATCAGCCTACTGACAGCCAACTGATTTAGACATCTGTGTAGCAAAACCAAGCACCTTTCTGTTAACAGTTATATTCGTTACTCTATCCCTAAGAGGCCCACCATTAAATCATTTGGAATAACCCGTTGCTTATTATGGCTACTAAACTGTGCAAATAAAGTGTATTGATAATCAAGCTGAGGCAAAAACAAACAGTAGCTTAAGCTAAGCAATAAATTAATCTTACGATAATATCAAGAGAAAAAATGATAACATTTATACACACACACCCCTCATATACATACATACAATTTATGTGTGGAAAGGATCTAATAGGTTACTTGCTAATCTAATATGAAATGGCTGGCTAATTTTGTTCCAGGCTGGACTCATTCCAAACATTTTCAACAAAGGTAATTTAGGGTTCTGCCCCCGCTGTCTTACACAGAGAACCACAAATGGAGATACTTGCTTCTCTACATATTAGTTTATTCAAAAATTAGCAGAGGTCTAAGAAACTTTTCCAGAACTTCTATTTTGGGAGGTCCGTTTTAGAAAATATAAATACCCTAAACAAAATGTCTGTTCACTATTTAAATGAAGAAATACTTCTGAAAAATTCTGAGAAGGAAAAACTACCAAAATCTATATTAATTTTACCTAGAAATGGACTTATCAATCACAATGGTATACAAATGCTTTAACAAACATGTAATTTTAAAAAAGGTACAAATGCAGAAAAAAAGAAATTATTTTTCCAGATTTTATAATTGTGAGACAAAGCAGATAGAGTACTATATGTTCTGAACTGAACACAGCATTAACCAAAATAATAATAATAATAAAGTAGGTTAAGTCACTTCTCTGGAACATACCTTATATTTAGCTATAGACTCTAGACAAGGGAACATCTATGTATACCTAACCCAATAGTCAGAAAAGCAACGTCCTATATATTTTTTAATGGACGTATGATTATTTACCAAGAGGAAAAAAGAAGAATTACAATGGAGGTTACCAAATCCAGTATGTTATCAAATACAAAGTACATTATTAGCTGATGTAACATGAATAAATAAACTATGACATTATACCACTATGAATTTTTATTTTATAATCTGTGAAATAACTTTTAAGAACATTTTTAGACTTAGACTTATTCCAAACGATTTGAGAATTTCCTCTCCCATGAAGTACTCTTTTTGGTCCATAAATACCTGACTGTTGCTCTGTAAGAAAATGTAGAATTGCTGTCATTTCTTCAACAACAAATATTTGCTCCACTAATATTAAATTTATGCTCTGCTACTCTGTCTCTGTGCCTCTCTGCATAATCAACAACTTTTTTTTGAAGCTGAATAATAGTGTATCTTTTTAGAGACATTTTAAGTAATTAAACATGTATAGTACCGATGTACATAGCCCAGCTGAAGTGATGGCAATATAAAATCTATGACTAAGTTTTTGTACACACAGGCAATGACAACTACTTCCTGACAGCCACCGGGCAGACAGTGACTGAGACACATCCTGATATCAGAGATATTAAAAGTAGAAAAAATATGTATCTTAGAATTAATTTCCTGAATATTCAGAATGTATTACTTCAAGAGTTCAGAACCCAGTACTACAAAAAACTACTGCCCAATCGAATGCTGAAGGTAAATTATCTGAAGCATATGACTTTAGTTCATATATTCTTAATTACTGTGATAACAGTGAACATAAAATATAAAACATTCTGAATTTATACTGTGTACTACAGGCTTGTACATTTGTTTTATTCTTAAGAAATAGTTAAATGTTTTTTAGAACACTGTTCTGGAAATACGTTTATGATGTATCAGAGCAGTAATATTCCATTTAGGAAAGAAATGGTACAGTCTTTGAATTTTTGTACATTATGGTAGATTATGCTAAAGCAAAGTATTTTCTACATTTATATAACCCGAAGCCTACCGAAAATATGGGGAGAAGTAAAAAGTTTAATTAAGAAAGCAATTTTGCTATCTACTTTTCCAACAAACATTTATTGATAAACAACTTCTAGGCACTAGGATGATGAATAACTGACCTCTGAAGGGGGATACAGACAAGTAAATAGACCATTACCAATATAATACAATACAATATTTGTGCTTTTATAAAAGTACAAACAGAAGAGTAACATCTAATGAGGGAAATGAATATAGACACCTTACTATACTAAGAAGATATACATTTCATATGCAACAAGGTACATGTAAGTCATTAACCTTAGTTATAAAAATAGAAACTAAAGGTGAACTATGAAAACATGCCCATAAAATCTAAAAAAAATGGTCATCTTTTCTGATTTGAACAGTTTATTCTACAATTGATTAATTTCTTAATTGATTAATCAATTAAGCCCCTCTTAAGAGCTATCATCTTATTTCATTCTAGTAAATGTACTATTTTCCAACTTTATAAAAACATCACATCAGTCCGATTTTAACTATTTAATTAAGCAAATATTTATGGACTGTCCATTACATCCAAAGCAGCTTTGTAGAAACTACAAAAGCCCCTGCCCTCAGGAAGTTCAGAATCTAAATGGGGGAGATAAAGAGTAAATGGCACAAGAAAAGCACGTCATATACTGAATAAAATATGATAAACGTGGCCTGAGAGGCACAAGTTTATCTATAAGGTGATTTATAAAGAGAAGAGAGCATACTTGGCAAGTTATTCAGGAAAAGCTTCTTAGAACAATTAGCATTTGAAGGGGTCTTAGAAAAGGGATTGGAAGGAAAGGCCAGGCAAAGAATTCAGGAATAAAGAAATGGCAGGCAGGAAGGAAGTATATTTAGGAAATAGTATGACCACTGCAGAGTATATAAAAGGAGAAAAGTGGAAAATAAAGGTGGAAATACAAGTTGGAGCAATGCTGTAGTGGGCCTTATCAATTAAGTACATTAAGTTAAGGCATTTGGGGGACAGAATTCTTCTAAAGTTAAAACAAGTATTTAGAATCAAAAACAAATTACTTATCTATCTTCATTTCTACAGTCATCCGATGCCAAACATGATGATGATCATATAAAATGGATTCAATTATCAATAGGACAGAATCCCTGCCTTCAAAAAATTCATAATCTAGAGGGGAAGAAAACACATAAACAAATAATATGATATACGTCTTAGCAGAGATGTATACAAATCACTATACTGTGGTAGTACAGATCGGATAGGAATTAATTATGTCCGGAAAAGATCAGGAAAGGCAGAGAGAAGAGGTGATATTTGAACTGGGTCATATGAGTAAAAATAAGACCTCTAAATATGTGTTCTATAACAGAATATATATATATATAAACTTACTTCAATGGTAAATTTACTTTCCTTAGTGTCTAATAGTTGCTTTTTCTCCAAGACATTTCTATATTCTCTAAGTCTCTCAAATAATTTTGAGACTAAATGAATTAGCCTTCCCAGTAATTTCCACACATTAATAGCTTTTCCAACTTAATACAACCATTGATCCCTACCAAATTATTCAATCCTCTATTATAGTCATGTCTGCAACATTTCTATACAGTATTAAATTTCTGCTACATTAATTTTTACTTTGTTTATGAGCTACTTATAGCTATTTCATATTTGTACCTGGAGAAAATTCAGTTTAGGATTCATCTCCTATAGAATGATTCTGCCTACTCAAGCCTGTCTAGTAATGTGCATATGATAAATAATAAATAATATTGCATTGTGATAATATATTACCTTTTCTCTCCAGCAGACTCTACACCCTTGGAAAAAAGGAACACCTTTATAATCTTTGTATCCTTAGTATGTTGCCTAGCATAGTAGGCATGCAATACATTTTTGCTAAATCAGTGAATGACTACACAGGAATTAGAAAGAACATGATACTTTAAACAAACACTAGACCTGAGTCCTGGCTCTACTACCTTCTAGCTGTATGACCTTGAGAAGATCACATACTTTTTGTTTTCATCTGTAAAAAAAACCCAAAGAACAAAAGTAACTATACAAAATATTAACTACAATCCTGTCTGCTCCAAAGATGAAAGGTAAAATACTCTACACGTAAGCTGTAACCTCTATCAGGGTAGAGAACAGGTCTTTTACAATCCCCTCACTCTCTTGCATTGTACCTAAAACTGGCAAGAGCACAGAGGGAACACTAAAGAAATGCCCAGAGGTGAGCCAGGACAAGGCATTTTGGGAACTACTCAATAGCATAATGTGGCCAGAGCATGCTATTAGCCCAATAGAGAGATGTCGAGAGGCAAGCAGAAGTCAGATATCCAGGTCTTTTATTAGCCATGTTAAGAAATGTGGACTTTATCCTAGAGGCAATAGGGAACTATTTCACCGATTAAAATTTCTTCTCTGGCTTAACACTTGACTAACATTTTTACTGTGGCGACTAACATTTGAAGTTATTGTTAGATAGCAAATATCACCTCTTCCAATGACAGTGACCAAAACACTTAAAGTTGGACCCAGAAACATTATTTTAAAAAATTAAATGATAATGACAAGGATATTAGTCATTTTAAAGAATATCCTGGGAATTCCTCTCTATTTGCTAGATGGGATGCTGCCCAATTCATGAATCATTTAATAAAGCCAATTAGATCTTTAAAATTAAAAAGAAAAGAATATTCTTACTTGGCAAAATAAAAAGCTGGCAAACTTGAGTTTGCCATTTCTTTGTTTAAAAAAAAATGTTCTGTATACTTCTAGAAACAACTCTTGTTAAGGCATTCAAACTAGGCTTGAATACCTATTAGAAAGTTCTTCTTTACATCAAGTCAAATTTCCTCCTTCCTTTCTAGGCATTTACTTTGAGATTGTTTAAAATAAACCTAATTGTGACAAACCTTCAAATTCCTGAAGATTTATGTCTCCCTTAAAGCTTCTCTTTTCAAAGCTATAGGCAAAATATTCCCCATTTACTGAAATGGGAAAAATTTTATCTAAAACGGTTAAAATAAAAGTTTAATGTTAAAGGGATAAACCTTCAACTATTGGTCCCATATTACTAATTTCCCTAGGGTTCCTATAGTGCGTCTAAGTACATGACAGGTAGATAGTACAGAATTTACTAGCTTAATAAATTATGTGACAATATACTAGTAACCAGGTAAAACCACCCTGAAATAGTACTAATTAATTTTCCAATAGTGTACTACAGAATTTCTATCATCAGCTTGTCTGGTTCAGCTTAAATGAAGGTGATTTTAAGTTGGAAGGCAGACTTAATTACCATAGTTAACAGAACCAACATACAAAAGAATCTCAAGAGAATGGAGCAATGGATCAAATCTAATAACTTTTAACTATGGGGTTCTGTTTTCAGTACAGATAACCAATTCTGCAAGTACATTCAGGTTGCAAATTCTACAGAGGCCAGGCCGGTAACATAAATGAGTGAAGCTGGCCAGAGGAGAACTATGGCTGACTATAAGTACAAAGGGGCGGCCACTAGTCAGCTTCAGTTAATTGTTGTTTCTAAGTTTTAAAGAGGAGCTGGAAATGCCCTGATTTTTAATGTTGATAACTACTTCATATTCTTTATATAAAATGCTCTTAGATAGAAAACTATGTCCATATTATAAATGAACTCTCAGTATACCATTATAAATATATGAACTCTCCATACACTAATGTCTGAAATTAATGTGGCCTCAGTAAAAATTCCAGCGGTTTTTTTCACAGTCAGACAAGGTGTTTCTACTTAGACAAAAAGCAAAGCCAGGAAAAGATCTGAAAAAGAAGGACAACCAGGAAGAACTAATCCTACTAAATATTAAAGCATTATAAAATTTCATTTATCAAAACATGGTGGTATTGACATATGAGAAGCCAAACAGATATAATAGAAAGTAACTTAGTATCTCAAATTGGGGGGAAATGAACTATAAAATAAACAAGACAATTGGATGGCCACCTGAAAAAAAGAGTTAGATCCCTATCTTGTTCTCAAACCAAGATAAATTACAAATGGATCAAAGATATAAATGTCAGAAATGAAAAACCATGAATATACTAGAAGAAAACATGGACAGGGTCACCTTATTTTCTATTTATGGAACAAAATCTACATGTCATTTAAAGAATCACTAATTAGATTACACAAATAACTTTATGAAAAGATTCATAAATTAGGGAATTCCTTGGTGGTCAAGTGGCTTTCACTGCCAAAGGTGCAGGTTCAATCCCTTGTCAGGAAACTAACATCCAGCAAGCAGTGGCCAAAAAAAAAAAAAAAAAAAAAAATCATAAACTAGATTACAAAAGCAAAGTAGCAAACTGAGAAATACTGCAACTCATTTACTGATGAAGTGCTCTTTTTTTTTAAAAGGCCTTGCGGTGTAGGTTGCAGGATCTTCCCCAGCCAGGGACTGAAACCCAGCCCCCTGCAGTGGAAGCACAGCATCCTAACCACTGGACAGCCAGGGAATTCCCTGACGTGCTCATTTTTAAATATATCAAGATTTCCTACAAAATACTAATAGCCTAATAAAAAAATGGGCAAAGGATACCAAGAGTCAGTTCATATTCTCATTCAAAATAAGAGAATGTCAATCAGAACCATACTGATATACCATCTTTCACCTATCAGACTCACAACAATTCCAAAGTCTAATAACACATATTAGTGAAGTTGTTGGAAAAAAATACTCTCGTATGACCGCTGTGAAGTCTAAAATGGTGAAATCTCTAAGGAGAGAAATTTGCCAATATCCATAAAGATTTCAAGTGCACATACCCTTTGACTGAACAAATTCCCTTCTAACAATTTATTCCATAAATATGTTCATGTATGACTGAAATGGCAGATACAGCTATTTATTGCAGCATTATTTGCTCCAGCAAAAGACTGAATACAGCCTAGATGTCCATCAACAGGATGCTGGTTAAAAAAAATGTTATATTCACTTATGCTGGTCACACCAAATCTGGGTATAATATTCACACCTGAGTGTTTAATTTAAAGAAGAATACAGACAAAATGGGACATACTCAGAGGACAGCAAGCAGATTGGTGAAGTTACTTGAAACCATGCTTCTTAAAGTTTCTCTCCTCAGTCCTCGCCTCAGTCTAGATATCCTCCCTGGGTAAGCTCATCCTCTATCATCTACCTGCTGACAACTTTAAAATTTTTATGTCTAGTAGTATCTTTCCAGCTGCCTCCCGGACTTCCCCATAAGTATAAACTCAACAGGTCCCAAACGAATCTTTCTTCTAAAATCTTTCTCCTACATTTTTTATTTGGATAATGGCAGTGTATAAATAAAACCGACCTTTCTGCCCAAAGTTATTTCCCCACTGTAATCTATGGTGCACATTGTGACCAGAGTTAAGTTTTGTGAAACAGAGATTTGATGATGTCACTTGTCAAAGGAAACCTATTGTTCCCTAATGCTGACCATGTGCCCTTCAAATTTTTTCTCATCTCCAGTCACCACCCCACCATCTCTCCATAACCTCTACAATCTAATCACACCAATCTACTTGTTATCTTTCTATAATGCCCTATTGTTCATTTTCCACGCTATTACTCATGCTATCTGTAGGACCCCAAATGGCAGATCTAGAATGACAGGTTACCAGAAAACTATAGGGGAAATTATTTTGGCTCAGTGTAAGAAAGGAATTTGAAACAGAGCTATCCAAAGACAAAGATAATGAGTTCCTTATTACTAAAGTTACATATTCAAATTTTAAACAGGCTAACTGAGACCTCAAAAGAGATTTTGTAAAGAGGAATCCAGCAGCATATCGGTAACTGACTAGTAAGACTTAAAGTTCCTTCTGATCTTGATATTTTATGAATCCTGGCACTTGAGAACTCTTGGCTTTAATGTAGTACCTCAGAGTTACTTATTAGTGAGTTTCAACGACGTTTATAGGCATATAGATAATCTATACTACATCATTAATTGATCTCAGAATTTCACAGTAACTACCTCAAATCTGAAGATGCTATGAAACTGCAAAAAATTATGAATTTAAATATACTTCAAAGTAATCCTAATAAACTGGGGGAGGGGGGATCATCCTATTCAAAAAATAGGATGAAATGCAATACTAGAAAGGTTAAATTCGAGTTGATATAAACCTAGGAACTAAAACTGTCACTTCAATTATAGAATGGAAAATTATTCACAAGGTACAAATTAAACACAGAGAAAAAAATGGAAATAAATAGCTAACCAGAGTCTAAATATGCATCCTCAACACAGCTTTAGGGAAGCAAATATAATAAAGCTATTAAAAAGCATATACTGGGGCTTCCCTGGTGGTGCAGTGGTAGAGAGTCTGCCTGCCCATGCAGAGGACACGGGCTCATGCCCCGGTCCGGGAGGATCCCACATGCCACAGAGTGGCTGGGCCCATGAGCCATGGCCGCTGAGCCTGCGGGTCCGGAGCCTGTGCTCTGAAACAGGCCACAACAATGAGAAGTCCGCATACCGCAAAAAAAAAAAAGCATATACTACCTTATAACTATAGGAATACACAGTATTATATAATATGTGCCAGAACATACTCCTATATTATTTAGACGGTTACTAGAGTCTTTACTTAAGCAAAATGAGAAAAGTTTTAATAGAAAAAAATGAGCATCATCAAAATTAAAAATTTCTGTACTTCAAAGGATATGAAGAAAGCGAAAAGAAACCCCATGGCAGAATGAGATAAAGAGGGTGACAATGTGAGAAAAATTCTGCAAATCATGTATTCGATAAGGGACTTATATCTAGACTATATTAAAAAAATTCCTACAACTTAATAGTAGACAAATAATCCAATTAAAAAGTGGCCGAGGGATCTGAGTAGACATTTCTCCAAGAAGATATACAAATGGCCAATAAGCACGTGAAAATACAGTAAACATCATTAGTCAACAGGGAAATGCATACCAAAATCATGAGATACCACTTCATATACACTAGGATAGGAGGAAAATAATAACGGAAAATAACAAGTGTTAGTGAGGATGTAAAGAAGCTGGAATTCTCATAAACTGCTGTTAGAAATGTAGTCACTTTGAAAAACAGTCTGGCAACTCCTCAAACAGTATATACCCAAAGAAATTGAAAGGACTCAAACAGATGCTTACAAAACAATGTTCACTGAAGCATTACTGATAAAAAGAGGAAACAATCCAATATCCACCAACTGATGAATGGTGAAATAAAATGCAGTATATTGATATAATGTTATATTATTTGACAGTAAAAAGAAATTAAGTACTGATACATGCTAAAACATGGATGAGCTTTGAAAACAAGCCAAATGAAAGAAGCCAGTCACAAAGGACTACATTTATACGAAATGTCAAGAATAGGCAAATATATAGAGACAGAAAGCAGATTAGTGGTTGTCAAGGGGTGGGGTCAGAAGGATTGGTGAGTGTTGGATATAGGTTATGGGGGTTCTTTGGGGGACAATGAAAATGTTATAAAATTACTTTTGGTGATAGATGCATAACTGTGAATATACTAAAAGTCACTGAATTATATACTTTGGGTGAATTATTTAGTATCTGAATTATATCTCAGTAAAGTTATTTTATAAAGAAAAAGTTATATGGGCAAAATTATTTTGAGTCTTCTAATTTTCTGTTATCTCTCTTAAATAAGGATGAAGGTTATAGTGGTCAATTAAAATTTTATTTTCTTCAACCTCATTATCAACTAATTTTACTTGGCAAGTGTTTGCAAGGCAGATTCTTCTTTTTTCTGAGAAAAAATAAAGCAAGTGAACTTGCTTTGAAAGCTTTAGTCAAGTTACAATGGAAGTCTGTTAGTCTTCTCAAATAAGATATTTCAGCTATCCAATGTAATTTTGAAACTATGGCAGTGTTAAAATAAGCAAGTAATGGTAAATACAAATTATACTCTTGTAAAATTTTAAAATAAATAAGAACTCTAAAATAAACATACTTTTAAAATGACTCAAGAAACACAGCTTTTGAAAATAAGCTATTGTGATTTTTTTTTTTTTTTTTTTTTTGCAGTACGCAGGCCTCTTACTGCTGTGGCCTCTCCCGTTGCAGAGCACAGGCTCCGGACGCGCACAGGCCCAGCCGCTCCATGGCATGTAGGATCCTCCCGGACCGGGGCATGAACCCGTGTCTCCTGCATCAGCAGGCAGACTCTCAACCACTGTGCCACCAGGGAAGCCCTACTGTGATTATTTTAATCAAAATTTAAAACTTCAATTAACAATGAAACTAAACTGATCCTTTCTGATGCTGTCACAAATGATAAAACCTGTTGCCTATCCTACACACTTATACTTTCCATGTAAATGCAACATGTTGTTTTATTATCATTAAAAACAGTAAGTGATGTTAGAACTGAGGAAGAGTTTGCTTTGGAATGTCACATGACAACTCAGAAAACATCAGCATAATATTAATGAAAATCAGAATTTGAAATTTAATTATCTAGAATTTTTATTTTTTAAAAGGTAGGAAGTCCAGAGACTTTAAGCAACAAATACTAATTGAAAGGATGTAAATAATAAGTTAGTATGGAATCAATATTGCCCTTCAATTATATAGAGCTGGCCCTTTAAAAGGTAACAAGGACTGCCAAGTTCTGTACCTAATAAGGATGAAAGTAGGGGAGCAACTGTACTCCTCCCATCCAGGTTTTTATATTCATTTCTAGATCTACTTTCCTCTCCTCTTCTGAGGACCTTACTGATAGGATACAGATACTCATATACCAGAATAACAATCTCCCACTCACAAGCCAAACTATTTCTGATCAAATTCCCAACCACATCACAAATAAATCTGAAAAATCACAGAAGACATTACTTTTTAATTTCCTCTGCTTTAGATTTTTTTTAACTTAAAAAATGTTTCATTTTTGTAACAAGCAGTAAAAAGTTAATACTCTCTTTCCTCTGCCTTCCTTCTCTACTCCTACCTGCTGAAGGACACTGTAACAGTCACTCTTACTTCTGTCTCCTGAGTCATCAATTTTTCTCATTCTACTAGATCATTTTCACAGGCATACAAACAAGCTGTTATTATAGCTTAGGAAATAACTAAAATATATACAGAAAAGGGAAAAAGGGAATCAAAATGGTACACTACAAAAAAATCAATTGAATACAAAAAAAGAGCAGGATGAATGGAGGAATCAAGAGCATGTAAGACATAAAAAGGCAAATAGCAAAATGACAGAAATAAGTTTTTCCTTATCAGTAATTACTTAGAATATAAATGAATTAAATTCTCTAGTTAAAAGGAAGATATTGGCAGAATGGATAAAAACAAAATCAAAAACATGATCCATCAGTTTGTGATCTACGAAAGACTCACTTTAAATACAAAACCACAAAGAGGTTAAAGATGAAAGGACAGAAAAAGATATCCCATGCAAATAATAATCAAGAGCGCTGCAATAGCTATATTTTCATCACACAATGGATTTTAAGTCAAAAAGGTTACAAAAAACAAAGAACATCATTATATATCAATACATGGTTCAATCCATCAAAAATATGTAATAATTATAAACATGTATGTGTCTAACAATAGAGCCACATAATCTATGCAGCAAATATACATAGAATTGAAAGAAGAAACAGACAGTTCTACAGTAACAGTTGGAAACTTCAATATCCTATGTTCAATAGTGGATAGAACAACCACACAAAAAGTCAATAAGAAAATAGAGGATTTGAATACTATAAACCAGTTAGACCTAAAATATATATACAAAACACTCCACCTAACAATAGCACAATGTTTATTCTTCTCAAATGCTCCTGAAACATTCTCCAGGATAGACCACATAGTAGGCCACATACACTTTTAAATGTATTAAAAGTAGACCACTTTTAATACATTTAAAAAGATTGAAAGTATACAAAGTATCTTTCTGATCCCAACAGAACAAATCTGGAAATCAATAACAGAAGGAAAACTGGAAAACTCACAAGTATATGGAAATTAAACAAAACACTTTTAAACAACCAATGCATCAAAGAAAAAATAACAAGGAAAACTAGAAAATACTTTCAGATGAATGAAAATGAAAACACAACAATACCAAACCTAATGAGATGCAGTAAAAGCAATGCTCCAATGGAAATTTATATCTGTAAACAACTACATTAAAAAAGAAAGACATCTGGGCTTCCCTGGTGGCGCAGTGGCTGGGAGTCTGCCTGCTGATGCGGGGGACACGGGTTCATGCCCAGGTCTGGGAGGATCTCACATGCCGTGGAGCGGCTGGGCCCGTGAGCCATGGCCGCTGAGCCTGTGTGTCCGGAGCACTGCAACGGGAGAGGCCACAGCAGTGAGAGGCCCGCATACCGCAAAAAAAAAAAAAAAAAAAAAAGAAAGAAAGACCTCAGAGCAATAACCTAACTGTACACCTTAATGAAATAAAAAAGAAGAGCAAACAAATCCAAAGATAGCAGAAGGAAAGGAATAATAAAGATTAGAGATAAGTGAAATAGAGAAAAGCAATAGAAAAAAAAAAATCAATGAAATCTATCCTTAGTTCTCTGAAAAGATCAACAAAATTGATAAACCTTTAGCCAGATTGGCTAAGAGAAAAGAGAGAACATCCAAATTATTCAAAGCAGAAACACAAGAGAGGACATTAATACAGACTACAAAATAAGGATTATAAAAGGATAATGTGAACAACTGTACACCAAATTGGATAACCTAGATGAAATGGACAAACTACCACAAAAACTACCAAAACTCACACAAAAAGAAATCGAAAATCTAAATAGATCTATAAGAAATAAGGAGATTGAATCTGTAACCCAAAACCTCCCAATAAAACAAACATACCCCAATAAAATAAAATTTAAAAAACAAAACAAACAAAAAAACTCCCAACAAATAAAAGTCTAGTACCAGATTTCTTTAATGGTGAATTCTATCAATTATTTATAGGATTGACACCAATCCTTCTCAAACTCTTCCACAGAAGTGAAAAGGTGGGAACACTTTCTAACTCATTCTGTGACGCCAACATTACCCTGATACTGAAGCCAAAGGCATTACAAAAAAACAAAAACAAAAAACCCCAAAGAAAAATAACCCTTATGAATACAGATGAAGAAATCATCAACAAAATACTAGAAAACCAAATCCAGCAGATTATACACATATATACACACACATATACAACATATACATCATGACCTAGTGGGACTTATCCTAGGTATATAAAGGTAATTAACATATAAAAAACCAATCAATATCATATATCTTATTAACAGAATGAAGGAAAAAACACAATATTAACTCAATTGATGAAGAAAAAGTGTTTGACAAAGCCTAACACTCTTTCTGATAAAAACACTCAGTAAAACAGGAATAGAAAGAAACGTCCCCAGTTTGATAAAAGCCATATATGAACAACTTACAGCTAACATCATACTCAATGGTAAAAGAATGAAAACTTTTGCCCCAATATCAAGAACAAGACAAGGATGCCCACTTTCACCACTTCTATTCAGCATAGTACTGGAAAATTCAGCTGGACAAAATAGGCAAAAAAAAGTAAAATAAAATGCATCCAAAGTGGAAAAAAAGTACAACTATCTCTATTCACAGGTAACATGATCTATAGAAAACTATAAATACACACACACACACACACACACACACAGAGTTAGAGCTAATAAACGAATTTATCAAAATTGCAGGATACAAATCTATGCAGAAAAATCAGTTGTATTTCTGTAAGATAGCAATCACCATTCCAAAAAGGCAATTAAGAAAAAAATTCCATTTACAATAGCATTTAAAAAAATACTTAGGAATAAATTTAACAAAGGCCATGTAAGATGTGGGCACTGAAGACTACAAAACATTGCTGAAAGGAATTAAAGTATATCTAAATAAATGGAAAGACATCCTGTGAATAATAAAATCTAAATAAATCAAAGACAAGGGGCTTCCCTGGTGGCACAGTGGTTAAGAATCCACCTGCCAATGCAGGGGACACAGGTTTGAGCCCTGGCCTGGGAAGATGCCACATGCCACGGAGCAACTAAGCCCGTGCGCCACAACTACCGAGCCTGTGCTCTAGAGCCTGCGAGCCACAACTCCTGAAGCCCGCGTGCCTAGAGCCCGTGCTCTGCAAGAAGGGAAGCCATCGCAATGAGAAGCCCGGGCACTGCAAATGAAGAGTAGCCGCCGCTCACGGCAACTAGAGAAAGCCCGTGCACAGTAATGAAGACCCAAAGCAGCCAAAAATAAATAAATTAAATAAATAAATTTATTAAAGAAAAATAAATCAAAGACATAATATTGTTAAGATAACAATACTACCCAAAGTGACCTACAGATTCAATGCAATTCCTATCAAAATTCCAAAGATGTTTTTTTGCAGAAATTCATATGGAATTTCAAGGGACCCAGAACAGCCAAAACAATCTTGAAAAAGAACAAAGTTGGAAGACTCACACTTCTCGGTTTCAAAACTTACTACAAAACTACAATTATCAAAACAGTGTGGTACTGGAATAAGGACACACATACAGACCAATGGGATGGAACTGAAAGCCCAGGAATAAACCCTCACATCTATGGTCAATTGACGATTTTTTTTTTTTTTTTTTTTTTTTTTGCGGTACGTGGGCCTCTCACTGTTGTGGCCTCTTCCGTTGCGGAGCACAGGCTCCGGACGCGCAGGCTCAGCGGCCATGGCTCACGGGCCCAGCCGCTCCGCGGCATGTAGGATCTTCCCGGACTGGGGCACAAACCCGTGTCCCCTGCATCGGCAGGCGGACTCTCAACCACTGTGCCACCAGGGAAGCCCTGGTCAATTGATTTTTGACAAGGGTACCATGACCATTCAATGGGGAAAAACAGTCTCTTCCACAACTGATGCTAGGAAAACTGAAGAGCCACCTGCAAAAGAATGAAGCTGAACCCTTACCTTATACCATATATAAAAATTAACACAAGCAGATCAAAGATCTAAATTTAAAAGCTAAAATTCTAACACTCTTAGAAGAAAACATGGAGGCAAATCTTCATGACTTTCGTTTTGGCAATGATTTCTTAAATATAACACTAAATGCATGGGCGAAAATAGAAAAAAATAGATAAATTGGACTTCATAACAACTGAAAACTTGTGCATCAAAAGACAGTATCAAAAGAGTGAAGACAACTCACAAAATGGGAGAAAATATTTGCAAATCATATCTAATAACAGTTTAATACCCAGAATTTATAAAGAATTCCTACAATTAAATACTGTAAAGACAACCCAACTTAAAGAAATGGCCAATAAACACATGAAAAGTTACTCAACAGTCACTAAGGGAATGCAAATCAAAATCACAATGAGATATTTAATACCTACTAGAGATGCTATAACATAAGGGAAAATAACAAGCATTGAGGAGAATGTGGAGAAACTGAAACCCTCCTACACTGCTGGTAGGAATGTAAAATGGGACAGCCAATGTGGAAAAGAGTGTGGTGGTTCCTCAAAAAGTTAAACATAGAATTACCATATAACCCAGCAGTTCTATTCCTAGGTATACACTATACACCCAAAAGAATTAATAACAGGGACTCAAACAGATATTTATACAGCAATATTCATAGCAGCATTATTCACAATAGCCAAAAGTTGAAAAACTCTAAGCGCCATCAACGGATAAACAAAATTTGGTATAAACATAAAATAGAATATTATCCAACCACAAAAAGGGGTAAGATTCTGATACATGCTACAACAGGGATGAACCTTATAAACACTGTGCCAAGTATAAAAGGCAGACACAGAAGGGAAAATGTTGTATGATTCCTCTTATACAAAATATCTAGAATAGGTAAATTCATAGAAACAGAAATATTAGAGGTTACCAGGAGCTGGTAAGAGGGGAAGTGGGGAGCTATTTAAGGAGAGTTTCTGTTTGGGGTGATGAAGAAAATTGGAAATAGTGGTGATGGTTACACAACACTGTGAATGGAAATGCCACTGAATTGTATACATAATGTTTAAAATGGCAAATTTTATGTTTATATATACATATATATTCACAAACACAGACAAAGCCAAGCATGCTCCTACCTCGGGGCCTTTGCACTTGCTGAATACACTCTTCCCTCATTTCCTATAAATTCTTTTCTCAAAAGTAACTTTCTCGGTGAGGTCATTCCTGACCAACCTATTTAAAACGTCATCGTTCTCCTCCAATACTTCACATCTCTGTCCCCCCACTTTTTGCCTTAGTATTAGCTAACATTCTATATACTTTACATATTTATTTTGTTTAAAGCTTATGTTACCCAGAATATGTAAGTTCTAAGAGGTCAGAAATTTATCCTTATCATATAGTAAGCAGTAAAAAAAATACTTATTCATGTCATATACACACAAAACTTTCTATTTGGGTAGGCAGCAAAGAAGGAATTCTACGTAAGGCAGAAACTGTTTTTGCCCTTTTAAAAAATCTTACGTGAAACTTTCTTTAAAAATGGCATTAGGGGTTATCTGGACATTAAGCTTATGACCCATTTAAAAATATTTTTAATTTTTTTCTTCCAGTTTTACTGAGATATACTTGACATACAGCACTGTGTAAGTGGAAAGTGTACAGCATAATGATCTGACTTACACACATCATGAAACTGTTATCACAATAAGTTTAGAGATCATCCATCATTTCATAGATACAAAATTGAAGAAATACAAAAAAAAAATTTTGTGATGTGAACTGTTAGGATTTACTCTCAACAACTTCCATATATAACATTCAGAAGTGTTAATTCTATCATGTTGTACACGACATCCCTAATACTTGTTTATTTTATACTTTACCTTGTAACTTTTGATGGCCTTCATCCAATTCCCCTCCCCCCAGCCACTACTCCTGCCTCGGTAATGACAAATCTGACCTCTGTTTCTATGAGTTTGTTTGTATGTTTGTTTTTGAAGTGTAATTCACCTACATTATCTTAGTTCTTGTTACACAAGAGTCTTTTTCTATACATTTCAAAATGATCACCATGATAAGTCTAGTTATGATGTCACCATACAAAGATATTACTTGGTCATTAACTATATTCCCCACACTGTACCTTTCATACCAGTGATTCATTTATTTTTGCAACTGGAAGTTTGTACCTCTCAATCTCCCTCACTTCTTTCTTTCCTCTCCCACCCTCTTTCCTCTGGCAACCACCTGTTTGTTCTCCGTATCTGTAACTCTTGTTTCTGTTTTGTTATGACCTTGTTTTGTTTTTCAGATTCCACATGCAAGTAAAATTATACAGTATTTGTCTTTCTCTTATTTCACTTAGCATAATACCCTCTAGGGTCATGCATGTTATTGCAAACGGCAAGACTGCATTCTTTCTTCTATATATACCACATCTTTTTTATCTGTTCATCTAATGATGGGCACTTGGGTTGCTTCCATATCTTGGCTATTATAAATAGTGCTGCAGTGAACATAGGGGTGCATATATCTTTTCAAATTAGTGTTTTTGTCCCCAAAGCACAAAATATTTTAAAGTTTTAATTGTGGTAAAATATACATAAAATGTACCATCTTAACCATTTTTAAGTGTACAGTTCAGTAGTTTTAAGCATATTGACTGTTGTATAACCAATCTTTAGAATTTTTTCATCTTGCAAATTTGAAATCCTGTACCCATTTATTTAAACAACTCCCCATTCTCCTTCCTCCAATCCCAACCCCTGGCAACCACCATTCTGCCGTTTCTAAAGAATGTGACTACATTAGATACCTCATCTAAGGGGAATTATACAATGTGTTTGTGTGTGTAAGTGGCTTATTTCACTTAGCATAATATATTCAAGGTTCATCCATGTTGTATCATATGTCAGAACTTCCTACCTTTTTAAGGCTGAATAACACTCCATTGTACGTATATTATGGCCCATTAAAATTTTTTCCAGTATTTTTCAAGTTCTTTTTGAACAAGAAGCATGATATGCTATAGAATCTATCCTTCAGTAGTATACTTAGCTATTTTATGGGAAGTAGAGTAAAAGATGTCTGGATACCAAATCCCAAACTGCGACCCAATTATCAGACCTAACCTGCTGAGAAAACTTCTAACCAAAATACTATACTATGAAACTTAATTCTTTAATATGAACATCAACTGTGTCTCTCCTTAATTTACCTGATAGTTACTTATAAGCCTAAACAGACATGTTCAAAGTAGACTGAAAGGATCCAAAAGAGAAATTTCCTTACCCAATATCATAGACTAAAACCTATTAGTATTATTTGTTTTCCCCCTACCAGGAGACCAAAACTCTAATCTCTGTAACTAACTGAAAGTGTGACAATATACTTAACCGTCTGGCCCCCCAGTTACCTTGTCAATGACAGGTTTGGACTGAATGCTTGTGAAGGTGTCTTATAACTCAACACTGTCTACTTGGTTTATTTTCTACTCACATATTCACAAAACACCTACCCCAACCAAACTAGAGATATCAGGAAAAAAAGATTAAAATTCTCATTAAGGAATAAATGCAAGATAAAAAGTAGTGGGCTCTATATTCTAAAATAAAAGCATATGAGATTTAACTTCAAAAATACCTTTTAACTTAAAAAAAACACATTTTTTCCTCTTGAAGACATCAACCATAATGTTCTATACCTAAAATTCTAAAAAAAATAATAATTATTATGTTACGATTGTTCTATCCTTCTACTATTTGTAGGAGTATCACTGTCCTCATTTTAAAAAAATTTTCAGGCTAGTATGACCTTAACATATAACAACATGAACACCAGCAAAAACTAGAACTTAACAGAGAAATAAACTAATTTGTAATAGTTATCCAGAAAAACATCCTTCAAAATTATTCCCAGTAGACAATTTAAGATAACTTAGGTTGTTTTATTAATGTACAATACACAAAATCATCACAGAAGTTGAGATAAGAAGCTTTACAAGTCATGTATTCCAATCTCTATTAACATTTGCGTATAGAACTCTATTAAATCCCATCCTTATGTCTGTTCTATGTTTTCTTGGTATGTTTCAGATTAATCTAACTGCATAAGGTATCCATCCAGCTGATCAGTTATAAAATAAATTAGATCACTAGTCAATAAGAAAAATATCTGGCAAATACCAATCAGCCATGGCATAGTTGAAGAAGCTCAGGCGTGAGTTCAAATTCTGCCATCTCTAAGCTGTATAACCTTCAGCAGTTCTTTTAAATTCTTTTTCCTCACCTGACCATCTACACTGCAGAGCTGTTACAGAGTTCAGAAGAATAAAGTCTAAAATATAGTAAGTGCTCAACAAATATGTATTTCCCTCTCACTGACCTGTAGAACTAAGAACATATATCAAGATTCTACGTTGGCTTGCAGAAAAATTACTAAGAGCCTGTTATATCTGATTGTACTTAGTTTCCAACTCGTTTAAAAAATATTTATACTAACCAGCAATTTCATCAATATGCCAAAACTCATCTTTGCCCTCCCAATATATATGCTTGCTCATTTTATTCCCTTACTAAAGATATCAATGCCTCTCTACCCATTTTTGCTTCGATTCCCCCACCGGTAATCCATGCCTTAACCATATTGAAATGTTGCCTGAATTCATCAAACTTTCTCGCATCTCCATTAATACATACAGGAAGTTCTCTTCACCTATAATATCACTTCCCACCACCCCTGTTACTCTATTTAGTGCTTCTGATATTAAACTCAAGTTCTACCATCTCTAGGAAGCCAGTACACACACACACACACACACACACACACACACACACACACACACACACACACACACACACACACACACACACCCCGGCCCTCTGGAAAGGTTAAGCATTCATTAATTTATTTTTTGGCCATGCCATGCGGCATGTGGGACCTTAGTTCCCCAACCAGGGGTCGAACCCGTGCCCCCTGCATTGGAAGTGCAGAGTGTTAACCACTGGACCACCAGGGAGGTCCCAAGCATTCATTTTTTGTATTCCACACTGTACACACTATATTATCATTCTTGGTCTACTTGTCTGTCTTCCCTACTAAACAAGAGGAGTGCAGAGAATGGTTCTTATTCATCTTTATCCCTAACATCTACTAGTATAATTCCTGGCACATAGTAAATACCCAAATGTTTTCAAGAATTCAATGTCATAACGTAAAACAAAACAAAACCTCTCAATCCTTAATAGTTACGCCAAAAATTGAGATTCAAAAGCATTCTTTTAAGCAACAATGTACCATTTTTAAGATCTGAAGTATGCCTCCACTGAAATGCACTTAAAAATGGTTAAAACAGTATATTTTAGGCTATATATATTTACCCTACACACACACACACACACACACACACACACACACACACACACAGAATGTCTCAGTGATCCAACTGAAGCTTAATTCCTGGTTATCCCTCAGAGAATTTTGCTTTCATTGATAAGTTATTCTACAAGGGACCTATAGCATAGTGGTTAAAAGTAAGGGCTCTGAAAAGTGACTGGTAAGCTTTATCACTTGTTAGCTATGTAATCTTAGGCAAGTCCATCATTTTGAAGCTCAGTTTCTTCATCTGCAAAATGGGGATTGTAATAGTACTGATCTCATAGAACTGTAGTAAATAACCCATATAAAGTACTGCGTAAATACTGTTTTCAAACTGTGCTCCCTAGATTGTTGGGTGATCCTTAGCCAAAGAAAGAAAGGGCTTTAGACCACCCCTTCCCCCATTTCTTCCCCTATAAAAGATTTCACCCTATACATTCTTTTACTTTACAGATTGATCTGTCAAGTAGGATTTTTTAAAAACAAAGCATTCCTTGGTTTAAAAGAACTGAAACCACTAATCTAATAGCACTCAACTGATGCTCATATTAACATCTCAGTCTGTAGATCGCCACTTACTAAGTTCAATTATTGAAACTTACTTTGTTGGCATTCATACTTAATTTAGCTTTGCTTTGCATCTCACAGAAAGGGAAATCTTTAAAAATACAATCTCATCTCTACTCTCGGTAAAAGCTAACTGGTAATAACTAATTTGGGGCTGATATTGAAGACAGATTATAAGTTTCCTAGTTGCTACTGAGTCAGGTCAAGTTGTTTAACTGAAGTGGTCCTGAACATAAATCATACTCATAATCAAATTAAGAGAGTGTGTGTGTATACTATTAACATTAAAAACAGGAAACTGATTTAAGTGAAGAATTCTCCAAAGTTTGAAATACACTAAAAACTGAGACCCAGGTTGATTATCACTAACTTGCAAGGTTGTTGCAGAGTTTAAAAATATAAAGTTCCTAAAATATAGTAAGTGCTTAATAAATGCAGCTTTCCCTCTCATACCTGTCATCTCTTTTCTGACTTCGCAACAACCAATAGTCATTCAAACCTTCCCATGGCTGTTAGGCTTTTCTAGACCTCCTCAGACTCTTTCACTAATTATCTCCAATGCTGTCCTCTCATCACCTTCGAAACCCTTGTGTTCTTTTTCACTCACTCAACCCACCATAGTTTATTAACATCACCACTGTAATTTTACCTCCTTGCCTCAGTCCAATTCAATGTTTCTGAATATCTGTAATATTTATAATATTTACTATTTGCCTGGAACCAAACCTTTACCTTCAATGTGGTCCTTGCTTTTGTTTAATGTTTAAATTCATTTTCCTACGCTTCTAGGCTATCTCTTTGCAGTTATTTGTTTTCTCTCCTCAATTCTTCAATCCTAAGTTCCACATTCTCACCCCAAAACAATTTTGCCTCTTACACTTCTGAGGTTTTCCAGTTGAAAGTCACCAATCATCTTTACAGAAGCCATGTATCTGTCTTTGTATCTATCCCTTTTTTCTTCTATAAATACTATTTTCAGAAGAGGAAGCATGACTCTTCCCCAAAGATAAATCTTTCACCTCTTAATACCTACCATTCCATCTAGCCTTTCAAAGAGACTTACACCCATACATTCCACCTCTCTCGAGGATCTTTAATCACCCCCTGCAATTACCTGCTTTCCTTCTAACTTTAGGCATCAGATCTCTCCTACCTCAAAAATGTAAATGTACAAATGAAATCATCTTGTTTCTATCCTATTCAAAGACAAATATTGAAAATAAATTATCCACTGCCTCCATTTTCCAAATACCCATTTTCTTGTTAACCTCCTGTACTTTAGTTTCTGCCCCCATAAAATTACTGCAACTCTTTCAAAGATAACTAAGAAAATATAGAGAGAAATATATTGAATTCAAGTCAGCTAATTCCATGGGAAAAAAAATTTTAATTTACTCAAACTGTAGTAAAGCACAAAATTTTAAGATAAAACAAATTTTATGCAAAATATATGAAACCTAATCATTGTCCTCACCATTTTTTCCCTCTTATAAAAGAACTAACAAGATATATTAGCAGGTTTCTTTCAGAAGAATAACCACTGATTTCCAATATTCGTTTGTTTTTTTTGGCCACATGGCTTGTGGGATCTTAGTTCCCCAACCAGGGACTGAACCCAGGCCTCTGGCAGTGAAAACATGGAATCCTAACCACTGGACTGCCAGGAATTCCTCTAGGATAAAATTTAATATGCTTTACAGGGCTGCTGCTTACTCAGGTAAACTAAACTGAAATAACCAATGGCCAAAAAAGATAATCTTTCTTTCCCCCCAAATTTCAAACCACGTCCGTTTGTAGCAATAACAGTGTCTAAAATTACTGGTTAAAAAAGTTCTAAAGCATAACCAAAAAAAACACACAAAAAACCCTTAGATATTCATTTAGCTAACTACATTTAATTATGCCAAATTACAACAGAAACATCAATATCTACAGTTATTTGATAAATAATAGCTACTAATGACAGAAGCTATAATTTTTACTCATAAGCACCCAAAGCCTCATTTAAAATGATACATTTAATATCGGACTGCCTACAAGCTAATAACTTTCAGATTGTTAATTTCCTGAGAATATCAAAAAAACAAGACTTTTCTATTCCGCACCATCACCCAAGTAATACATAAATTCATCTAATACTACGTTCTAGTTCTTTTTTTCTCAAACCTTCATATTTAATATAATCTATATTAAGATATTCACAAATAAACTTTCAAAAATTGAAGTACATTGTTAAAAAGTAAGATCATTTCAGTTACCAACTTTTCTAACATAAATAGGAAGCCCAGTCTTTTGTCTCAAAACGCATTCTATGGGGACTTTCCTGGTGGCACAGTGGTTAAGAATCCGCCTGCCAATGCAGGGGACACAGGCTCGAGCCCTGGTCGGGGAAGATCCCACATGCCGCGAAGCAACCAAACCCGCGTGCCACAACTACCGAGCCTGCACTCTAGAGCCCGTGAGCCACACTACTGAGCCTGTGCTCTAGAATGCGCGAGCCACAACTACTGAAGCCCGCGTGCCTAGAGCCTGTGCTGCGCAACAAGAGAAGCCACCGCAATGAGAAGCCCGGGCACCACAACAAAGAGTAGCCCCCGCTCCCTGCAACTAGAGCAAGCCTGCGCACAGCAACTAAGACCCAAGGCAGCCAAAAATAAATAAATAAATTTTTTTAAATAGAAAAAAATTCTAAAAACACATACTATGAATATGTCTTAGTGTGCTGTCACACACATAGCTAAAGCTATCCTCACTGAGAGTCAGCACTCAGATAAAACCAGTCCTCACCTTCTGAAGCACTTGTCTATGGATAGTGTTCAAACCTTGATTTCTCACCAATCCTTTTTCTCCCCCATCTTCTTCTCAGTACATCTCACCATCATCTACCTAATTCCTCAAGCCAGGAACGTGGAGATCATTTTTTTTTAATTAATTTACTTATATTTTATTTTGGCTGCATTGGGTCTTCGTTGCTGCGCGCAGGCTTTCTCTAGTTGCAGCAAGCAGGGGCCGCTCTTTGTCCTGGTGCACAGGCTTCTAATTGCGGTGGCTTCTCTTGTTGCGGAGCACGGGCTCCAGGCACGTGGGCTCAGTAGTTGTGGCTCGCGCACTCTAGAGCGCAGGCTCGGAAGTTGCGGCGCACAGGTTTAGTTGCTCCGCGGCATGTGGGATCTTCCCGGACCAGGGCTCGAACCCGTGTTCCCTGCATTGGCAGGCGGACGGATTCTTAACCACTGCGCCGAAGTCCATGGAGGTCATTTTTGACAGCTTTCATTTACATCCAATTCATCATGCAGTTGTCAACTGCGCCACCATTCCCATCTCCTGTCTCTATCAAATCAAATTTTATATATACATATACACATATATCCTTTTCCATTCCTTCATCTCTACAGCTGCTACCCTAGTTTCAGTTATCATCATGTCTTACCTCAACAACTGCAGTAGCACAATGTCTTTGCTTTTACCCTTGCCTTTCTCCAATCCATTTTCAGCCAAAGTGATGTTTTAAAAATTTAAAGTATATTACTCCTCTGCTTCAAAATCTTCAATGACTGCAATGTCCTTAGTAAAACCCAGAAGTCTTTAACATGTCCTTCAAGGCCCTGCACGGCCCCGCATGATCTGCTCTCTGCCTCTCTCATTTCATCTTGCACGGTTTCCCTCCATTATTATCCTCTTGCCACCCTGAACTTCTTTCATTCCTTCCAACATATTAACCTCTCTCCTGCCTTCATACGTATTTTTTCCATTCTAGGAAACTCTTTTCCTGCCTGGTTTCTTATTCTTTATGTCTTGACTTAAATATCACCACCTGAGAGGCCTTCTCTGACCGTACAAACTAAAACCCTCCCCATTTTTCTCTCACAGCACTCTTTTCCCTTACTGAATTCACCCCAAATTGTAATTTTACATTTATTTGCTTGTTCATTATGTCTTTCCACTATTATGCTGTAGATTCTACAAAGGCAAGGATTACACTACATATAATAAATTAATAAGTAAAAGGATCACTTAATAAATCTGCTTAGTGGATGAATGAATGGATGTGCATGACCTAGAATCCAGGAAACAAATTACAGCTCTAAGTGGCTTCCCCTCCTCTGGGTCTCCCATCGTCACGTGATCAACTTTCCAACTGTTACCAAAAGAGAGGAGCAAAAGGTGTTCCTGCAAACTCAAAGGCAATACAATAGGAGGAATGCCAGGAAATTGTACTCGATGTCAAATAGGTGAGACAAATAATGGTATGATTTCATGGGAAGGAGAAATCCTTAAGGGCTACAATGATGAGAGATGATTTTATTCACAAGGTGGAATTTGACCTGAGTATTCAGACTGGTAAAATTTGGAGAGGTAGAATGTATGGGGAGTGAAGCCCAAATAAGGAATTAAGAGACACAAAGTGTTAGAAGACAATTATAGAACTGGAATGTGGCAACTTATATTTACAAAGTAGATAAGTGTAAAAAAACTAAATCTCTCATCATGTAAGAAATCTGTATTTTGTTAAAACATGTTAATCACGTTAAGACCACAACATCTACAAAACATTTGAAAGGTTACAATAAAATCATTCTACCTCAGTCTCCATAAATCCCTTCTAATTCTAATCTTTGGCTTTTAAAGTTTTTCAAACATTTATGACAACACACTCTCATAATTAGTTTTCATAACTCATTTTCACTCTGACCAACTACCTCAAGTTTCCATATTCTTATCACTCTGTTCTTTATTCACTATACTGACACCTGAGGAAATTTCCCCAGTAGATCTACTATTTCAATCATATTTATTTTTCCTTTATAGCCTTTGATCTCTCTAGAACTTCATTTTTTTCTTCTCTGTCGAAGTAGTTGACTTTTTCTTGTTCTACATTTATTTCAATGATCTAACTCTTCAGAAAATCTAAAATATTCATATGTACCAACATTTTAATTTTACTATTGGTAGAAGCTTCAAAAGATTTTACTTCTAAATCTGTAATGTTACTTCAGTTCCTGCCTCCTAAATTTACACAAGCCCCTCCTTCAGTTCTATCTTGTTTCCATAGGTAAATTATCAAGGTCTAGTTCAATGCCTTATGGAAGGCATTCAGTTATATTAGATAAGGGGTTTGGAGTTAAAAGTTTCTAGAGATACTTCCAAATTGAAAATGTTATGATTTCATTAATCTTATCTTGTCATGGGCTTTTTCCATTGACAACACTGCTTATCTTTATTCATGCTTGCCTACTTGAGGTTATTCTAAAAAAGTTTTCCGGTTAAGGCCAACTTACCTGAAATACCAATATACCACTATTTCTTTCAAAACCTCTGCTTTTTCTAACACTTAAATCCAAGCATAATTTTTGCATTTCAGAGGAGGATCTCAGGATACTTAGAATCACAGAATCGTCAAACTGGAGCAAACTAAGGTTCACAGAATTTAAGAAACTTGACTACATCTATACAGCTAGTGAAGTGACAAAGTCCTGATTCTCTCTAATCAGCACTCCTTCCAAGTCAAGAAGGCTTTACTGGTTACTCCAGCACAATGTTTTCTTCCTAATGCTATTTCCTATGTCCTTAGGACATCATCTTCTCCTAGTTAATCAATCACAACGTTTTTGTTTTTTAACTCTCAATTACCCTCACTCTCCTAAAACCGTTCAAGGATGACAGAGATACCAGAAGCAAAACTGGGAGACAACTACTTTGCTTTTTCTCAGATCATTTTATGTCTATATTATACGATCTGCATTTTATAGGAAACTCCCCAAGGAGTGAGACCTGCCAATACGTTGTAGTACACTACAACGATTTAATGTGAAGTGCTAAGGCAATGGAAGCGTAAACAGAAAAGTCTTGGAAGATACATGGTTTTACTTGCTTGGAGCAATAGATATTTTTCATTTAGTAAATATTTATCCAATATCAATTATATGGAAGGCTCTGTGCTACCTATTAGCAAAAAGTCACATTTAAATTCAAGTACTGTAAATCAAACAGAAAAGAAACACTATGTTCATCCTTTTGCAAAAACAAAAACACCAAAAACAAACACAGCACAACCCTCCCTCTGTAAAGTGGAATCCCCCCTTAAGTTCACCTTCTGTATATTCAAGTGTTTGTAGACCTAATGGTTCTAAGTACCTGTACAATTATACGGAGTTTAGATAGAGTAACATTACAAAACAAGCCCTTTCCTTTTCAAGATCATAGCTACTTAAGTAAAAGTGGTGAGACTGAAATCAGAGAAAACGAAACGCTGAAAAGTGGAATGCAAAACTGAGAAATTAAACTGCGATAATGACTGCATTAAGGAAAATAAACTTTATTTAACGGGGGGCGGGGACTCTGAGGTACTTATGAGTATTTCACATAAACTGATAAAAAGTCACAAAAGCGTCAAATCCCAGTCTTCCAAGAAAGTAACACTGTAAATATCACCATTAAAAAAACAAGTTCTTGTCTACTTTGTTCTGAAAAGTTTTATTTTCCTTAAAAACAAAACAAAACCAGAAAAAAGCAAAACAAAACCAAAAAAGGAACAAACAGAAACCACTCTGAGCTGGCGACTGCGACAGGCCAGTCAGACACCCAGGCTTTCTGGGTCGCGCTTGGCTTTGGGATGCATGTCCGCGAAGAGAGCCCTGGAACCACCCATCACGTCCCACACCCAGATCCCAAGAAAGCAGCAGTCGCGGCGAAGGCCCGACACACACAGGGGCTGGTGGGGTCCGGGGTCCGGGCCCTGCTGCAGACATGGAGAGGCCCTGGGGACGGAGGATAACAGAGAGGCAGCGCGGTCGTAACCCGGACGCCTAGGCCAGGAAAAGCGCCGAGGGCGTCCAGGGCTCGAGGGCACCCAGCACTCGCGCGGGACGCCTTGTCATGAGTCACGGAGGCGAGAAAGCAGGCGGGCGGGGGAAGAGGCTGCAGGATGGAGGGAAGCCCGACCCTCGGGAGGGAAGCGAGCGGACGGGGAGGCCCCGACCTCACACGGGGCAGGGAAGGGAGGCCCTGCCTACCCACGCCCAGCCCGCCCTGCCCTCACCTCCATCCGACGCAACAGGCGCTGCGGCCGGGTCCGGACCCCGGGGTCTGCGTGCTGGGGGGCGGGGGCAGCAGCCCGCAGCCATGACAGGAGCGGGGCTGGCCGCGGGCGGGCTGGGCCGCACGTGCGGGCAGCGGCCCCTCCCCGGCCTCCCCGCGCTCTCGCCCGCCCGCCCCCGGGGGCCAGCTCCTCACCTCGGCGGCGGCAACGCGGCCCGGCCTGCCCCGACCCCCCCACCTCGGCGGAGCGGCGGCGGCACGTACTCACCGCCGCTCACGGGTTCTCGGGCTTCGCCATGACTGAGGCGCCCCCTGCGCCCCCCGCTTCGACCGAGACTGACACGCGCGGCTGGCCGGGCGGGGGCGGCCTCAGGCGACCACCCGGCTGACAGAACCCGCCCCCGCCTCTCCCCACCAGTTGAGCAGCGGCCACTGCCCTGCGGCGCCCCCAGGCTTCCTCCCCACGCATGGGGCGGCGGGTGGCAGCGACAGGCAGCTGCGGCACTTACCGGCGGCGCGGCCAGGCCCCCCTGTCAGCGCGGGGCCGGGAGGGAGAGAAGGGAGGAGTGAAGGGGCACCGCCTCCCCCGCGCCGCCACGCACCCGCCTGATTGGCCCAGTTCACTCCCCCAGCGCGACCCCACCAGCCCCTGCGAGCGGCACTCCGGCAGCACCGGCGCGTCATTTGCATACTTGTGCCCGCGCCGCTGATTGGCCCGGGCTCGGAGGGGCGGTGGAGACGGCGGCAGCTCCCGCCGCTGCTCCCGCCGCGTCGGGCGACCGAGGAGGGAGGATCCTCTCTGCCGCTCCCCTTCCCTCACGGCCCGGCCTGACCTGGGGCGGAGGGCGGCGGGAGGCGGGGTCGCCGCCCGGCTCCAACATGGCCCCGCGCGCCGCCGACCCAATCGCCGGTGCGGTTACTCCGAGAGCCCTGGGCGGCCTCGGGGCGGGGAAGTGTTGGGGCCGGGCGCCCTCTGGCCGGAGCGCGGGGCAGTGCAGTGGCCCGGGCTCCCGTCGCCGCCCCGCCGCGGCCGCCACGTCAGGCCGCGCCCTCGCGGCGGCCTCTCCCCTCCCCGCGGCCCGGCCGCCACGTCAGGCCCGGCAGGCACGCCCTAGCCGCGAGCTGACCGGTGGCGGGGTCGGCGCCGAGGTCACTCACACGCTGGGCCCGGGGCCGCCGAGGAACCGCGAGAGTTTCTAGAGCCTCCCTCTTGACACGGCCGTAGTCTTGGACCCTGGTTCTCACTTCGCTCTGAGACTGCGGTGGCACACGCCTGTGCTTTAAAATCGGGAGCAAGGAGAGTGTCGCCGCGATGATGCAGCGATTCAGTCCAGGTGCTAAGCACCTGCCGCGGAAAAGGCACCAGGCTGAGGAGAGATCCAGCACCAAGCCCTAATCTAGAGAGAGTACGCACCTCGAGTGGTAGAGAGCTGGGGCTGACACACCTAGTCATCTCCATGGTCAGGCCCACGTTCTAAATTAAACAGCTATGAAGGGAAAGAAAGACCCCCCGCCCTCGCGAAAAAAAAAGGGCGGGGGAGAAGGTGACGCTGGGCCAAAAGTAGGGGGCGTATAGAAAACCGCGGCCTAAGAAGGCGTGGGGAAACCTGGGTTCCCTCTCGCTCTGTCACTAATTAACTGAGTGACCTACATTAAATCGTAACGTGTCCCAAGGCCTCGGTTTTCCCTTCTGTGAAATGAAGAGGCTGGACACATTTTTCTAAAAGCCTTCCGATTCTAAAATTCTACCGGTCTCTCTTTCAGGCCCTGAGCTGGCTTTAATACCTGACTAAAACTTCAGCGTCCATATTAGAACGAGAGAAGACAAAATAATGGAACGTTAGAACTTCAGCCAGCCTCCCTGATGTTTGTTCGGAACTGTTGACCGTTTCAAATCCTAGGAGGGTGATATCTAACATTCACTTTACAGTTGACAGAAATCTCTTGACTTTCTGTCTTCACAAAGAAGCATAGAGCAATGTCACTGTGCTTGTTTATGCCTCACCAGAATGGAATGGCCGCGGTATACAGAGTGCTAGTTGCCAAGTAATTTCATTCTTCATATTCCGCGTGAAGGCTCTCCAGAGTAGAGCAACACAACTCTATTTAGCTGAGATACTGAAAGGGTTAGGAGAAAACCCTGCTGAGAGAGAAGTTACAATTACAGTTTCGATTTCCCTCAAGGATACTTAACAACAACTACACACTAGGATAAGAATGCACGGAAACGGTTCATCTCTGAGCTCGCTACACTACTTATTTGAATACCACTTTAGTTTGCAAATCCAACCTGTTGAGTCAAATCTAAGGCCAGTAACATCTCATTTATCAACTTTACCTACTTGACAGAACTTTTCTCCCCAAGAAAACTCACGTTTTCTTGAATACAGCCCTTTGAAAAAATAAAGTTTGGTGATTAAGGAGCATCATTATCAACACTATTGCAGTTTATTATGACCAATGAATGCCCTCAAAATTATGTAGATTTGTCCCTATAATAATGACCTCTAGAATGCTGTTTTTATGATTAAATTTACATCTGTTTTTTTTTGTTTGTTTTCGCGTTTTTTTGTCTCCTTTATCACTCCTGGGCTGACACTTCTCCATTGTCCTACCTAACAACCTTCTTTCGTTGTTTTTTTTTTGTTTTGTTTTTAATGCTTCTATTGTACTATGAACCTAGACACAGATAAACTTCTATTAGTTTAGACTTTCAAGATTTGAGTAAAGATTTTCTGTGGGGTTCTCCTGTGAGTTAAGCACATGAAGTTTTTTGGGTTTTTGTTTTTAATTAATTAATTTTGGCTGCGTTGGGTCTTTGTTGCTGCACACGGGCTTTCTCTAGTTGCTGCGAGCAGGGGCTACTCTTCATTGTGGTGTGCGGGCTTCTCATTGCAGTGGCTTCTCTTGTCGCAGAGCACGGGCTCTAGGCGCGTGGGCTCAGTAGTTGTGGCACACAGGCTAAGTAGTTGTGGCACACGGGCTTAGTTGCTCCGCAGCATGTGGGATCTTCCCATACCAGGGCTCGAACCCGTGTCCCTTGCATTGGCAGGCGGATTCTTAACCACTGCACTACCAGGGAAGGCCGTTTTTTTCGTTTTTAAAAATATTTATTTATTTACTTATCTGACTGCACCAGTCTTAGTTGTGCCATGCGGGATCTTCTTTGCTGCATTAAGGATCTTCGTTGCAACATGTGGGATCTTTATTTGGGGCATGCGGGATACAGTTCCCTGACCAGGGATCAAACCTGGGCCCCCTGTATTGGAAGCGCAGAGTATTAACCACTGGACTACCAGGGAAGTCCCCAAGCACATGAGGGTTTTTGACATTTTGCTCAATGACGAGTTTTTGCTTACTTCTGAAATCTTAGTAGTATTCTTTTTTTTTTTTTTTTTTTTTGCGGTATGCGGGCCTCTCACTGTTGTGGCCTCTCCCGTTGCGGAGCACAGGCTCCGGACGCGCAGGCTCAGTGGCCATGGCTCACGGGCCCAGCCACTCCGCGGTATGTGGGATCTTCCCGGACCGGGGCACAAACCCGTGTCCCCTGCATCAGCAGGCGGACTCTCAACCACTGCACCACCAAGGAAGCCCCTTAGTAGTATTCTTGGTAACTGAGGTTTCTGGATATGTGCACTCTGGAAAAACCATTGCAAAGGATGGCTCTAAATCCCAGAATTTAGAGGCTACATCAGTAAACACTACTCTTTGCAATTTAAATTAATAAGAATCAATATCATCAACATCAAAATCTAGCAACACTGGCCTACTAGTTCCATCAGGCAATGGAATGTCCAGAACCAGGTGGTAGCAATGCTCTCTCCAGGATCCTCTATTCCACTCTAGAGTAAAATTGGGTCCATTCCTACCCAAAGTCTTTCAAACCAAAAAGACCCCCATATCTGTAGACACGATGTTTCAGGTCACTAGGAAGCCTGTGCTATGTCAGAGAGCCTTTCTTCACAACCCGAATGAAGCATTCTACAAGTGTCTCCAATAGGTACATTTACTGAAATCTAACTAGTCCCAAGTACTGTGTAAGGGTTTATAAGGGTTTAGCCAAGGAAGCCAGCAACTTCCAACTTTGTTATAGTGTTGCATATTTGTTATTTTAATTTACCTTCACAGCGACTCTATGAGAAAGGGATTATTTTCCCCATTTTACAGATGGAGAGGGTTCAAAATCTTGCCCTGGTTACACAATCATTGAGTGGCAGAGATAGGATTCAAACTTAGAACTGATTGGCCCTAAAGCCTGTAACTCTTAACCATTACACTATATTCCTCCCTCAGCCTTAGTTTCCAATTCCATGTTTATCAAGCAAACTTTTATCAACTAATTTGGCACCTTGTAAGGGGGAGCTCCCTGTATAGGCATTTTGGTTGAGGTTACCAAAAAAGGACTATCTCAAAATGTATATGGTATATCAAACTTGGCATTTTCTTGCAAGTTTGAGGGGTATGAACCAATGCTCTGGTACTGTTCACTTTGGGGAAAAACTGATACAATCAAGATCCTAAAACTGCAAAACTAAGGATTAGACCCTACTTCAGTGAGACCTACAGAAGTGATGCCCACAGAATAGTCAAAACAACCTTGAAAAAGAAGAAAGTTGGAAGACTCACACTTCCTGATTTCAAAACTTACTACAACACTACAGTAATTGGACAGTGTGGTACTAGCACAAGAATAGACACATAGATCAATGGAATAGAACTGAGAGTCCAGAAATAAACCTTTACATTTATAGTCAATTGATTTTCAACAAGGGTGCCAAGATATTTAAATCGAGAAAGAAAACTGTATATTCAAACGCTAGAGAATGAAGTTGGATCCCTACCTCACACCAAATACAAAAAATAAATGAAAAGGGATGATAGAGCTAAATGTAAGAGGTAAAACTATAAGAGTCTAAGAAGAAAACATAGGAGTAAATCTTCAGGAACTTGGGTTAGGCAATGGTTTCTTATATATGATACCAAAAGCATAAGCAACAAAAGAAAATATAAATTGGACTGCATTAAAATTAAAAACTTTTGCACAAGCAACTAAAGAAAAAAATAAATTGAATATCAAAATAGAAAACCTTTGTGCTTCAAAGAACACCATTAAGAAAGTTCAAAGAAAAACACCTACAGAATGACAGAAAATATTTTCAAATCATACATCTGATAAGGGTATAGTATCCAGATGTATAAAGAGCTCTTACAACTCAACATTTTTTTAAAAATCCAATTTTAAAATGGGCAAAGTATTTTTGAATAGACATTTCTCCAGTGAAGATATACAATGGTCAATATGCACACAATAAAATACACTAATAATCATTAGTTATTAAAGAAATGCAAATCAAAACCACAATGAAATACCACTTCACATCCATTAGGATGGCTATAATAAAAAAGACAGGCAATAACAAGTGTTGATGAGGACATGGAGAAGTTAGAACCCTCATACTTTGCTGGTGGGAATGTAAAATGGCGCAGCCACTTTGGTAAACAGTTCTTCAAAAAGTTAAACATAGTTATTACATGACCCAGAAACCCCAAAGAAATGAAAACATATGTCCACACAATAACTTACACATAAATGTTCATAGCAGCATTATTCATAATAGCCCCAAAGTGGAAACAACCCAAATATCCATCAACTGACAAATGGATGAACAAAAGTGTTATATCCATACAAAGGAAAATTACTCAGCCATAAAAAGGATTAAGGGGACTTCCCTGACGGTCCAGTGGGTAAGACTTCGTGCTCCCAATGCAGGAGGCCTGGGTTCGATCCTTGGTGGGGGAACTAGATCCTGCAGGCATGCTGCAACTTAAGAGTCCGCATGCCACAACTAAAGATCCTGCATGCTACAACGAAGATCCCACGTGCCGCAACTGAGACCCAGCACAGCCTAAATAAACAAATAATTTTTAAAAAAAGGATTGAGAACTGCTACATGCTACAACATGGAATAACCCTGAAAACATTATGTAGAATGATAAAAGCCAGATACAAAAGGCCATATATATGATTCCATTTATGAAATGTCCAGAATAAGCAAATCTAGAGAGACAGAAAGTGGATTAGTGGGTGCCTAGGACTGGGTTGGAGGGAAGGGGACGAAGAATGGAGAGTGATTGATAATAGGTACTTATGGGGGGGGTAATGAAAATGTTCTAAAATTAGATTGTGGTGATGTTTGTACAACTCTGTGGATATACTAAATACCACTGAAGTGTGAATTTTATGCTAAGTAAATACTATTTCAATAAAGCTATTTTTTAAAAAGTAATGCATAGCCAGCAACTTCTTTTTATAGTATTACATTCATTAAATCCATATATTAGGTATATATGTGTATATATACACACACACACACATATAGGAACACATGTTGAGACAAAAGGAACACATATATTTTAATTATATTTATATTAATTCAGCAGCAAATAATTTTTTTAACCTGAAGACTGTTGGAGTGGCACTGTTATTTCTCACATTGGGCTCACCAGTTTTGTGACTTTGGTATAATTTACCTTACCCTCACCATGTATGTGTACCAGACTGGGAGCTGTGTTGGCTACAGAAGAAGGGATTATTATTTTCATATAAATAATATTAAATTATTAATAATAAAAACTGGGGACTTCCGTGGTAGCACAGTTAAGAATCTGCCTGCCAATGCAGGGGACACGGGTTCAATCCCTGGTCTGGGATGATCCTACATGCTGCGGAGCAACTAAGCCCATGTGCCACAACGACTGAGCCTGCACTCTAGAGCCCGAGAGCCACAACTACTGAGCCCACGTTCCACCACTACTGAAGCCCGTGTGCCTAGAGCCCGTGCTCCCCAACTAAGAGAAGCCATCGCAATGAGAAGCCTGTGCACCACAACGAAGAGTAGCCCCCGCTTGCCGCAACTAGAGAAAGCCTGCACACAGCAACGAAGACCCAACCCAGCCAAATATAAATAAATATACTAAAATAATAATAAATACTGAACAAATGTGTGTGGACAAAATATCTTCTCATTCATCTTTATTGACATTCATTCACAGACTAAAGGTAAGGTGAGGCACTAAAGAAAATGTTGTTTCACAGACCAAAGGTAAGTACTTTAGGAATGCTTTTTTAATCTCTTACACATTTTATGTACATTCATAACTTAAATGTTTTATGCCCCATTATATTATGGAATATAACATGATTTCCATCTTTCTGCAATAACGAATAGTAGCTTGAAGAGCTTAGATACTTTTCCACTCTAGGAAAAGAATGTGAAAGTTGGTTCAGTAGTGAATAAAAACTAACTTCACTTTAGCCCCTGGGTGTTGTGAAATTTCCTTAACTCAGTGGAAAACATAGGTTCTTTTTAGAAGAAAGGGTAAAGGATATCATTAGAAAGCTCTTCAGCCTCCCTTTTCAGACTCTTGTTCAAGCAAATAGAAAAAAGGGCAGGCTTTCAGTTGTAGCTTAGAGCACCTCAAAGATCAATTAAAAGCATGTTCAGCACTGTTTTCAAATCTAGTGGCTGCTGATAACAACATCCAAAGGATGTGTTCAGCCAGGCAGCCATTCTTCAGACTCTTATCTTAGGCCTACTTAATCAGGGACAGATCTTAAGAGTCTCTAAGTTGTATCTATTTTATCCCCTGCTTTTAGCTAGAAATATACTTCAAAGCATGATCCTACTTGACAGTTCAAATTTTCCACTGTTTTGCTTTTATAAACAGTTGCTTGTCCTGGGAATTCCCTGGCGGTCCAGTGGTTAGGACTCTGAGCTCTCACTGCCAAGGGCCCGGATTCGATCTCCAGTCAGGGAACTAAGATCCCACATGCTGCATGGTACGGCCAAAAATAAGATCCCACATGCTGCATGGTACGGCCAAAAACAAAACAAAACAAAACAAACAAACCAACAAACAAAAGTTGCCTGTCCTAATCTTAAAAGGTCTTCAGGGAAAAAAAAAAGAGGTTTTGCTGTTTTCCTTGATAAGACATCCCTGAGCACCTTATTCCTTCTCTTTGTTCATCTGCTTCTCTTTGGGTAATACAAGCATTCCTGGAGAAGTTATACCTAAATCAAGTTTGGGGAGATGAAATGCATGATGTGCAGCTGCAATTTAAGAAATTAATTCATTCAACAAATATTTAAAGAATATCTCTGAAAAGGAATTCCCTGGTGGTCCAGTGGTTAGGACTCAGCGCTTTCACTGCCGGGGTCCGGGTTCAATACCCGGTCAGGGAACTAAGTCCCGCAAACGGTGTGCGTGGCCAAAAAAGAAAAAAGAAAAAAAAAAAAAGAATATCCGTGAAGTGTCAGGTACAGTGCTAGGTGCTGGGAATCCAACAATGAAAAAGATAGCATGGTCCTTTTGCCTCATGGCAAGTTTTGTCAAGTAAATAATACCCACTAATTAATTATTTTTATTAATTTATTAATACTTAACTTTCATTTACAGGTACTGTAATTGGTATACTAAAAAAACCACGTATGCTCTATACCACAGAGCCTAAGGACTAATGGAAACTGTAGACATGTATTTTTCTAATCAACTGGTTTGTTTTATAGGCATTATGGGCATCTTATTTCAAGGAGAAATCCATCCTGGTGCAATTTAAACCCATCTTGTCTTGTTTAAGCTTCAAAAAAGAGAAAATTGCACCAGGTTTCCTCTGAATATTTCTTGATTTGTTTTTCCTCGTTAGTTATAGCCATGACTATAATTTGGTCACCATCTTTCCATAATCCCATCGGCCAGGTTTCACGCTCCTTATTCTGTCTTGGAAAGAGCTTATAAAACTCGTATATTATTGTTAGGAATAAAATAAATCCTTTAACCATTACATGGTCTTGCATTTTTTTTAAATAACTGAGTGAGTTTTTTCTTACCTCATATGGATTTCTTAAGAAGGGCTATCTTTCTTATTAATATCACCTTTTAAAGCACTCTTTTTTTATCAGGGCAGCATGCGGTCTCTTACGTAAAAGCATGTGGAGATTATTGGAATTCCTGGACATTCTGATTGAGGATGCATATTCATTATAGTTGTTTTCTCTGCACTGAACCCCATGGTTTGTTTTATAGAGGAAGAGTGACAACATGCCAACCAGGAAAATTAATTCCAGGTTATATGACTGAAAAAACTTTTTTTAAATTCAAGAGCAGAGAGGCCTTAGAAAATTTTGTTGAAAGTAAGTCAGTGTAGCTTTCTGGTTACCATTAGATGGTAAGCAGTTAGTGACCCTGCACAATTTCTTTTTTTTTTTTTCTTTTTGGCCACGCCACATGGCTTGGGGGATCTTAGTTCCCCAACCAGAGACTGAACCTGGGCCCTTAGCAGTGAAAGCGCGGAGTGCTAACCACTGGACTGCCAGGGAATTCCCAGACCCTGTGCAGTTTAAGTAGAAGTCTTGTGTGGAAACCAGGAAAGGAGCTGAGTCAATGTTTCTTAAAACAAGAAATTCATAGAAATTGTCTCCTACAGGCACATATTTGATTTCTCCAACATTACAAATAGTTGACAAACGTTTCACCTTCCAGAAAGTTTGGCTGGGTAGAGACCTCAAAACTAGTATATCAGAGAACTGAATTTCTTCCGAAACGGGGCCAGTTCTGCCTCGCTGATTGGCTGTATTTGAGTGATGGTTAGCAACGAGATAAAAAACCGAAGCATTAGGCCAAATCCTCTGGCTATCAAATACATAACTGAATTTTCCCTTTTCTCACGGTCTATCTCAGTGTCATGGAGGACTGCCTGACTTTTTCGCATGGTCAGCAATTTTTGGCTAATCCCGTGGAGCCGTCTTCGTCCAGCACACAGTACCCTGGCTCCTAGAAGACACTTCTCCTTGTGTTCCCTTTTCAGAGTGTGTACTATTTGGCAAGAATATACGGAGTGATTTGTGGAAACTGTAAGAAATGTCAGGCTGGAGCTTGCTCATTCTCTGGCACTCCTGTTTGTAGATAAACAAAAGTGACTGCAGTCTTTTCTGTTCCTCAAACATACCACTCTTCCTTTTCTCGGGAACTTTTCACCCTCTATTCCCTCTGCCTTTCCGTAGGCTATAGGTATGGCTGCTCCTCACAGAGGCCTTCATTGACCCCTAATTACTCCGGTGGTTTCCTTGTAAACACCACAGTCCTGTGTGTGTGTGTTTGTCTCCGCCCACTAGAAACCAAGCATCTCGAGGCCAAGGCAGGCTCAGTCTTGTTCCTGGAAGTATTCTCAGCACCTAGAACACAGGTGCTCAAGAAGTGTGTATTTTCACCACTATATTTATAATAGATAACCAACTAGGACCTACTGTATAGCACAGGGAACTCTACTCAATATTCCGTAATGACCAGAATGGGAAAAGAATTTGAAAAAGAATAGATACATGTATATGTATAACTGAATCACTTTGCTGTACACCTGAAACTAACACAACATTGTTAATCAACTGTGCTCCAATATAAAATAAAAATTTAAAAAAACCTCTCACTTAAAAAAAAAAAGAAATGTGTATTTTCCACTGAATGAAATGTTCACCCAAAATACCTGTAATGTCCTGGGAGAAAGAACTGCTGTCATTCGGGGTTATCTCACCTGGTTTTGAATAAGATATTGGAAGCCTCAATGAGAGATTCTCAAAGCTAACTGCATACTAGAATCACCTGGGAAACCTAAAAGTTACCTTTGCTTAGACCCTGCCCCAACCTAGGGGTGATGGGTCTCAGGCACCAATATGTTTTAAAACCTCTTTGTGTCATTGCTTGTGCAGCCAAGGTAGAAAGTACTGCTCTAAGTAACACGAAACTGAGTAACTATCCAACTACCGTGTTCTTATCCTCTAGGTGAGTCGTTTCTGTGTCACCTCTGTCTAGGGCAACCTAAAGTGTTCTTCAGACTACCCTTGTGGCTTCTGAATACCTGCCTCGCTATCGCAAAGGGGCAGAATTAGGCACAAACCAAATGAAAAATTAACCTCCCAGGAAAGAAAGAGAAAAGGCACCCAAGTAACTGAGGTTCATCTGTTAGGACCTGCTCTCAAAACCTCAAACTCAAAGGGGAAAGTTCCAGCACACTTCTCTTTTCCTTCATAAAAGAAAGTCATCAACAAACCCCTTCATATAGCTGTAGAAGTCAGAGGCAATCAACCAATCACTCAAGTGCAAAGTAAATAAGAAACAATGCTCCCAGAGGGATGTGTCCAAATTCCATCCTCTTTCTTGCAGTAAACAGAGACCAAGTAGTGGTGGGCTCAGAAACATTTGTCCATGTTTTTTGTTATGGCAAACTCTAAATTTGAAGACCTTATGAATAATTGGGACCTCTACTTTTTTTTTTAAGGAAAAGCCATGGTTATTGATATTTTTCTCAAGCTGTGCAATTAATAAACTATTTTTCCTTTATTTTTCAAAATCACCATCAGAACTGTTAACAAAACCTAGATTCATGCTGAAAGTCAATTGGTTTCCCCTCCAGTTAGGAAAACCAAATGACTTTAGTAAAATGGAGCACACAGGATTACAAGTAGAAATTCAGGCCCTACCACTTGCCAACTGAATGAATTATAATTAAGTTTTCTTGCCTGTTAAATGAGAATCAGAACACCTATGCTCTCTGCCTCACATTTCTGTTTCTTACTAATAATGTTCACAAACGTTATTCTCTGAAAATGTTGCGGTGTGTAAATGAAAATTACTGGTCTACTGTCTTGTAGGTGAACATTTTTTTATAAGCTCCTTTTTTAAAAAATTATTTATTTAATTTACTTTTGGATGCATTGGGTCTTTGTTGCTGCACGCGGGCTTTCTCTAGTTGCGGCGAGAGGGGGCTACTCTTCGTTGCGATGCACGGGCTTCTCATTGCGTTGGCTTCTCTTGTTGCAGAGCACGGGCTCTAGGTGTGCGGGCTCCAGTAGTTGTGGCTCGCGGGCTCTAGAGCACAGGCTCAGTAGTTGTGGCGCACGGGCTCAGCTGCCCCATGGCATGTGGGATCTTCCCAGACCAGGGCTCGAACCCATGTCCCTTGCATTGGCAGGCAGATTCTTAACCACTGTGCCACCAAGGAAGCCCATGTAGGTGAACTTTTAAGCAAATAAATAAATAAGTAAATAAATCCAGTGGTTACTGTCATTAGAAATACTGACCTAAGTTATACTATGTGCCCGGCAAAGTGTTGAACAAAAAAGTTGTCCACTAGGGAAACTGAATCCATTAGACCAGAACAGTATGTAGATCACCCAACAGGGAAAGCCATTTCTTTTGCAACAGGAGAAACTCAGCTTGGCCAAGTACAGACATAACACAATAAATCCACCTATTCATCCCCAAAAGTCTGATCTAAAGTTCTTTCATCTCCTACAGAAGATGTCCTGGCTATGCAAGGGACTATTTAAATTCAGAGACCCTCTTATTAGTAAAGATCAGGGCACTAAACTTGAATGACTATGAGTTAACAAACCTTAATTCAAGGGTTTCAGTAGATAAGAGGATCTGGAAAGTTGCAAGTTGACAGCAGTTTTGCAGTTGATCCTAGGACAGCTTAAAACAGAAGAACTCCTGCCTCCTAACTTCTCAAGGTTAGAAGCGACCTTTGAGGTTGTCTGGCTGAGAACATGCTGGGGCAGGTATGGGTTAGAATCCTATGTGGTCCAGGTAAGTCTTTAACCTCACCTAGTTTAACCTCACTTAGTTTCTTTATTTATTAGTAAAATAGAGATTAAAAATATCGCTTTTGCAGCGCAAATAATCTGAAGCTTAGAGATGATATACCTAAACCCGGCACATATTAGATTATCAATAAATTATAGCTAATTTTTAAAAGTCAGTCGAGTGATTTTCAGATTTCTCCCAGTGTCAGAGCCCCTGGAAGCTGCAGATCACTGTGAAAAGTTGCTATAATTTACCAAATCATGTGAACCAGGAAAAGCTTATTTAGTAGCAAATATGACTCTATTTTATAGGTATATATAGTATCACAAAAACAACACATCTGATCACCAAAAGAAAAATTTTCTTAAATCCCCCCTAAACAATCTATTGAACTGGGTCATGTGTCAGATCTTCCTAAACTATTTGTTGGCCACTTGTTTATTTGATTTATGCCTGAGGTGGGAGCTGGCAGCAGCTGTAGCCAGACAAGCAGTGGTAGACAAATGGAGAAAAAACCTATCATTTCGATTAGCTGCACACCTCATAGAGTTTGCAAACCTCAACTAATAACATATTATTGATACTGATAAACTAATTCAATGATTTTGAAACTTTTTTGAAAATGAGGAAACTCTTTCTTTAAAAAGATTTTTTTTTTTTTTTGCAGAAGCTCAAGATCTAAAACACAGAAAAGCAGAAGTCCCGAATGAAAAAAACAGAACAAAAGCTGAGCAGCCTTTCTGTGAGCTTTGGGATGCCCTGCCCTTCTCCACCCCTTGAATGCATGTCTGAAGACTTCCTGGGCTTGGAGGGGGACATTCTAAAAATCCGTTAAGTCCAGCCCCTCATTCTGCAGATAAGGGAATTAAACCCCAAGGGACTGAGAGATCCACCCAAGGTAGCACCCTGAGTTTGTGAAAGAACCAACACTAGGACCCAGGCCTCTGAATTCTCTGTTCAGCATTTTCTCCCATGCCACCAGGACGACTCCGAGGTTCCTAGCTTTGAATTCTTCAAATAGCACACTTGGGAAATTTTGATTTATTTCCCAAGATAACTGGTTAAAGAGATGAGGCAGAACCTTGGCAAAGCAGTCAACTCCCTAAAAAATTTACCTTCTCAAACTTGCAGGTTGATCAGATGTCCCTCCTCTGCCTACCTTCGCTATCGTGTTCCATAATGTACCAAAATTCTCTGTTTATATTGGACATCATAAATGGCCTGTACAGTGTATCCAACTGTCTTGGACTGGTTGCCAACATTTAAAAATCAGAAGATTTTGCCTAAAAATTTGGATTTCCACCTTCTGTTGAAAAATGAAAAATTCTAGCAATACTGAACTTTCATTCCCAGTTGATAACACTCCCAGGAGCTGAGGAGAGGCAAGCACTCTCCACTGTGTCTCAGTCCCCACCAATCCCTACCTACCCGTGTCCATTATTCTCTGGTCCCTGTAGGCATTTGAGTTTGTGACCCATGGTCTAAAGCTTTTGTCTATAGAAGGATTTTTTTGAGAATGGGACTTATAGGAACAAAGGTAAACCTAAGATACAGACATAGGGGATAATCTCATTTCAAAAGATGAGGTGAATGTCATCATACATAATGCTGCTTTCCTGCATTGATTAAGGAGGAAACTTTCAGAGTTTCCTGACTCGTTTATTTTTCTGAGAGCTGTTAAATTAACCACAGACTAATAGAGCTACAAGTCTCAGACTTGCTTTCCTGTGTGTCCCCTTTTACACGACTGTCTACAGCACAACTCCACTCTGCCGAGCCCCCGGGGAGATGTTATTAAACCACCCATCAGCCTGTTTCCTGCATCCCAGAGCACCTCCCTTAGCACTATGGTCAGGAGGAACTGGCTGAGAACCCCAGGATCAGCCCCAGGACTGGGCAACATGGGTGTGGACACAGCAGGCAAAATGAGAGCAATTCTTAAGGAGGATTCAGTCCTGCTCCCAGCGGCGGCAACCCAGGCCCTTGTGTCACATTCTAGCCCCTTGCACGTCCTCAAATCTGTTATCACTGCACATACCTCCCCCTGTTCAATCACCTTACTCTCCTCCATCGCTGAAACTTACAAAAGTATCAGATAAACAAATTCACCCAAAGGTTTTAATAGTTCAGAACTGTATATTTTTTATTTTCGCATCTTAACCTAAGTGTGTATCACTAATAATAGAATTTTAGGAATCATGATTAGTTGGTGAAAAGAACATTTGGAGATAAAAAGGGCTTACCCTCAAATTATACCACAAAGGAGGTTTATTTACTTTGTACCTGAAGGGCCACCATTATATCACCTCCCCTCCTCCAGGACTTTGTTCAAATGCTACTTTCTCAGTGAGGCCTTCCTTAACCTCACAAATTAAAATTGTGACCCTCGGACTTCCCTGGTGGCACAGTGGTTAAGAATCCGCCCGCCGATGCAGGGGACACGGGTTCGAGCCCTGGTCCGGGAAGATCCCACATGCTGCGGAGCAACTAAGCCCGCGTGCCACAACTACCAAGCCTGTGCTCTAGAGCCTGTGAGCCACAACTACTGAGCCTGCGTGCCACAACTACTGAAGCCCGCGTGCCTAGAGCCCGTGCTCCGGAACAAGAGAAGCCACCACAATGAGAAGCCCACGCACCGCAATGAAGAGCAGCCCCTGCTCACCGCAACTAGAGAAAGCCTGCGTGCAGCAACGAAGACACAACGCAGCCCAAAATAAAATAATTATTTTTTTTAAAAATGTGACCCTCCCCCCTCATCCCCACACTCCCTACTGCGTCCCCTGCTTTATTTGTCTCCATATCACTTAGCACCATGTGATATACTGTATCTTTTGCTGTTGTTTACCGTCTCTCCGCCTCCACTAGAACATAAGCCCCATGGGATAAAGATCTCTGTCTGTCCACCACATCCTCAGTGCTGTGGCAGTGCCTGGTCCACAGTAGATACTCAATAAAGGTTTATGAAATAAATGAACTTGTCACGTATCATGCTCAAGCCTCGGGTGACAATTATTTCAATAGATAACAGGGGACTTCCCTGGTGGCGCAGTGGTTAAGACTCTGCACTCCCAATGCAGGGGCCCAGGTTCGATCCCTGGTCAGGGAACTAGATCCCACATGCATGCCGCAACCAAGAGTTCCCATGCCACAACTAAGGAGTCCACGTGCCGCAACTGAGGAGCCCGCCTGCTGCAACTAAGACTTGGGGCAACCAAATAAATAAATAAATATTTTTTAAAAAAGTTAACAGATAGAAAGGAGAACTTTTTTTTTTAATATAAGTTTATTTATTTTTGGCTGCATTGGGTCTTCGTTGCTGCGTGCAGGCTTTCTCTAGTTGCGGCGAGCAGGGGCTACTCTTCATTGTGGCGCGTGGGCTTCTCATTGTGGTGGCTTCTCTTGTTGCGGAGCACGGGCTCTAGGTGCGTGGGCTTCAGTAGTTGTGGCTCACGGGCTCTAGAGCACAGGCTCAGTAGTTGTGACACATCGGCTTAGTTGATCTGTGGCATGTGGGATCTTCCCGAACCAGGGCTCGAACCCGTGTCCCCTGCATTGGCAGGCGGATTCTTAACCACTGTGCCACCAGGGAAGTCCAAGGAGAACTTCTTGATGATGAGAGTGACTACATATTTTAAAGCTGGAAGGTTGCTCAGAAGTTTTGATGTAATCTTTCCTTTATATACATATATATTTGGTGGAACGAACGTACGTATTTCCTTTCCTAAATATTTTCAAGGACGAAATACAGTCTTTTTTTTTTTTTAATATTTAGAATAGATGTAGGGTAGCCCATCTGGGAAGCAGGATGCTAAATGAGATTGATTTTTTTTTTTTTTCAAAATGCTACAGTGTAACCACATCATATGTAAGGTGTGGGGTGTGGGGTATGGTGATGGTGGTGGTGTGGTGTGTGTGTGTGTTTATTGTGGCAGTTGCATCTTTAACTAGATTATGAACCTTTCTTCTTTTCCTCTGAGCTAACAATGATGGAGTTTAGTTCTTTATCTGAAATGTGTCCTAGTAAATATATGTAACAAGACCTAATTTGAAAAAGCAGCAGAGGATGTTCCTGGCTACTTAACTTTGCAGCACTACCTTCCAGCTCTCCTTTGGGAGTTTATCATTTTTGTTGTTTATCATTTTTGTTGTTGTTGGTGGTATCTATACCTTTTTACCATGCTTCTTTGAATTCTTCTAACAGCACACTTGGGAAACTTTGATTTATTTCTCAAATACAAACAGCATGAAGCCTGAACTTCTGGTTCAAGTGTTCTAACCTGGCACCAAGGTCAGAACACAAATTGACTGATGGGTCCCAGACCAGTTTAGATTCATGGTAGCAACACACGTACTATTTGTTGAACTAACTGGCCAATGTTCTGAGCAGAGGTGGGCACCAGAGACCAGTGAGAAACAGACCATCTTAGCATGAGAAAATGCTGAAAAGTTCTTTTATCACTGCTATGACTGGAGATAGCACCAGTGAAAATTTAAAGACCTAGAGCATGTAAGATTAGGTTACCAATCACAGATCAAAGGAGTGTAGAACAGAGGCAAGGAATGACCTGCCTTCTAAGTACCTGAACTTATGAAACCTCCCGCACATAATCTCATAGTAGAACCTTAATTCTGGTCTCTATTACAATCTATCCTAAGGAATAACACACGTACAGGGTTACTCATTACAGTACTGTCAGTAAAGGCAAAAGTTTAGAAACAACTATAAGTGATGACCCTGGGGACCTGGTTAACCAAATTATGGAATACCCATACAATGGAATACAATAAAATCATTTTTTAAAATTTGAGAGTACTCTTTATGAATGGAATTAGAATGATTTCAAATACAAAACCAAGATGTGGGATAATAGAGTATGCTATCATGGGGAAAAAGAGGCAAAACAAGAATACATGCATACAATTATATTTTCTTGTATACATATGAAATATCTCTGGAAGGGTACATAATAAACTGAATCACTGGCTGCTTCTAGAAAAGGACACTGGATAATGGGGGACAAGGTTTGGGAGAGACTTCTCACTGTATATCCTCTTGAATTTTGAACCAGACAAATGTAACTCCTAGTCAAAATAAATAAAATTAACATTTTAAAATAAAAAAAATTACATTAAATAAGGTTTTTAAAGTTAATTAACCCTCTTGGGGGGGAGGGGCGGTACAGGAGGTGGGTAGTGGGAGGTACAAACTATTGGGTGTAAGACAGGCTACAACGATGATATTGTACAATATGGGGAATACAGCCAACATTTTGTAACAAATGTAAATGGAGTGTAATCTTTAAAAACTGTACAGAAAATTAAAATAAAAACGTTAAGGAAGCCCTTCTTAATCTATGACGCCTCATTCTTGCACCATTTCCATGGGTTTGAAATTTTTTTCAAAATAAGAAGATCAAGTAAAAACAAACAAACGAACGAAAAAGAATATGCTCTGCTCTGGGGTAGTAAGTTGGGTGCCTCCAGCTTGAGGCTGTCAAGGAAGGGGAAGTGCCAAAGATAATTTGCTTGCTTCAGAAGTATACTTATATTGGCCGCAGAGCTGAGCGCAGAGTGGAAACCCTTTCTTTGCTGCCATCATGAAATGGGTTCCCAACACTGGCAATGCAGTTTCTGATTGCGCCATCAGAATCAGGCACAACCTTCTTTAACTGAAAATGGCCAACTCCCCCTTGGGTTGGTTCAGTACAGGGGGGAAAAGAAAATGGCACAGTTAACCCTTTCTCTCCATGCTTTGGCAACCGAGCAGATAAAATGCCAAACATGTAGTAAAGGACTTAAACGAAGTCAAAGCTTCGGTTTTGGAAAAATTTTCTTGGCCGACCTCTGGGAAGAGAGGCAGTCCCTCGGGGACTCATAGCAAACAAGGTATTTCCTCTGTGTGGGCTTAGCAAGAGTAAACATGCAATGAGGTAGTTTATGATGGAGGGATGCTTGAATGAAAAGGGAGGAGAGTCAACAAATCGTGTTTCAGTCCTGACTCTACCTCAGCACTTATCATAGGATCTTAATTTTTACAGCCTGAGTAGCCTCCTCTATAAAATGGAATCATAATCACTGCCTCACCCACCTTCCTGGACCAAAAGATATAAAAGGTTACAAAGCATTTTTAAAACTCTGTGGCACTAGAGGTGAACGTTAGGGAAATAAACATAAGACAAAATACCTTTTGGTGATAATTACGAAGTTTTCAGAGAGGCAAACATATCTTTAGGATCCGATACCTCATAACTTTCTAGTCTTAAACCTACATCTGCTGCATTACCTGGGACAAGTCCCCTAGCCTCTCTGAGCCTTAGTTTCCTCACTGAAAAATGCTGTTAATGCTACCTACTTAACAAAGTAGTTAGCTATGAGAATTAGGTGGAGTAACCTATACAAAATGGAGAGCTCACCAGTTTCTTTCCCATGTACCTTGGGTAATGAATCATGGCCTCAATCAAAGGATACTTCATTTGCTGATTTGCTTCATTCCTCAAACTCTCTGTACTGTCTCTCAATTTTTCTGTAAATCTATAAGTGTTCTAAAAAATAAAATCTATTAGTTTAAAAAAATATGTATTTAAAATGTAAAGTGATTGAAAAGGGGGACTCTGGAGCCAGACTGCTTGAGTTTGAATCACAGCTTTGCCGTGTACTAGATGGATGACCTGGGGAAATTTAGTAACAGCTTTGTACTTCAGTTTCCACATCTATAAGCACTACATAAATTTTTTGCTATTAATATAAAATAATACTAATTATTACTTTTATTATTATTACATTGCACTCAACAATGAGAATACAGTGATGAACAAGGCAATTTAAGCAAAGCCCTCTGAAAGCACCCACCGTTATCTTAAATGTAGACCCAAAGAGGTTAAGTTACTCCACCAGGGCCACATAGCTAGTTAATGAGAGAGGACTAGAGAAGACCAGCCAGGACTAGTTAGAGACTTCCAGATTGCAAGCCACTGTCTTTCCACTGCCCCATGCTGTGCAACCAGATTCAAACCTGGACACTGCAGAGTCCTGGAACTACCACAGTGGATTCGGGAAGTCAGCTGGAATTGGCCCAATAATTCTGTGTATTCCTGACCTCCACCCTCTTTCTACATCCCAATCCTTAGGGTGTTGTCCTTGCCTGGCTTACATGTGGATCTTCCTGCAAATTTCAGATTTGGAGTTCACAGTGGAGACAACGTGGAAATGCCACATCCCCCATACCACTTGCATTTCTTTTGTGCTTGTGAATCTTGTACAAGAACAAAGGTTGAGTCTCTCAGAGACGTTCTGAAAAGGGACAGATCCAGGTGTGGTGGGGCCTGAAGTGTATACAATACTGCGGGCTCGCTTTTAGGAAAGGAATACGTAATTACAAATTAAAAATTAGGTACCAGGCCTTGGAATGCATGCAAATGAAGGGCCCTGAAATTTAAGCATTATTAGCTTCCTGGTAAATCCAGCTCTGCTCCTACAGTGACTAATTCCCTTCTTTCCCTCTTCCCTTCATCTTTGCTTCCACCCGTGTCACTTGCACCTGCCCTGCCATCTAGCACTCACTGTGCCCCAGGCAGTAACTTCTTCTTAAGTTTACATTCTGATTTAAAAAATGAACTTTGCTCCAGTCTGCAGATTATTATCCAAATTATGATACAGGCACAGCTTTTGATATGAAAGAATAGAATGATGTACAGTTAACCTGTGGGTGGCGTGTAATCATGCTCCGTGGGGCTGTGCATTAGACTTGATAGACCACAAAGTAGCCAGAAACTTCTGTTTTTTGTTTGCATTTGTGAACACACCCAGGGCCAGGCTCTTCTATGTCTGGGACATTCAGCAAATAAAATGATCCTCTCAGAAGGGGCTGGGGCTGGGGTTGGGGGTCCCTGGCGGTCCAGTGGTTAAGGCTCTGTCCTTTCACTACAGGGGATGCGGGTGTGATCCCTGGTGGGGGGAGATCCTATGTGCGGCAGGGCGCAGCCAAACAATTTAGAAAAAAAACAAAAAGAAGGAGGAGGGAATGATATAACAATCTAGAGAAGAGAACATCGTATAGTTACGCATAATTATGCATGATTAATAGAATATGTTTACACATGCCATCTGACCTAACGCTCACACCATTTGATGTACGTAGTGTGGTTTTATTAAACCCCCGCCCCCGGTGACAGATTGGAGACTGAGGCCTACAGCGACTGAAGTTTGATTCTGAACCCTTCCCTGCTGATTTCCTTTCCCACAGCACCGCCCCCATTATCCTCACATTCAGGGCACACAAAGAGTGCACAGGCCGCAACTGCACAAAGAACCCATAGACAAAGTAAGTCGAGGCTGTTTTGTGGGTGATTTGGGGGCGGGAACTTGTTCCTTGTGGGTAGGGGTGGGGTGGAGCCATTTTCTCGGCTGGGGTTATCCCGATGAGTCATCTAGGTTGATCCCGTGATTTCCTCACCTTTCCCCTCCCCTGGACAGCAGTATCACCCAACCCTGGAGCCGGGATCGCTTGTGCCCTTCACTGCCCTGCTTGTCCCCGGCAGCCCGCTCAGTCGGGGCCTGGCACGGAGCCACCAGCCCGAAGCAGGAGGGGAGGAGGCGTGTGTCTCCCAGTGGCTGTCAGCTTTCCCAGCTGACTCAACTCGACACCTCCCTCCCCCCGCCAGGCACACAGCCTCCTAACTCTCCAGTTTTCAGGCTTGTCTGGTGGTTCTCAGTGGGGAGCACCCCCTTCCTACCGCCCAGGGCACCTGGTCTGCAGCCTGGGGCTGCCAGCAGCGGCACCAGGGCCCCCTGCCCGCTGGCCTGGCGGGCCCTCTCTCAGGACGATTCGAACCTGCTGCAATGGAGAGTTCAGAATATGGGTCAAGGTGCTCTCAGAAAGGCCCAGGGGAGGATCACCTGACCGGGAGGTGGATGACTCAGCGGGAGGGGAAGGGGTGCGGGCTGGAATCTCCTGGCCCACGGGGCCTGGAGGAGGAGGGCAAGTTGTCTCCATCTGGCTGCCTGCCAGGGGAGGAAGAAGAAGGAGACGGAAGGAAGGATAAAATGACCGCCGGTGACCCGACTAGGGTGGAGTCCAAATCCTCCCCAGAGCAGGCTGTCGCCCTCACGGAGCTGAAGCCACTCCCAGGTCAAACTGCCACTGTGGCTGTAAAGACCTAATTAGCTGCCTCCCCTGCCCAAGTGGGAAATCAAAAGGACAGAGCGCTCATCTCTCCAGACTCCAACCACCCAAGGCCCCTACAAGAAACCCAAGCCACCGGCCTAGCACGCAAAGGCAGCCGTCCCTCATAGAGGCAATTTGGTTTCTCCCCCAATTAATCCCGAATGTGAAAATTACTAACCCATTTTATTTTACATCTCCACGCGGCGGGGGCCTCCTTTCAAGGGTGTGGCAGGGGCCGCAGTTGCTGGAACAGCAGCTGCGTTGTCTGAGCCTCACTTCCTCTGGCTCCAGCTGCAGGTTCGTCAGGGCCAAGCAGGGAGTTTCCTCATTCTCTGGGCTTTCGGCTTTTCTAGGCGGCCACCCGCACCTACCACCCTCCGCAGCTGCTCGCCCGCCCTCTGTGGGTAGCGAGTTTGGGACTCCCTGGTCCCATGAGTCAGAGCCAGGCTGGAGACAGACAGCAGGCTTCCTTTATTAAATCAGCCTCCTGCCCTGTACACCACAGAGGGAAGCTATAATTACTCGTTTGGCCTGGCTCTGAGAACTGAGCCACAAATGCTTGACTAGGAGGGATGGTTCCTGATTCCTGCATTTATCTAGTGCACCCCAGTTTGGAAATACAAACAACAGCCAGGGGTTCAAGCCTGTTACGCATATGTCAGATGTTTTGCACATATAACAGCGTGCGCTGGACCTGGACACTGATGCAGACTGCTAGAAAAATTGCTATATTAATGCTGCCAGGAATTTTTTGTTTTGTTGTGTTGTGTTTTGTTTTTTTAATGCGTCCTGCCTTGTTGCCAGTCTCATTTGAGGCAGGCTGCTCATTGCTGATGTTGGTTTTTAAGAGATAAAGGAAAAGGCAACAAAACATTGTTTTGGATCCTCAGGACTGTTTTAGCCATCTGGCATAGAGACACAAAATCTCTGGCCTCCCAGGGCCTACAGAAGTGTTTGAAACCTGAACCCTGAAAAAAAGAGTTGGCTCTAAAAGAAAAAATTAAACCACCAAATGAAAATAATATAGCCAATCTTCATTAACTGTTCAATTTACTATTCGTTGGCTTATTCACTCATTCATTCATTCCTGGAAGCGTACATTTCTGCCATTCATTCACCAAAGATCTGCTGAGCTGTTTCTCTGGCCAGGTATAGTTTCAGGCACTATAGTTTCAGGGCTACATAAGTGCTAAACCAATTAAAGATATAGACAGAACTAAGCAAATATTCCTGCCCTTGTGGGTGAATAACGGACACAAAAATAAGCAAATTATATGGTATGTTAGAGATAATAAGTGTTGATTGATAAGAGGAAAAAAATAGAGCAGGGTTAGGGGAATTACTGGTAAAGGAGAAATTCATAAACATCTCATGACATTTAAGAACAATTTGCAGGTTAGAGTTCTCTCACAGTGAGAGTTCTCAAGTCTGCATAATAATTGCTGAGAAATTATAACCAATCATAAATGAGTTACATTTGACTACAGTAAAATTATAAAAATCTCCTAAGCTTTGTTTAGAACCAAAATTTGGGTGCATGTTAAATATATCTGATGGGAGATAAAAAGTAAAAGAGCCAAGGCATCTGACCCTGCCTCTGGTTACTTCATTCAAGTATTACTGGATACCTATAATATAGTGGTTAAGGGCTTGGGTGTCAGATGCCAGGGTTCAGGTATGGTGAATGGATCCATCATTTACTATTTGTGTGATTCTGGGAAAGATATTTAATTTCAGTTCCCCCTCTTTTATAAGAGGGTAATATAGAACCTACCTTGTAGGGTTTCTGAAATGATGAAACAAGATAATAAAAGTAAAGGTGTTAGTTAGGATAGCACCTGGCACTTAGTAAGTGCTCAATACCTGTTAATCTATTATTATCGTTGCTGTTAGGATGATCACAGTGATGATAACAATGAGTTGCCAGGCACCGTGCTGGGTATTGGGGACCCACAGCTGAAGAAGACAATGACATGGTCCCAACTGGGAGAGACTTTGCAAGCATGTTGTGCTGCATTAAATCTCATGGCCCCCTGGCAGGGTGATCCCCACCGCACCACTAATCATTGTTAACCATACTTGGACGGCCAATAAAAATGAACAGACCACAGTGAGACACCATTTGATAACCTTTCAGTTGGAAAAAATTAAGAAGCCTGATAACGCCAAGTACTGGAGAGGAGGTGGATCAATAGGATCTTCACACGTTCACTGCTGGTGAGATGGTAAATGGGTACATTCACATTGTTTTTCAGGAGATGTGTGCAAAACGTTCAGCTCAGCACGTTCAAAGGAGTGGAAAGCTGGTAACGACTCAAATGTTCATTGACAGGAGAATAAATTAATACTTGTGGGGCCTCTCACCTTCTGAGATGGCCCACCCTCTGTCTGTGGAGTGTGTTTCTCCCAAGGCAGTTTTCGCCTTTTGAGATGGACCACATTCTTTCTAAATAAATCCACTTCTTACCTATCAAAAAAATAAAAAGTACTCATGGGACGTGATAAAGAGGACAAAGGGACCATACATAGCTCTATGCTACAATATGGATGAATTTTAGCAATATAATACTTTGAGGAAAAAGTATATTTCAGAAGACTACATACAGCAGAATATTCTCTTAAGCAAGGTAAAAACAAGATCTAAGCAATGTAACTTTTAGAAAAATATATTAAAATTAATTTTTAGAAAAGCAATGAATGGTAAAGTCAAGATTCAGGATGGGTGAGGGAGGCGAAGTGATGGGAAGGGCTGAAACACATAGGGAGAAGTGGGTGGCAGGCTCACAGGTGTTTACTGTATTATAAATAAATAAGTAAACATAAATAAATAACCAGATGCATGCTGTGCAGGGTCCAAATGAAGACGAAAGAATGTCATGAATCAAAGATTATGAATGATCCTGTGTACTTGGATTCAATAAAAGAGAAAATGAAACTCTCCTCTTGGGATGCGTGTGAAGCACACCTCGGAAGGGTGTGGGCTTGTCAAGACAGAGTGGATAAAGGACCCTGAAGAAGGGCAGGGCGGTGTGAGTTTCCATGAGGATGAGGCAGCATTGACCTTGGAGGTGGGGGACCCTTCACCAGTCACATGCTGCTGTGCCGGTTCAGAATTGTCACCTGCAGTCAGAGGGCAGGAGCAAGTGGTCACTGTGATGGGGGCAGCAAAATGTCCCTGGCAGAGCCCTGTTCACGTCCTGGGTCTATCCACGTGGTGGCTGGCCCTCAGTGCCCTCTCCCTGGGGTCTTTGCCAGGCCTGCCCTGGATAGACTTCTAGTTCCTGTGTGTTGTTCTCTCTCTGCCCGGCCTGGCCCTGACTTGAGGGATGCTGGCTGTGTGCAGAGAACCCCGTTCCAGCTGGGAGTCCTGGCACCTCCCCAAGGAGATGCAGTTTGGTCACTGAACCCACAGTCCTAGCCCTTCTCTCTCTTGCTCTGGGGGGAGCCCAGGGGGAAGTGCACTCAGACAGCTAAGATGCCTGCAGTCACGGCCAGGCCCATGGGTCACAGGCTGGATGGAGCAAGCACGTTTTCATTGATAAAAAGGCCCCGGAAGCTGGCACCAAGCAGAGAAAGCTTGTTAGGCCCAGGTGATTGATTTCACGGACAGAACTAACTGGGATTCTCAGAGGCACACGGAGGGCGGTCCTGTCTCTCTTTTGTGCTACTGCTGGTGGGGTCAGGGCTTTCAAGTTCTGGGAGCTGCTCAAAAGCCCCTCACCCAGCCCCACGCCCCAGAACAATCATTGATACCTCAAGAGACTGGAATCAGAAAGACCCTAGATCAGGTTGTAGGTGGGCAGTTTCTAACTGTCTCATTAGTTTAATTCTCTAAACCTAAACAACGGGGAAAATCATATGGTCATTGCCTGACTAAAAGGCATCAGTGAGGACCACATGACATAACTGAGAACAAAGTGCTTATCAAACAGAAAGGTCCAGTACATTTGTGTTAGAACACACGCCCGTCGAGGGTGGGAACTGTGTCTGACTCCTTCTCTGCTGGACTCCCAGGATCAAGGACAGTGCCCGGCACGTAGTAAGTGCTCAATAAAAATACTTCTGGAATGAATGAATTGGAGTATTATGGATTAGAGTAAAACTAATGATGATGAGGATCATTCCTGACCATGATATGAAAATTAATTTCATCTTGACTACATACCAGGCAAAACGCTAAAAGCTTTTCATTGATAGTTCCATTTAAGCTTCACAACAACCCAGTGAAGGAGGTGCTAGTATTATTCCCATCCTGCAGGTCAGTTAATGTGATCCAGGGAAGTTAGTGATTTTCCCAAGGCCACACCCTGGCAGAACAGGTTATTACCCAAGTGACATATTTAGGGGGTTCGGAGAGGCTCGTTCCCCGGAAGCTGAACACAGGCAGCCTTGGTGCCTGAGAGGCCACCATGATATCAGTGGATTTTGACACCTTGAATGCCGCAAGATTCCAAATGAAAGTGCAGACACCTTTGAAAAACAGTTAAACCTAACTGTCTCATCAGGGAATAATCTGGCTTATCTGTTTTCTTCCTAAGTGTAGATGGTAGGGTTCTCTTGCAGGGATGGGATTCAGGGGAGTTTCCCCGAGTGAGTGGGGATTACACTGGAGGGCTGCCACGAAGGGGGCTGAGAAAGGGTCCAAGATGCATGTTGGCTGTTCTGTTGAGAATTGGCCTAGGACTTCAGGAGGGCAAAAGGGTGTTTGGGTCCCCAAATCGCCTTTATGGGGTGTTTTTACAAAGCAGCTGGGGGACACTGGAAGAAGGCTATCTCAGAGAGGGGTAGCAGTATTGGGGAATTATCATAGGAGCCTTGTTTTTATGTTTGAATTTTTTATAATAAGAATATATTCACTTACTACTTGTGTGGTTAAAAATATATTGAAATAAATGAACAACTAAGTGAAGCGGGGGTGGAGGAAGGTTGAGAAAAGGTCATGGGTTGGATCCTCCAAAGGAACGCAGCTTCCAAGACTGCAGAGCCCGCGCCAGGCTGCAGCTCTCCAGGGCTTGGCTGATTTACTGGAGATGAACGGCAGCCCCCAGCATTCCCAGGGCATGGCGGCCAATGAGCCTGATCCACAGCTGGGGGGGGGGGGGGGGGGATGTATTTGCCTTTGCAGTTGGCAGCATGTCTGTGCCTCTGAGCCTTCCTCATGAGAGACTCATTATGCAGTTTGGTCACATGCCCTATGCATTTTAATGAATGAGTCAGGGGACAGACTCAATTTGAAAGAGGAATCGAAGCTCTCTAGGCTGGGTGAAGGGCTCTCAAGGGATGCTCTCACAGCTTGGATTACAAGAAAAGGAAAGAAGGAAGCTATTTCCGTTTAGAAAAAGGAAAGGAAGGTCAGAAGGAAGGAAGGAAAGAAGGAAGGAGAGAGGAAGCAAGGAAGGAGGGGAGGAAGGAGGGAGGGAAGGAAGAAGAGAAAGAGGCAGAAAGAACGGTGTAGAGTTCAGAAAACAGTCCTGGAACAGATGCTGCTCACCAGACACTCCCTTGCTCTTTACCCTCCACTTATTTACTCAAAACATTCAGTGCTTTTTAAGTGTCAGCTACCATATTAGGCAGGGGAGTTACAAGACAAATGAGATAGAGTCCTTGCCCCAAAGGTCTCTGCAAAAACCAAATGGGTTTGGTCAAGTCAGAGCAACTACACAGGGGTCTAATTTGGGAGGTGGGGTGGGCAAAAGAAGGTCATGTTCACTCCCTTCCTGGGAAGGGAGGTCCCTTACTGATGGTCAAGGGCTATCATCTCTCTAGCGCTTCCCGCTTGCCAGACATGGGGTGAGCAGTCCACAGTGAGCATCTCACTGAATCCTGGCAATAATCCCACGAGGCAGATCCTGTTACTGTCACATTTTTTACAGAATAGGAAACCGAAGCAGAGTGAGCCGCCTGCCCAAGGTCACCCAGGGATTTGAACTCAGGTCTGTCTGACTCCAGAGCTCTTGGCAGTTCAGGTCTCCGCTGTCAGCCAACCACTGGATGGGGAATGCTGGGGAAGGCCTTTCCCTTCCCAGGCTGCCTTCCAAGAACACTCTGAACCCCCAGGAGGAAGAGGTTGGTGTGAATCCAGATGCAGTCAGCGCCAGGCAGCCTGGGAGTGGATCTGAAACCTCACTGAGCGAGGCTGTGTGTGAGACTCAGAGCCCAAGGGCAGCGGGGAGAGGAAGGAAACGCAGCCTCACGGCGGTCAGTAGGGGCGACGTGCCCGTTCCCAGCCTCCACACCACAAAACACAGGGCAGCAGATGCTCGGCAAATGGGTGTGTGGGAGTGAGCCGTACCCTTAGATGGCGGTCGAGCAGGCAGTATCACTGAATTACTCAACAAAGCCACCTCGGCTTTGAACTTTGAGCCAGGCTCTGCTGGAACAGGGCCTGGGGGGAGAGGGGGGCTCTCACCACTGTGAAGAGGATGTCTGCCATCCCCCTGCCACCCCCAAGTGGGAGAACACAGCCTGGGAAGAAGGCAAGAACTGAAAAGCCACGGCACACCCACATTCTCATGAATTTTTACAGCTGGAGAGAAAGAGCGATACACAAACATAGCAGGACACAGGGGCCCTGGGCTTCGTGCTGGAGAGAAAAGCAAGGCCACCTGCCATGAACCTGGCCTGTACACAGAGACAGGCAGCTTTTACTGAGTGATTACTACATGCCAGGGCTGTCATACACATTATTCCCTTGGACCCTACTGCGTCCTCGTGAGGGAGGTACTGTCATCATCCATCGTACCCAGGAGAGACTGATGCCCAGAGAGATGAATAACATGCCACTGTCTGTTTTTCCCCACTTCTGGTTTCCATGAGAAGGGATTTTCCCTGAACACACTTTCGGTCTTGACCCTCGCTGCCCATGCCCATGGAATGGCGTCTGACTGGAAAGCTTGGGAAGGCTATCCGCAACGTTCTGCTCTGCTCCCTCCTCCTTCCAGGCTGTTGGGAAGCCAATTTGTTCTCACACTAAGCTGCATCCCCCATGCTAGCTTGCGTGATGATTAAGGTGGTACCTTGGCTCTCTGCCATTCCTTTGTCTTTTTTATTCAGTGTGTTCAGAGCCTGGAAGAGGGGTGCTGTTGTTTGGAAGGCTCTTTGGAGAGCCCAACAGCACTTAGGAGGATCCCAAGTGCTCTGGCCAAACCACCCCCATTTAACTGGGGATTCTGCTCTCTCTCCATGTCTTGGCAAAGGACACTCTTGGCTCTGGGACCACTTTCCCTTGGGAGAAGTCAGCCTGGCAACAAACGCGGCCGTAACCCTCCCCCCAATGTTTTTTGGACTGGCACCTTTTTTCCGGGACGAGGAAAACTAAGTCCTGTACCCAGTTTCTTGTTGTACATGGACTTGGTCATGAGAGGGTATCCCTGGGGTGGCAGGGTCTTGGCCTGTGTACCAGCTCTCTCCCTTGCCACCTGCCCGGGCATCAGTGATGGGTACTTGACCCCACCCAGACTGCTGCCAGTCTAGACTGCTTACTCTGCGACAAACCTGGGCAGCTGACCCAACCCCCCTGTCAGGCCCTGATTAACCCATACACTGTATATCTCAGTTTCCAGTGCCAGTGGATCTGCCAGGGGATTCAGAGCCAGTTATGTTATGTGGCACCAGCTGCCAAGCCCATATTACCTGGCTGTGTGACGGGGGGCAAAGTCCTGACCTGCTCTGTGCTCTGATTTCCTCATCTGTAAAAGGGGATAGTACCTGTCCTCCTGTCTGTCTCCCAGGACTGTTGTGAGATCAACTATGTAGAACATAGTTGAAAAAGAATCAAAATACTCCATGAGATAGAAGGGAATTTTTAAAAATCATTTTTATCAGCTTTTAAAATGTGCCCAAAGACTTATGAAGCATCTATAGCAAACATATTCAGCTTCGTCATCAGGGCTGGGCCACCTTCATTTTGGTAACCTTGCCCAACTCCCTCTGCAATTTCCCTCTAAGAATCACCCCTCCCCTTCCCCTCAGTCATACAGATCCAGGGACTCCGCCTAGGAAAATGAGTGCATCTCATTTCTTTGGACCACAGTGATTGCTTCACAGATGGTCATGTGACCCCATGAGGCTCAGTGAGACTTTTCCTAGGACTTTTGGAAAAGAGATTCTCTCTGGAGATCCTGAAAGGATACAGGGGCTAAAGCGGATGCTGTCATCTTGTTTACCACTTTAACCCAAAACTCAAATTGAAACATAAAATATGAACCAAGAAGTAGAGAGAAACCAAGTCCTGATTTTGACATTAGAACCCCAAACCCAGCCAGGACCACCAGTGATAACGTGATTTGTAATAAGCAATAGAAATATTTGGTCTGGGCTTCCCTGGTGGCGCAGTGGTTGAGAGTCTGCCTGCCGATGCAGCGGACACGGGTTCGTGCCCCGGTCCGGGAAGATCCCACATGCCGCGGAGCGGCTGGGCCCATGAGCCATGGCCGTTGAGCCTGCGCGTCCGGAGCCTGTGCTCCGCAAGGGGAGAGGCCACAGCAGTGAGAGGCCCGCATACTGCAAAAAAAAAAAAAAAAAGAAAAGAAATATTTGGTGTTCCTCCGTAGTTCTTGGCAGGGAGGTCCTAAAACTCTTGGAATTTCCTTAATGAACAGAGCAGTAAAGGTGTCCTTTGTTATGTTCATAATGTGGCTTTTGGAAAGCACCTAAGGATGAGGGCTGGTTACCAGGAGAACCAAACAAGTGATCAGAAGGTTGGAACTTTCAGTCGCACCCTTGCTGACCTCCCGTGAGGGGTGAGGGCTGGAGATAGAGTTCAATCCCCAATGGGCAATGATTTAATCCATCATGCCTATGTTATGAAGCCTCCATAAAACTCCAAAAGGACTATTTTCAGAGAGCTTCCGGGTTGGTAAACACGTGATCTGGGGAGAGTAGTGGGCTGGGAGAGGGCATGGAAGCTCCGCCCCTTTCCCCATACCTTGCCTCATGCATCTCTTCCATTTAGCGGTTCCTGAGTTATATCCTTTCATAATAAACTGGTAATCTAGTAAGTAAACTGTTTTTCTGAGTTCTGTGAGCCACTTTAGCAAATTAAAGGAATCTGAGGAAGAGGTTGAGGGAATCTCTGATTTACAGCTGATCGGTTAGAAGCATAGGTGATGACCTGGACTTGTAAATAGTGCCTGAAGTGAGGTGGGCTTGGAGTGAAGGGCAGTTGCGTAACCTGTGGGATCTGACAGGTATTTCCAGGTAGGTGGGGTCAGGACTGAGTTGAACTGTAGGACACCCATCTGGCATCTCAGAGAATTCCTTGGACCACCCCCTCCAAACCACACACTGGAAAGTGGGTGCAGAACCCTCTCACCAGCCCTGGACTTCTCAGCTTAAGGTAAGGCGCCAAATTCCTTTTTTGTCCAAAGGCATCTTGGGTTGGATTTTCTGTCCCTGGTTACCAAGAGAATCCTAATGGACACAGTATTACCTCGTTTAATCTTTTCACCAACTGTGAGCTAAGTATCGGAACCCCTAACTCTACAGATGAGGAAGAGAAACAGGCACAGAGAAGTGATGTGATGTAAACGGTGCAGGCAGGATTTCAACCTGGCCTCCTGGCCCCTGGAGCCTGCATTCTATCCACTCTGCAGGGGCTTGGGAATACAGCTGAGTCTCATAGTCATCTCTGTCACAGACTTTAGTCAGCAGTAGAGCATCTGCTGGCAGAGGAGAGCCCTGATTCTCTTGCAGCCAGTGGCTGAAGGAGGACCTAATTCACTTGGTGTTCTCTGCCACATGTGTCCTCTTCCTGGAAGAAAAACACCAACAGAGGAGGAGCTTAGTCAATTCCTGCAGGGTTTAAGCTTGATGTCAAGGGCCTGGAGAGCTTGGAATGGCCCAATATCTTCTCCTTCCAAGGACTGATGTTCAGTGTCTACCTTTTAGAGTTTTGTGGGGGTTTTTTTGGCCATGCTGAAGGATCTTAGTTCCCTGACCAGTGATCGAACCCGTGCCCACTGTAGTGGAAGCACGGACCCCTAACCACTGGACCACCAGGGATTCCCTAGAGTTCCACTCTTTTCTCTGAAGATACCAGACTCTGGTAAAATGCAAATACCTCTCAGGACTCCAGGGCTTACAACCTGAGCTGCTATCAGTGGTGACAGTTTTGGAGGAATAATGGCTTTGAGAGGGGTTTAGGGTACCAGGTGCATGGCTGGGCTGGTAATGGTGGCACTCTGGAAGAGGAAAAGGGTGCAGAAAGGGACATCTGAGAATTGGATACGTTTCAGTTGGTTAAGGGAGCAGGTCATCCATGTAAGTGTGATAATGGGATCAAATAATACGCTATCTGGGATTTGCTGCAAAATAACGGGGGGATGGGGAAAGTAGGTGGAAATATAGATGAAATAAGATATATACACTAATATGTATAAAATAGATAACTAACGAGAACCTGCTGTATAGCACAGGGAACTCTACTTCATTTCGCTGTACAGTAGAAACTAACACAACATTGTAAAACAACTACGCCCCCCCCCCAAAAAAAGATTGGCCATTAGTTGATCATTGTTGAAGCAAGGTTACCAGTACATGAGGGTTTATTCTGTCCACATGAGCATATGTTTGAAATATTCCATAGTAATATTTTAATTATGAATAATTAAAAAAACATGATTTAAAAAACATGTTTTGCGCTTTATTCTTTATATCTTGTATGCACCTCACAAATGTTTTCTCCCCATTTTAAAGATGGTAAAACTGAGGCTCAGAGAGTTTAAGTCATTTATGCAAGGTGGAATTGAGAGCTAAACCCAGGCTTTCCAACTCCTGTATCCCAAGGTTAGTCTGGGGCAGAGGGCAGCAGAGGCAAGTTGGCAGCCCCCGCTTGACGGGGGCTGACAGGCAAGGACCGGGGCTAGGTGAGCCAGTCTTGTCCACATCCAAGTCTTGCCGAGAGGCAGCCCAGCCTGTGTGTAACTGGTGTGGCGAAGACCCCGGCTGGGCCTCACGGATTCATTGAGCGCACGGTGGAAAGCTCCTGGCCACTGATTTCACATGCTTCTCGGTAGTTAAGAAAACACCGAGTCCAGCACAGCAGGCTCTGGCTCTGGACCCTTTCATGGGCATCCTGAGGACTGCTGCCTGAACATCTGGGTCTGATAAAGCCCACGTGGGCTTCCCTGCCGCCTTTGCCATAGCTATTTCCGCACGTACCCTTGAAGCTCTGTGCGTGTGGAGGGTCTTTTCTTTTCTTTCCTCCCAAACATATGGATTCCCAGCTCCTATTTCAAACTCAAATACTCCTCTGCTATAAACTCCCCAAAGCTCTCAATTTCCTTTTTCCATTGCTCATTCTTTCCTGAAGTGCATGAAAAAGCCTCTCTTAGCTCTGTTCCAATTTCCTTGTTTATGAAAGAAGGGCAAGGAGAACAGTGATTTCAATGATCAAAGTTAAGCAGGCCCTGATTCCTTCCTTAGGAGAGCACACCTCAATGACCTGGGAGATCCCAACTTACCAGGTACGAAAACAAATCACAGGAAAGCCCTGACTCCCCCCAAAACACTCATCCTGCAGGAGGCCTGATACAGTGCCAGCTGCTTCCTTTATCTGGCTGAAACGTCCTCTTTGAAAACCACTAATGGAATAGAAAGAAGAAAAGAAACGGGCATGATTCCCAGAAGGTTACTGCTGGAGTGGGAGTGTGTTATCTGGGAAGGGAAGAACAGGTCCTTGCCTGCTCCTTAGCCTGTGGCCTTGTGTTTCTTCATGATGATGGCAACTCACAACTTAGAGGCAGAAAGAAGCCAGTCCTCAGCACTGAAACACCGGACACATCAGCACCAACAGGGTGAGGGAGGAAAAGGGACTCAGTGCATCATGAAGCACCTGGGGGACAGAAGGTTCCCCACCCAGGGAGAGACCCTCAGGTGCCTTCACGGGGCCCAGCAGGTAACATAATGATAAAAGGCAGTGGACATTGGTTTCAGCCTGGAGGAGCCCTGGGTAGCAGCAGCGGGGCCTGGAGACAGCGAGTCCTCTCTGGAGGGGGCAGCAGCCATTCACCTCTGGCTGGTTATTCTTGTGGAAGAACGTGAGCCTGGTGTTGCCACATCTTCCATTTTTCCAAAGACGTGGAGATCTGGATTTTACGTGAAGTCTCCCAGTTTGGGAACTGATTTTGATGGAACATATTGCAAAGGCTGACATTAGGAGCTCAATAAGATCTGTCTCGCAGTGCGAGTTCACCCAAGCACCCCTGGTTTGCAGCCCAGACCTAGTAACTGGTCCTCTACACCTGCAGTGCGGTCGGCAGCGCTGGCAGAAGTAGCCAGGAAGAGGTCAGAGGCAGCCACGGGGCAAAGGGCATCGCCTGGCACAGGAAGGAGGTAGCCCTGCCTGCTGTTCCCGGGCTCATAAAACACTCGCAGGCTTCTGTCATGTTACCACGCTGGATCTGCTACCAGTTGGGTCCTTACCAACAACGCTCCCATCCCCTTTAGAAATTCTCCTCCTCCCCAAGGCAGTTCATGTGGCTAGCTCAGAACACTTTCTTTGGGGGAGGCAAGTCGACACTTCAGCCTCTGACCACATTCAAGGTAACTTTCAAGACAACTTAAAATTCACCTGCCCATGGAAGAAGCAAGTGACACCTTCCTTCCTCTCAGGGTTGACAAAACCATGACCAGCAACTCTGCATCCTTAAGGAGCTCTTTCTTTCCCCCCAAAAGTCACATTGTGCTTTGAGGACAACTTCTGTTCCTCATCTCTGTGAGAGAGAAAAGAGGCACAGAGCTGGGAGCTATTTGCCCAAAGACACACCTGGGAGGACTCCTAATAGCCGGCAGAAACATGCACTAAGCTATTTTTTTTTTAAAGTTCAGGTGTCTTCCTGATTTGTACATAATAACGGTAAGTAAAATTTCCTCACAATGGGATGGTGCAGTAATCTAGAAGGCAGGGAGAGATGAGAAAAGCTTTTAGGCATGGGAACTCCCTGGCGGTTAGGACTCCGTGCTTCCACTACAGCGGCCCGGGTTCAATCCCTGGTTGGGGGACGAAGATCCCACAAGCCTCGGGGTGTGGCCAAAAAAAGAAGAAGAAAAAAAAAAAGGTACGATCATGGAATCTCTTTCTCTGGCATTACCTTTACTCTACCAGGTAGGTTCTTTTATTCTTGCAATTCCCTGTATACAGGGAATGAGAAAGATGCGTGGGAGGAGATGACAAGAGAGAGTTTCAGAGCAAGGGAAAGTACATTGCACAAGCGATTGCCTGCAGCAGGGTGTGCGCGTGAATCTCTGGGTCTGGATTTGCATGCTTTGCCTGCGTGCAAGCCATTTTGGTAGAAGGAGAAGTGTTGTTTCTATACTTCAGTAAATACAATACCCTCCTAAGAGAACCTTCATGACTCCTGTCTCTCTCTCATTTCACCAATACACTGTTGCTGTTCATCTAATCAATATATATTTATTGAGCACCTTCTCGGTATCTGACACTGTGATATGCGCTGAGATTACATTGATGAACAAGAAAGACACAGTGTTTGTCCTCAGGGGACCCACTGTTTATGAGGGAATCAGACAAGTGAATGGGAAGATGCCATTCAGCGGGGTTAAGCCCTCAGATGGAGGAAGTGGACGTGGAGAGGGCACGGAGGAGGAAGCGTGACCTGATAGGCTGCGGGGGTGTGGGGGGAACGTATTCTGGGAGAAGTGAGGTCTAGGCTGAGATCTGAAGGATGAGCTGCAACGAGACAAGGAAAAGGGAAGGGGAGCATTTCAGGCAGAGGAAACAGCATGGGCAGAGATCTGGAGGTCAGATTCTCCCTAGCACCGGATGAAAAGCTACTGTTTGTGCTAAGGCAAGCTCCATCCTGGGGAGGGTTTCAGGGGAGTTCTGGAGCCAAGTATGGGACCAACGTGGCACTGGTCATAAGCCAACCTTAAAAATCATTGTTCTCAAAAAAAAAAACAACATTGTTCTCTGATTTAAACTGCTCAGTTGAAAGCATTTAAAATGGTCTCCAGTCCTTAGGGTGCCCAGAATATAGGATGGAGAGCTAAGTGCTCAGGGGACACTGGAATATAGTCCCTCCTCCTGAGGAAGGACACAGATACTAAGGGTAAAGCATAGAACCTGAGAAAAACTGACTTCTTAATTCTAGTTTACAACAGAGGACAGAGAAAATTCATACTTTTGTCCTCTCTCTCTCTCTTTCACACACACACACACACAAGCACTCTCCTGGTGAGCTAGGCAGGTTAGATTTTTTATGTTATTTTTTACAGAGGAGGAAACTGAGGCTCAAGGGGCAAAGCATCCAAGGTTATTGGCTCATTCATTCACTCACTGACTCAACAACCATTAGTGGAGCACATGCTGCCAGCAGGCTTGCACACAGCGGTGAATGACACACGTACTCCCTACTCATGGGAGCCAGGGTTCTAACCCATTTCTTCCGATTCCCACCCCAGTACTCCATCCAATACACTGAACTGCAGTTGGATACGTGTTCTCTGGTGCAACACGCCAGTGGACGGGTGTTTACGGTCCTGTGCCCTGTCTTTGTCAGCACTACCCCCAGCCCCAAACATGCCATCGAGGCAAAAACAGCATAGTTGCTATGCAAATGTATCTTCAAGACAAGGTGCAGACCCAGATTTTCCCTGTAAGTCCCTCTTGTATAGAAACTGTACCAACCAAAGGTTGTCCTGGCCCTGGTGGTCTTTGAGTCACTGGGAAATTTCCCATTGCACCTCCGCCCCCTGTACTAGCCCAAAGCGAAGGCTTTTAAACCCTCACCTTTTGCAAGTCTTCCCTCTAAACCCTGTCCCATGGAAGTCGGGATGGGATAAAGGTTCTTTCAAAGCAAACTGGGGAAGATTGAAGGGGAGGAGAAAGCAGGCTGTGAGCAAGGGAATAGGAGACACCAGGCCCACCCTGCTTCCCGCACAATTGTGCTGTGAGCCAAATCTGGCCAAGGTCGGAGAGGACTGGCAAAACCCAACCAGACAGACATCCCTCAGAGATGCCTGGGAGAGGCTGGTGTATCTCCCCAGAGCCTGGGCAGTGTTATTTCCTGGGGCGAAGCAAGTCACAAAGGATGAAAGCTGATGACTGAATGTCTGGGGCAGGGTGGGAGGCTTTGCCAGGAGGTGGAGGTGGAGTGGTGGAAAGGGAGGAGGGGAGGAGACTTGGCTGGTTTTGCACAGACACATCTCTTCATTTTTCCAGACTGGAAAAAGCTGTTTGCACTGTGCACATTTGCAGAGAGTCACAGTATTTACTACGCTTCCTGGCTCGACAGATTTCTTTCTGTCATTCAGTCAAATGCAGCTTGTATTTTTCATAGCCAGAGCCGAACAGACCGTGGAGGCTCTTCCCCCACGTTGTGTTCAAAAACACAGCACGAGTGACTCAGAAAGCCCGGCTCACGTGGGCAGCGGGAGCGGGTGGTGGTAGCATGTTGTAGAGATAAAGACCCATGTTTAGAAAAACACTGTCTTCCCCTTGGAGGGGTTTAATGACGCTCCTTGTTTTCCCGGCACACATTGTTTTTTGAGCAGCCGGAAGAAACAACTGCTGTACTAGAAACTGATTCCTGCCCTTTGCATGTGACTCTCGGTTATCCATACTGACAGCGGTGGGTAGTTCAGGGGAGTAGGATAATTTTTAAAAGTGGTGAATAATAATATAGAAAATCCTTTCTTGCCAAAATCTGCCTATCCAGGGAAAGTTATCTGTTGAACCACTGTATGCTTGCTAAGAGATAATTCAATCCAACAAACATTAACCGAGCATGCCCCATGTGCACGGTATGGCGACAGGGGTGGATGTGTCCAAGCTGACCACAACCTAACATGCACTTTACCTTTTTAGTAGAAAACGGTGTGTGAGCCCAATGGCATTCACAGCCAGTGGTGGAATTCCAGGCACTAGGGATGGGCCAGGTCAGTAAGGAAAGTCTGTCGGGGGTAGGAGAGGGGAGAGCTATCCCAAACCCCTTCACATCATACTCCTAGGTTCCTGTATGTGTAATATACCAGCCAAGCCACCACACTGGGAGTGTAGTCATCAAATCTTGCTCAAAACCTCAGAGTCATGCTGCCCGGGAGTCCGAGAGTGGGTGCCTCATCTTCAGAGAGAACATAACGACGTATTCAGGCAACCTCTGACCTCGCCAGCCAGGGGGAAGGTAAATAAACAGTTACCCTTGATGACACAGGATAGCATCACCTGATGCAATGGAATAGAGCCTCTAACTTCATCCTCTTCTTGGGTTGGCAAAGCACAGAGTCCTCTTGCATTAATTTAAAGAGAGAAAGGGCCCACCCAGACTTCTCCTCAAACCTGCTTTTGAGCCAGGAGCCTTGGGACTTGGAGGGGTGGAGGCAGGCGGAGGAAAGTAGGGGAGGGTTTTTAGGGGACCAAGGGAGTCAGGGGAGCTAGAAATTCTGTAGAGTCCAAGTTGATGATGCCAGATGTAGCTCAATTTTTTTTTCTTTTAAAAGACTATTATGGGTTTCCTTTCCAAAGTGGAAATGCAGGGATGGAAAATGAGTTTCAGTTGCTATGGTAATAGGAGTTGGCTGGGCCTGTAGGAGCAGCAGCTGGAGTAGAGCTAGTGGCCGGGAACCTGGCCCCATGACAGAGGGAGCTTCCGGCTGGGGATAAGACAACAACAGGCTTTAGCAGGAAGGAGAAGGAGGAAAGATGAGAGAAAAGGAGACAGAAACTGTGTCTCCAGACATTGCAGCCTGTGAATCCTGCAGACATTAGCAGGGATACACAATGGGGTTTGTGTGTGCATGAGTGTGAGTGGCTGTGTTGTATGTGCATTCCCACAGGCCAAAAAAAAATGAGAAGCAAAATAAATCCAATGCCTGAAAAAGAATGGCCGAGAAAGCCCTAAGACAGCTGAATGACTGAAGAGGAGAGGGCGGCCATTTAGGAGCCTTCCAGGAGGCTGTGGGAAATGCCTGAACAGGGACTGGCCCTCACATGCTGTGCTCCCTCACCTTTTGTCCTCACACAACTCCTCAAATTGAAACTAGTGTGGGCCAGCAACACAGCCGACAAAATCCCCACAGGGTTAGCAAGACTACGGGTGTCGGTAAGCTGGTTGTTCTATTTCATCTGCACCTCTAGGTGACTGTTTTTGTTCCGGGTAGAAAGAATCCATGACCCTGGGACTCTGGGGTCTTCTAGCCTGGGGCTTTGAAGGGGTCTGGATGTTCTCAACATCACATTCTAGGGAGATGTTTTGATTAGGCCTATGGTGACTTTAGGCCTTTGCTGGATCCCTCAGCAGGGCCCACCTGAGAGAATATTTATGCAATTCCCACTCCTACCCCAGTAACAGGGACCACTCAGGCCCTCTCCTCCCATCACGTGGTGGTAAATCGATAGGGAGACCTCACATTTATGAAGGGACTCCAAGTTAGGCTTTTGACACTATATAATCCTATCACTCTCTCTATATATGCTGCCCCTGAGAAACACTGAGAGGATCATACAGTTTAAATGGACCACCACTCCGGTATCTTGTTTTATATTTCTTCATTTTGCAATGTATCAGGAGCCTCAAAAAGTAGAATTGAGCGCAAAAAAGAATAAAATACTTAGGACTAAACTTAACCAAGGAGGTGAAAGACTTGTACACTGAAAAATGCAAAACATTACTGAAAGAAATTAAAGAAGATACAAATAAGTGGAAAGACATCCCATGTTCATGGATTAATATTAAGATGACACTACTACTCAAAGTGATCTACAGATTCAGTGCAATCTCTCCCAAAATCCCAATGATGTTTTTTGCAGAAATAAAAAAATCCATACTAAAATTCATAAGGAATCTCAAGGAACCCCAAACAGCCAAAACAATCTTGAAAAAGAACAAAGCTGAAGAACTCAAACTTCATGACTTCAAAACTTATTACAAAGGTACAGTAATCAAAACGATATGCTACTGGCATACAGACAGACATATAAACTAGTGGAATAGAATAGAGAGCCTAGAAATAAACCCTCACATATATAGTCAAATGACCATTATGACCTTATTTCAACAAGGTGCCGAAACAACTCAATGGGGAAAGGACAGTCTTTTCAACAAATGGTGTTGGGAAAACTGGATATCCAAGTACAAAAGAATGAAGCTGGACCTTCACTTTATGCCATATACAAAAATTACCTAAAATGGATCACAGACCTAAACATAGGCTCTAAAACTGTAAACTCTTATGAGAAAACATGAAAAAAAAAGCCTCATGTCATTGGAATTGGCAATGATTTCTTGGACATGACAACAAAAGCACAGGCAACAAAAGAAAAAATAGGTAAACTGAACTTCATCAAAAGTAAAAACTTCTGTTTATCAAAGGACACTACTAACAGAGTGAAAAGGCAGACTGGGGGAAAATATTTGCAAATCACATATCTGATAAGGGATTAATATCCAGAATACACACAGAACTCCTGACTCAAAACAACAAAAAACTCAAACTGATTAAAAATTGGGCAAAAGATTTGAAGAGACATTTCTTCAGATATTCAAATGACCAATAAGCATATGAAAAGATGCTCAACATCCCTAATCATTAGGGAAATGCAAATCAAATCCACAATGAGATCCTATTAGAACTATTAATGAAAAAACAAACAAAACAAAATAACAAGTGTTGGCAAGGATGTGGGGAAATAGGAACCTTTGCCCATTGCTTGTGGGAACGTAAAAAGGTGCAGCCACTGTAGAAAATGGTGGGCGATTCCTTCCTTCCTTCCTTCCTTCCTTACTTTATTTATTTACTATTTTTGGCCATGCTGTGCGGCCTGCGGGATCTTAGTTACCTGACCAGGGATTGAACCTGTACCCCCTGACTTGGGAGCGCAGAGTCTTAAACACTGGACCGCCAGGGAAATCCCAGCAATTCCTCAAAAGATAAAATAGAGAGTTACCTTATGATCCACTCTGGCTATATACTGCAAAGAATTAAAAGCAGAAATATTTGTACATCCATGTTCATAGCCATATTATTCAGAATAGCCAAAAGGTGGAAGCAACCCAAACGTCCATCAACAGATAAATGGATAAACCAAATGCTGTATATGCATACAACAGAATATAATTCAGCCTTAAAAAGGAAGGAAATCCTGACGTATGCTACAACATGAATGAACCTTAAAGACATTATACGAAGTGAAATAAGCCAGTCACATAAGGACAACGATTGAACGATCCATCCTTATATGTAAGGTACTTAGAGTTGTCAAAATCATAGAAACAGAAAGTGGAATGGTGGTTGTCAGAGGCTGTAGGAAGGAGAAAATGGGGAGGAAATTAAATTAATTAAACAATTAAACCCATTGTTTAATGAGTACGGAGTTTCCATTTAGGAAGATGAAAAAGTTCTGGAACCACCTGGAGATGGACTGTGGTGATGGCTGGTTTTATAACAATGTAAATGTACTTAACGCCACTGAACTGCGCACTTTAAAATGGTTAAAATGGGGGCTTCCCTGGTGGTGCAGTGGTTAAGAATCCACCTGCCAACACAGGGGACACGGGTTTGAGCCTTGGTCCGGGAAGATCCCACATGCCGCGGAGCGACTAAGCCCGTGCGCCACAACTACTGAACCTGCGCTCTAGAGTCCGAGAGCCACAACTACTGAGCCCGCGTGCCACAGTTACTGAAGCCGGTGTGCCCTAGAGCCTGTGCTCAGCAACAAGAGAAGTCCCCGCAATGAGAAGCCCGCGCACCGCAACACAGAGTAGCCCCTGCTCGCCGCAATCAGAGAAGAGCCAGAGTGCAGCAACGAAGACCCAACGCAGCCAAAAATAAAATAAATTTAAAACAAATTTTAAAAAATTAATTAATTAAATGGTTAAAATGGTAAATTTTATGCCCTGCGTATTTTACCATAATTAGAAATATACATATACAGGTACATAAAAGTGGAAGTGACTAGGGTCAGCATCTCGACCTCTGAGGAGTCCAGTTAGGCCCAGTCCCCACCGAGGAAATGGCCCTTCCCCTACTTCTTCTGTCTTGTCAAAACTTACCACGGGTGCAGACAAGACCACAGGCTGGTGTGGGAGCCCAGCGTGCGCAGGCGGGAGAGAAAGATGAACACAGACAAGGAGTGCTGAGGAGGACGCAGGGTCTGAAGTGATGAGGGCCCTCGGGCAGGAGTGGACACAGCTGCCAGGAGCTCTGGCGGTTCAGTGGAGGAGGGAGGCGGGACTTCTTGCTTGGCTGCTGCGCGGTGTCACAGAGGAAGTGGTGTTTAAGGGGGGTTTGAGGGAGTGAGGACGTGCAGCTGTGTGAATTGGTGGAGGGCATCTAGGTGAGTTGTTTGTTTGGCAGGCGTGTGGTGTGACTGAGAGGCGGAAGTTGGGAGAGGAGGCTGGGTCGGCAGGGAGGGGAGGCGACCTGGGAGAAGGGCACCCCGTGCAGGAACTTCTCTGCCACACCAGCCTGTGGTCTTTGCAGGGAAGCACTGTAAAGGCATACTTGGCCTTGATTTGTAGCCTTCTGAAGCCAGATGCCGACGGATTGTGAACTGACAACAATAACAACTTCTAGCGACAGAGTACTTACTAAATGCATCTTAATAACCCTAAGCGGCAGGTAGCAATCTCAGCTCCACTTTCAGCTGGGAAAACCGACGCCCCAGGGATAAAGCAGCCTGTCAAGAGAGAGCGCGCGCGCACACACACACATGCGCGCACACACACGCACACGCGTGCACACACACACAGCCAGTTAGTGGTGGGGCTGGAGTGCGAACCCAGGCCTACATGGGTCCCAAACTGGAATACATATAAGAAAGCCTCAGGAGCTAGTTTAAAAACATAAATTCCATTCCCAGTAGCCAAAGCTGGAATAATCTGAGCAACGAAACAAAGTGGTATTGGATGATAGCCTGGGGTATAAAGTAAAATCCACAAGTCCACACTATTACAAATTAAAAAAAATTAATCATTGGGAGAGAAGAGCCCAACCTCCCACGAAGAATTCTAAATAAATTACGTAGACACATGACCCTAAAGTACGGGGACAGACCGCCCACTCCCTTAAGCGTGGGCTGCACATAATAATCCTCCTGGGCTTCCCTGCTGGCCCAGTAGTTAAGACTCTGCACTTCCAATGCAGGGGGTGCGGGTTCAATCCCTGGTCGGGGAACTAAGATCCCACATGGTGCACAGTGCCGCAAAAAAAAAAAAAAACTTCCTTCCAAGAGAACAGTATGGAACAGGGGAAACAGAGTAACTTCACAGAGAAACCTGACCAATGCTACCTCAGCCAGGTGATCCAAGGTAGTAGCAACAGTGGTAAGTCATGTTGATATTATGGACACGTCATGTGATGTGATGAAAAAAGGCACTTTATTTCTGTGGTCTTCCTCTCCAAAACCCATAACCCTAGTCCAACCATGAGAGAAATATCACACAAATTCCAATAGCAGGGTATTCTACAGTACATCTGAGTGGTACCCCTCAAAACTGGCAAGGTCATCCAAAACAAAGGAGTTCTGAAACACTGTCACAGCCAACAGGAGCCTAAGGAGACATGACAACTAAATGCAATGTAGGACACTGGACAAGATCCTGGAATAGAAAAAGGACATTAGGTAAACACTAAGAAAATCTGAATAAACTATGGGCTTGTGTTATTAATAATGTATCAGTATGGTTCATTAATTATAACAAATGGACTATGGGTTAACAAACGGTTAGTAGGGGGACCTGGGTGTGGGGTATATGGGAACTCTCTGTACTATCGTCTCAATTTCTCTGTAAATCTAAACTGGTCTAAAAAAATAAAGTCTATTAAAAACAAACAAATTCCTGGGTTGACCCTCAGAACCCCTGGCCTTCTGGTGCGCATTTGCACAGCTGTAGCGGAGCTGTGAATGAAGTCAGGCGCACCACCTGCCTGATGACAGACTGAAGAGAAGCAGCAGATACAGCAGAATCTGCAGGGAGGGAGACAGTTCACTCCAAGGACACTGCATGCCTCTCCTCCATCAGACTCCTCGAGGTTAGGGACTGTGCCTCTCTCACTGGACTGGCAGCCTTCCTAATGTGCGAAGTGGATCTCCCCTGTCAGACTGGGCAGCCCCTGAGGGGCAGGGCCCACTTTTCCTCTTGAGGAGCTCAAGGAGGCCTTTCTCTGCAGCCCCAGGAGCCACAAATTCTCTATATGCATTTCATCTTCCTTTATGTAAGTCAAGGTTCTTCCTATGAGTGGGAAAAGAGGTTACGCACAAAACGTACATTTTTAAAAATTGAAGTAGAGTTAATTTACAATGTTGTGTTAGTTTCAAGTGTACAGCAAAGTGATTCCGTTATACATACGTACATATAGGTGCGTGTGTGTATATATATACATATTCTTTTTCAGATTCTTTTCCATTATAGGTTATTACAAGATATTGAGTATAGTTGCCTGTGCCATACAGTAGATCCTGTTGTTTAACAAAATGTACATTTTTTAAAGGCTGGCAAAAGGTCTGCTTGCTCCAAAATAACAGGACTCCTAACTCTTTGGATAAGCATAACCAATGCTCATAAGCAGCAAACTCAATAATTTGGATTTAGTGCCTTAAGCCTCCTCTTCCACCCCCTCCCTCTCCAGTGCCACCTGTATCCCAGTCCTCAGGAATAGACGAGTGATAACAGTAGTAACAGCTTAAAATTGTGATGCTGCCGATTCTATAATGGAGCAAAACTCTATATCCCAGAAAGCTGCTTCTTGGTTGCAAGAAGCTGTTACTTGGAGGTACACAGCAAGACACCCCAAAATGTGGGGACACTACATCAGTAGAATGCATACAAAATGTCTGTGATGACTGATCTGCAAAAGTTCTTAAGCACAGGACAGGATGTATCTCTGGACAAAGCAGGAAGAGCAAGGCCTGGAAATCAAATCAAGACTTGACAATGGAAAAAAAAAAAGCCAATTGTATTAACATAAGCTGAAAAATATTAGGTAGAGAGAAATGGTGATGTCTGAGGAGCTGAGAAAAGGGGGTAAGAAAGAGCAAGTCTTTGAGAGTCTATCTTCTCCCACATTGTCCAGGGTAGTGGGAATCCCTTGAGCATTCCAGCCAGCTCAGAGCTTCCCAGAATTCTCTCTTGATAGGGATCTTAAGGTTGGTCCAGGGAGCAGTAGGAAGGCAAAGATTCGGTAATTGATTAGTCACGTCTATCATGAGCACAGCGATGGGGAATCAGGCCAGTAGTGCTGCCATTCTGGACCGCTGTATCCCTCAGAGGATACAAATATCTTAGGCCATCCTGGCTATTAAAATCATTCATCTTGTTCACCTTGTTTGGATTCCAGGAATGCCAAGCTTCTAAGTAGAATCTGGCATCCCCTGTGACTTTCCTACAGGGGAAAGAATGTGCTGATAGGCTGACATGAAGTTTTCAGGCTGCTTCACAGTGCTTGTCCCATTGTGATTTAATATATTTGTGGTCTGGCTTCCTCACCAGGCTGCTGTGAATTTGGTGATTCTGTCCTTGCTAGCCTGATCAGTTCCATGTGCACGAAAGGCACTCCATCTCCGACCTGCAAAGAATGAGCAGCATCTCCAGCCCCCAGCCCTCGCCACATTGGCCCTGAGGGGTGCTTCTCCTGACACTGCTAGCCAGCTGCGCTTTGCCACGTCAATCACCCCGACCGCAGCCGTCTACCCTGAGCCCGGCATGAGCTGTGGGAGGCCTGCAAGAAAAGTGCTACAGCGACCAAAATAAGTTCTGTTGGAATAAGAAAGAATAAGGAAGAAAGAGATCCTGTGCTTGGGGCAAGATGCCAAGAACACATGACAGAAAACAAGCAGAAGGAATTGGCAACGTTTAATCTAGAGCAGGGAAGATCCGGGAGGGCCAACCAGTTCCCTGTCATCAAATACCTGAAGGACTGCAGTGATGCAAAGGGGAAAGATTTGTTCCCTGGGGCTCCAGAAGAAAGTATGACAACCAAGGGGTGGCAGATACAGGGAGAGAGATTTCGGTGAGATAAAAAAAGCGGAACTTTTAAAGGCAGCTTTCCTTTAATATCAGTCATTCAAATATCACCACTTTTATTTTTCTTCTTTCTTCTGTCACGTTTGTGAGAGGCAGTGTAACTTGGCGATTAGGAATACAAACGGAAACAGAAACGCTTGGGTTCATTTTCCAGTCCTGTCACTTACTAGCTACATAACTTTGGGCAAGTTACCTTACTTTCCCATGCCTGTTTTCTCCACTAATAATAGTACCTACCTCAAATAGTACTTAACCCATGTGACTGTGGTGAAGATTGATTAAATTATACATGCAAAATGCTTAGGATAGCGCCCAGCACACATTATGTGCTCCGCAAGTGGTAGCAACTATTATTTTTTATTATAATCTCATACCATTTATACTATTTCTAAGTAGACACATTATTTATCTAAATTTATTTGAAAGGAAACTTTATATTACTACTGCAAAGGCAAAGCCAGAAACACTTGTCAGGTATAGATGGAAACTGTACAAATAAACATGAAACAATGTTATCAAATTTTAGCTAGCTACTGTTGCCTGTTCCACCCCCTGAGTTTGAGGACTGCTGCCTTTTCCGTAAGAAGGGAGACGAGCAAGTGTTACCAAAACGGTCTGGTACTTCACTGAAACTTCTTTTGTTGACTGTAGTCAGAAGGCAGAGTCTGGCAAGTTTAAGGAAGTGAAAGGCCCGTGTGGTTGCAGCTCCTGCTCTAGGGAGAGAGGCAGGGCCGGATCAAAGGGACGGTTTAAAAAGGAAATGCCTCTCCAAGAATGAGGCTTCGTCATCTTTAGCACTACAGTGCTCTACCATACCGAATCATCCCACCAGGCATCCAGTGGTATGATCAGCACACTTCAAAAAGCAGTCAGAAACATTTCATAGACCACCGCGCTCCCCAGCGCCCCCCGGAGGAAACCTGCAGACAGTTTCCAGACACCCCGCCTGCCTCTCACTTCTTTCTACTCGAAGACATTTTCTGGTGGCAGGCTGCGTACTCCTGACCGCACGCAGAAGTTGGGGGTTTGCTGGGACGCACAGTGTCTCCGAGCAGCCCCAGAGAGACTGAGCCGTTTGCTCCAAGGTAACTCACTCATCGACGCATCCTCTACTGGCTCTCCTCCCTTCTCCGGTCCGTTTCACTCTCACTGGGCTTTCTGGGATCACCTCCCAAATGAATTCCGGGCACCCAAGTCCTGGTCTCATGATCTACTTCGGGGAAGCCCCAGCTATGGCACAGTTTAACTGTGGCGCTTGAGAAATGGCTGAGAATGTTCCACGGAGATTCATGAGTCAGGTAAGAATTCAACCAGGAGGACATTTAGTCTCCTTCTGACACTTAGGTCCATGATTCTCGATCGAGTCAGCAAACTACGGCCCACGGCCCATGGGCTCTCCCACTGCCTGTTTTTGTACAGCCTGTGAGCTAAGAATGGTTTTTAAATGGTTGGGGGGAAAAAAATCAAAAGGAGAATAACATTTTATGGCCCATAAAAATGATATGAAACCCAGATTTCAGTGTCCATCAATAAAGTTTTATTGGAACACAGCTACACTCATTCATTCCCATATTGTCTATGGCCACTTTTACTCCATAACTACAGAGTTGAGTAGTTGCAGCTGAAACCATATATGGTCCACGAGGCTCAAAACGTTTACTATCTGGCCCTTTACGGAAGAGTTTGCTGACCCCTATTCAAGATCATTATCCTGCAGGGACAAGAGGCAGATTGAGACCTGGTTGCCCAGTGGATGGGAAGCCCATCACCAGACCTAGTATTTAGGGGGTTTTTGGATCAGATGTTCACAGTTCCTTTTCCTACATCTCTGTGACCACCCTCATGACTCCGTCTGCCCTCTGCAGGTACCTAGGACTCCCCCACTGAGGCATTAATGTTTTTACACCAGGAGTAATTTTATTGATTTTTAAAAGGGCATAAGACCTTTTGTTCCCCACACTCTGCCCATTGTCCCGGGTGGTTTCATCGACTCTTGATGGCTTCAGTTACTCATTCTTCCCCAAATCAAACCAAATCTCCAGCCCAGGATCGTGTCCTGGATCTCAGATCAACACTCAGATGTCTGTTCAACATTAGATTAAGATGGGGGTGGGGAGATGGGTTTTGCTGCTTACCTGTGGTGTAGCTTTGAGCAAGGCATATAACTGCCTGGGGCATCAATTTCATCACCTGTCAAAGGTGGAAACAACCCCGCCCAGTCTGCCAGGATTACTGTGGTAACTGGACGAAAGGTGGGCTGCCCACAAAACACTGCCACCTGGCCCCAGCCTCCCTCTCCAGCATATTATCATATTATCGGGCCTCTGCTTCCTCTGACCACTACACTCCCTGCACACTGGCTCTCCTTGAGCTCCTTGACTTTGCCAAGTTCTCACCTACCTCTGGGCCTTTGCACATGCTGCTTTTTCTGCCTGAAATACTTTCTCCTCATCTCACCCCCCACCCTGGCTGCTTCTCAGCCTTTCTGACCCCTAATCCATATGTATGCCTTTCTGTATGCCTCTCCATCTTTGTGCTTGATTCTCTCAGTGCATGTGCAGTGATGTCTAATTAGAGTCAATTCTCATTATTCACAGTGGTTATACTCTATAAAGTTGCCATGAACATGGAACTGGCAAATACTGATCTATTGCTCCTAAGGGAAAAACCTAAGGTTAGGTTTCTGCAAGCCTCTGGTCACATTTTCATCAACAGATCAATACCTAACCTTATTTTATGTGGTTTCTGTTTCAAGACTCCTTATTTAATATATATTGTTGATTCATTCACATTGAACTCACAGCCAATACTACTACAACTCATGCCTGAACAAAGCTTATCTAACACACATTTTCTCCGTAAGGCACATCGCAGCCTTCTTGTGCTTGGGAACACTGGACAGCACTTCAGCACTATGTTTGGGGGTGACTGTAAACAGCAAAATCACCAACAGAAAGCACAAAAATGCAAAACAAACAAACAAACAAAAAAAACACATGGCACTAAATAGACCACAAAAAGGACACTTGTTCACAGTTCTGAGAGCTGAAACAAGAAAGCAGTGTCATCTTGTTTTGACCTCAGCTGGGAACACGTGTGTTGAGCGACTCAAATTTTTTGCCACTGTTTGCGTCCATGAATGACCACGAGAAGCACTGTGGCTATTGATTTGGGGGTGACAAATAAATTTTAGCGAGTGGGAGAATTTGCAAATACGGAATCTGCAAATAATGAGGATCCACTGTACTTTCTTCCCATTTCTCTCATTCACTAGCATGTGAGTTCACTGAGGACTGGTTTACCTCTGTCTTACCGTTTTACCTCTAGCGCCTGGAAAACAGCCTGGCACATAGTAGGCTCTCAATAATAAATCCAGTTTAAATGAACACATGAGTCAATTCAGTGAAAGTGCTTCATTGGCAGCAATGACAGCTAGTGTTTACGGAGCAGGCACCACGAGCTGCCCTGTGCTAAGTGCTTTTTCTATGTTTCCTCTGCCAACAAGGGAAACAGCAGATTATTGTACTTTTGCCATGGGCTCTGGAATCAGACTGCCTGGGTTCAAACACAGGACCTGCCTTTTATTAGTTATTTAACCCTGAGCAAGTTCCTTGACCTCTCTGAGCCCCAGCTTCCTTCACTATCAAATGGGGTAGTTAGAGTAGTACCTTGTGGGTTACGGTGATGAGTTGATGTGACCATGCGAAGAAAGCATTTAGCACTGTGCCAGGCACAGGCAGGTCCGTAGTAAACATTACCTCTTATGGGCAATAATTCCCATGGCAACTCTAAGAGTTTTATATGATACTATCATACCCATTTTGCAGATGAAGGAACTGAGGCTAGGAGGGGTTCCATGAGTTTTCAAGGGTCACACAGCCCACGAAGGGCTGGCTCTGGGAACTCCAAGCCTATGCTCATAACCGCTTTGGTGTAAATGTAACATTTACTAATATGATGAGGGCTGCTCCAGGAGGCCCCCTGAACTTCTGTAGGATCTGGGTAAAAAGAAACCTGCCTCTCTCATGAGTCTTTTCTCATATTCTACATCTGTGTCTTTCTGTTCCCTGCCCACTTCCGAGTTCAACCCTTTCAGAACCAGCCCTATTGGGAGGGAAGATGTTGGTTTGTTATCTTGGGTTTGACAGCTCAAAGGTGGAGATATTTCCTGCTTAAAAGGCATGTTGAAGAAGGAGGAGGAGGAGAAGAATCAGCATTCTGGGCTGCGACAACCGTCCTCCTTTTTCTCCAACCCTTTGAATCAAGGATCCTCACACTTGGCTGCTAGCTGGGAAGCTCCTGGGAAGCTTTGAAATGTCCAGATGCCCAGGCCCCAACCCAGACCTCCTACATCTGAGTCTCGGAGGTGGTGGGGTGGGAGGGAAACGGGGCATCAGTATTTTTCAGTGCTCCCCAAGCGACTCCAATGGGCAGGCAAGTTGGAGAAATGGTGCTTTGGATCTTATTAGCACTCAGCTCCAAAGCTGAAGTCGCTCTGGGTGGCAGGAACTCTTTTCTCCTCCTAGGACTGGCTGTTCGGGGATTCGGGCAGGCTCTCCAGAGGAACCAGCTAGTGGAGGATGTTTGCGTGCGAGCGACCTGGCGTCCAGCCCTGCCCCTAGGCCCAGCTTGGCGACTGCGGGTCTCCAGGTCCCCACAGGCAACGACACGTGCGGCCGCTCCGACCTGTCTAGTCGTCCGCGGAGACCGCCGGCAGGGCTCGGCGGCCGCCACGCCGCCCACGCCTCACCACAGAGGTTCGCGGGAAACGCCCGGGGCTCAGGAATCCTACCTTGGCTGTCGGCGCTGCCCTCCGGTGCCCGCAATCCTGAGACTCCGGTTCGACCTGTCGCCGGGCTCCGCGGTCGCTTTCGTCTGCGCCGGAGAGGCGCCCACTAGAGCGCAGGCGCCACCTAGTGGGCGCGGGGCGCCGGCTGGGAGGTGCGAGCTCAATCAGTCCCGGGCGGAAATGCAGCCCGGGCTTCCCAATTGGGCGGTTTTCCTACACGCTGCGCGCGCCGGGAACAAATCCCGGCTGGGTGGGATCACCTTCACTCCTTAGAGGGCACTGGGAGCAAAACTTGCTGAACTGCCTTTTGAGGGCACGGAGGGGCTGCCAGGCCCTGGCTGCTGGCCTGGAATGCATAGTGGGATTTTCCTGGCGGGACTCAGGGATCTTGCCTTTCATCCAAAAGCTTTCAGTACACTCCAATGTGGCAGAGCCTCTCTTTTAAATGTCCTGCGAGCATCAGAAGATGCAAAGGACTGGGTTTCTCTTAAGCCCAGGGAGGCATTTTCCCTACTAGCAACCCTATCTTTTTGCCCCGCCTCACACCCCGCACCTCCCCACCCCCTTGCCCTCCTACTCTGTTCCCTCCTGTCCCTTTAGCTGAACTTTATTAAACACCCAGCCTTTGTCACACCCGGAGACACAGGTCCCTAAGGAGCTGGCAACCCAAGTTATGTTTCTGACCCGGGTGACATTGACATTTCTTTGGTTGAGGCCGTCCTTGGCACTACCGGACATTTACTTCCCTCACTCCATGGCGCTAAATGCCAGTAGACACCTCATAGTCATTGTGACAACTAAAACCACCCCTTCATATTTCCAGTTGTCTCCCGGGTTGGAAGAGCACTGCCCTAGGCTGAGAACCTATTAGCTGATTATTAAGGTCAGGAAAATGGTGGCTTATTGAAAGTGTGTACATTTCATTTATTTCTTTCTTCAACAAATGTTAACTGAGCACTTACTATGTGCCACTTTCCTACAAACAAGGGATACTACAAAGGACAAAACAGCTCAAAATTTCTGCCCTTGTTGAATTCACATTTATGTAACAAATTAACTTTTAGCACACACACAAAGGCAATGCAGTGTAATTGAGCTCTTCGCAAGGTAAGTACAGGAATTTTTTTTAAATACATCAATTTATATAGTGCCCTGGTGCAATGCAGTGTAATTGAGCTCTTCTCAGGATAAGTACAGGATTTATTTTTTTTTAAAAAATACATCAATTTATATAGTGCCGTGGTGATGGAGACAAGTTTGGCAAAAACTTCTTTTAAGGCAATTTATCTCTGTGGTGATTTGGGGGGATAAGTTCACCAGTGGAAATATTAGACACTCTGTGACAGTGAGACCTGAGCCAGTCCCCCCTCCCCCCACCTTCGTGTGCCTATTTAAACTTTGGTCTCTCTGTACTGGTGTCATCTGGTCAAAGTGACCATCAAGAGTAGAGGGGAGGGGGAGGGGGAGGGAGTATTACCTATGAGCAATACCTGGAGGGGCAAGGGGTTCGCGCGTGCGCGCGCATATGTGTGTGTGTGTGTGTGTGTGTGTGTGTGTCACTGACGGGGGCCACCCCCAGCCTACTTAGGGCTTGCTCGTGCCCTGGTGAAGGTGAATCAGTCAGAGAAGTGCTGACAGGTACACTCCCCATTCTGTCACTTTAAAGTGTCTCTGAGTCACTTCCAGTCCTTGCAAGAGCTCCCTCCTCCGCCCCTACACACCACCCCACTTTGGCCCAAAGCTTGCCCCAGCAAAGACCTAGATTATAACCTCTGCAAGTCTGATGCCAGGCATCACCGGATGAGGTTAAAGGTTTCCTAAGGACGTTAAGAAGAACTCTCCCCTGAGTTCTTCTACCATTTTGTTCATTCCACTAATCACAGTGCTTTGGAAACTGTGGTTATCAACAGGTCTGTATTCTGCATAGGTTCTCCATAGGTGATCTCCTTGAGGGTCTGCGCCATGTTGGATAGGTAAAAGTAGTGTCAATAATAATAATAATAATAATCTGTAATGTTATTAGGCACTAAGAATTTTAGATTGACTAGTTGAATCCTCACAATAATCCTATGAAGTAATCACTGTTATTTTACCCATTTTTTTGATGAAGAAACTGAGACTCATAATGCTTAAGCAATTTGCCTTGGGTGGGAGAATTAGCAAGCGGTGTGGCCAGGACCTGAATTTGGATTGCCTGCCTGCAGAACCTTTGCCTCTGAGCACTCCACTGCTGTTGATGGAGCGCCTGGATAACCGCGCTGGGCACTGTGTTTTAGACACGGGACAGCATGAACAGGGCCTCTCATTTTTATCCCTCTGTGCTCTTGTTCTGTCCACTCTTTCCTTCAAAGGGAGAATTTTGTGTGCTGCATTTTGTTTTTTAATAAATTCATAATGTTATGAGATGTAACCTATTTTTAGTAGGTGAGGGCTTGTTTATCTTCTAGAAGCTTGCTCCATTAAAGAGGGTGAGGGAAATTCCCTGGCCGTCCAGTGGTTAAGACTTGGTGCTTTCACTGCTGTGGCCAGGGTTCGATCCCTGGTCGGGGAACTAAGATCCCTCAAGCCACGTGGCTCGGCCAAAAAAAAAAGAAAGAGGGTGAGAATCCTCTATTTTCCAAAGTGGATGGAGCTGGAAATGGGTCACCAGGAGCATGGGCAGGATGTCAGGATCCTGGCAGAAGGAGGGGTAGAGAAGGAAGGAGGCTAGGATGCCGGAGACCAACAACAAAGGGGCAGGTGCCTATCCCAGGAAGGTCACTTGGTCTTGCGAGGCTGGCCCTTGGGCTAAATGGAAACTTGACTTTGGGGGTCATATAGGCTTACGGCAGAAGTAAGTTTGGTCACTTTTTGGTCATGAACGGCATCTGCAAACCCTGCCAGATATTATGAGGTGTATTAGCAGGATGACATATATGCGGTTTCATTGACTCTTCCCAAAAGTCCAGGAAACTGAGAGTCAGAGAGGTTAAACAACTTACTGAAGGCCACACACAACTGTAGAGTTAGTATTCAACCTCAGGTTCTTCTCAGGCTGAATCTGGTGCTTCTAACCATGACCATTAGCTGCCTTTCCATAAACAAATGGTGAATTGAACTGAACTCCTCAGGAGGGATTTGCAGTTCTTCGTTTTGGCCAGGTTGTCCTTTCCTCCTCTACCAGCTAATATTCTGCTTATCCTTCTGGGTCCAGCTAGAGGAGTCCCTTCCCTATTCCCTTTTCCCAGTGTGACCTTTTTCCTGTATTAAAGCACTTACTGCATTCTGCCTCATGGTTTAATTCCCTGCCAAGATGGTGCCTTCCCCAACAGATTCTATGCCCTTGAGAACAGGATCCACGTGGATTGCGCTAGATCGTTTGTTTACCTCTCCACATCTGCTCTCCTTTTCCACCCTGCTCTGCATCCTGGGAGGCTGACCTAAATGGGCAAGACCAAAGGCTTCTATGCCCACTTGCCTCAAGTTGGGTTTGGCCAGTGGGGGCCCTGGGAGGGATTGGAGGGAGGGAGGAGAATAAGGTTGGGGTGCTTACGGCCCCAGCTCCCTTCCTGCAAGGTGCCTTGGGCCGGCCACTCTTCTGCACTACAGTCATAGCTGTAAGGTGACCCTCTGCACACAGCCCGCTCTGCTTCCACATCCAGGTCTCCTGAATTGCAATTCACTAAGGTTCTGGAAACCGCGCAACACCCCGCATGGAACCTTGTAGCATGTGGCTCAATAAACAGCTGTTAAGCTAAATTAGGGGCAGGTGTGTTTGTTTGTTTGTTTGTTCAAATGAAAAGCAGGAGAGAAAGGATTTTAAATGATCTTGAGAACTAGGACCAGATGGCAAATAAGCTCCTAGGCTCCTGGCAAACAGTATTTATGTATTTTTTTGTTTGGATGATCTTAACATTTTTTCCTTAAATTAATATACAGCAAATTTGACCTTAAAATTTTTCAGGTACAATTCTGTGAATTTCAGCATGTTTAGATTTGTGTAACTACCACCACAGTTAGGACACAGAACACCAAAAACTCTCCAGCCATCACTTCGTAGTAACACCACTGATCTGTTCTCCATTCTTATATTTTTGTCTTTTTGAGAATGTCATATAAATGAAATCAAACAGTAGGTAACCTTTAGGCTTCTTTACTCATGAACATCTTTGAAATTACGTTACGTGTAACGACAGTCTTTCCTTTTCATTGCTGAGTAATATTGTGCTGTATGAATGTACCACAGTTTATTTATCCATTCACATTTGGGTTGTTTCGAGTTATTGATTATTAATAGAGCTGCTCTAAATATTTGTGTACAGGTTTTTGTGTGAACGTAGGTCTTCATTTCCCTTGGGTAATGTTATAGACTGGATGTGTTGTCCCCCCCAGATTCATATGTTGAAGCCCCAATCCCCAGTGTGACTGCATTTGGAGATAGGGCTTTTATAGAGGTAATTAGGTTAGATGAGGTCATAAGGATGGGGCCCTAATCTCACTGAACTAGTGTCCTTATAAGAGAAAGGGACACCAGAGTTCTCTCTCTTTGTGAGCACAGGGGAACGACCATGTAGAGATGTATCAAGAAGGTGGCCATCTGCAAACCAGGAAAAGAGCTCTCACCAGAAACCAAATTTGCCAACACCTTGGTTCTAGCTCCAGACCTGTGAGAAAATGTCTATTGTTTAAGCTTCTGAGTTTGTGGCATTTTGTTATGGCAGCCTGAGTAGACTGATACAGGTAAATATTCTATGGTAAGTGTATGTTTAACCTGATGAGAAACTGCCAGACGGTCTTCCAGAGTGGCTTTACCATTTTGCATTCCCACCAGCAGCATATGAGAGTTCCGGTTGCTCTGAAGCTTTGCCAACATATGGTATCATCATTAGTTTTTATTTGTGTTTTTTATGTTGATACTTTCTGCGTGCTATGTTTTGTAGGTGGTAAAAGTCAAGGAAGCATTTTATTTTATTTAAAATTTTTTTAATTTATTTTACTTATTTGTTTTTGGCTGCGTTGGCTCTCTGTTGCTGTGTGCGGCCTTTCTCTGGTTGTGGCGAGCGGGGGCTGCTCTTTGTTGAGGTGCGCGGGCTTCTCCTTGCGGTGGCTCCTCTTGTTGTGGAGCATGGGCTCTAGGTGACTGGACTTCGTAGTTGCGGTGCACGGGCTCTAGAGCGCAGGCTCAGTAGTTGTGGCACACGGGCTTAGTTGCTCTGTGGCATGTGGGGATCTTCCTGGACCAGGGCTCGAACCCATGTCGCCTGCATTGGCAGGCGGATTCTTAACCACTGCGCCACCAGGGAAGTCCCAAGGAAGCATTTTAAAGCTGAAAATATTTTGAAAGTATCCTACTGTGTTCCCATCCATCCCTGGGTGGTCCATTTCTCTTTCCTTGTCTTTCCGCCACCTCAACCTATTCCTAGGGCGATGTCCCCTAGGCAGAGCCAGCTACTGGTCTGGCAAATCAGAGTCATCAGAGGTGAATCCATCTCTGAGAAAGTTGAGGAAGAGGTTGGGTGTGGGTAGGTCTGGCTTTACAGGCCTTATGCTTCATTTAAACTTCTGTTGTCACCATCTTGAAATTCTTAATAATTTTTGAACAAGGGCTCACATTTTAATTTCACACGGGCCCTTCAATTATGTAACCAGTCCTGGGTGTGAGTGTCACAGGCACGACAAGGCTGCTTACCAGGTTCACTCAGAAAAGGGCCCTCATCTGTCTTACCAACCACACCTCTAAACTAACACAAGCCCAACCTGAGGGTTTTACCTGTCTCCTTGGTGCTCCTGCCGCCTGTCTTTTATGCTGACTTGGGACAAGCATGATTAATTGGGAGGATTCACAAGAGACTTGTTGGCTTAGGATCCCAGTATCCAAACGAGGATTTGCCTTAATTAGGACTTCTTAACTGGAAGGCAAATGGAACCTCCCTCTTCCACCCTGACACCCCCAAAATGTACTTTGGCGTTTACGTGGGAGAGGTAAATCGACGGCATTATAATGTCCTCCTAATTGTCACTCTGCCAGCCCGGTTGGCAAGAAGCTCATTCAAAGAAAGGTGATTTACAGGGGAGTCTTACCACATTCCTGTGGATCACTGAGTGCCTAAGTCCAGGAAGATGAATGGTGTTAACCAGAGGCAGTGGGGGTGGCAGCAGGAGGGGACAAGGAGTGGGAAGGTCACAGGGTGTGCAGGCAACATCCTGAGCTGGCTGCCAACCACGCGTGTGACCTCAGGCCATTGACCTAACCGCTCTGGACTCAGTTACTCCCCCTCTAGCGTGGCTTAACAATACTCCCTTGTAGGACTGTTTGATTATGAGGAATAAACGAGAGGACGTGTGTAAAACATCCGAGGCTGGCATGTACCCACCCCTCCGGAAGTGAATGGAGTTGGCGTCACCTTTGACTGCTGTGTGCATACTCGGGGAAGAATACAGTCTGTGCTTCTCTGAAAAGGTACTACATGGACCTGCTTGATCCTCTTTGCAGCTTCCTGGGAGCTGCGCCAGAACTATCGGGCCCCTTTTGGAGTTAGGAAAAAGAAAGCGAGGTGATCAGAAAATAAAAGAGGAGTCAAATATAGAGAATTCGTTCACAGCTTTGAAAACTTTTACCCATGTGTCCCGGATTAAAAGAGCAATGACAGGGCTTCCCTGGTGACACAGTGGTTAAGAATCCGCCTGCCAATGCAGGGGACACGGGTTCGAGCCCTGGTCCGGGAAGATCCCACATGCCGTGGAGCAGCTAAGCCCGTGTGCCACAATTACTGAGCCTGTGCTCTAGAGCCCGTGAGCCACAACTACTGAAGCCCGCGCACCTACAGCCCGTGCTACACAACAAGAGAAACCACCACGATAAGAAGCCTACGCACAGCAATGAAGAGTAGCCCCCGATCACTGCAACTAGACAAAGCCTGCGTGCAGCAACGAAGACCCAACGCAGCCAAAAATAAATAAATAAAAATAAATAAATTTATTTTTAAAAAAAGAGCAAGACAGGCCTACCAAACTGATGACACCTATGATGGTTTATGAAGATGGCCCGGTGGGGTCTTTAAAAGAGATAAGATGAACGTAGTGATAGAGCGGAATCTGGATGACCTGGGTTCTAATCTCAGCCCTGCTATTTCCAGGCTGTTAGACCTTAAATTATTCAACCTCTCTGTGCCTCAGTGTCTCCATCTGTTAAATGAGGATTAAATAACACAACCTGCCTCTTAGAGTTGTTGTGAGGATGGAACAAGATGATGAATGTAAACTGTACTTGGTACCAAGTAGCTCTTGGTGCCTGCTAATTTGTTTATTTATTTATTTATCTATTTATTTATTTTTCCTTCTAGTTTTATTGAGATATAATTGATATATAACACTGTATAAGTTCAAGCTGTACAGCATAATTTTTTGGATTTTACACATCATGAAATGATTATCACAATAAGTTTAATGAACATCCATCATCTCTTAAAGATACAACATTAAAGAAACAAAAATTTGTGTGTGTATGTGTGTGATGAGAACTCTTAGGATTCACTCTGTTAACAGCTTTCATGTATAACATACAGCAGTGTTAATGTTTTCATTACTTACATGTTTGGGTTAAACCCTGGAGTCCATGATCTTAGCCCCATTCCTCAACCCCGGGTGGAGGTGGCATTCTAGGGTAGGGGATGGACTCCAAGCGGGGGGTCTGTGAGTCCCAGACCTGGATATGACCCTGGGACACGGAGGAAGGGCACAGCTAGTTGCTTAGTAACAGGGCTTTATTTGCAGCAAGAGAGGGCTGGTGTTTACAGGTAACTAGGTGGGGGGTTGTAATTTGTAAAGAAGAAGTTACCGGTTAAACAAAAGGGAATTCTTCTGATGGAATGAATAGGGCTTGGTGCTAGCAGGAAGAGCTCCCTTCCAGGCCCTGCCCATCCCGCAGATGGGGCGGGGGGCGGGGGTGTCATTATGCAGATTGGACTGGTGTCTTCCTGTGACCATAGAAACGGAACCTGTGCTCTTTCAGCTGTGCTCTGAGGAAGGGCTATTTAACACTGGCATCTGAGGATCAGCTACACAGAGCGTCCTCACCTCGGGACATCCCAGGGCACTCCCCCTCTGCGTCCACCTGAGATGGGATGCCACTCCAGCAAGAGCACCAAGGTGGCGGGGGCGTCCGAGAAACCCGCAGAACAGCCCGAGGGAGAGGAACCAAATCTGCGGGCTGGCACAGAGGCAGCAGATGGCAAAGACGCCTCCTTGAAGGATGGTGCCCCTGAGCAGAAGAACTGAGATGCTTCTCTCTGGATTCGGACCCTCACCTCATCCGTGGAACTGCCTTTGGCCAATGAAACTCGGGACAAACCCCATCCTGAGAAGCTCCAAAGAGAGGGAGGAGAGAGAAATCCCCGCCTTTGGGATTCAGGCTTCAGAAATTACCTTCATCGGGCTTTGCTCTGGAGCTGAGAGGGAGATGTGGCCACGGGGAGTCCTATTTCCCCAGCTCTCCGATAGAGAGGATGAAAGAAGTCTTCACACATCCTGGGACTTTCCCTGAGCTTCTGGAAACGGGGGAGCCCCGTAGCAGACTGCTCTGGCTCTGGTGAATCTCTGCTGCTGAGCTGTGACTGTCTAGTGACCCTACCCCCTTCCATGTGCCTCACGTTTCTGAACTCTGAAAGCTCTGTGGTCATAGCATCGATGGAGATGTGTGGTACTCGGTTTCTTTCTTTCCTTCTTTCTTTCTTTCTTTTTTTTTTTTGGTTTGTTTTTTTCTCTCTCCTTTTTTCTAATAGCTGGCTGGATAGCCAGTGCCCATCACAGGAAGGTTTTGGGTTTGGCTCACTCCACACTGTTTGTATGAATACTTTAATATTTAACTTGGAGAATTGTTAATGAATTATGGGAAAAATCAGGATCAGACTGTGATCATGGGAGACAACAAGGCCTTGATCATCCAGTGTGTGGAACACTGAGTGCTGGTGGGAAGGAAGGAGGAGGGATTCATGTTCTTGATTTTTTAATCCCCAGAAAAATGTCCCTCTGCTGATGTTCCTGTGTCTCCTCACATCAAGAGTCTGTCAATCTGAACCCTCTAGCGTCTGAGCTATCTGTGTCCAGCCTTTGGAAATATTTCGCTGTTTACTGACATGTCTGTCAGCTTCTCTTTTCCCCCCCTTGCATGTGTTTTTTTAATTCGACCCCAAAGCATTTTAATTTGAAATCAAATGGATATGTTTGCAAATAAATGATGACATAACACGTTTGAAAGACCGGACTGGGGAGCCGGGATTAGAGGATCAGCGGGGAAGTGTGGGTGTGATTCTGTAGAACGCAGGTGAGCGAAGGGGCTATGGAGACAGCACGTTACTGGAAATGACCCTTCTTTTTGGCCATCAAAACCTCAGAAACTGAAGAGGATTCTTTTGAGAATCTGGCACCTGGGGTAAAGAGCAGGAAAGAAGGAAGGACAAGAAGTAGAGCAATTCGGCCTGCAAATTGACTGCAGAGCGCTCCTGTTGCTTCAGCGGAACCTGACGTCTTTTAGGGAGGGAGCAAGAGAGATGGGGCCCCCTCAGCTGGCCCGAAGCCCTGCTTTTTCCCCGGGGGTAGGAAACTTGCAGTGGGCCAGGAAACAGGCCTGGGCTTGCAGCTGGGGATCAGGAAGTTTGGGGCCTCTTTCTACAGCTTTCTGGGCATAGGCCAAGCTCTGGTAACTGCTTTCAATTTTTTTTTTTTTTAATACAATTCTGTTTTTCTCCCTCCTCCCACCTAATGGAAATTCACCCTGCAAAATAGGACAGTGTCTGGTAAGAAGCTGCTCACAGTATACACCGTCAGGACTCCCGGAAAAAGTTCTCAGCTGGTGGTGAGGTTTTGAGGCAGGGTGGTGCTTATTTCTCCAGCTCCTGAGGGGCGAAACTCACTCAGCTTCTTAGCAAATCAAGTGAAGGAGACTCCAGGTCCTCAGAAGTTCAGAAAACAGGGTGGTTTGTTTTGCTTCCTTCTGAGATGGTGTAAAATGCTTGTTTAATTAAATTCAAGATCCCTGTGGGTTTTAAAAACTGGATTCTTCGTCCACCTCCAGCTGTGGCAGGCACGCTGCAATTTGCCAAGAAGTTAATCTGTAACAGGAAATAGGACCCAGTTTCTTTGTAAGGACATTCCAGTTGTGCCATTGGGGCCCAGTATCATTCATCTGTCTCCCTCTGAGGCTCAAGTGCCTGGTGAAGGTGGCCAGAATTATGTTTACTCAAATGAGCTTGAAACTCTTTAAAGACAGGTCTGCATAGACTTGGCCCATAACTTGAAAGCCATTGCTCTGGCCCACTTCCAAAACTACTGGAAGAGGAGGAGTTTGTTTACTAGTTGCCTTTCTATCCACCTATCCCTCCATCTATTCATCCATCTATCCATCCATTCAACCTCCCATCCAACCAGTCCATTCAATCCATCCATCCGTCATCTGTCTGTCTGACTATCCATTTACCTACATACTTACTTTCCTACCTACCTATGCAGCCAGCTCTTCCCTTGGATTTTTCAGTTATACGAGGCAATAAACTTCCCATTTCAAACCAAATTCATTCATTAAGCAGATATTTATTGAGTTTCTACTCTACTGTGTCACTCAATCATTTATTCCTTGCTTTATCCATCCATTAATCCAGCAGTTACTGGAAGACTACTCTGTGCCAAACTCCCTATTGTTAATAAAATATTGAAGTGTGTCTAGTGGGAGCACAGCCTGGAGTAGGGTGGTTCAGAGAGATCTTTCCAGCCTAGGTGAGACCCATGTGGAGCCTTGAAGAGTAAGTAGGGATTGGCTAGAGAAAGAGGATGAGTGTTTCAGGAGAAGGGGAACGTATGAGCCGAGATTGGAGGCTACATCAGGCATGATGTGCAGTGTTGTGGGAGCCTGAAGGTCACATCACACAGTGACAGGGAGGTGAGGCTTAATGACTAAAAGGATCAGATCACGAAGGGCCTTATGCTTCATACTTAGAGGCTGAGAGTTCATCCTAATGGTAATGAGGAGTCCACTGAAGGACTTTAGGTAGAGGAATAATGCCAGGATGTCAGTTGCTTTTGACTGCTTTGTATCTTGCCTTCGGGTAACAAATCCCATCTTTTCCCTTTGGGGAACCCTTTTCTTACCCACTCTCAGTTTACATGACTTGCTGATCCCATTCTCGGGCTCAAGGCTGAGTGCTGTATGTGCCTGGTCGAATTGACTAATTCAAGGAAGGGCATCTGACCCAAACCAGTCTTCCTGGAGACTTTCTGCTGACACAACTAGGAAAGAAGTATTCACTTTCTTTTGGAGTTAATAAAATTGCAGGATTTTAGCTTGGAGCCTCTTAATGGCAATCTTCCCACCACTGGGGAGGGTCTGCTTGAGAATTAAGCCACAGCAGATAGTGGAGCTGAGAGGAGAGACATATTCCCAATGAACCTGTTTGCGCAACTGGATCCAGCCATGCCAGAAGCTGTTACCACCCCTAGAAGATTTACACAAGCCAATAAACACTCAGTTGTTTTTTTTTTTTTTTCTGAGAGTGGTTTAAATTTGTTTCCATCATTTTCAAAGAGTTATGAGTAAATCAGACCAACTCAGATTTATGTTTTAGGTAGAGTAACTTGGTAGCTCACTGAAGAATGGAGTTGAGAGGGATAAGGCTAGAAGTAGAAACACCAATTAGGAGACAATTGCCTGACCTAGGAAAAATATATCAGGTAGCTATTACTATTAAGACCTATTCTGCAACCAGCCACAAAATCTCAGTGGCACACAAGCATAAGCTTTTTCTTTGAACTCCAGTGTCTATGAGTCACTGTGATTCAGGCAATCAAGGCTACCTGAGGAGTGTTTACATGACAAATAGGAGCACAAGAGGCTGAGTCCAACTGCACAGCCACGGTCATGTCCTCTATTATTCCATTGCCCACAGCAAGTCACGTGGCCAAAACCAACATCAACAAGGGAGGGAAGTGCCCTTCTCTCATGGAGGGTGAGGGAGTGAATATTTGCTAAACGATAATCTACTCTGACACATAAAGGAGAGTGAAGAGGACAAATTCAAGCAATATTTAGGGGATAGAATCAAGCAGTTTTGGTGGTTGATTTTACATAGGGGCGGAAGGAGAGAGAGAAGTCAAGGTTTCTGCTTGGGTGATGGGGCCGATGACGGTGCCACCACGTAAGAAAGGGATTCTGGGACGAGGGGCATGTTTAGAGGGAAGATCAGGAGTTGCGTTTTGGAAGGGTTGAGCTTGAGATGCTAACAGGACAAAATAAAAATAATTCTAAGCTTGGTGATGGATGTTATCTAGACTTATTGTGGTGATCATTTTGCAATGTACACAAATACTGGATCATTATGTTGTACACCTGAAAGTAATATAAAGTTATATGTCAGTTATACCTCAATAAAAAATAATAACAGCAAACAGTTATATCACTCTTACTGTGTCCAGGCATTGTTCTAAATGCTTTACATATAGGACTCGTTTAATCCTTTCAACCACTCCATCTTCTTTTTGCAGATTAAAACACAGAGGAGTTAAGTAATTTACCCCAGTTCTTTCAGCTCTCAAAGACAGAGCTGGAACATGTACTAGGCAGTTTGGCTCCAGAGGGTGAGACTTGGGGAACTCATTTGGGAGTTGTGGGGATCCTCTTGGACCCCCCAGAGTTGAAAACATTTGAGCACAGAAGATGCAGAAACAAATCTTTTACAAATTTCCCTTAGCTGCCTGAAATTACGAAATACAGCTGCCTTTAAACCCCCTCTGAGGGAGTTTCCTGCGAATTTAGCTGCCAAGAAGACAGAGTGTCCATTTCATTAGCATCAAAAAGCCCAATAGAACCTTCCATACTCTCCCATTGAAGCCCTAAAAATCCCCCTTTTGTTAAATTGGTATGTATACACCTTTCCTTGGGGCTATTCCAAGAGTTTTCCATTACTGGGAGCTCCCACAGGCTTGTGTGGAAATAAATCCTGTCTTTTCTCTTGTTAATCTTCTTTTCTCAGTTAAATTATCAGGCCCCCAACGGGAGCTAGAAGAGGAAAAGTTTTCTTCCCAACACTTTTGGCAATAAGGATGGGATGGTTGGGATTCCCCACTCTCTGGAGACTCCAACTAAGACCCCAGGACCTCTGACAATGCCAGCAAAGGTAAACTATTTTACCAGTCAGAATCTTGGATCTCTGTCAGGGTCCGGACGAGCAAGGACAGGAAGAGTCTTTCAATTTGATTGAAATCGAAAAAAAAAGATTTTCCAAATTTTAGATTTACAGAAGAAAACTTTTGTTTAAAACCAGTTCTTTGGATACTGGGACTCTTGTATTAGGTAGCTATTGTGTCTGTCTCTTGCGCTACTGTTTTGTGTTGTGATGTCTAGAAGTGTTTGTTTCCTGAGAACTTGGCTTTGGAAATTGAAAAGAGCATTCTCTCTGGCTTTCCACCTGCTGAGGGGTGTGATCTGCTGCCAACCACTAGGTGGCAGCCCCTGAGAATCTGTAGTCAGCTGGGCAGAAATGTGGGTAGCCTGGGTACCCCACGTGCAGCTGGTGTAGTACTTACCATTACCAGCTCTCAGGGGATTCATCTAAGTCTAAATTCTAAAGGGCCTCATCCCATAAGGACGCTTGTCTCTTTCTCCACTGCCTTTGTGCATCGCCTATGGCAATGGAGAGCCTTACTTCCTTCCTCTTGGCTACCTTTGAGTATGAGGGTTGTGTCTTCTGTGCCCTCTTTGAGGATGAGTTTTGCCCCCATAGTTAAGCCATAAAAATGCTTATGGTTTGAGTCACAGTTGACATGAGTATACTTTCTGAAGCCGGATTATAATCTAGCATCTTTGTTTGGAAGATACCTCTTGGGCTAGAAATTCTCCTTCCGGTTTTGGTTTTGAGGCCTCTCTATCCTCCCTACTTGATTCTGTTCCTCTCATGGGAACTTTTCAGTAGATTGAACTCCTTTCTTCTTAAACCCTCACTGACTGTACGCTCTGCAACCATGGCACTAACTCTGTCTGCTTCCTTTCTTGTTGGCTTGACTTTTCTAAGGATAATTTAGAACTTCAGTGGTGCCTTTGAGAAAAGTTAAATCTTCCAGGCTGGATTTTCTAAGATTTTTTGCTTTCTGTTTCAGCCCTTCAACTCCCTATAGTCACTGGAAATTTAGGTTACCCCCTGGCCCTCCTCAGGGGCTCTCAAGGGACTCAGGGACCCTCAAAAGCAAGCACATGAGGCTGAAAAAGAAGAAATAGACTAATTGTAAACAAAATTTAGTCCACAGCCTCCATAAGATTATACATCAGGAAAAAAGGAAAAATCTTAAAAGTCTCCTCCACAAATACTGGATAAAGCTTTAGCCCTCATACTGAGCAGGCAACAACTTGTTCCATCTGTCAGAAACACAATTCAGATAAAAATACAAAGTGGGACAAAGACGAGAACCAACTTTTATATATAAACTAGTGAATTCTGTATTATTGTATGTCTTAGTTTGGGCTGCCATAACAAGATATCATAGACTAGGAGGCTTAAACAGCAAATACTTATTTCTCACAGTGCTGGAGGCTGGACATCCAAGATCAGGGTGCCAGCATATTAGGGTTGTGGTGAGAGCCAGTTTTCTGGCTTGCAGGCTACTCTCTGTATTTTCACATGGTAAAGAAAGAAGAAAAAGAAAGAAAGAAAGATAGGAAGGAAGGGAGGAAGGAAGGAAGGAAGGGAGGGGAAATAGGAGGGGAAATAAAGACAGGGAATTCCCTGGCGGTTCAGTGGTTAGGGCTTGGCACTTTTGTGGCCTAAGGCCCAGGGTTCAATCCCTGGTTGGAGAACTAGAATGGGGGAGAGAGAGATCTGAGCATGAAAGAGCACCCTCTTGTGTTTCTTCTTATAAGGACACTAATCCCATTCATGAGGGCTCCATCCTCATGCCTTAATTACCTCCCAGAGGCCCTCATCTCTAAATATCATCACGTTGGGAATTAGAGTTTCAACATGTGAATTTTGGGGGACATAAACAGTCCTGTATTTATGGCTGATTCATGGCTTAAAATGCAAATGAAACCTATCTCTATTTGCAGCTGCCACTATGTATATGAATGTATGTTATGTATCTGATATTCTCCTACCTCTGGATGGTATTACCAAATTAACAAAGGAGATTTATTTTAATTGACTTAGAGAAAATAAGCACTTATATAAATTAAATATCACTCAAACTCTCAGAAATGTGGGAACTAACCCAAATGATCTTCAAATTCACATCATTTGGGTAAATCTTTGTTAAATAAGACTAGTCTAATATTACTGGTTTAATAAAAACCTTCTTTGCCTACAATCATACATTTTTATTCTACTTGGATTTTCTAGTCGAAGCTACTATTATATTTACTAGATGTTTAAGATTATAAAACTTATAGATTTGATTCTAATCAAATTAAGTCATTACTCTGGCCAACTTTATTTCAACAATGATTATGTTTTATGATAAACCTGTCAAAATAGTCTCCAAAATCTTTTTTGCTTACTTGCAACCTTAAAGCTTTACTAAGTTAAATGATAGATATTCATTAAATATCTAGATCACTTCCAAATAAGATAAAATACTGAAACATTAAGTACTGAACATAAGTTTATATACTTTTGACTTCTTATTTTTGCATAAAGACTACAGATACTTGGACCTGTTAATAAACATGTTCTTTTGCCACACTGGGAAATTGTGCTATGAGGAAGCATATGTCTCTTGAAATTGTGAGATGGTATATTCATAATTTTTCTTATCAACTACAGAATGCTGGTATATCACAGACAGTTCACAATTGTCTCTTTCCTAGTTTTCTCTGGAAAATAAAGATTACTAAGGGTTGAAAATTATAATCAATATATGTAAGTGGAACCAATGGCAATAATAAGAGCAGAGGAAAAAACTCTGTGCAAAATGTGCCAGGAAAGTAGGATATGTTTTTGATAAGAAAAAGTATACAATGTATTAAGGATATGTTTTTGTTAAGAAAAGAGAGAGTAATTTTGTCCTGAGTTAGTTGATTCAAGGTTGTTTAAAGGTTATTCCAGAATGAGAAAGAGGAAGATGTAGGACAAGAACTAGATGGGTCTAGAAAGTTGTAAAGGGTCTGTGATAGAGAAAGAGAGAGAGAGAGAGGGAGAGAGGGAGAGAGAGAGAGAGACTATTTAATCTCATATGGTCAAGCTGGATAAGATTAAATTGATTTATTATAAGATTTTTAAATGAGCTTTAATATCAGTAGTGTACTAATCCAAAACTAGAGTGTGATTTTTCTCTCTTAAAAAGACAAAATGTGTTGGATTGTTGGTCTGTTTTTAATAAGAGATTGTAAAAGGTTTTCTCTACCTTTTGAATAATCCACCTAGGAAACAAGGATTTTGAATCTTATTACAATAATTTCCTGTGTTGTCTTTATCATGCCCTCAGTTATTTAAGAGAAATGATTCTGGGCTTCCCTGGTGGCACAGTGGTTGGGAATCCGCCTGCCAATGTAGAGGACACCGGTTTGGACCCTGGTCCAGGAAGATCCCACATGTCGTGGAGTGGCTGAGCCCATGCACCACAGCTGCTGAGCCTGCACTCTGGAGCCCGCGAGCCACAACTGCTGAGCCTGCGTGCCGTGACTACTGAGGCCCACATGCCTAGAGCCCGTGCTCCACAACAAGAGGGGCCACTGCAATGAGAGGCCCGCACACCACAGTGGGGAGTGGTTCCTGCTTGTTCCAACTAGAGGAAGCCTGTGTGCAGCAACGAAGACCCAACACAGCCAAAAATAAATAAATTTATTAACAAAAAAAAACAAAAAAAAGAGAAACAGTTCTCACTTTTTATAAGAGCTGAGTTTTTTTTTACAACCTTGTTACCTCCTATATTTACTTTTGAAATCTTTCATTGTTATTTCGGTTCGATTGACAATTAAGTATTGTCGCACAGTCATCTGTGCTCCTGGGTTTAAACCCTTTGACATTTTTGACAACTTTCCAAAATCAAATTCTACATGAAGTCTTCTTGACCTCGAACTGACCTTGAGATTTTGCAGAAGGCTCCTAGAACATCTCAAAGGGTTTGTTTTCTCACTTTGTAAAAAGAGAGATGTTAAACTAATTAGCCTTATTTGATGTGTTAAATTGCATGAAAAGCGTTGTCAAATGAGAAGTGATACTTAACCTTCCCTAGGCTATATTTGTATGGCTAAATATTGTTAATGTAACCACTTCTGAAATTGTATGAAACTCCTGGAAATTTTTCAGTGCCCTCAATGTCCATGATATATACTGGTATAATGTTAACAGTTATAATTCCAGTTATTACTTAAAGTGTTGTATGTCACTGAAACAATCAGATTTCGTTTGTGAAATTGTGTTATTTTTATAGTAAACTTTCATCAAATTTTTTTTTTTTTTTTTTGCGGTACGCGGGCCTCTCACTGTTGTGGCCTCTCCCGTTGCGGAGCACAGGCTCCGGACGCGCAGGCTCAGCGGCCATGGCTCACGGGCCTAGCCGCTCCGGAGCATGTGGGATCTTCCCGGACCGGGGCACGAACCCGTGTCCCCTGCATCGGCAGGCGGACTCTCAACCACTGCGCCACCAGAGAAACCCCATCGAATTTTTAACCATGGTCATTTTAAGCCTTTTATTATTCATGAATAGTTCTTGCTTTACTCTAATGCTTACCTGAAAGCTCTTACAAACAGCTACAAGCCAGAATGCTTCATATTCAACAAAAGGGACTGTCTCAGGCCCATAGAAAGGACCATGGCATGTACTCTGGGATATAGGCTTCTGATGGTATTAATAACTTCGAGATGATACCACTGGATTGGGTAAAGAACTCTAGTTGAAACTGCTACTAGATCAAGCAGAACAAGAATTAATTACATGGGACACATGAATGATTATAATTTTTATGATTAAAATTTTAAATTTTTAAATAATTTTTATATTTATTTTAATTTTATTATATTTTATGAAATAAATAAATTTTAAATTTATTTTAAATAAATATTTTATTATATTTATTTTTTATATTTATTGTAAAAATTGTATAATTTTAATAAAATTTTTAAAATTTATGATTAAATTTTTATAATTTGGGGGGAACACTGCTGGTTCTTTAATGCTGTATCTTCTGGGTATAAGGAACCCCTTTCTTTTTTCTCTTAGTGTATCTATAACTTACAACAATTTAGTATATTAAATGTTTTTAAACAAAATCGAAACATTTATCTTTTTCCCCCTTCTTGCTCCTTCCAGAATTCAGACACCCTATTGAATATTCTTATTTTCATGGCAATATCATTATTTGCATAAGTTAAATAAGAACCTGTCTTCCTTTTAACAGTATATAGCTGGAAAAATTGGTTATATAACCAAGGTTTTGACTGGAATGCCATATTAGAGAATGATGTACATAGAATCAAGTATTACCAGACAGTTTTAAGGAAATAAAGTTGACTTTAAAGAGCCATTGCTTACAAAGCTCTCTTGGAAGAACTGGCCTATTCTCTGAATTACAGGATTTCCAGCCTGACAGGTTAGTAAGGAAAGTCACTTTCTGGAAGATGCAGGAAACTTAGGATATTCTGGGGACCTTGAGGAGAGAGGATTTCATCTAAATCTATCGACAGTGTAGATAGTTGATGGCAAGTTCTTGGTTTGCTTCCTAGTCTCAAGTACACTTTTAAAAGTCCAATCAGATTCTTTATGAGAAGAAGTTCCAGCAAAGAGAACTTTAAAAGACCTATGTAGTCAGTTACCATTCTTGCTGCACTTATGTAAATAAGCAGGCCAAATCCAATGAAACCAGACTTATTTTGCAATCAAGAATAATCTTACTTTGATTATCTTTAATGAAAATAGGTGATTGTAGGGAGAAATTACATGTTTCAATGGAAAACTGTAACCCACCCTTGAGGGTTTTCAGATTCTAGTCTTGTTCCTTGTCTTTGAGCTATTTTTCATCTTTTTGTAAACCGGATCTTGCTGTCTTGTTTGTTTTGTCAGTAATTAACACTTCCAATTTTTCTCCCACCCTCCTGACTTGACATCACTGAGAACAAAAACTGTCCTTTTCCAGAAACACTGAAAGTGGAAGTTGGCTTGATAGAACTTCAAAGGATCTATCACAACAGGGCAGGCCACCCAGAGTTTACTGGAACACCTAAGTCTTCCATGCTCTGCTCCAGAAGTTACCAGACTGTGTACGAGCTGTTAGCGGAACCACTGACCGAAACTGCCCTCCCTGGCCAGGCATGATAGTAACCACTTGCATGAGTTATCTTACAGCAGGAGGTCCTGGTAAGGAACGTGAAAGTGACAAGCTACCACCAACCTGAAGAATTTGGGAAAGGTCAAAATGAGAGTCCCTATGTCCTACCAACCTCCCAGAATCCTTCTCTCTGGGATCTATCTTGGCTGAGTGATGCGTGCACCAGCAGGAAGGACCCTGAGTAAGAATGATTGGCCAGAGAAAACCCGGAAACTAACCCCATTCCCATAAAACCTGAGACTGAGAGCCACGTGGCAGAGCAGTCCTCCTGGGTTCCCTTACCCTGCTGCTCTCTGCCTGGGCACCCCTTCCCAATAAAGTCTCTTGCTTTTTTCAGCACATGTGTCTCCTCCCACAATTCATTTCTGAGTGTTAGACAGGAGCCCACTCTCAGGCCCTGGAAGTGGTCCCCCTTCCTGCAACAACATTACCACTGACCATCCTCACTAAAGATGCTTCAAACCCAACACCTAGAAGTCGAAACTGAGCTGAAACCTGTGGGGCCCTCTGGGATACAAAACTCTGTGTCCCCTGTTTCTTGTTTGCAGAAAAAGGCTTTAGTCTCCTAGGTCTTCCATGAGTTCCAAAGAGCAGATTCAAGCGGTTAACTAATTAGGGAAGTGAGGGAATGAAGAAATAAAGGAAAAGCAGTCAAGAAACCGTAGTTCAGCAATAAAACAGTCCTAGTTTTCTACTCAAGGGATATACATAACAATCTGACACGTATCTGAGTTGTTGTGCAGAAACTAAGACCACCACCCAGGTGGAGGATGGTGACTACATGCAGACCTCAAGCACTAGACTCCCGACTGGTTGGAACCAGAAGTTTGATAATTGAGATTCTTGAAACTTTACCCTGAGACCTCACCACCAACCAATCAGAAGAAAGTCAGGCACCCTGTAGCTTTCACCACAAGTGTTGCTTTTAACAACCCTTACCTGAAAGCCATTGGGGATTTCAGGTCTTTTGAACATGGTCTGCTTGTTCCTCTTGCTTGGCCCTGTGATAAACCTTTCTCTGCTCCAAACTCCGAGGCTTCAGTTTGTTTGGCCTCACTGTGCATTGGGAAGACAAACTTGTGCTCGACGACAGAATCTCAACTGGTTGCCTTCTGGACTCAGAAACTGCATTTATAGTCTGCTTCAACCATTAATCTTTTTTTTTTTGCGGTACGCTGGCCTCTCACTGTTGTGGCCTCTCCCGTTGCGGAGCACAGGCTCCGGACGCGCAGGCTCAGCGGCCATGGCTCATGGGCCCAGCCGCTCCGCGGCATGTGGGATCCTCCCGGACCGGGGCACGAACCCGCATCCCCTGCAACGGCAGGCGGACTCTCAAACACTGCGCCACCAGGGAAGCCCCAATTTTTTTTTTTTTTATTCCTCTTTCTAATCCATATTCTTCACTCCCTTTGGAGATCTTTTACCTCACAACTTCTAACCTGACTTTCCACAGCAATCAGCCTAGTTTCTTTTCTTGTGTGTAAAACTTCTAGTGTAGTTTCAGAGGGAAATGTGGAGACCCTTTTGGACCCCCAGAATTAGTATAAGCACTGTTTTACAGTGAAAACATTAAAACATTTAAAGTGAGCACAGTCGATACAGAAGAAATCTTATCTGAATTTTCTTTATCTGCCCAAAGCAGAGCCTCCTGAAATATAGGAGCTATTGACCCACATCCTAGGGATTTTCCTGAAAATTCACTTGCTGAGAAGACAGACTGCCCATTACCTTTAGAATCAAGAAGCAATAGAAACTTCCATACTCTCCCAACTGAAGCCCTAACAAACCCCTCTTCTGTTAAATTGAATTGATAGATATTTACACTTCCCTTTGAGCTATTCCTTGAGTTTTCCATTACTGCAAATTCCTGTGTGCATGTTTGAAAATAAGCCTTGTCTTTTCTTCTGTTAATCTATATTTCTTTGTTTTTTCTGTTAAATTTTCAGGCCCCCAACCACTGGATCCAAGTTGAAAGAGGAAATGTTTTCCTCTAAGTGTTACAGAGTCCAAGCTCGCTCTGCTCGCCGCACGACAGGCCAATGAATCGGAGACGAGGTGTTGAGGCAAAGAAGACGACTTTATTCGGAAAGCCGGCAGACGGAGAAGATGGCAGACTCATGTCTCCAAGAAACCATCTTAACGGGGTTTGGATGCCAGTTTCTTCTATAGCGCCGAGAGGCGGAGGAGATGGGGAAGTAAAGTAAAAAGGCCATAAGTTTTGCAGATATCCCCCGGAATGGCCAGCCTCGGGGAGGGGATGTGTTAATTTCTTCTCTCCTGCAGCCAGCCACAGGTGGGCGGGGTCAGATTGTCTCCCTGCGAGCTGATTGGAGGCACTTTAGTTTAACATTCAGGCAGAAGGGAAGGGTTCCCTGAGGCAGGCCGTTATGTACTATTATAATGACAACAAAAGCAACGAAAAGCAAAGGTTGAAGTCAAAGAAACAGATCCAACATGGAGTCCGATTTAGCTCTTCCCTGTTACACCGGTAGAGTCACAGGAACACACTCTGAGTTAAGGCCCCGGCGGGGATGAGTTCCCTGTACCCGCTTCCTCCACACCACACACACCCTGAGGGGAGGAGATGCCTGTGGCAGGAGAGTACCATCAAGGAAAGAACTCCGGAAAGCCCAGTAATTCAAGGGCAGGTTGGGTAGAAAAAGCCACAGAAGAGCCAGAAAATAATGAAGGGTTATATTGATGGGAGATAATGACCAATGGTTCCAAGTGTGGAGCACCACCAAGGGCCAAGCAGTGTGCTCAAAGACTTTACAAACATTAGCTAATTTGCTCCACAAGGCCGGTCAGATTTACACATTATGGATGAGACAACACATTTATGAAGGTTGGGTGAATTGCCCGAATTCACATAGCTAGTGAGGTCAAGATGAGAATTTGAACTCTTAGAGGCTTTAATCATGGTAGTTAGTTGAATAGTATCCCTTGCCATTCATGTCCAGAACCGCAGAATGTAATCTTATTTGGAAATAGGGTTTGAAGAAGTGGTCAAATTAAGATGGAGTTGGGGAATTCCCTGGTGGTCCAGTGGTTAAGAATCTGCCTTCCAATGCAGGGGACGCAGGTTTGATCCCTGGTCGGGGAACTAAGATCCCACATGCTGCGGGGCCACTAAGCCCGCATGCCGCAACTACTGAGCCTGTGTGCTCCGGAGCCCGCGCACCACAACTAGAGAGAAGCCCACGTGCCACAATGAAAGATCCAAACGAAGACCTGACACAGCCAAAAAAAAAAAAAAAAAAGTGCAATCCTCTTAAATCCTACAGCCTGAGATGCCTAGTTTTAGTGACATTCAAAAACCATAATCTATGAACTAAAATTAATTGAAAAGGAATTTCAATCGTTACTGCCTCTCTTCAAGAACATTAAGAAAGATGCATTTCAAAACCCACGGCAATACTTATTAAAATTCCTTTCCCTCTCCTACTCAATTCTGCTATACCCAAAACTGCCCTTGAGGCGCCGGTCAAATCCTTTCAAAAACTCTTCCCCAACTTCCAGCTCCTGTGGCTTTTCTGTTTCCTCTTCTTCCTTGTTCTTTATTATGTAGATTAATTTTGCCTTGCTATTTTATTTTGTTTAAAGTTTCTTTTCTGCTTGGCCCATTACCTTGTAATTCACCACAAGGAAAAAGAGCCCAGGAACTAAGCAAGTAAGACTCTCTCTTCCTTCTTCCCTCCTCTTTTGCAGCATCACCTTCATGACAATATTACAAAACCTCTGGGACCGGTAGGCAAAGAAAGAATTCTCCAATGTGGGAGTATTGGGAGTGCTCACACTTTGATAAACTTATTCCTGTTACACAATTATATAATTCTGCTTTCTCCCAAGGTTTCTTGTTTTTTGAAATTACTAAGCATCAAATGCCTCTGTATATAATTATCCCAAAGTGCATCTGAACACACACATCACACACACACTCTCAATCTCTTTCTTCCTCTCCCTCTCTCTCTGGTCCCCCAGTGATAAAAAAAATTTCCTTTCTTTGTGCCACTATGGAAACTAGGGAAGCTTCCAAGAGAATATGAATTAGACAAAATACTTAGAAGACCTATTTCAAGTCCTGGTTTACACAATGACTATAGTCCACTTCTAAAAACATAATTATAATTTGGTTATCTTTCTGACAGCAGATGGAAGACAAACAGCTGTCTTCAAATATTTGAACTGTAACTTTATGGAAATACAGTAGGCTTAATCTATATCATCCCTGAGGTGGAAACCAGAAATAATGAGTGGAAGTTACATAAAGGCATATTTCAACTCAATATAAATAACTTTCTAAATATTTAAAGATATTCAGTAATGAAAAGTGTTATTTTGAGAAATGGTGCATTTTGGGGATGTGTAAAAAGAAACTGGACAATTCTTTGACGATTGTAGGGGATTGTTCAAGCATGGGGTAGGACTTGGACTAGATTGGAAGCAGCATACTGCAGTGGTTAAGAGCCAGCATTCAAAGCATCATTTGACCACTGACCAGTTATGTGGTCTTGGAGAAATTATTTATCCATTCTAATCCTCAGTTTTTTCATCTGTTAAATGTTATATAATATTGTAATATGTATATGTTATATATACACATATAATAGAAGATATAACATGTATATTATACATATGTAGATATATACATGCAATATAATATCAAGTTGTTTGAAATGAGATGATGATTAAATGAGATGATGGAAAGTATATGGCATAGAGTAGATAATAAATAATCATGGCTATTATTATAGCCATTATGTCATTTATATATTTATGCATATAGGTGTATATTTATCAGAATATATTCCCAGGTATATTAACAGGTATTATGAGAATAAAAGTTCGGTTCAGTCAGTTTGGAAATATATTTCTCACAGAGTTTAAACAGGTTCCTTTGCTGTAGGATTTTTCAGATCCTTTAATGTCTTGATGTACATCATGAAGTTCTAAAATGGCAATAACACATGAAAGATTTTTTTCCGGCTTCTTGGATTATGGTATCATTTTTGTTTCTGGTCTTCAAAGATAGTGTTGCATGGAATTCACCTTGGGAAAGGCTAGTTTGATGGATTATAATTTCCCTTCCTCCTCAAGTCTCTGTGTTTCTTTGATTCTTCTGCTTAAGGATTCTCACAGTTTTCTTCATTATCTCCTCAAAGTTCTTGAGTCTTAAGAACTTTGGATTTACAGGAAGAAATGCTTCCCAAGGTCTGACCATAGGATGAGTCTTCCAGTCAAGGAGAGCACTGAGTTCAGTGTCTCATGTGTAGTCAAGTCTCAAAATAAGTTTATTGAATACTGAACGGATTTTCATCTGGCTGGTGTAGAGGAGGAAAAAAAATTTGTTTCCCTCTACCTATCTTAGGTTTATTGGCTGGGGTCCTGCCAATTAGACTAACAAAAGATTAATAAGGGAAAAATAAACAATTATTTATTAATGTGTACATCACACAGCGCATGAGTAACTCAAACGGGTGGTTGGAACTTGGACTTATCTGGCATTTTAACAAAAGATACATAATTTTGTAGAGAAGTGACAAGACAAAGAAAAGGACTGATCTTCTAGGGGTAGTAAATTGTGGGAAGGCAAATATATGAGGAAACCAATGGTAGATAAGGCTTAGTTAGTGAGGTTTGTTTGTATAGACTTTTTCCTAGGGCTGTCTGTCTCTGATGATAAGGTTGTTATTCCCTTATTGGTAGGGAGGTGGGTGGGGGAGACCTTCAGGATGGGAATTTGTGTTCTGCCTTCTGTTAGACAAAAGGAGGGCAGAGAGCTTATCCTGTGTCTTTTTGTTAATTACCTTTGGCTCAAAATAATTCTTATGCCAGAGTGGCATATTTTGAGGGGGCATACTGTGAACCCCTTCACTGGGGCAGGCGGGCGAGGTTCTACATGGAGGCAAGGGAATAAGCTACAATGTAAACTCTAATAAATTTATTTATTTACTTATTTATTTTGGTTGCATTGTGTCTTCGTTGCTGCACGCAGGCTATCTCTAGTTGCAGCAAGCGGGGGCTACTCTTCGTGGCAATGCGTGGGCTTCTCATTGCGGTGGCTTTTCTTATTGCAGAGCACGGGCTCTAGGCGTGTGGGCTTTAGCAGTTTTGGCTCACAGGCTCAGTGGCTGTGGCTCATGGGCTCTAGAGCGCAGGCTCAGTAGCTGTGGCGCACGGTCTTAGTTGCTCCTTGGCATGTGGGATCTTCCTGGACCAGGGCTCGAACCTGTGTCCCCTGCATCGGCAGGTGGATTCTTAATTACTGTCCCACCAGGGAAGTCCCTACAATGTGAACTCTATAAGGGAAAAAGCCTGTAATAGTGCCTGACACATATTAAGTGATCAGTAAGTATGTTTTTTTTTTTTTTTTTTTTTTTTGCGGTATGCGGGCCTCTCACTCCTGTGGCCTCTCCCGCTGCGGAGCACAGGCTCCGGACGCGCAGGCCCAGCGGCCATGGCTCACGGGCCCAGCCGCTCCGCGGCACGTGGGATCCTCCCAGACTGGGGCACGAACCCGCGTCCCCTGCATCGGCAGGCGGACTCTCAACCACTGCGCCACCAGAGAAGCCCCGGTTTTTTGTTTTTTTAAATTACTTGTTGAATAAATGAATGGGCTGACATATCTACTTGAATGTACTAAAGACACATTAACCTTAATTTGCCCAAACCAAACTCATGCTCCTCTCATCCCCTGCTCCCCTAAATCTGTTTCTCTGCCAGTGTTCCCTGTCATGGGAAACAGCACCACTATCCATCCTGCTACTCAAACTAGAGTCTTAAGTCATCCTCGATGCATCCCATCCTTCACCATCCTCCCACTTCTAACTGACCACCAAGCCCAGTTATTCTCTTTATACCCTTTGACTCCATCTTCTTTATTCCACTTCTGCCACTATTACCTAGACCAAGTCACCATTCTCTCTTGCCTGGACTACATTAGTAGCCTTTGAACGAGTCTTTTATGAAGCTATGGCCCAGTTGCAATCATTCTTCCTCCTTCAAAGAGCAGGATCTTTTCAAAACACACATCTGATCACCTACCACTATCTGACCCCAACAGGACAAAACAAAACAAAACAAGCTTTCTTCAATGGTTTTCACAGAGATCAAAATTCTTATGTGGTCAGCAAGACCCTATAAAGACAGTGCTTCAGTTACCCCTCCAGCCTCACATTCCTACGTTTTACGTACTAGCTACACAGAACTTCTCTCACTTCTTCAGATGCATCCCATTTCCTCTTGAGATCTTGCATGTGCTCCTCCCTGGCCTTTTTGACATTGTAACTCTGGCCCTTCCCTCATGGTTTAGTCCATTCTCACATCCCCTGGGAAGCCTTCCCTAACCTCTGTGCCAAGTCGATTCTCCATGAACCTGACCTTTGTAACACTGTCGCAGTTGTCATTTCACATTCATTTATGAGATCTGATGTCAGTCTCCCAAGCTAGGTCTCCATGACAGCAAATACTTTTCTATCATCTAAAAGGGGGCTTATCCTGCGGTAGCATATCCTGTGGTAGCACTCAATAAATATTTGATAGATAGGTGCATGGATAGACTTTTAAAATACTTTGAACAGAGGTTTAATGCACGTATGGAAAAGTGAACATACCATATGTGTTCAATGAATTTCCACGAAGTGATGGATAGACTTGTAAAAAGTTTCTTTGAAAGGTTTTGGATTCTTAAACTTAGCTGAAGAGAAATGTTGTCTAAAGCTAGCTATAGCAAGTGAGCACTAGAGGGCAATAGAGACAAAGGAATGAAGACTCAGCTCTACCAGGCTGTGATCCAGGAGAGCAGTGGATGCCCTGCAGTTTCTCAGAGGTGCAAAGGATTCTGGGAAACTCTATGGCCAACCAGACATGTCTCTGGTGGCCAGAGGCCAAAGCAGCCTCCTTTGAGATGCTGAGCAAGCAGGGAGATGCCTTATTATTGCCGTTGCGTAACTGTGCTTGTCAGTACCCTTTAGGTACAAGGATAGCACGTGTGGATAATATTAGTAATACCCAGAGATGTCAAGGAGACAGAGATATGTCCCAGCAGTCACATAAAAGAGGGCCTCAAAGAACTGGAATGAGCTGCAACAATGACCTGGCCATCTTGTCACCCCTGAAGCGTGGGCATCTGCTCCTCCTTAATCTTGTGATGCTGTTGTATTCATGACTCTTCTGTCTCTGCTTCTTTTTCCAATGGTTCTCCCTCTATTTTTGTCTTCCAGCTACTTCCTCTGCACTTCTGCTGCCTTTCTCCAGCCCTCCACCCCCAATTACCTTACACCAAACTCTGTTTTGAGCCGCTGACTAGTAGTGATCAGGTAATCATCCACCATCCATCTGGTTGTAAGTGACCTTGTGTCCAGCCTGCTATAATCAGCAGTGTGGACAGGGTACAAGCCCATACAACACTAACCACCACAGCTTTATGGAAGGAACCCCCCGTGGCCTCTCTCTCAGGGGGAGGACAAGTGCTGACTTACTCTCCAAAACGCTTGACAATGAATTAAAAGCACTACCAACCCATTACCAACGCAGCTAAGCAGTCTCAGGCTACACTTCCTTTAATCATTAGTCTTATTAGTTACTGAGTGTACTCTCCCCTCTGTTCATTCTGGTCTAAAGGACTATGAGGCTAACATAGGCTAACATCTTTGAGTCTAGATTAGGCCACTTGCAAACTGGGTGTCTTTGTGATCTCGGGTGGCCTCGGCCTGCCGCAGCTTGAAACAGGATTTCGGTTCCCCAGCCAGAGTTTAAAGTCAGGCTGCGGCTGTGAGAGCGCTGAATCCTAGTCACTAGACCACAACAGCTAGTGGCCAGTGACAAGGCCCTGGCCCATCAGCTGTGTAGAAATGGATTTCCACAGAGAGATGGAACGTAGTGAAGCAAGTAAAATGTTTATTAGAGGAAAAAGAGCACCTGTGAATAGGCGCACAGGGTGGGCTCAGAGTGAAAGTTGCGCCCTCGTGGTAGTTTGAATCACTTATATGGGGCATTTCTTCAGGGTTTCCTTTGGCCAATCATCTTGCTTTGCCTGGTTCTGAGTCTGTATTTGGTTTATCTCAGGGTCCTCCCCTGTGTGCGTGAGCATCTCTTCGCCGAGATGGATTCTAGCAAAGAGGCCTATGGGTAGGTTGACATCACTCCCTTTTTGACCTCCACGGAGCCTTTCTGAACATGCATAGTCGGGAAGGTCTCCTTGACCTCAAGAATGAGAAATATGTGGTCTCTTAACTGGGCAGGGCTCAGCTCTTCCTCGTCTTCATCTTGGAGTATCTGTCCACAGGGGACAAACTCCAGCTGCTCAGCCTGGGGCCCATCTATCTCCTGCCTCACTTGGGCAAGTCACTTAACCTCTCTGAGCCTCAGTTTCCATTTCTGTACAATGGGGGTGATCGTTACCTTCCTTAGGATTAAGGTGAGAGCTCTTTTCAAGTTGTAGAACACTGGATCAGTGGCTCTCAACCTCAGCTGTACATCAGAACCACTGTGGTACTTTAAAAACATACAGATGTCCAGTCCCTACCTCTAGAAATGCTGACTTAGAGGTCTGGTTTGATGCTTGGGTTTAAAATACTCCATAAGTGATTTCATTGCACATGCTAAGTTAAGAATCTTTGCACTTCACAAAAGATAGATGGTATTTTTATTACCTAGTACAACCAAAGTGCTGAGGCATGACTCCTGGCCACTCAACTATCCCCTGGTCATCATTCTTGGCAGAAATTGGCCTGCATTAAAGTACACGATTGCATCAGGTACCCTGCTCTGGAGCATATAGACAAAGACTCCTTGAGGCCAGTGACCTTAGGCAGGATGAAAGTCATGGGTAGGGCATGTCAATGATGAAGTGGTGTATACTCCTAAGAGCAGACATTTACAGCTCAGGTGAGTTGAGGTCCAAGTTCAGGGCATACCTGTGGAGGGAACAACAATTCTAGCGAAAGTCAAGCTGAATGAAGGTGAGTTCAGGCCCTCTTCTCTTGGGAAGGAGGAGTTTCAACATCTCCTAAAGCCCCACCACCATGTCCTTTTTAATGAGCTGGCTCAGAAAAACCTGATTTCCACCCGTGAAAACACAGATTAAACAAAGATCAAGCCCAATTTAAATGCATTCCAACCTTTCATATTATAGTGGTAGAGCTAATTGCTCTGAATTGTCATATGCTGTAAGGCAGAAAGGCATCATTAAAGTACTAAAAATTCTTCCCATGAAATGGATTTGTGCCAGAGAGAGAAGGCCACTGATGAGTTCTTCTTAAGTAGGTTGTATTGGATATGGATATATTTTTCAGGTATCTTCGGGAAAAACTCTCAAATTTGCAAGAGGGGACACTTTGTTGGAGCTTGTGTAAGTTCTTAACAAACAGTGATTGCAGGGGTCTGTGCTTTGGAGGCTCATCGACCCATCCCTTCATTCATTCTTCTTTCATTAATTCCTTTTGTTAATTTGATGGATATTCTGTGCTTACCATATGCCAGGCTTTGTGGTGACCCTGGGGATCTAGTGGTGAGCAAAAGAAGACATAATTTCATTCTTTATGGTGTTTATAGCCTAGTAGGGATGCTAATCAAATAAATGTGTGAAATTCCAACTGTGACAAATATACTGGAACCAAAAATGGGGGAGTTTGACTGAGGGATGTCAGGGAAAGTTTGCTCTGAGAAAAGCTTTGTGTGTGTTGAGATCTCCAGATCTCAAGGATGAGGAGGTGTTAACCATGCGGAGGGGTCAGCGTGTGCAAAGGCCCTGTGGTGGAAGGATGTTTGACTACTGGGAGTAGAAAGTCAGTGTTCCTGGAGTTCAGAGAGAGACAGGCATGGGTGTAAGATGAGATTGGAGAGAGAATGAGAGGCCACACTGTGCTGGACATTAGGCCACAGTTATGCTGCTGGTCTTTATCTTGAGAGCAGTAAGGACCCTCTGACACGGCTTTCATTAACATGGGGTGTGATGGAGGAGGATGTGTTATGGCCACAATGAGGTGAGACCAGTTAGGAGGTTATCACTGTCCCTGGGCAGGAGATGGGGACTCCCTAGGAGGCTAGACCAAACAGAGACCGATTCCCTGCTCAGAGCAGACTGGGTGCTTCTCCCAAGGCTGGGCGTGTTGGCAGTTAGTCCCTCTGGCGGCTGGGAGGCCACATACACTGAACAATGTTTCCTCCTTTCCTGTGTTCTTCACTGCATCTAAGGACTGCACAGCAAGTCTGCACCAGCTCCTCCTGCCTCAAAGAGGAGTGAGAAGAGAATGTGCTTTTAGCAACTGTATTTGCTTTTGTGATTTTAGAATTCATTTGAAGTTCCTGAAGACATCTTGGTGGATGTGAGCCAAAGCATTTGAATAACAGCCTGGAACTCATGAGATGAGCCCAAATAAGACAGAATCACTTACTTTTTCTTTTTCCAAGTATGCGTGCAATTCACTTATTAAAAATCATCCGTGTGGTAATTCCCTGGTGGTCCAGTGGTTAGGACTCTGCGCTTTCACTGCCGAGGGCCCGGTTTCATCCCTGCTTGGGGAACTAGGATCCCACAAGCAGCAGGGCATGGCCAAAACAAACAAACAAAACAAAACAAATCAAAAAAACACCTACTAAGAGATATTAGATGAAAATTTAGGAACACGATGTGATTGGCCATATTTTAATCTACATTAGTTTCTTTTGTTTGTATCATTAAAAAAACACTTTACTGAGCTATAATTCACATACCATAAAGTTCGCTCTTTTTTTTTTTTTTTTTTGCGGTACGCGGGTCTCTCACTGCTGTGGCCTCTCCCGTTGCGGAGCACAGGCTCCGGACGCGCAGGCTCAGCGGCCATGGCTCACGGGCCCAGCCGCTCCGCGGCATGTGGAATATTCCCAGACCAGGGCACGAACCCGTGTCCCCTGCATCGGCAGGTGGACTCTCAACCACTGTGCCACCAGGGAAGCCAAAGTTCACTCTTTTAAAGGGTTCCATTCAGTGGTTTTTAGTATAGTCATAGGGTTAGGCAAATATCCATTTAAAAAATAGTGCCAATTTTTCCTTTCATTAAAAAATTTTGTTTATTTAGTTTACAAACTTTCTGCTATAGAAAACTTCAAACTTCTGTACAAGTAGATGAAGCTCCTAGTACTTAATACCCAGCTCCAGCAGTTATGAACCCAGGCCAATCTTGTTTACCTGTACCCTCCTTCTCCACTGGGTGCTTTTGAAGCCAATCTCAGATGTCATTGTCATTTCAGCTGCAAATATTACACTATGACTCTTTTGTTTAAGAAAATAAGAATATTAGTATCCACTAAAAATATGAAAAATAATTCCTTAATATCATCAAATATCCAGTGAAATTTCCCTGTCTTCTTTCTCTCTCTTTTTTTCCTCCCGCCCTTCTTTCCTTCCTCCCTCCCTCCCTCCCTCCCTCCTTTCCTTTCGTTTTCTCTTTTTCTTTTATTTAAACAAATGGTTTGTTTGGAAGGCAGCTACGCTCACAGCTATACCACCAGCACTGCACACAAGAGGTTTGTTTGAATCAGAATGCAAGCAAAGCTCATATACTGTCTGTGGTTGATGTATCTCTTAAGTCTCTTTAATTTACAGATTCCTCCTCTCTCTTTTTTCCTTTGCAATTTATTCGTTGAAGAAATTGTGTTATTTACTCTGTCGAATTTCCCTAAAGTATTTATTTATTTAAAAAATGTTTATTTTTAGTATCAGGCCAAAGTAGAAGGGAGAACAGAGTTTGGAGCATGGATTTTGGAGACTCGTGTATCTTGGTTCAGTTCTGGCTCTGTGCCTTTCTTGGTGTGGCCCTGAAAAACAAATCCTCTCCCTCAGTGGGCAAAGAAGGGACATTATCTTGAAGACTAAGTTGGATAATGCATGGAAAGTGCATGGCACACAGAAGGTGCTCAATAAATCCTCCTCCTCTTCTTTTTATTTATTTTTATAATTTATAACGTAATTTATGTTATTTATATTTATCACACTATACTATATTATATTATTTTTATATAATTATGTAACAGTATATAATTATGTATATACATATAATATGATTTTTATATAACTATAAAATAAATTTTATGATTATTTTTTATTTTTAGCATTACTTTTATTTTCACGTGGAGACAGGAGTCATCAATCCTCAACCCTGGCTCACCTTGACCTGAGAAATTGGTGGACAGTTATTCTCTGAGAGTTTAAAGGATGGCTGGAAACCTGGGAAGTATTGTACCTGGGAGTATAACTAGAAACAGAGTCCTCTGCAGACCTGAGAGGAGTTCTTCATTATTACTCACCCTGGTACCCCCTTTTACCATGTTCTTGGCCCTGCTGTGATGTCCATTGTCATTAGGTAGTCTGCAGTCTCCTGAGACATGGGAAGGCAGGTGATAAACGAATCCATGCTGCAGTATTAGCCATCCAAATCTTGTCCCTTCAAGGAACATTTAAAAAAAGAACTTGGAAGAGGGTAATATTGAATCTAGACAAAACTATCTGGGAATATTGGGGAATATTTAGGCACTGTGAGATTTGGAGGGAGGGAAATTTTTTTGTGTAGGGGGCAGTCAAATCCTATCACAAAGGTAATCTTTGCATGAGAGCTGCAAAGATAATTGCCTTTATATAAATTCATTCATTCATGCATCCATGCAGCCGTTAATCCATTCATCAGCCAACATTTATCTCCTATGTGAATAAACAGACAATGCCTCTTAAATTAGGTCTAATGCCCATGTGGTCTCTTGGCTCCACTCTACACCTGTTTGCAAAGAATCTCCAGCCTGAATATGAATTCAGGTGCATCTGGGTGACAGAGAAGTGAGATGACCCTGATTCCTCAACAGACTCCAGTGCTGGACTCTGTGATTTTTCTATCACATGTTCAGAATACAGCTTTCCTTTCATGGCTACTTAATTATTATGGCTCAGAAGACCATAATACTAAATCAAAGTGAAATGCAATTGCTCTGCCAGTTTTCACACCTGCCAGAATTCAGCCGATAACAGCAGGATTCCATGTGCATCTCCAAGTAAGAATTTGCTGTCAGTGACAGGAGGAAGAAAGGAAAAAACCCTTCTCTTTCCACATTTGCCCTGCAGCCAGGTTGACACAACAGAAATGGAAAACAATTGGTACAGGTATACAATTCTATGACAAAAGGAAAGTTGTGAAATAGAAAAATGGATTTCATGGGGGAAAAACATAACTTCCTCTGACCACAATGTATTTAGGAAAAGAATTCTGTAGTCTGAGACTATTAAGGTCATTAAAAGTTGCAGGTTTTTTTAGGGGGTGGGCACGGAGGCTCTTAACCTACCCTCCCTCACATTCTCCTTCAAATCTATATTAAGGTTAATCATCAATTGAAAGCCAGAAATGATATGGGAAAATCATTCTTTTACAAATGGAAACTATTATAATTTAAAAGAGTGCAAATGAAACCATACATTTTCAGAAGGAGATCAATGAAAAGCACTTTATTAGAAAATATAAATCACTTTTTAATTTCAGATACAACAAGAAAAGAACTCATTTTTTCAGTTTCATTGAAATCGATTGGTACACCTGCAGAGAAAAGCAGCTTTATCATCTCGTTATCAGCCAATTAATATGCAGGTCTAAATGTGAATACTATTCCAGTTAACTAGAAATGGATGATTTTATTGAAGTCTTAATAGACTAGGAAAAGCTGCCTTCCATCCTGCTAAATGAGGTCAGTTGAGAAGAAAAAATCAGAAGTGCATTACTTGGGACGGGTGGAATCTAAAAGAATTTCTCTAACTCTTCGGACTACAGAGAAATGGAAGCAAAGCAACACGTCTGAAAGCAGAGGGACCTGGTATATGGAAGAAAAATCAGAATATTGAGTTTTCTTTTCATTGGAAAAGGGAAATATTTGGGTTTGATTCTGAAGTCTGACACTCTCACTATTCAAAATTTGACAGTCCTTAGTTCTTACTCTCATCTCCATTTTAATCTAAGGGCAAGCATAATTGTAAACTAGATGAAGTCTATTTACCACTTCCCATTTTCTTCCTTTTTGTGCTCATTTTCTGCCTTGAGATGTTCTCTCTAACACACAGAAAACCTAGCATCCTCAAGTTCTCTGTACCCCTTCCCCTACCAAAACAGCTAAGTGACCTTGGGATAAACTAATTCACACTGTTACTATCGCCAGTGAAATTTTAAAGGAGTGTCATCTAAAGCATGGGTCAGCAAACATTTTCTCAGAGGGTTGGATGGTAAATATTTTCCACCTCACAGGTCATAGGATATCTGCTGCAAGTACTCAACTTTGCCCTTAGAACGCAGCCATAGACAAAACACAAATCATGTGGTTGTGTTCCAGTAAAACTTTATTTACAAAGCAGGCAGTGGGCTGAATTAGGCCTGTGGGCTGTAGTTTGTCAATCCCTGATCTAAAGCAATGGGGCTCTAAGTGGTGGAATGCCAGGTGTCAAGGAAGAGTTGTAGGGAGAAATTAGTTTTTAGAAGATTAGGGGAGTTCAGTTGGCCAGAAGACCTCTCTGACATACTTCAACCACTTTTGATTTTCTTAAAATTCACTTGTTCATTTGTTCATGCATTCATTCAGCCCTCAAACTTTTGATTGAAAAAATAATTACCCCCTCTGTCAGGAGCTCTGTAAGCAAGAACAACTCTGCTCTTTGTTTGGGGTCAGTGGCAACAGTTGCTGCCCCTCAAGATGCTCACTTTGAGTCCTTGCTAACACTCCTGTAGCTGGTTTCAGGCAAGCACCTTCTGATTCCTAATTTCTATGGAATTAGGAATAACGGCCCCAAGCACAGGAAATAGGTTCTGCTGCTGGAATGTGTATTCAGACTATGACAAATGTGTCTATGATCATGAGACCCATTTTCTACAGTTGAATCAGTACTTAGAGATTAATATGAATTTTGTCCTCCAATAGTTACTTGGCAGGCTTAACCCTCCCAAGATATTGCTATAACTCTGAAAGTTTAAAAAATTACAGAGCATATGGAATGTCATTTATTTATTTTGGAATGTTCTCTTAAAGATTTTTCTAAAATTTATAAATGTAGCTGTTATATTACAGAATGTTAAGAAAACAGAAAGATGAAAGTAACATCATATATAATCCTAAGACCCGGACAACAAGTGGGAAGTGCCTGGCACAATAACTGGTGCTCAGGAAGTATTTGTTGAATGAATGAATAGATGTATATTTCTTATGAAAATCCAGTGAGTGGCAAGTCTTTATCCAATCCAATGAGTGGCAAGTCTTTATCCTTCAAGGGCGGATTTCATGTTTGGAAATAGCCAATAGCCCTTCTATGTCAAGCGTGTTCATCAAGCTGAGGCTGTCCACCGATCTGAGCTTTGACCTTGTACAAGTGGGACCTGTAGATTTGTAGACATTTAGGCATCTACTCTAGCTGGAAGTGTGCCCTGCTGGTCCCTTATCCATACCCAATGTATCCAATTTTTGACACATTGCTTGGATTAGAGGATTATTTTGGTTTTGTGTAGCTGCAACCTTGGTTTTACAAGACTCACCAGTTAATGTAGCTGTGTGAATTTGGGCAAGTCACTTATCTTTCTGGGACTTAATTTCCCAATGTTTCTAAGGAAAGTGTTCAATTAAATCATCATAGAGTCTCCTTATACCACTAAAGTTACTCAATTCTAGAAGTGACCCCAAACAGCCCTACCTCATTTTCACATTTTCTTTTAATTCTTTTGGCCATGCCGCATGGCTTGCACGATCCTAGTTCCCTGACCAGGGATTGAACCCCGGCCCTCAGCAGTGAAAGCGTGCAGTCCTAACCACTGGACTGTCAGGGAGTTCCTACATTTTCCCATTTTAAAAGCATCCTAGGAAATATTCTAGAAATCCAGAATGTCGCAGTCTCAGGACTGAATAGATATTAAGTTTTATTTCTAAATTAATTTTTAAAGTTATTTATAAAAGTAATACTAATCAATGCAGAAAACTTGAAACACAAGGAGAAATATTAAAACTATTATATATTCAGAATATTGTGTCATTAGCCCACCCAGAGATAATCACTACATATATAGATGAATCTATGTTTACTAAAAAAAATATCAATTTTGTCTACAGATAGGAATATATAACATAGAGATTTAAAAAATGAAATTATGCCTTACATGCTTTATAACCTCTTTTCATCTGGCAATATATTGTGAATATTTCCAGTATTTATTCTACTGAATTTTATAAAACATGATTTTTATAAAAGACTGCAGGGTGTTCCATTGGATATTTAGGACAATGGCAATATTTCCAGATCCAACTTTCCCTTTCTATAGAGCAAATCAGCTAGTGCCCACACAGCCCCATGAAACTATATCACCATCCCATCTTCTTTTCTTTCCCCTTCTTCTCATTTTCCTTTCCCCCTTCTCTCTTCTTTTTCTTCCTTCCTCTCTTTCTTCTTCTCCTTCCTCTTTCTCTTCTGTTCCCTTCTTGTATTTCCTCATCTTTTTTTTTTTTTTTTTTGGTGGAGATGCTGGGGATTGAACCTGGGGCCTCATGCACCTCATTTTCATTTGATGTTATAATTGGGCTGGTCATTTGCAGAGATGTCAGGCCAGTAAACAGAGTGTGTGTGTGTGTGTGTGTGTGTGTGTGTTTGATGGCTACACTTCTGGCCTTAAGTCAGATGAGGCATTAAAGGCACATCTTGGAGACAATCTCTGAAAGTCAATCAGTTCTTGGGGAGTCATGACCTCCTTGAAGGTATTCAAGGTGGTAGATATGGGTCTAATATGAGAAGGTTTTCTTTCTTTAGATTAGAGATGTACAGGATTGAATTGAGTCATCTTGAGTGGTGAATTTCCTGTTACTTGTTGCATTCAAACAGAGGTTAACGGACCTCTTACTACAGGCATTATTATGTTTCCAGACAAAGAAAATCATGTCTAAGCTAAAAATTTTGGTCCTGCACCAGATTTACCCTGAAGCTCCCCCAAACATTTCAGTCTGGTTACTCCTCTAGGTTAGATTCAATGATCTCTTTTTCCATGTACAGATGGTTCCTCACAATGGTTCGACTTAATGATTTTTTGACTTTACCATGGTGCAAAAGCGATAGGAATTCAGTCGAAACTGTACTTCAAATTTTGAATTTTGATCTTTTTCCAGGCTAACGATATGAATTATGATCCTCTCTTGAGATGCTGGGCAGCGGCAGTGAGCCACAGCTCCCAGTCAGCGGCATGATCACCAGGATAAAAAACCAATACGCTTACAACCATTCTGTACTCACACAACTATTCTGTTTTTCACTTTCAGTACAGGATTTTAAAAATTACATGAAATATTCAATGCTTTTTAAAAAAATAAAATAGGCTTTGTGTTATATGATTTTGTCCAACTGTAGGCTAGGATTTATCAAGATATAACCTCACTGTAAGTTGATGAAGATCTGTATTAGATTCTCTGATTGTATGACTCTGTGACATAGGCCTTTATGTAAGGCACCACTATTTAACTTCCCGAAATTGATGCTACTAAAAAACTTGGATGGGAAAGGAGGTTCAACTAATTGCAAATAATGAGATTTCAGTCTATGTGGGAATTTCAATTGTTCACGCTTGCCCTAACCCTCCTTTCTATGGATACGTGATGGGATGTCTTAATGACAAAAGTATTAAATGACACACGTGGAGGCATGTAAGGGAGGATATGCACACACGTTCTAGATGGACAGATGTTAGTCTCTACCTGCACGCTTGAACAAGCCGCTAGGTCCTGTATGAAATGTCACACTAAAGACCCTTTAAATGCCTTGACTGAGCAATTTGGCCTTACCCCATTTTCTCATTTCAAAATGTTTCAGGTTCGTTTTGCTCAGTGAAATGCATGAAAGCTGCTTCTGACCACAAAGACTAATGTGCTGTCCCTTTTATCCCCCAAACGGGCTCCCAATTGGTTCCAGGGAAAGTGATTTCCCCAAACCTGGCTGCCAGCCGTAACTGGCTTGTATGTGACCCATCTATTTCCACATTCTTGTTAGAGCTGGATGTGGAGTCTCTCAGTCCCTCCCAGGCAGCTGGAAAGGGGCAGTAGATATGAGCAGGCATGCTGGTAGAACCCCTGGAGTTGAGTGGTCCATTCCTGCATTCATGACCGGTTGGATGCAGTAGACCCGATGTGGACCCTGCCTTTGAAACCAGGCAGACATTGGGAAACATTGGAGGAAAATAGACCCCATCTTTCTTCTCCTCTTACTTCTGTCTCCCTCTTGTTTTCTCTCTCTGTCCACTGTCCACAGCAGCAAGAAACTGTACAAACTAGAGCCAGATTGCTTGGGTTTGAACCTAGCTCTGCCATCTAATAGCCATGTCACCTTGGGCAAGCTTCTCAGAATTCCACTGCCTCGGTCTCCTCACCTGTAAAATGGGGACAATAGTAGTACTTTTGTTAACGAATGCAAGTCCTCATGCCCCACGCACAGTGAGGCCAACAATACCAAAACGTCGGAGTTTGGAGCAGAGAAAGGTTTATTGCAGGGCCATGCAAGGAGATGGATGGCTTATGCCTTAAAAACCCCAAACTTCTCGAAGGCTTTCAGCAGAGCTCTTTTCTAGGAAAGATCGGGGAGGGGCGGGTTAGTTGTTGCAAACTTCTTGGTGTCAGATCCTTTGCTCTTGTAGCTGTCCATGTAGGTCAGGTCACGATCAGGTGTTCAAAATAAATGTTATCCTTGTTCTGCAACTTTTTATCTAAAGCTGTAACATTCTTTTTTTTTTAAAATTTATTTAATTTATTTATATTTGGCTGGGTTGGGTCTTCTTTGCTGCATGCGGGCTTTCTCTAGTTGCATGAGCGGGGGCTACTCTTCATTGTGGTGCGTGGGCTTCTCATTGCGGTGGCTTCTCCTGTTGCAGAGTACGGGCTCTAGGCGTGCGGGCTTAAGTAGTTGTGTATGCGGGCTCAGTAGTTGTGGCACACGGGCTGTAGAGTGCAGGCTCAGTAGTTGTGGCGCACGGGCTCTAGAGCACAGGCTCAGTAGTTGTGGCTTGCGGGCTCTAGAGCACAGACTCAGTAGTTGTGGCGCACAGGCTTAGTTGCTCTGCGCCATGTGGGATCTTCCCAGACCAGGGCTCGAACCCGTGTCCCCTGCATTGGCAGGCGGATCCTTAACCACTGAGCCACCAGGGAAGTCCCTAAAGGTATACTATTCTTAAAGGTCATAGTTTTGAGAAGTATACAAGAAAGGAAAGGGGAGGCATTAAATTCTGTCTCCATGCCTCCTTGTGGCTTTTAACATTTAACAAATCCCATAAGTAAAGTAACATCATTACCCCTCATTATACTTGTTCAAGGTCCCAAGGATCGACTTTCACCCACCAAGGTCCAGGCCCTGGCTAAGAGAAGGGGGTCCCTACGTGGGCCAGTTACCTAGCCCAGGAGCATTTGTCCCGCACCCCCTCTGGGTCCTCCTGCCAGTGCCCAGGCCCTGCTGAAGAGGCAGCTCTCAGCTGGCGGTGCCCTCAGGACCAGGTCCCGAGACCTCACCCAGCCGTCATCACTGAGGGAGCCAGGCACGCAGGACCCAGCCAGCCCTCAGGCTCCTCGGGCCCCCCAGATGGCAGAGTAGGACTCCTAACGGCTGAGCGCTAAGGGTCTTGCAATAACAGTCTCGCCTAATGGACGAGCGCCTCCCCCATTACAATTCTCCCCTTTTCTTTGATACTCCCCGGTCTCGAGGAGAACAGGTGTTGGACAAGAAGGGGAATCATGTTTTGGATAGAGAGGTTAAGTATAAACTCGGCAGAGGAACTCAGTTTTAGGGGGGCTGGATTTCAACCTCCAGTCCTGTTTCATCCTTCCCCAAGTCTTTCAGGGAATGGGGCAAGAGCGAGCTCTCTGGCTAGTGGCTGTGAGCTAACCGCTGCAGGCCCACCCTGCCCCTGTTACACTTTCCTTACAGTGCTGGGAGAACCAAACTGGTTAATGTGAATGCAACACTTAGGACAGGGCCTGGCAAGTCAGGAGGGCTGTCGTGTGTTTGTGTTTGCTAATACTGATTCAAGGAACTCAACACCCACTGGGACCTGAGCAGGGGCTGGGTGCTGGGTGACCACAGCCCTCCAGAGGCTGCAGCAGCTGAGCCCCAGGAGACATGATTGACGTTTCCTTATTCTCTGTCTCCTCCTTTCCCGTATTTCTTCCCCTCCCCCTTTCTTCTTTTCTGTTTCTTGTTGCCATGGTAACAAATTATCATAAACTTTCTGGCTAAAACAACACAAGTTGATTATCTTACCATTTTGTAGGTCAAAGTCTCACTAAAAAAAAAAAAATCAAGGTGTTGACAGGGCTGCATTCCCTCTGGAGGCTCTCGGGGAGAGTTGGTTTCCCCTCCTTTTCCAGTTTCCAGAGGCTGCCCCCATTCCTTTGCTCATGGCCTCCTTCACATCACTGTGAATTCTGCTCCGATTGAAACATCTTCTCTGACTCTCTTGTTTCCTTATTTCCCATATAAGGACGCTTGTGGTTGGACTGCGCCCATCTGGATGATCCAGGATAATCAATCCACTCAAGATCCTTGACCACACCTACCATATAAAGTAGCCTATTCACAGGTTCCAGAGTTAGGACATGGACATCGGGGCGCTGTTATTCTACCGACCACACTCTTCACCTTCTCTTCCTTCCTTTTCAAAATGCTTTTTCTGTTCATAAACTTTCTTGATCTGGTGTGAGGCCTCCGGGAAACTTGGTTCTAGGCCTGACACTTCCACCAACTTGCCCCACGTGTGACCTTGGGTAAGAACTCCCACCTCTGTAGCACAAGGAGTTGGACTTTTGTGTTAGTTAGGGTTTTCCAGAGAAACAGAACCAATAGAAGATATATATAAAATAAATGTTTTATGTATATATTGGTTATGATGAATTGGCTGACATGATTACGGAGACTGAGAAATCCCATGATCTGCTGTTTGCAAGCTGGAAAATCTGGTGATATAATTCAGCCTGAGTCTGAAGGCCTGAAAATAGGCTTTCCAAAGGTATGTATAAATTCTACTCTAAGGGCAGGAGAAAATCCATATCCCAGCTCACGCAGGCAGGAAGGAAGGGGATGGCATCCTCTCTCCCCCCACTTTTTGTTCTATTAAGCCCTCAAGGGATGGGATGAATCCCACCCACCTTGGGGAAGGTGATCTACTTTACTGAGTCCATTGATTCAAATGCTAATCTCATCCAGAAACACCCTCACAGGCACACCCAGAAATAATGTTTAATCTGGGCACCCCATGGGGCAGTCAAGTTGACGCATAAAATTAACCGTCACAACTCATCCCGCAGTGCCTGATTGCAGGTGTGCAAAAACACCACTTCCTTGATTTTCTTTTAATGAGTCTGATTACATTGATCTGATTCTGATGCTGCTGAGCTCCCACCTTGCATCTTGCTGGGAAATTCATTCTGTTTTTTGGAGCTTTCCTTGTTCCTGGTGGTTCAAAGCCTGTGGCATCTCAGCATACACACACATCAGGCAGGTTCCTCCAGTTTTCACATCGTTGGTCTCTAATGCCACCTCTGAGATGCCCGTTTTCCTAGACTGTGTGGTCCCTTTAGGTGTCATACATGCAGCAAGGAAAGCTTGGTGGTCTTGATGGCCTCCATGCCCAGTCCCCAGTCACCATGGGTGCACCTCATAGCCCTTCTTCCTTGAGGCTTAGCCACCTGAGGAAACAGGGTCTGAGGCCCTGGACCCACTGACCCCCATTCTGTCCCCAGTCTGGGGATTCTCTCCTAAGTGTTTCACTCCTGCTATACTTGGTGTAATCTTTCAAAGGGCTTTTAACAAAATCCAGGAAGACAAGTTTCTTGTGGGCAACGTCAGCTTTGGGCTTTCCAACATCAACTCTTCCTGAAACAAAAAGGTCTACTGCCAGAGAATGAATGGGTTCCCCCCAAACTTTTATGTTGTAGCCTAATCCCCAATGTGATGGTGTTAGAAGATGGGGCCTTTTGGAGGTGATTGGCTCTTGAAGGAGGAACCCTCATGAGTGTGATTAGTGCCCTTATAAAAGAGACCCCAGAGAGCTCCCTTGCCCCTTCTGCCATGTGATGACACAATGAAAAGACAACTGTCTGTGAATTAGGAATTAGGCTCTCATGAGACATTGAATCTGGGGGGGTGGGGTACCCTGATTTTGGACTTCCCAGCCTCCAGAACTGTAAGAAATAAATTTCTGTTTCTTATAAGCCACCCAGTCTATGGTTTTCTGTGATAGCAGCCCGAATGGACCAAAGTCTGCTTGGAAAAAGTATAAATTGAACAAGTATAAGTTAATGGATCAATAAATTATCCTGCCCCAAATGGTCCTCAGTTGGTTTTCCACAGAGCCCCATGCTTCCTCAGAGCTGGGATCAAGTGGGTGGAATTCTACACTTGCCTCCCTCACTTCAACCAGAGCAGCTGCTCTGATGTTGGTTTTATGTAGTGCAGATTCTCCTAGGATTTTCTGATAAAAGAAGGATGCTATGGTTAAAAAATATTTGACAGCACTGGAGTAGATGATCTCTAGGGCCTCAGCCAGTTCTAAGGGGCACAATTTTTGTGCTTTTCAGCAAACTCAGCAGCCTTATGAAGGAATCACTTATTCTCTATCATCTGGCTTTCTGTTTAACCAGAACCCCCTGTTAATAAAGGGATCTATATGATATATCCACAGCACAATAACCTTTGCTCTTAACAATGCAGTTTATGATCTAGGACTATTTCATCAAAGGGGATGAACATTTAAGCATGATAGAATATATATATATATATATATATATATATATATATATATATATATGGTGTGTGTATTCTATTGTGCTTAAATGTTCATCTATATATCAATACATTTACAAAATGATAACTGCATAGTCATGGGAGAAAAGATTAAAAAATACAGAGCAATATAAGGAGAAAATAGAGATGAGATTACCAATAATTCCAGATTGATCACTGTTAACATTTGGGGGTATTTTCTCCTAATTTTTTTTTTTTTTTGTGGTACGCGGGCCCCTCACTGTTGTGGACTCTCCTGTTGCAGAGCACAGCACAGGCTCCGGACGCACAGGCTCAGCGGCCATGGCTCACGGTCCCAGCCGCTCCGCAGCATGTGGGATCTTCCCGGACCGGGGCACGAACCCATGTCCCCTGCATTGGCAGGTGGACTCTCAACCACTGCGCCACCAGGGAAGCCCTCTCCTAATATTTAAAAATTAAGTACACAATGTATACACAAATATTAACACAAAATAGGGAGCATGCAATGTTTGTAGTTTTTTGTGTTAACTTTTCATAAAATACTGTTATTTCATGAGCGTTTTCTCATGTTTTAAATTTAAAAAAAACCCTGATTTTAATGATGTTATAAGACTATACTATAGATGTTTTCATAATTTCTTCATGAGTTTCCCTATTATTGGACATTTGAAATATTTCTGATTTGTCATGATTATTAAGCTTTTGAGAAACACATCCATAGACAAATCTTTACTTACATCTCTAAGTGTTTCTTACATAGATTCAAAGATGTGAATTAAATGAAATAAAGGACATACTTTTTTTTCTCTCCAAAGGCTCCTGAGACATATTTCGAAAATATCTTCCAAAAAGTTTATACAATTTTACATTTCCATCAGCTCTGTTGGAGTCTTGGTCTCACCAAATCTTTATGAAAATTTTGTTAATTGAAAAAAGAAAAAAAAAGGGACTTCCCTGGCAGCCCAGTGGTTAAGACTCCACAATTCCACTGCAGGGGGCACGGGTTCAATCCCTAGTCGGGGAACTAAGATCCCGCATGCCACACGGTATGTCCCTGCCCCACCCATAATAAAACAAAATAAAATTTTGTTAATTGTTGGGTGAAATGTTAATCAGAGTTTTAGCACCATATGTAATTTATTAGACTCCCATACTTTAAAATGTGACAACCTATATAGCTTTCAACTTAATGGAAAATTCCAGCATTTCCAACAGAGGATTTTTTCCTGAAAAACGAAGGATGTAACAATAAGAACAGGGCTAAAATAAACCAGAGTATTGATATATAAAAGTGGAAAAAGAGAAAACAAAGTTTTCTAGTCCCGATGGACCCACATTCCAGCTCCCTCTTTCTCTCACTTTAATACACAGTGGTTGTCGGGCAGTGTGGACTTCTATCAGGCTAGGAAAACTACCTGGGGGCTAATGGTTAGTTAGGGTCTGTCCTGAATCCAGCCCAGTGGTTCTTTATGTGTTAACTCAGGGATTCAGGTTATAAGTCCATCGGGAAAGAACACGGAAAGCTGATTCATGAATCTAATGCACTTGCCCAAATCCCACAGCAGGACGGCCAGAGATGTCACGTAGGCCCAGTAGAAAGAAGCCTCTGTGTCCCTTTCCAAACTTGCATTAGTTCTTGGATCTCTCAGGAGGCTGTGGGGCAGTTTTTTCCTCTGCTTTACAACTTGGTGACCTCAGATTCCAGGAATAGAGGTGACCCTGGGGATTCTCTTCTCTACCTGGTTTGCTCTAAGTCAATAAATAACAAGAGGCCTTTTTTTCTCCCAGCATATGACAATGTCTGTAAAGTTTCTTTTAAAATGCTTTAGCACAATTAATGGGATAGTAGGCATGTGCCAGGTGACTTGCCTGGTGTCAGGTAACACACTGTCAGTGTGCACAGACTGGGGTGAACACCTACCCGAGGAGCCAGACTCCAGAAGTGGCTACTGTAAGTCCTCTTCCATCCTTTAGAGATCACTAGCAATGGATTTGCTAATTAGAATACTGGTATAAAAAATGAATTTTTATTGGCAAATCTAGTGACTGTTAATTAATTTGATGAATATTCAAAATGAGCTTCAGATAGGCAGCTTGGGTTAAAATGCATAAACCTAGCATGAACCTTCCTGCATGAACCTAGCAAGTCTTGTAGCCTGTACCTTTAGGGATGTCACCTGCACCGGATCCTTAATCAGTCCTGTGTCCAGCCATTGACTTAGGAGGATTTCTGATGATTCTAGCTGGCAGTTGTAAAAGCCTGTCCTAATCTGCTTTGAGCAAACTTTTCACGCAAGGAAAGGTTGGAGCCCCTGAAATGTCAGAGAACTGGGACTTCATCATGGTCCTGCTTTGCTAATGAATGTTTATTTAATTAATGTTGGGAGTCGTGACTGTTGGCAACCCAGGTCCACAGGCTACAGCTTCAGCTTTTCTTCTGCTAAATCAGAGATCACAGGGGTGTCAGTGCAGGGTTAGTTAGAATTAGGCAATGTCTGTTGGCCATCCTTTTTCTCCTGACATGATGGCTAACCAGCTGTCCAAGATCTGCTTCTGATTTGATTTAGAAAAACTTACCTGAGTTCTGAGAGCAATTCTGGTTCTGATACGGAGCAGGGCCCTGTGGGGCTCCTGGGCACAAAGCCTTTCTGTGTCCCCCATTTCTTTGATTACAGGAAACAGCCTTCATTCAGCCTCCACGACCTTTCCTGAGTTCACATGGGCAGATCCAAGCAGTTGTTAATTAGGGAAGGGAGGAACTGCAAGACCAGGGAGAAACAAACATTCAAGAGCAGCCCTGGGGCAAGGTCCTGTTTCCCTATCAATGGATACACACAACAATATATTTGAGCTCTTCTGCAGCCGGGGAAACCCCCTCCAGGTGGAAGAAGTTAACGATTAATGATGGTATGCTGCACACAAGCACGTAGATCCCAGATCAGTTGGACCTGAAGGCTGATGATGCTGACTCCTACTTACCTCACCACCAACCCATCAGAAGAACGTCCATGAGCTGATCACACCCTCTTTGAACAATTACTATAAAACTTCTCACTGTCTTCTCCAAGTGGGGACACATAGTTTTTCAAGGCAGGAGCCCACTGTGTCCCCCTTTGCCTGGCAAAGTAATAAAGCTATCCTTTTCTACTTCACCCAAAACACTTGTCTCCGAGATTTGATTCTGCACTGGTCTACAGAGAAGCTGAGCTTTCAGTATCAGTTGTTTAAACTTAAAAAAAGAAAAAGAAAAAATAGAAAAAAATAAAGAAACAGAGAGAGAGAGAGAGAGAGGGAGAGAGAGAGGGAAGGAAGAGAGAAAGAAGAGGTTGGCTACTACTTTTTAGGCTTCTGTGTGTAATTTAAATTTTGACGGATCCCTTCAATTTTACACATCCATAATGGCTGTAATATGGCAAGACAAATAAAAAGAACCTGTTCTGAAACACAGAGGCACTTGGTCCCTGGTTGGCTGTGTCAAGTTACTGAAAGGCCAGGCTGGCTGTGACACTGAGCTCCTCATTTGCATTTCTAACTGTGACCTGAGGGCTTGTCGAATGTATGAACAGAGACAGGTAGCTTTCCGAATGGCATACCTGTGACCTTTTCCCATCACCTCCTCCTGAGAACATGTTAGGAAGAGTTTTCTAACTTAATCGGTAAGAAAGAACAGATTAGAATAATAAGCTTGAAAAATTTCACAATATTTTTTTCCTGTTACACATCTAAATTTAATGTCTGACACATAGTGGGTAACTACTAAATGTTTGTGAAATGCATGAATAAAATTTGTTTTTGAGCTTAGTGGACCAAATCTATCTTTTTGTCTGAATTTGAAATATTTGTTTTTTTAAAGTCTAGAAAACATATTTGTCAATGTCCTATGTTTCTGTACAACTGCTACTACTAATGAATAACAATGTTAATAGATAATATCTGTTATTTCCTGGTGCTAGGAACTTGACTTTGTACACATGATATAATTTAACTCTCACAGTAACTCAGTTCTGTTATTACTCTCAATTTTAGATGAGGATACCAAGATTTCAAGAGATTAAGTAGCTTGATCAAAGGCACATGACTAGGAAGTAGTTGTTTTACTTGAACGCAGGCAGTCTGCCTTGAGATCCCATGCTCTTAATCCCCAAACCATATTGCCCCTCTCATTTGTAGGAATAGTTAATGCCTGCATTCTATAATGTCTTCTTCTTCTTTTTTTTTTTAAATTTATTTTATTTATTTGTTTTTGGCTGTGTTGGGTCTTCGTTGAGGTGCGCAGGCTTCTCATTGCTGTGGCTTCTCTTGGTGCGGAGCGTGGGCTCTAGGTGCGCAGGCTTCAGTAGTTGTGGCATGCGGGCTCAGTAGTTGTGGCTCTCGGGCTTTAGAGCGCAGGCTCAGTAGTTGTGGCACATGGGCTTAGTTGCTCCGCGACATGTGGGGATCTTCCTGGACCAGGGCTCGAACCTGTGTCCCCTGCATTGGCAGGTGGATTCTTAACCACTGCGCCACCAGGGAAGTCCCTATAATGTCTTCTTAAAGGAAGAATTTGGAGTGTCTCTTTTTTTGCAACACTTAACTCGGGATTCCTTGTTATTTATAGGGTTGATTGTTAATGTTCAGACTGAAAAAGTTAGTGTGCGTCTCAACCTTAGCACCTGTGAAGATTAAATCTGTGATAGCAAGAATAATAGCCATGTATTGAGTGAATACGATACACCAGACACTTCATACACATTATTGCTAATCCTCACAAACAACTCTGAGAAACTATTTGTTACTTCTTCGTTGCCATTTGCAGATGAAGAAACTGAGGCTCACAGAGGTTACATAAGTTGCTTTGCGTCACCTCCCCTCCTGCTAGCAAAATTGGGATTTGACGTGGGTCTGTGAGATGTCCAAGTTTCTCCTGTTCTAGATGGTGCTCATGCCCATTCTTGGTACTAATGTAGCGCTGCTACATGGGCTGCTATATGTTTTCTCTGGGAGATGTCCTCTTGCGAGACTTTCTATGGAACACCCAGTTGAATCTGACAGTGTCCTGTCCTGTCTGATATTTGTCATGGACCTGCCCAGGCTATTTCTCCAAACATTGATTGTCTGTATTTGTACTGACATGAAGAATCCCACTGTTAGGGGAAGGATGGCTCAGCTTAGCCTCCAGGTAGGGCTGGCCAGCCTCCAGTTATCATCTTGACTTGGATTAGTACTCTTACCAGTAATAAAAAATTAATTTTAACACTTGAGCTAATTGGAATAAAAAAATGTGACACCCAAGCCAGAAATAAGCCTAATGAAGCCCATTAAATAATTTAATGATTACATAATTATGTTCATTTAAAATGCAGGAATTGATCACTCTCAAATTAATTTTACCATCTCTGTACTTTTTAGAGCACATTTATTTTGAACAAAATGAAGGATTATTTTCATTTCTGATGGGCACTCTTCCATTAATAATCATGTCTCATTATAATGAGAAAATGTTGTGTTTTGAATAAGTTCATGTGACCATATATTTCCAGATAACAGACAAGCTTGTTCAGTGGAGAGATTTAAGCTATTAAAAGGGTCTTACTAATTTGAATCTTAAAATGAGTAAGTGGAGGACTGATGTGCTCAGCGAACAGAAATATAGATGAGAAAATCTGGTGCAATCCAGCTAATTAGGGGCTGGATCAGAGTGTTCTGGAAGCTCCAAACAAGTTTGGATCAGGCATTATGAGATAGGAAAGGCTAAAAAGGCTTCATAATAGACATATATTGAATGCTTTTCTAGCATCTTTTCCTTCTCCCTTTCTAATAGTTCCTAATTACTATTTGGGAACGCCTCTCATTTTTTTTTTTTTTTTTTTTTTTGCGGTATGCGGGCCTCTCACTGTTGTGGCCTCTCCCATTGCGGAGCACAGGCTCCGGACGCGCAGGCTCAGCGGCCATGGCTCACGGGCCCAGCCGCTCCGCGGCACGTGGGATCTTCCCGGACCGGGGCACGAGCCCATGTCCCCTGCATCGGCAGGCGAACTCTCAACCACTGCTCCACCAGGGAAGCCCGGAATGCCTCTCATTTTGAGGTAGAAGACTTCTCAGGCTACAAGAGTAAAGCATATGATCTACTGAGCCAATCACTTGCGTTTCATCCTCTGGCCGCAGTGCTTGGTACAGAGGTGGTGGACATGTGACCTAAGGCCATCCAATCAGAATGAATCTCAGGATCATTCTAGGGGATCCTGGGACAGCCTCCTCTTTTTCTTTGGCTATGAATGAAGAAGCAGGCTGACAGCACTTAAGATGTAGTTGAACTGAAGAAGGCAGAATCAAGAGACAGGAGGAAATCAGAACTTGGTGACATTGCTAAGCTCCAGGATAAAGGCCTTCCTGAATCTATCTCTAGGCCTTTCTGTTGCAGATGCCAATAAATCCCTTCTATTGTTGAAGACATTGCTGCTTGCAGCTGAAAGCACCCTAGGCAAGGCAGAGTTTAATAGGTTATGGGAATTTTCTTTACAGCTATACACCTTATGGCTATGGAGTCATGGAGTTTCATTCCTGTAAGAGACTTTTAGGGTCACCAGTTTCAACAGGGGTGCCACATAACAATCTCAGAAGTTGATTTGTGGTCTTACATGCATTCCTTGCATTTGTGGAGCATTTTACATTTTCCAGGGTGTTTTCGGAATGCTTCGGATACACAGTACTAAGTTTCTCTGTAAGGGAGGCAGGGATGGGCAGGGTTGGTTGTGACGTGAGATGCTTTTTGTCATCAGAAAGATGTCACATCAAATCCCAGCTCTTCTGCTGTATAATCTGGGCTCTTCCTGTACCAGTAAAATGGGTGTGATAGTTACTTTGTAAGGTCTTTTTAAAAAAAAAAAATGTGTGTGTGAAAATTGAAAAGGAGAATGTTTATGAAAGTAGGCAAACGGAGCATAATCCTGGTCAACTTTGTTTAATCTTTTTTTGGAAGAGGGCCTTGATGGGCTGGTAGTTCTCTTCCCACTCTTTGTCCCCACCCTCAGAGGCTCAGGGATTTGTTTCCTGTGAAAATGCAACTATCTCTGGACGATCTATTGGTCAGTTACACTTTGGTGAAAATTTTAAGTTGTTAAGAGTAATTTGTTTGTTAGGATCCATGAGAGAGGGAAATAAGCAGCTTTTGCTTAAGAATCAAAAGATTAGAGGTTAGAAGGCATGTTCCTGAATCCCTGAGAGAGTGCTCCGAAGAAAGAGAAAAGGCACAGAACAGCGAAAAATACCTGCTTTTGCAGGCAAAAGCTGGAGCCCTCTTTAAGGTGTCTGAAACGTACAAATATCATCAGTGGCTTTGTGGAGCCACACCACAAATGATGAGCTTTTCCTTAAGAGCTTAGGAGCACAGTCTAATTATTACAAGGCACTTTCTGGTAGCTTCTCTGTAGGGCCTGGCAGTGATGCTCTTCTGCCAAACATGAAAGATATACATCATTTTATAAAGGCTGATTGACTATGTCATAGGCCCTGGGGACTTTTTTTTTTTCACATTTGTTGTTGTTTTAAACCAAAATGAAATCTATTTGCTCACCTATCTGAAAATTCTAGGGAGTTACTGACTTCAGTCATGGCTGGATCCAGGTGCTCGACATCACCAGGAACATTGTCTCTCCATCCTTGTTTTCTTGGTGTTGGCATTGTTTTCAAACAGATGTCCCCAAGTGAGGGCAAAGATGACTAACAGCAGTCCCGGGGCTACCAGCTTAGCTAACTGCTTTTACGTATGTAATTTTCCATTCTCTATGCAAGTTTGCCAGGTACCAGATGAAGAAACTGAGGCTCAGAGAGGTTTAGTGAAAGTCACCAAGTAAGGACAGAGCCCCCTGCCCCATTCATATAGTGAAGTCCTAATCCCCAGGACCTCAGAATGTGACCTTATTTGGAGACAGGATTTTTACGGAGGTAATCAAATTAAAATGAAGTGATTAGCATGGTCCCTAATCCAAACCTTATATAAAGGGGAGATTTGGAGACACACACACACATAGAGGGAAGACAATGTAAAGAGATATAGGGAGAAGATGCACCTACAAGCTCAGGAGGGAGACTTGGAAAGATCCTTCCCTCTCAGCTCTCAGAAGGAACCAACCGTGCCCTCACCTTGAATTTGGACTTCCAGTTTACAGAACTATGAGACAATGAGTTTCTGTTGTTTAAGCCAAACATTTTGTGATACTCTGTTTCAGAGCCCTAGGAAACTAACCCAGAGCCCAAATTTGAATTCAGATCTGTCTGACTCCAAAGCCAGTGTTCTTTCTCCTCCATTGCTCCACTTCAGATGTGGTGATGCATGTGGTATCTGTGAGATTTATGAGATGGATTCATTTTCTGAACTGAAAAATACAATATATTTCTGGATGGGACTCTGCAAGTGTCTTCTGCTTTCACAAACCTCTAGAGGAAGAAGAGCATTTTCTCCAGGCTACTGTGCTTGAAAAACTCCAAACAATTCTGTACAAGAAGGAAACACATCCTCTTCGTACTGGGTCATTGCTGATGCTAATTGAGAGAACATTTAAAATTGTTAAATTTACACGTGTGTGCCCATGATAATAAGGGCTGACAAGGAGGAGAGTTTCCTCTGCTTTCATGCTTTCAATCTAAAGAAGAAGTTTGATGTATATATTTATATATATATATGTACATGTCTAACGGAATCACTTTACTGTACCCCTGAAACTAACGCAACATTGTAAATCAACTATATTTCAATAAAAATTAAGAATAAAATAAAGAAGCACTTTGAGCAGCCTAACTCTTCTCCTCCAGGGTCTTGTCACATGTTATGAGATTGTCACAGGATATGTATTCTCTCATTCCCTTAACGAGCGTATATGAAGCCTCTCATTTGTATGAGTCCTAGTACTTAACGCTACAGAGCAGCGTTATCCAAAATATAGTGCGAGCCACAGAGGTGAGCCAAGTACGCAATTTAAAATTTTCTAGTAAGCACATTAAAAAAATGAAAAGAAGCAGGTGACATTTATTTTAGTAATATATCTTATTTATCAATCTGTCAAAGATACTTTCATTTCAAAATGTATTCAATAGAAAAATTCTTTTGTTGGGGCTTCCCTGGTGGTGCAGTGGTTGAGAGTCCGCCTGCCGATGCAGGGGACACGGGTTCGTGCCCCGGTCCGGGAAGATCCCACGTGCCGCGGAGCGGCTGGGCCCGTGAGCCATGGCCGCTGAGCCTGCGTGTCTGGAGCCTGTGCTCCACAACGGGAGAGGCCACAACAGTGAGAGGCCCGCGAACCGCAAAAAAAAAAAAATTCTTTTCTTGGATTATCTTTTAAAAAAATTAATTAATTATTTAATTGAAGTATAGTTGATTTACAATGTTGTGTTAATTTCTGCTGTACAGCAAAGTGATTCAGTTATACACATATATACGTTCTTTTATATACTCTTTTCCATTGTGGTTTATCACAGGATAGTGACTATAGTTCCCTGTGCTATACAGTAGGACCTTGTTGTTTAATATAAAAATTCTTAATGTGATATTTCATAGTCCTTTGTCTCACTAAGTCTGAAATCTGGTGTGTATTTTATACTGATGACCCATCTCCACTTGGACCAACCACATTTCAGATGCTTAATAGTCACATGTGTCTAGAAACTTCTGTGTTGGACAGTGAAGATCAAGATGATAATGCCATAAAGATGATGGTGGTAATAACAGTAAGAATCATATGACTTCCATAATTTTTGTACCATGTGCCATGAATGTTCTCCACATACATTGTCTTTTTTCAAGCTTAAGTTTTGAATGCATTCATACAATTTAAAATAAAAACATATAAAAATTATATAGAAAAACGTCTTGAACTTAGGCCCCATCTCCTCAGTTCCCACTCCTTCAAAAAGAAAACCTCCCAAAAAACCAGAATCTGTTCTAATAGCTTACTGCATGTCCTTACACTTTCTTTAAGCAAATACGAATACATATTCTTATTTTCCTTCTTTCTTTTAACCTAAAGATAGCAAATTATACACATGCTGTGCATCCTATATTTTTCACTAAGCAATTTAGATTGGAGATCTTTTCATATCAGTACATAACTTCTTGGTTCTTTTTCACAGCTGCGTTGTATGGAGGTACCAAAATTTAATTAGTCTTCTACTGATGAATGTTTGGGTTGTTTTCAGGTCTTGTAACTAAAAGCAATATTACCATGAATATCTTGCACATGCGTCATTTCACATACATGCAAGGATTGTGGGAGAATAAATTCTCAGAAGTAGGATTGCTGGGCCATAAGATAAATGTATGTAAAATTTGAGAAGAAGTCGCCAAATTGTCCCCTAAAGGGGTTGTACCAAATTCATGCTTCTACCATCAATGTGTAAAATGTACATGGTGTCTTATTTAATCTTTAAAAAAATTGTGGGAAATATTATTATACTCATTTTTCAGGTAAAGTGGAGGCTCAGGCAGGTCGGGTGACTTACACAGTAATGTTTATGCGTATGGGCAAAATCCAAGATTTAACTCCAGTTCTCTTGTACGTGCGCGCCTGTGTGCGCGCCCGCGTGCGCGCGCGCGCACACACACACACACACACACACCATAATCTTACAAAAGATTAAGAAAGGGACTTCCCTGGTGGCTCAATGGTTAAGAATCCGCCTGCCGATGCAGGGGACACGGGTTCGAGCCCTGGTCCGGGAAGATCCCACATGCCGCAGAGCAACTAAGCCCGCTGCTACTGAAGCCCGCACGCCTAGAGCCTGTGCTCCCCAACAAAGAGAAGCCACCGCAATGAGAAGCCCGCGCACCGCAACGAAGAGTAGCCCTGGCTCGCTGCAACTAGAGAAAGCCCGTGCGCAGCAACGAAGACCCAACACAGCCAAACATAAATAAATTAATTAATTTAAAAAAATTAGGAAGTACAATTCAAACTGCTTTTTTTTTTTTTTTTCTGAAACATTTGAGAGTCATCTGCCAACTTGACCTCACTCCCACATAGGTGGTCCCTGAGCAGCCTGGTATGAATTTCCGTGATTGACTCTGAAACAGCAGTAACAAAAATAAGCACAGTATAGATGAGTTTTTCCTAAGATTAAATTTATTTAATATAAGGATGGTACTTTATGGTCTCTCAACTTCTGATGTGCTCATATGTTCTTTCTTTTATAGAATTATGGGTATGTTAGATCTGGTTAATTTTTACACCTTTTATTATGAAAATTACCAGCCCTTATAAAAGCAGACTAGTATATTGAGCCCCGATGTACCCAGCATCCAACTTCAACAAATACCAACAGATAAGCAATCTTGTTTTATTCAACCCTCCTCTGGCTCCCGCATTTGGATAAATTTAAAACAAAATGTAGACATTATATTATATAATTTTCTCCATAAAGACTTTAGTATATTTCCTTATAAGACTTTTATTTTAAAAAGAGCAATAGATATGGTTGTGTTAAATGCTTATTTAGATGGCTTTTTATTTTTAAAGTTAGCAATCAGATATTGGTCCCCTCAAAAAATTGTTTTGGAAATATTACTGGTCCATGAAATCCCCAAATCTGGTAATCACTACTGAATTCTGCTGCTGGAAAGACCCTCCTAAACTTTAGCTGGAATACGGTTACAACCATGCCTCAGAAGCCTTCAAAATGTAGCTGACCTGGGTTTTCTGAGACCTCAAGCTGATACAATTTTGGGAGTTTCTTTAAGATAAATAATACAAAATTAGGAATACAAAATAACATTTGAAAATGAATATACTTTTAGTATGAGAAAAGAACTCACTACAAATTACAAGTCAAAAAGCTGACACCACAAACGTCACAGAATCCAGAAAAATAATATAATGTTTTCATTAAAGAACTGATTGAACCACCCTGTCACATTTTCCTCCTTATATTCTTTGTCTGCATACACTTTGATTGCCTCTCCATATGATAAAGATATTATAATATCATATTCAATAGAGAGAACACAAGATAATTCAGTTTCTCCTTTAGGATGACTGTTGGAAATTTATGTTTTGTTATTGACGGTGGGTGACTTTACACACGGGTGGACTTGCTGTTTGTAGAACTGCTTTGGGTTTGTGCCTTTGTCTGATAAACTGTTTCTTGAGATTCCATCAACAAAGGTACATTTATCAATGTAGTCTCTGTACTCTTGAATATATTCCCGATGGGAGAGAAGTTCTGTTGTGATCAAGTGTCAATGAGAACTAAACTTCTGCTTATGAGTTTACACATCAGATATTGGGAGAATTGTCTAAAGACTAGCTTCTGGCTCTGTATTTTGTTAAATTCTTCACAGAGTTCCATAGGACACTGTGGACTCCATAGGACACATTCATATTCCCACTGGAACTCCAGCCATGCATCTTTGGGTCACAGTGCTGGGTGGTGAGCTGCAGGAACCATTCCTACACAGGGACAGCTAGTCATGAAAGTGACTGTGATTCACATAAATATATCTCAGTAACCCCCATCTAGGTGTATCCCCAAGATAATTTCCTCTTATCTAGCTCCTCCAAATACCTGCAACCTCTCTAAAGACCCAGCACAGAGGGAAATGTGATGGACAAGTCAGAATGGAAAGAGACAATAGTCTTAACCGATTGTGGCTAAAATATCTTACTTTTTCAGGTTATACCAAAACCTATGACTTTCTGAGTACATTAACTTCAGTAAATTTGACTCTGCCCTTGACTGCCTCTCTGATCTCACCTCCCACAACTTTCTTCCCCCATCATTCATTCTCCTCCAGGCACATTGACCTGCTTCTTGTTCCTCAAGTATGCCAGGAGCTCTCTGCCTCAGGGCCTTTGCACTTGCTGTTCGTTCTGCCTTGAACACCATTCTCAGATATCCACACTTGGCTTACATCCTCACTTCCTTTAGCTTTCTGCTCATATGCCAGCTTCTCACCATTCTTTATAAAATAGGACTTCCAGGAAATGTAGAGTCCCCAAGTCTAATGAGATATCAAGCACAGACTCAAGGATCCCTAAGACCCCAGCATCTAAACAGGAGCATGTCAATTCCACCAGCTCCTTCAGTTAGTTTCAAGCTGACAGAAGATAACTTTTCTTGGAATGACACTGTAATCTGTGCATGATTTTCAATAAATGTTTTCTAGATTGCCAATAAAAAACTAAAAATAAAAGAACACGCCTACCCTCTGCACCTTACTTTATTTTTTCTCGGTATCACCACCCTTGACATAGCATATATTTACTCATTTGTTTATTGTATTGTCTCCTTATTCGAATTTAAGGTCTAAGAGCAGGGACTTTTTTGCTGTTCACTACTGTGTCCCAGCATCTAGATTTGTTCCAAGTAATTGCTCAATAAATATTTATTGAATAAATGAAGTACAACTGGAAATCACCGAAGGATTTTACACAGGAGAAACGTGATGCTTTCCTGGGTCTGCCAAAAGAAATTAATCTCGCACTTACGTTTCTCCCCAAACATCTTTTTCTATAATATTCCTTGAATTATAATCACCCGTCAGTCTAGTTTTCTCTACTAGATTGTGGAGGACAGGGAGTATGTCTAATTCATCAACAGACCTCTACCACATGTATTTCAGAATTAATGTTGGCAGAATTAAATGGAATCTACTTTGCACGAGGATTCTTGAAATGGCTGTGTTTGGTTTTCTCAACTAACTAGATTATAAGCTGTCTCTGAGGAGGGGAAATTTCCCTGGCCATTTATATCCTCTCAGCATCTCTTAGCAACCAATACATTGTGCTTCTTAAATAGGGTTCAACCTCTGTGTTTCTGCCTATATAATTTCTGTACTTAGTGTCTCCCAGGTCTCCATTATAATGGATTCCTAAGCAAAATTCCTGTATCTATTAGGATACTTTCAGTTTCTATTAATCAAAACCCAATTAAAAACAGCTTAAACAAGTAAAAGTTGGCAAAAGGATTAGTGGTAGGTTGGCTTCAGGAATGTGCCTTAACTACATCTTTCAGCTCTGCCATTCCAGTTTGTCTCCTCATGGTCACAAGATGGCTGCAGTGGCTCTGAGTGTCACATTCTCAAACAGTGATATCCAGAGGCAGGAGAAGGAACTCTTCCTTCTCAGACATCTCTTAAATGAAAGGAAAACCTTCCCCTGGAGCTCTGCAGTGCATTTCCCTTCACTTTTCACTGGCTAGAATTGCAGCACATGTCCTTGCCTAAACCAATTGGATTAGGGAAATGGAATTGCTTTGATTGGCTAATGTCAATGGAGATTCACTTCCCCTGGGATGGTGGAGGGGCTCTGTCTTCAGTGCAGAGCCACACAGAAGTTTGGTGCTCTAACAGCCAGGAAGAAGGGGGACAAGATGGAAGAATGATTTGGGTTAGCACCAAGAGGGTCTGCCTCAGCTTCTACATGCTGGTCTCCCAACCTGGCTTAGTTCAAAGGCCTGAAAAATTGGAGGTCTACCGATACCTCTTCCCACCCAAAAAGTAGGGTCATGCTGCTTTTCCAAATCAATCTCCTAAATAAAAAACGAACTAAACTAAACACCAAGCTTATGACTTAAGTAGAAACAAACCCAGGGCAGCTATCAATTAATTTGAATTAACACTGAGCATCGAGCAACTTTCTTCATCTCTTTGTGCCTCAGTTTCCTCATCTCTGAGATGAGGATAGTAACAGTACCTAACTTATGGGGTTGAGGTAAAGATTAAATCACTTATTATGCAGTCAATTCTCATTACTGGTAGATTCTGTATTTGCAAATTTGCCTACTCACTAAATTTATTTTAACCTCACTATCAATACTTGTGGCAATTTTGTGGTCATTCACGGACATGCAGGAAAAACATTTAAGCTGCTCAAAGTGCATGTTCCCAGGAGAGGTTGGACAAGGCAACACTGCCTTCTTGTTTCAGCTCTCATATTGTAAACAAGGGTTCTTTTCATGGTCTGTTTAGTGTCTTTTTTTTTTTTTTTTAGCATTTTTGTTCTTTTTTTTTTTTAGTGATTTCACTGATTAAAATGGCCCTCAGGCATAGTGCTAAAGTCTAGTGTTCCTGAGCATGGGGAGACTGTGATGTCCTTTATGGAGAAATTACATGTGTTAGATAAGCTTCATTCAGGCATGAGCTACAGTGCCGTTGGCTGTGAGTTCAACGTAAATGATTGAAAAATATATGTTAAATAAGGTGTTTTTAAACACAAACATACATAAAATAAGGTTTTATATCGATCAATGGACAAAAATGTGACCAGAGGCTCACCGGAAACTAACCCTGTATTTCCCCTAGGAACCGTGGCTTGGAATTCATTAATTCAGTGTTTGTAGGGCCTTTACAGAGCATGACTACTATGAATAACAAGGATCAACCATATTTAAATTGTTGAGGATAGCTTCTGTCATGTAGCAAAAACTATATAATTGTTAGTTTTAATGTTAACTGATATAATAATATTCTCTAAACTAGAGCAGGAATTCCCTGGCAGTCCAGTGGTTAGGACTCTGCGCTTTCACTGTCGAGGGCCCGGGTTTGATCCCTGGTCCGGGAATTAAGATCCCAAAAGCCATGTGGCATGGCCAAAAAAACAATCAAACAAACAAACAACACCCCCTCCCCGAAAAAAAAAAACCCTAGAACAATATTAGAACCTTAGAATATTCTCTGAAGTAAATGTAAACTGAGTCTATATTTCATTCCATTTAATTTATGTCCCTGTCAAGGTAAATAAATAAACACAAAACAACCACACACACAGCTAGCTTCACAGCCAGAGAGCTGGGAGCCGAAGGATTCAATGTCGCTCAAAGCCCACAAGGGTGACAACAGCAAAGCCACAAGGGGCTCGAGGCAAGAGGTATTAAACTTCAGAAGCTGCAGAATTCCAGTTCCATAGCATGACCACCCATGAAGGAGCGAGAGCACAGTCTCCACTAACAGGACCCCTTGGCTCAGGTCAGTATGTCCCAGCCCCAGCTGAGAGCAGAGGAACTCAGGCCCCAGCATTTGCTGAAGGAGGGTTGCAGGGCTCGCTCCAGCCACATCTGAGAGCAGGATTTGTAGGCACTCAGAAGCATCCTCTCAATCTCATTCTTTTCCTTGAAGGTCTGGGTAGGGGGAATTAGAATTGAAGTTCTATTTGAATTTCGCCTTTATGAGTAATGAAAAGGGTAGAAGAAATTCCTAGCTGGGCTTTGGGGGAAAGGAGTGGATGATTCCATTACCTATACTCTTAGCTTTTAATATTGCTATGACACAACAGTTTCAAATCTATGTATAGAGCAGCCTATTCAAAGCCATTTAGAATATAGTGTAACAATGCCAAAATAATTTCAGTGTAAGTCTTTGATCTCCTCATTATAATGCCATTACCATACCATTATTAGCTAAGATTACAGTGACAAATCAATTTTAATTGAAGTCTTTGGAGATGCCATTTATAATGCTATTATCGTGTGAATTTGCAACGGAAAAGTTACTTGAGTAAGCTTGTTGAAACAGAGCTATAATGCCACTATAATGGAAAATTTTGATGGCAAAATTATCCCAAGTCTATAGAGACTGATGATTACCATATAAAAAATAGACCATGAAAAATATGCCCCCCGAACGCCCCCAGTAGTAAATCATGCTATGGATAGTATCTACGGATCAAAGAATATCTTTCTCGTTGAATGAGTTCATAAAAATCATAGACTCCTGAAGCAGATAAAAGGCTCTCATTTTACAGATGAGAAACCAGACACAAAGGGAGGAGGTGTGACTTGCCCAAGGCCATGCAGTGAGTGCCAGACCCTGGACTTAACCCCAGGTTCTCCGACTCTTAGTCTGCAGGTCTTTGACTCCTTGACAAAACTTCAGTGGCCCTGACTCTACAATATCTTTTAGGAGCAGGACTCCAGGAAAACAGACAGATGATAAGATCAGCATCAGATCTAGCCTCTGGTTAGGCTAGAACCAGAGGAAGATTTCCAGATTGTGGTGGTGCTGTGAGATACTCATTTTGGACTAGAAGATTCTTGTAGAATTTTCAATATATGGTGATTCCAGGACTCCCAGTATCAGGAAGTTGGCCACACCGAAGTTGGGATTTCATCCTGGTTCCATGCTTTTCTATGAGAGAATGCTTCTTTCCTGGAAGAGAAATTTAAACCCTTCCAGCTTTGACTAGATGAAGACAGAAAGGAAAAAAGATCACATTGCACCAAGGAGTTGCTTCATTCAGGCAACAAAGGACTTGGTAAACATAAAAAATCAGACTAGTTGTTTGATCAAAGAGAGTGTTTAAATTAATCACCCTGGGAAGCCACTGCCTCAAATTAGCTTCTCGTTAGAGGGTCTTTCATTCCCAGAACATGTCTGTGTTGATTCTCTTCTTACCTTAATTTGTCCAAAACATAGTCAGCCTCCTATCATTTGAAAAAGCTTCCTCTCTTCCTAGGTTATGGCATCTCTTTGCTCTCATTTTACCCCTTCTGCCCTGGCCCACTATTTTTTTTTTTTTTTTGGCGGTACACGGGCCTCTCACCGTTGTGGCCTCTCCCGTTGCGGAGCACAGGCTCCGGACGCACAGGCTCAGCAGCCATGGCTCACGGGCCCAGCCTCTCCGCGGCATGTGGGATCCTCCCGGACCGGGGCACGAACCCGTGTCCCCTGCATCGGCAGGCGGACTCTCAACCACTGCGCCACCAGGGAAGCCCCCTGGCCCACTTTTTAGTGGAAGGGGCAAGACTTTGCAGAAGGAATTCTTTCTTTCCCCCATATCCAATCTCTTCCTTGGACTAGTCTACCGTGGGCCAGATGTTCTGGCCCATTTGCTCTGAAAGTGTTCATTCCTTACAGTGAGCAGCTAACATTTCTGGAGGGCTTGCATGTGCCACGTACAGCGCTAATGACTTTATTTAGCAAATCTAGCAGTCATTATTACAACATATGAACCTGGAGCTTTGTAGAGTCATTTATCCAGGATCACTCTTGCAGCTAGAAGATGACCTTGGTTTGTTGGATCCCGGAGTCTAAGCTCTTCACCACTTGGTGTCACAGAGGCAGTTTAGCTTAGCATAGTGGCTGAGCAGACAGTCTCTGGAGCCACACAACTGCGATTACATCTTGGCTGTGCCACTTACCAGCTCTGTTACACTGAGCAAGTTACTTAACTTCCATGTGCCTCAGTTTCCTCATTGTGGACATGAGACTATAATAAGAACTTTGTTCAATGTGTTGTTGTAAAATTATTATGTGTGCCGCACATGGAATAGTGCCTGATGACCAGACACTGTAAGTCTGTAGTGACAGCTTTTTGCTGCTTTCCTTTTCAGTGACAGGACCAAGTTCTCCAGATCCTGTCCATCCTGGGTGAGGATGAGAGGGGAGACACAGTAAACTGGTGATTTTTACGAATGTGACAAGTGTGGATGCATACATTTGACTCAAGTGGACAGTTTAAGGAGGAAAGCTGGACCTTAGGGAGGCACCTCGCTGCTTTTGGCCTGCAGATGCCAATCTTGAAGAGGCAGGATTTAAGAGAATGAAATCAGTGACTATCCTCAAGCGGGATGAAAATCAGTTTCATAAAGCCAAGGCCAAAATGTTAGTGTGCATTACTGGCTGTGGGAAAAGTGGTATAGCTAATTATCCTCGGAGGAGTGGCAGTCGGTTAAGCTTTAGACAATCTCAATAAAATTCTTGAGGCCTCTGTCCAGCAGGCCACGGGCTGAACAATGGCTCAGGAATGTCAGAATTCTATGTTCTCATCGTTGCTCTGCTACTGATCTGTTCTGTGATCGTAGGCCCTTAATCCCCCCCCATGCCTCTACTTCTCTCCTGCCAAATACCAGCGGTCTCCCGGGGTGATTTGGAGGGATAACCAATAAAAAGGATTAGGGACAAGAACCACCATCCAGATTGTTAATAAAAGTGGTATTTTGTACTCAATTATTTGCATCTAAACCCTTTATATTCTCAGTTTGGCATCCCCCATCCTCTCTCTTTTTTATTCTTGGACTTTTCTCCCCATCCCCCATGGAGAAGCAAAACATGATATATATGGTACAGTATCTTGCAGTGAAATGACAATCTGGATGAAGGGGAATTGGCCGTGCTGTGACATTTCAAGCAGTTGCTGACCGAGGGAGAAATTCACCTAAGGGATGTCCCCAGCCCAGCAAACAAAGAAGCAGTAGAGAAAATGCCACAGCAGCTCTGGGTCTCTCAATGTGACTTGAGTGTTTCTGTCTGTATTAGGTTGGCCAGTGCCTGAGCAAAGGTGATACAGAGATTCTGAATGCCAAGAAAAATAATAAAATTGCCAGTGTGTTGGAAATTCAAGTAAATCCAAGAGCATAAATAATGAACACAACACTGATTGAAATAAATGATGTACTTTGCTTTAGAAATGTTATTTGAATAACAGATATGGTACTTTGTCAGGCTACGGTTTCAAATGCATTCGATTATACATTTTCATGTTTCCCCCCGCAAACAGTCTTTCAAATCAGTATAAATTGCTGTATGTAGCAGGCATGTCTTGATCTTTAGCTGCCATGACAACAGGATACAACAGAAATGCATTTTCATAACAATTGCTGGCAATGCTTAGTATCACTGTTACTTTGTGTCAGGGAATGGCTGGCTTTGGGAAGAAAACAGCATTGTTTGCTTTAACTTGAAAGCTTTAGTTGTAATAATTGAAAAAATAGGTAGAGAAATTGTTGTTTAGGGGAAAAGTAGGTAGAGGGAGGTAAAGCCTGGGGTAGGGAGTGAGGAGAGAGAACGACAGAGAGAGAGAGAGAGATCTCTCTGCTTGGAAAGAGGGTTACACCAGTGGGACCATAGTGTAAAGCTAACCTAGAAAGTATGTAATTGGGTAATCAGATCAGCAAATTGAGTCAAATGATATGATTTAAAGTGATATAATCAGTTTTCACAAACCAGGAGAAATATGTATGTGTTTCCTTTCCCTGTCCATTTGTTTTAACCTAAATCTTCTAAAATAGCCCAGGGAGAGCAAATCTGAGGAATTTTAGAAAAGAATACATTTTGGGGAGACAATATACATTAAAAAAAATTCCAGGCAAACATGGGCTTCAGCAAAAAGGCAGTGGGAGAGCTTTTTTCTCCTAGTTTTCTGAAATCCATGATATCTCACAACTAGTGGTGAAATGAAGAAGGACCCCATGGTCCTTGCCCGACCCCCTGCCCATGTCCTCAGTCTGCCTTTTGTCTGTAGAAAATCTTTCGCCAAAGAATGAGTTTAAATTAGAGAAGTGAGAAAATGCAGAAACAAAGGAAAACAGTCAAGTGAGACCAAATTATAATAGTTTAGCCATTAAGCGAAGTCCAAGGACATTTAGTTGCTCCTCAAGGGCTACAGATATTCTGAGCCATAGCCTTTGAGCTGTCTTATAGATATGGAAACCCCCAAGAGGCGGAAGAAGTTAACTACATGATGACCAGACTGTTGCCATGACGTAAGCGGCCACAATTCTGAGAACCTGCCTCAAAGAAATGGGAAACAAACCAGTCCTGGAACTAAAGACTAACTGTACTTAAAGCAATCAAGATGATGCTGATCAGACCACGGCATGACCAATTTCATAACATCCCCCCCCCCCCCCCCCGTCTATAAAAGCTCTTGTCCACTGATTGTCGGGGGGTGGGGGGGAGGGAGTTGACCTTTGGTCTGCCCCCTCCCTCAACCCCGCCACCAGTTGCTGGCCTCTGAAATAAAGCAAAGCTTCCTTTCTACCAACCTTGCCTCTTTATTGGCTTTTGAGCAGTGACCTGCACTTTTGGTAACAGTTTTGTGCCACCCAACATGAGGCTGCACTCTCACGACATTTGGCTCCCGGTTTTCCAGAATAGAGCCGCTGGCCATGACGATGTACCAAGATGGTTGCGATGAGCCAGCTGCTTGTGTCTAGCTGGCTCCGAGAGGGAGCTGCGGGGGGACGTTCCGAGTAGCTGCCGAAGCCATTTGTTTTGGGGATTCTCCCTGTTTCCCCTCTGCTCAGCACTGGCTGCCAACTGACGCTTTTCCTTGGTGGAATGGAAACATGCGTCTGGACGAGCTGACGAGCTCCAAGACCGAGTAAGTCCATCAGTGTGCACCCGGGCAAACTTCTCTTTTGAGCATGAAGTGCTATTTGGGCATTTTACCAGTTGGTTCTGACGTGTGACTGACGTCGAGGACCGTTTGTGTTGCGGAAATGTTCGTTTGGGACTCTGTATCGATCATCCTCCGTATCGATCATCCTCCGTATCGGATGACCTCCGTATCGGTCATCCAGTTCTGTCTTCTGGTGTGTGAATGTATATTCCATTTGTGTGATTGGTATCTTTGCTGTCTTTTGTAAAATGGGAAATTCATGTTCAATTCATTAGAAAAATTTTAGCTATGAAATTATGACTAAAGAAAAAGAAAGATGATTTTTTAAAAAACAATCTATGGCAACAGTATTCTTCAGACTCCAGAGAAAATTTGTTAAGATGAAACTCTTTTGAAACTCCAAAACTGGTTCTTTTTGTATATGCAGTTAAAGAAAGCTAGCTTGAAAAAATACTGTTTTCAGAATTCTGACCTGAGAGGACAAAAATATGCCTAAGAGAAAGCTTGAAGTTAACTCTTATCATGTCCTTAAAATACAAATGCAGCCCACTTTGTCTGAGACTTCAGCCTTGGGTTAATAAGTAGAACTTCAAAAGATATTTGGGTTCATTAAACATGCATCTTGCACCACATTAAAGAGACATTGTGCTATGAAAAAATGTATGTTTTTAGAGGTTATGGAATATGTTCTTAAGTTTCCCAATCAGAAAATGCTGGTATAAACAGTTCAATGACTTGTTTCTTGGTTTTGTTAGGTCTTTTAAAGGTTAAAAATTGTAATATGTAATTAAAGATACTAAAATGATATGGGAAACATTTCAGTGTGTAAAGCAAGTAAGATATGTGTAGCTGGTGAGAGAAGGTATAAAGACTGGAGATATTTTTATCGAGGAAGAAAAGAATAATTTTGTCCTAGAGCTGCTTGCTTATGTGTGGGGAAAATAAGGGACAAATTAATATGGATTCAGAAAGTGATAAAAGGTTTGTGAAAAAGGAACTTTGAGAAAAGAATTTTGTACATTGTCAGGATTAAGATTACATTGAATTTAATTAGATAAATGAATTTTGTTATTAATAGTAAGCTGGTACAAGACTGGAATTTGGTTTTCTCTTTCTGTTAAGGGAACAAAGTTTTCCTGGAATATTGAACTACTTTTGATAACAGATTATAAGTTTCTTCTCTAGCTAACTTTGAGCATTCCAGAAGGCCCTGAGGCATCTCAGGAGAAATATTAAGGTAACTAGGATTATTTGGTACATTAAATTACATGGAAACATTGTCAAATAATAATGATAAGCATTCTTAGGTTTTACTGTATGGGTAAATACCATTAATATAAGTGTTCTAGAAGTTACATGAAGTTTCTGAAATTTGAATATGTTGTCAGTCATACTTCTAGTTATAAACTGTCTAGTGAAGTTGTCACAGAGTATAACTACTTATGATGTGTCACTGCTGGCTTTAAGTCTACTGCTTGAAGCACACATAGAATGTGCATGCGAAATGAAGCAAACTTTCCTTTCCGTCAACCTTGTCTCTCTGTTGGCTTTTGAGTGGCGAGCAGCCGGACCCCTGCTTTTGGTAACAGTGACACCACGGTAGAAGGGGGATGTGTAGCCTGGTGGTTAAGGGAGTAAGTGTAGCCCTATGGCAGGCAGAACAGGGTTTATACCCTGGATCTGCTCTACCCCAAGTTGGAGAGGTTAGTTACTCTCCATCTCAGTTTCTTTATTTTAAAATTAGGCTTAATGAGTTCATTGGGTTTGGGGAGGGTTAAATGAGATGAAGCATGAAAAGGAGCTATTAAAGGATCTGCCATGTAATGAATGTTCCAAACGTGGCTGCCATCACTAGTATGCTGCAGGATACTCTGACCAATAAAGAAAATCTGGACGACTCTATTATTTCCTGCATCAAGCTCTTAATGTCTTTAGTAATTGTTTTCAGAGTTTATAGAGGAATTAGATGACACTCAGATCACTGATGTCTAACAGTTCTTGGATCAGTCATGGACCTGGCAGAAAACAGAATTTCCTCCAAAAGGATTTAACTAGGAAGGAGTTCTAGGAAGGGACTATTTACAGAGGTGTGGGAAGAGTTAAGGGACCAGTAAAGGATGTTGAGGCCTCTAGGTATCAGTAACAGTGGGAAGGAGGAAGAAGCAAGAGGAAAAAAGAAAATGACTAGAATCAGGGAGACTTGGAGCCATAGAAGAGAGGTAACTGTTGCCAGAGGCACAGCTCTGCAGCAGGGCAAACCAGGAAGAAATACCCTGACCTTTTCGCCTCTCACCAGCTGATCTCTTGCTGGTGCCTCTCATTGGCTGCCTCTCACTGGAAGCCAGAGGACAAGGAATTAGCGTGATGCAGACCCTAGGGATCAGATCCTTGGAAGCACAACGGGGGTGGTGGTGGCAAAAATGGATCCTTGGAGGCAAGTGGAAATGAGAGCCGCCAGCAAACACAGGCACATCTGGGAGATACTGCGGGTTCTGTCCAGACCAGACCATCGTGATATAGCAAATATCACAATAAAGCTAGTGGAACGAATTTTTTGGTTTCCCAGTGCATATAAAAGTTATGATTCCACTGTGCTCTAGTCTATTAAGTGGGCAATAGCATTATGTCTAAAAAATATGTACATAACTTAATTACAAATAACGCTTTTGGCGCTATAGACTTGCTTGATGCAGTGTTGCCACAAACCTTCAATTTGTAAAAATCCATTATCTCTGAAGTGCAATAAAGCAAAGTGCAATAAAATGAGGTATGCCCGTACCGTGTTTATCTGTTCTTAGCGTGAGTTTTGGTTTCTAGCACAGGCTTCTAAGAATTGCTATAGAACTGTCTATTTTTTTGTCTGTTATTTCCTCACCTCTCTGGTGAAATTGTAAGTTCATCGACGGCAAAGATTATGGCTTATTTCTCTTCCAGTCTCACAAAGCTTAGCACAAGGCAAAAATCAATGCTGGCAATAAATAACTACTTATCTAATTGATGAGAATAATAATAGTCATTATTATTATAGCAGACACAGCAATTACCATGTATTATGTGTAAGTACTTTACATATTTTAACAGATTTAATCCTCACCACAACCCTATAAGAGGTATTATTATTACCCCCCATTTTGCAGATGAGGAAACTGAGTCCAGAGTGGTTAAGGAGGAACTAAATAACCAATGTGCTTCTTCTCAATGTCTCTGTAGAGAGAGAATTACTTTCAACAAAGACTCTAAAAACACAGAAGACAAAGGATAAGATAGAAACTTAGGGTGGAGTGAGCTGGGTAGGTTTTAGAACTTCCTTTTTCACTAGGGCAGGGGTTCCTAGTCTTCTCTGTGAACATTTTACGTGGTGAGTGAGTTACGATTTTAGGTGGTTATGTGACATTGAACTGGATGGAGAGAGAGCCATTCCTTTTCAGTTCTCTCTCTTTTTGTTTTAGTAATAAAGTATTTTTTAAATTGAAGTATAGTTGATGTACAATATTATATGCTACAGGTGTACAATATAGTGATTCACAATTTTTAAAGGTTATATTCCTTTTATAGTTATTATAAAATATTGGCCATATTCTTTTCACTTCTCATTTAATCCTTCTGATTATACTAAGAAGAAAGTCTCAGATGGGTGCTAGTCTTTAAAGCCCAACACCTGCAAAATCTTACTTTTTACAAAGAGAGCAGACTCAGACTCAGGACCTTTGCAGGCAGCATGGTATCTACCTGGAATTTTAACCATTTATTTTTTTGTTGTATTTTATGATAGGTGATATTTATTTTCCCTTTTTAATAGTGAAATAATATTTTCTTTAAAACAGTGTTTATTTACATTAAAAGGAAACTGCGTTTCAGATGTAGAAAACAAAATTATGGTTATCAAGGGAGAAAATGGTGGGGGAGGGATACACTGGGAGATTGGGATTGACATATGCACACCGCTATGTATAAAATAGATAACTAATAAGAACCTACTGTATAGCACAGGGAACTCTACTCAATACTCTGTAATGACCTATATGGGAAAAGAATCTAAAAAAGGAGTGGATATATGTATATGTATAACTGATTCACTTTGCTGTACAGCAGAAACTAACATAACATTGTAAATCAGCTATACTCCAATAAAAATTAATTGAAAAAGAAAGTGACTTTAATGAAAAATATTGGATAAATAATAACGTAGGTGCTATGCTGAATATAAGTGTTATTCCATTTAGGCAAAATTTCGGAAGTTTGTGTGAATGCTAAAATTTGGGAAATATTTGCTTTAGGGAAAGAGACCCTGGGTGTGGGCAAATTGCATTACAAGCTCTGGGTCCCTCTAGCTTGATGAACATTGTGCTGGGATAATATGTAAATTTATTTCCTTTCACTATTTTACTTCTCATTTTTGCTTACTTCCTAGATAGGTTAAAGGAAATAGGAGTAAATAAACTCCTTCTGTCCTAAATGCTGAGGGCCACATCAGATCAATTCATAGAAATCTCAAGCACTTTTGTCAAAGACTGTTGTAGGATGAAAAATGTCCCTCAAAGATATCAGTAAATCCCCGGGACTTGTAAACGTTAACTTATATGGCAAAGACTTTGAAGATTTGATTAAGTTAAGGATTTTGAGGTGGGGAGATTGCCCTGGATTATCTGTGTGGGCCCTAAATGCACGTACAAGTGTCCTTAGAAGAGAGAGGCAGAGGGAGATTTGTTACACACAGAGGAGAAGGTGATGTGGAAATAGAGCAGAGACAGACCTGAAGATGCTGGCCTAGAAGATGAGAGTGATGTAGCAAAACACCAAGGAATGTTGGCAGTCACCAGGAGATGGAGGAAGCAAGGAATAGCCTCTTTCCTAGAGCCTCTAGAGGGAGCACAGCTCTGCAGACACCTTGATTTCTGCCCAGTGATGTGGATTTCAGCCTTTTGGCCTCCAGAACTGTTAAAGAATAAATTTCTGTTATTTTAAGCCATGACATGTTTGGTAATCTGTTTCCACAGGAAATGAATCTCTTGCCATAGGAAAGGAATACAGAGCTGGCAGCAGGAGCAGAGTGATCAAGGTACCCTGGCTACAGTGGTAAAGGACCTCGAAAACTTCTTTTCATTCTTGCCTAAGGCTCTTAAGACTCAAAGTCCCAGGTGTGAATGATGGATGGAGTTGAGCTTGAATAACTGTGGCACCCAAACGATCCACTTGGATGCCTCTTGCTACTCCCTTGCTCAACTGTGATGGTAAATGGAAAAGTGCAGCCATCCTGGCCTGAGGAGGGCATGGTGACCAGGAGCCCAGACCCCTCAGTGATGGGGTCCTGCCACCAGGTGGTCCACTGAGACATGCACAGGTGATAGTTGAGGGTGAGGGTAATCCAGAATGGATCATGGAGGAGGGAGATGATGAGTATCAGTGTGGTTCCAAGACCAGCTGCAGGGTGGGGTCTGTATTTCATTCCACTAACCTTCATTTCTATGTTTCCCCCAGGGAGGCCCATTGGAATCCTGGAGGAGCAGCTCCTTGAACAAAGTCGAAGTGGATCTGTGCAGTGCCAAGTGTGGACTGTGGTGAATGCTGACATTTGCCGCCCAGACCCTGCCTTCAGAGAAGGACTTGTTTCCCCAACTCCTGGAAGTGCTGTTAACAGACAACCTCTAACTCTCAGCTCCTTCAGCTGCAGAGAGCCACCTTGCCAGGAAAGCCCACAGATTACGGCAGGAGTATAAAGCATTTCAGCCCACTGTGGGAGAGCTCTGATGGACCACGTATGTTCCAGAGTGCCCCATGCTGTTGGCCCAGGCTCTGATGGAAATACATTGCTGTATAACTTCCCTTTCTGCCCAGTCCTGCTTCTGGCCTCTTCTTCCCACAGATATTGATCCCTGGAGTTCTTTGAGAGAAATAGAAATCTCCTGGAAATCTCACAATCCCTGCCGTTTTTTTGTTTTGTTTTTTTCTAGTGGGGAAATGTGGACTCCTAACCCGTGGAAATACTGAACCATCCAAATAACCAATGTTCAGAGATCCCGGGGAGACCATTTGGATGAGAAATTTCTCCTCAGTGATTGAACCACATTTCAGACAAAATTTTTGGGATGAGGTCAGCTGATCAGGATTGGTGTCCTAACTGGGATTTGCTCTCAACAAAATGATGCTATGAGAGAAATCTATCTTTTGTGCTCAGTAGCCAATCTGACTACATTTAACTTTCTGTGAACACACAGCTGGTGCAGAGGAAAGGCATTGGAGCAGGATGTGAGTTCAAATCCTCACTCCTTTAGTTAGCAGCTGTATGACTGCGCAAGTTACTTTAATTCTTTATTTTAGTTCCCTCGTTTGTAAAATGGGCAAATAAAACCTTCTTTAAAGGATTATAGGAATTAGAGAGTACATAAAGCCCCTACAGTATCTGGTAAGGAATTACCTGTTGATAAAGGATAATTTTAAAAAATATTATTTATTTTCAGCTCCTTCCTTCCATTTTTATATGTCCAGCCTATTATTTCAGGGAAGAAAGCAATTTGATTAAAGCTTATTCATTAAGATTTTAGGGATTTAATGTGTTCTTCCCAGGGAAATGGCATTTTTAAAAAAGAGGAGCTGGGATATCTGAATAAAGGAATGACATTCTGATGGTAGGCATTTGGGGGGACAGGGGCCCTTAGAAGAAATCCTGTAAAGGAAAATGTTCCCCATGTCTGGGTAAGGTTGACTAGCCCAGCTTTCAATGAAGAGGAAAGATAAAATTTTCCACTTAAGGAGGACTACCCTCCCATCCATGTTAAGAAGAGTCTGCCTACATCTTGCTTTTTCAAGTGGGACAACTAAAATATCTTCTAGCTATTTGTTCCAGTAGTTCAATATATATTCTTGGTTATATCAAATATTTGATATTTTAGGGAATCAGCCTTGTTAAATTAAAGTGGATAAGATGGCATTTTAAGGTCACCTTGGTATGATCAAACATGATGCTGACATTTACAATCCATTTCCATTGCTTCTCACATGTTTCCTTGTCAGTTAAATCCAGACTCTTCAAATTTAAAGGTGTTTCAAATCTAATAATGCAATTATAAATATTGTACCAGAATTACTAACTGCCCACTGATTTCCGTGCAAGCTACAAAATCCTCATGGGTCCTATTCCCTCATTTAAAAAAATTTTAAATCGTTTTATTATAATGTTACCTGCACAAGTATAAACAAGTTTACATATTAAATGTTGTATATACTCCTTAAATTTATGAGTTTTGCTCATATAAAAACCAAAATAAGATTGTAAATTAAATAAAAAGGAAACTGTAAATTAAAAGACATATAACTGACAATATTAATTTAAGGTGATAGAAAACACGGTTTTGCAGAAACCGCATCATCACACGTGGAATGCATTTGGGTCATGATGCTACGGTCAGTTTTTGTCAGGTGGGGATTCCTTCATGCTTGTAGGCTCAGTGATGACTCAGTTCTCACATAAAGATGTTTCCATTCTAACTACTGTGGAACTTTCACACCACAATTTGCCCTATCACCATTTGCTTTCATGTTGAAAGCATCTTTTAAGAATGAAGTCTGCTTTTACTCTTTCCTTGAAAGATCATTATTAACTCAGTGCCCAACTTAAGTGCAAAAATTGTATGGGGATAGTTAGGTCAAAGGAGGTTATCCAAATGATCCAGATATAAAATGCTTAATATTTACAAATGCTTATAAAATGAAATGAAAAATATTGTAGAGATATTTAAGGACTGAGTATATATCCACAGTCCTCTTCATGAATCCATAGACCTCTTTTTAAGAAATACTCATTATAAGTGTATTTACAAAATAGAAGTAGACTCACAGACATAGAAAGCAAACTTATGGTTACCAAAGGGGATAGTGGGGGGGATCGGGGGAGAGATAAATGAGGAGTTTGGGATTAACATATACACACTACTATATATAAAAGAGATAAACAACAGGGACACACTGCTATTTATAAAGTAGATAACCAACAAGGACCTACTGTATAGCGCAGGGAACTATATTCAATAATTTGAAATAACCTATAAGGGAAAATAATTTGAAAAAAGTATATATATATAAACATATATATAACTGAATCACTTTGCTGTATACCTGAAACTAACACAACATTGTAAATTAACTATACTTCAATAAAAATTGGTTAAAAAAATGAAAAACAGAAGTTCCTTGGCAGTCCAGTGGTTAGGACTTGGCACTTCCACTGCAGTGGCCCGGATTCAATCCCTGGTCGGGGAACTAAGATCCCGCAAGCCGTGTGGTATGGCCAGAAAAGAAAAAATTCAAAAAAGAAATACTCATAGAATGTAAATGAAACAAAATATAGTAACATAGTTCTCAATTGAATATGCAGTGAGAAAAATATATGTAATTTCTTTTCTTTCATATTGCACTGGCTAGGACCTTTAGTACATGATAAGTATAAGGGAGTAACAGTTATTTTTGTTTCTTCCCCTAAAGAGACCACATGTATAATGTTTTAGCTTTAGATAGATATTTACAGTAGGTTTTTGACAGTAAGGAAGTTCTCTTTCTATTACAAGTTTGCTAAAAGTTTTTTCCCCCCGGTACTTATTTAGATTATCATATATTCTTATCTGTTAGTATGATGAATTATGTTAGTAGATTTTCTAATTTTTTAAAAATTTTAATTTATTTTAATTTTTATTGAAGTATAGTTGATTTACAACATCAGGTTAGTTTCAGGTGTATAGCACAGTGATTCAGTTATATATATATATATACTTTTTGTATATATAAGTTCAATATATATGTGTATATATATATATATATATATATATATATATATATATATATATATTCTTCTTTGGATTCTTTTCCCTTATAGGTTATTACAAAATATTGAGTATAGTTCCCTGTGCTATACAGTAGGTCCTTGTTGGTTATCTACTTTTTAAATAGCAGTGTGTATATGTTAATCCCAACCTTCTAATTTCTCCCTCCCAGATTTTCTAATGTTAAACCAACCTTGCACTCCAGGAATAAGCCTTGCTTGGTTATAATGCATGTTTGCATTTGGTTTGTTAATATCTTATTTAGGATTTTTGTAGCTTTATAATTGAGTTTGATGTATAATTTTCCTTTCCTGCCTTTGTCTGGTTTTCATATTAAAGTTATATTAGGGCTTCCCTGGTGGTGCAGTGGTTAAGAATCTACCTGCCAATGCAGGGTACACGGATTCGAGCCCTGGTCCGGGAAGATCCCACATGCCGTGGAGCAACTAAGCCCATGTGCCACAACTACTGAGCCTGAGCTCTAGAGCCCGTGAGCCACAACTACTGAAGCCTGTGTGCCACAACTACTGAAGCCCACGTGACTAGAGCCTGTGCTCTGCAACGAGAAGCCACTGCAGTGAGAAGCCCATGCACTGCAAGGAAGAGTAGCCCCCGCTCGCCGCAACTAGCGAAAGCTGGAGCGCAGCAACGAGGACCCAATGCAGCCCAAAATAAATAAATAAATAAATAAATTTTAAAAGAAGTTATATTAATCTCATGAAAGGAGAATGCTTTCTCCTTGTTTTCTTTTACATTCTAGCTGCTTATAAAAATTAAGCCTTATCTCTTCTTGCCTCAGTTTCCTAATTTGGAAAGTGGAAATACCAACTTCATGGAGATATTTTGAGGATTAAAAGAGTTAAAATAAATAAAGCACTTAGAACAGTGTCCATAACATAATAAGCAACCTTTTGGTTTTAGCTATCATTGCTATTATTCTACTCCCTGAAATTTTATATAAGAGCGGGATGATGTATTCCTGAAGGTTGGGTAAATCAGCTAACACTTTCCTTTTTGTGGATGTATTTTAACTTATTCAGTTTCAATTATTTTTCTTTTTGATTTGCTTTTGTCGAGGTACATTTTTCTAGCAGTTTGTCCATTTCAACTAGATTTTCAAGTGTATTGATATAATGGTTATAATATACTCATATTGATATTTAGTTATTGCTATGTCTGTATTTATGGCTCACTTTTCATTGCTAATATCACTTTTTGGGGGTGTTGGATACTCATCTCATTAAATTTTAGATTTCATATACATGTATATATGTGTGTGTATATATATATATACACATATACATATACATATATATATATTTGCTTTAATCACACTCCATAGGTCCTGATTGGTAGTGTTTTTCATTGTAACTGAGGTTTGGTGTTTTTTTTGGCTGTGCTACACAGCATGCAGCATCTTAGTTCCCTGACCAGGGATTGAACCTACGTCCCCTGCAATGGCAGCATGGATTTTTTTTTTTTTTTTTTTTTTTGCTGTACACGGGCCTCTCACTGTGGCCTCTCCCATTGCGGAGCACAGGCTCCGGACGCGCAGGCTCAGCGGCCATGGCTCACGGGCCCAGGCGCTCCACGGCATGTGGGATCTTCCTGGACTGGGGCACGAACCCGTGTCCCCTGCATCGGCAAGCAGACTCTCAACCACTGCGCCACCAGGGAAGCCCCCAGCATGGATTCTTAACCACTGGACCACCTGGGAAATTCCTCATTATTACTGAGATTTAATTTCCACTGTAATTTCTTACTTGGTCCATGAACTCATCATATTTATAAATGAACATTTCCAAGCATATAAGATTTTTATGGGTTTTTTTATTGATTTTTAATTGTATTTGTTGTCATCAAAGACTATGTATAATATTACTCTGTTTCAATATCTATAGTACATTTCCTTATTTTATATAATCCCCCTCTGGAATGTGATTTTCATGAAGAAAGGAGTTTACTCTATTTTGCTATCATGTCTCCAATATCTAGAATGGTGTTTGGCGCATAGCAGTAACTCAGCATTTGTTGAATGAAAAAATGATTGATGCTGATAGTAATGCTGGTGATCAGAATCTATTTCTTCTAGGTGGCCTTTCTTGGCCACTTAGAAGATGATGCAAATTCTCATAGGCTCCAGTCCATACCCATAAACTTGGCTCCATGGCTTATATCCATATGTGTTTGAAAAACAGCGAAATGTCTTAAGCATCAAAGTTCTGGAGACCTAACGTACAGCATAGTGACTATAGTTAATAATACTGTATTATGTACTGAAAATTTGCTAAGGTAGTAGATCTCAAGTGTTCTGACCACATACACACAAAATAGTAACTATAGGAGGTAATGGATATGTTAATTAGCTTGATTGTGATAATCATTTCACAATGTATACCTATATCAAAACATTATATTGTACAACTTAAATATATACAATTTTAATTTGTCAAAAACCAGGTACACTATGTCAAGAGGACTATGTCTACTTCCAAATTAATTTGATTCTGATCTGCCCGCTCTCAGCACCTGGGTGTTGGTGTATGACCTCTGCTGCCCACAGATGAAGAGGTTGACCAGAGCAGAATTGGGAATTCTTATAAAAAGATTTTGTTTCCTGTATTTAATGTTCTCCACAAGCCAATATTCATGCACTCTGTCAAGCAGTTACAGACTAGAGACAGCTGGCCATTACTCAGTTTGGTGTATCAAATAGATATTTTTGAAAATATACAAGCTTTGAAAAATTTTGTTCTTCAGACAACTTTGGCTTTGAAAACTCTGTATATCTTAAAAGCAGTTTCATAATGTCAGTAGTTTCCTGTGATTGATAGTTACAGCATACTGAGCTCACGGAGGCATTAAAAATGTGACATAGGAAAAGGGAAAAAAAGTACTTTACAATATTGGATTCTGTGGCAGTAAGTAATCTGCTCTTGGCTTTCCTTCTCTTTACAGAGGGTTCCCCCCCTTCCTCTTCTGAAAGGTCTGTGTTTTATTACATTCTAGTTTTGGATATACTAATAGAAAATATATTTTTCTATGTTTGCCAGAATCCTATTTCTCAACATAGAATTATTGGATAAGTGCTGTAATTCTGATTGTTTCTGGAATGCCGAAACCCCTAATTAAAAGAACAGAAACAAAAAATTGTCAAGAAGTAGAGATACCAGGTTAGAACACTGACATTGACAGGTCTTTCCTGGGGGTGATGGGGACGCTTGTGTGCCGTATATTCTCACAAAGAAGGAGGTGCTTCCATTACTGGGTGGGGTGGCTGAATGTAAGGGCTGAGTGATATGGAGAAGCAGTGAGATCATCTGAGGATCATTTTTGAAAACCAGGGAGGTCATTCTTTCTGAACGTGGAAGCAATTTATTATTTTCTCTAACTAGAGTGTCCTCTGACTAAGTTACAGTAGGATAGCTCTATAACAAATACACCCGGGAATGTAATGCCTCATCACAGAAGTTTATTTCTTGATCAGTAACTGTCTGGGATTGGTGTTCATGTTGACGGGGCAGCTCTCTTTGACAAACTCACTCAGGAACCCAGATTCCTTCCATCTTGTGGCTCTGCCATTCCCTAGACCAGGGGTTAGCAATTTGTCTTTTTCTTTGGATAAAGAACCAGATAGTAAATATTTTAGGCTTTGCATGCTACATGGTCTCTGTCACAATTACTTAACCCTGACCTTGTACCATGAAAGCAGCCGTAGACAAGATGTAAATTAATGGGTGTGGCTGTTTTCCAATTAAACATGTTTTACAGAAAGAGGTGGCTGACTGGATTTGGCTCTTGGGGCATAGTTTGCTGACCCCTGCACCAAAGCCCAGTCGTTCTCTTGTTTATCTCGAAAGGGAAGCGAGGAGTTTTCCACAGACCAAGCATGGAAGTAAAACATATTATTTCCTTTCATGCTCCATTGGCTTATGATAATACTAAATTGCCAGGGAGGTTGGGAAATGTTGTCTAGCTGTGTGCCCAGGAAGAAGAGGAAACCCACCTGTGAACAGGTGACAATCTTTACCACAATCAGCACAATAGAAAATCTGACAGTGGAATTCAAAGTCCATTCTCCAACTATCCTACCATGTCCTCAAACATAGGGCTCAAAAGCATGGCTTTGTAAATCAGACAGACCCGGATTTGAGTCCTACCTGAGCCACTTTCTAGCTGTGTGCCCTTGGGTGATTTGTTTAATCAGTTGGTGTCTCACTTTTCTCTTCTGGAAAACAAGGGTAATTATGGTTCCTCAGGTCACTGTGAATGTTAAATAAAAGTGATGACTATACTTTAGAAGTATTGAATACTTTAGAAGTATTCGGTAAGTAGTAGCTATTATCCTTATTTTTGAACAATGGCTAACCCCACTTCCCGGTAGAGTATCATTTAATGCTTTCTGTTGGGCTCAAATCCCTGCTCCACTGCTTACTAGCTGTGTAATTTTGTACAAATGCCTTGACCTCTCTATACCTCACTTTCTTCATTTACAGAATTATGACAATAGCAATATCTATCTCCTAAGGTTATTGTGATGACTAAATGATTTAACACCTATGAAATCATAGGTGGCTAGCCTTAATGATACTCAATATATGATATTAACAATTATTATTTTGATACACTGATCCCCGGCATCCAAAGAGGTTACTAATAAAATAAAAATCATCATTATAATAATATCCATACATTAAGGCATTCAGCAAACATTGAACACCTATGGGCCAAATTCTGGGCTAGGCTCTGAGGATACAAATGGTGAATAAGCCTGACACAGTTCCTGTCTTCACAGAGCCCGCAATGAGTTTGCTAACAGATATCTTCTTTTTTGAGGAGTCTCTGCTGTGAACACTTTTAACATGTTATCTAATTTTATCCTTTGCAATAACTCTGTGAAATTAGATATTATTGTCTTTATTTTACAGACAAGGTAAGAGGTTTAGAGAACGTAAATAATTTGAGCAGGGTCACAGAGTGGTACATAGTACAGATAGGATTTGAAACTATGTCCCTCAAACTCAAGTGCCAGTGTTCTTAACAATCACGCTGGGCTGTCAGATCTGGCCACATAAAAGATTTGCCTGGCAAAACGCACACTGTTTAATGGGAAGGTGGGTTGAAGGCAGTGGGGAGGAGTGTGCTGTGATGGTGAGGGCGGCCTTTTGGCCTCTCTGGGAATTCAGTTCCATCTCTGGACCATTTATGACAGCATATGCCCTCTCTACTTGGATGACTTCAAACATCCCCCAGGATTAGAAACATGTAATCTTATCAACCAGGTTTGGTTCCTGTCTGTGGGAGAGCTGGGCTTTTCAATTTAACCACTGGCTTAAAAAATGGAAAAAAAAAAATAACACAAAGAAATGTACTGTCTCTACCCTTCTTTAAAATGATGAATGTTTTTTTAAGGCAAATCCATCATTGGTCACTTGAGGGAGGAAATGTCAAGAAAAGTTATGGTTTGTTAGCTTTTACTTCTTGACATTATACAAGAAAGTAATTGAAGTACAACAAATGCCATGTTGTTTTACCTCATCTATTTATATAGCGATCTGACAAGATGAATATATATGTTACTGTGGATTTGAAAAAAAAGTGACACTGGCTCTGCGATTCGTTCTATTGTCTTATCAGTGCTGATCAAATGTGCTTTCCCTCAAGAAAACACATGGTAGAGGAATTGGTATTCTTTCATGTAGACTCCTGGATATTAAACAACTGAACTCATTGTACCCTCTGAGCCCCATTAGCCTCTTATCTCAAATTCTTAGAGCTTTAACATGGACGTATAATAAAACATGCACAAATTCAATTTAATACAACAAATATTTATTTAGCACTCACGGTGCATGAGATACTATGCCAAACAGAGATGCCATTAATTCACAATCTGTGATAATTCAAACGCAGCCTGGGCTGAATGTTACCATTATACCATTTATGAAAAAAAGAAGGAGTCTGCTTAGCAAAGCAGCAAGGTATATCTTACTATATTTTATGCTATGCCCCTGGAAACTCATAGGTAAATCAGATTTTAAATGCATAAGGAGAGCTTACTATTCAAAGAATTTTATAATAATGTTTCTGGAGAATATATAGCCACTAACAAATAAGGATTTTTAAGTTAGATATTTAAAGAGCGAATGACTACTTTATTGAGGGATGTTATGTGACTAGTACTATGAAAAATCCCAAGGCTTGTTTCTATGACTGCCATGATCTCTTTGTGGTTGGATAGTCTGGTTGTCAAGCAACTTAAATAGAGAGACATGCTAAATTATTATTTTTCTTCTGAAAGGTGTCAGCCACAAAACAAAGGTATAGAGCTGCTTATTCTGTGGTAAAGATCTCTTCAGTTCTCAACATGGATTTCTGGGGAAGAAAAGAGATACTAAAACTATATTTAATAGGAAGAGGCAGGGTGAGCTTTCAGTGTGTCTTACCCTTTTTATTTTGCTGAAATTGCCTTAGGAAACCAGCTGGGGTCTCAAGTGAGTTATTCCGGGGTATAACATTAAGAATCAGGAGACAATATCTCCTGTAGAAAGAATATAGTAAGATGATGTTACTTTGTACTTTAGTTACTCCATTTTTTACGGCTCCTTTATTGAAACTGGACCCTTTGCCTATGTTCCTGTCTATCCGTAAGTGGGTTAATAGATATGACTGCAGAGAGTTTGAATTAAGGACCATCATCCTTATGTCAGAACCTCGAGTAAGGAACTTGGACTTGCCCCAAAAGAGGTCTGGCTTTGCCCTCAGCTTCTGGGAAGTAATCTTCGTCATACACGAGTGAAGTGTCTTTGGTTAGGTGTGGGCTGGGCACACTGGATTGTGTGTGGGACCAGTCACACCTGACAGTCTTAGGGTGTGGAGTGGCCGTGCCAGAAAGACCAGCCATGCGATTTATAGTGGGAGATTGGGTCACGTGGTGTCAGTTGACTTGGACACTGAATTCAACAACTGGGCAATCAGGACTATGTAATGGAGCTCCAATAAAAACTTTGAACACCAAAGCAGGTGAGCTTCCCTGCTTGTCAATACTCTGTGTGTATTGTCACATTTCAATCCTGGGAGAGTAATGCATCCTGACTCCATGGGAGAGGACAACAGAAACTTTGTATCTGTTACCCTCTCAGACTCTGCCCTAGGCATCTATTCCTTTGACGGATTTTCATCTGTATCCTTTCCCTGTAAAAAACCATAACTGTGAGTATCATAGCTTCTGGTGAGTTCTGTAAGTCCTTCTAGTGAATTATTGAAACTGGGTTTGGAACCCTACCCCCCAAACTTGTAACTGACATCAGGAGTGAATGGAGTGTTGGGGGAACTGTTCCCTCTTGTTGTTGCAGTTTGAATAATTTATGGTTAAGTACCAACTGAAAGGGGTCTATGGACATGCAAATGTGTCTAGTTCTAAACAGCAATGATATCACTCACGCCTCAGATCCCTCCTGCTGCACCAAGAAATTTCACTTGGGGTACTTGTAAAATAGTCTAAATTTGACGTTTAGAAAAACAGCACTAGACAGACTTCTTTTTATTCAACTGTTTGAAATTAGAACAATCTTAATGATTTTGCATGGTTTCAAGGGTTGCCTACTTAAATACCTTAAGGACCCTAGCAGGTAACCTAAAAAAGTGAAGCACTGGGTGAGATCTATGGTGAACTGAGGAACATTTGTCCAGTCTAAAAGCATTCAGAGTTAACAAAAACTTTAAAACACTGTAAGGCTGTAAAAAAAAAGTCTGCAACAGGAGCTGGCCCAGAGGCCACCAGTTTGCCTTTTCTTTCTAATCTTGGCTGAAGGCTCCAGTGGCAAATTGGCCATTTTTTTTTTCTTTAGGTAAATTAATAAGACCATTCAAGTTTTCTATTTCCATCTCTTCTTAAGTTAGTTTTTGTTGGAATTTGTCCATTCAACTAAATTTCTTTCAAATTTATTGGCATAAATTTGTTCATAATATCCTCTTATTATTTTCTTAATGCTTATAAAATCTGTAGTAATGCCTCATTTTTTATTTCTGACTGATTATTTGTGCCTTCTACCTACTTTTCTTGGAGTCTTATTATGCATTTATTAATTTTAGTGGTTTTCCCAAGAATTAACTTTGGTTAATTGGTTTTCTTTATAGATGTTTCTTTACTATTTTTTAAATTTCTCTTTCTATGTTTCTTTATACCTCCTTTGTTTTTCTTTTTCCATCTTATTGACATATATGCTTAGCCCTTTGATTATCCATCTTTCTCTTTTTCTAATAAAGCTATGAATTTTTCTTAAACCATGGGTTTATCTGCAGCTTATAAATATTTATGTCTACACATAACTAGTTTATTGTACATTAGTTTTACAATTCATTTAAAATATATATAAAATTTCCACTGTAATTTTTACTTATTAATTATTTAAAGTATATTAAAAATTTTTCAAACTTGTGGATTTTTCTAGGTTTTTTTTCATAATTGATTTCTAGTATTAGGGTCAGTAAACATACTCCAATGGTTTCAATCCTTAGAAATTTCTTGAGACTTGCTTTATGGACAAATGAGCAATATTTGTAAATATTATTTCTTGGAAATAATGCATGTGTTTTTTTGTAGTTAGTGGTTGCAATTTTCTATAGATGTTCATTGAGTCACCTTTGTAATTGTATTGTTCAAATCTTCTAGATTTTTACTGATTTTCATTTGTTCTGTAAAGAATCGCTGAAATCTCCCACTGTGATTATACTTTTGTCTCTTTTGCATCTTGTCAATTTTTGTCTTATATATTTTGAGAATGTTATTAAGTACACAAAAATTTCTAGTTACTGTATCTTAAGGATGAATTGAAAAATTTATCATTAGGATAAGGCTTTTTGTCTTAAAGTCTACTCTGTCTGATATTAACATAGTTATACCAGCTTTTAAAAATTTAATGTTTATATAGTATATTTTCTGCCTTTTTATTTGTAACTTTATGTTTTATCTATCTCCTTTGTAAACTACTTATACTTTAAAAATATCCTGTTGATGCTGCTACATACTGATTGTAGCTACTGGTATTTTAAGCACATTCAATCTAGAAGTGACTGTTTTCACACACTAAGGAATATGTCCATATAAAGAAAAATAAGTATAAAAATATTTAATCTAGGATTAACAACAAGGGCCTACTGTATGGCACAGGGAACTATATTCAATATCCTGTGATAAACCATATTGGAAAAGAATATGAAAAAGAATATACATACATATAAGTCACTTTGCTGTACAGCAGAAATTAACACAATATTGTAAATCAACTATACTTCAATAAAATTTTTTCAGGAAAGAAAAAAAATATCCTGTTGAAATTGTATATCATTTAATTGGAATGATTATTCCATCCATATTTAATGTAATTACTGATATATTTGAGTTTACAGTCTTACTATGTCTTCTTTGCCGTTTCACTGAGCTGCAAATCTGGGTGATTCCAGGAAGGTGAGTGGGGCTGGGGAGTCAGGAAACCTAAGTTTTAGGCATTCTCATAGCTTTGTGGCTTTGGACAAGTCATTCATCTTCTTGGGCTATTTTTGCTTTTTCACTTATAAAATAAAGGAACTGGATTAGAAAATGGCTAAAGTTTTCTATAGTTAAAGATTAAATGGTAGAAAGGAAAACATTATGACAGGAGTAGAAGAGAAGGGGAAATTTTGTCTATACTGTCGGGCAGTGACTTTGGACACTGATTTTTCTGCAGTTTTGGCTTTCTGAGGAAATACTAATGGCTAAAACAGACATATAAACACAGCTATAATGGAAGGAAGCTTTGCCAGTTCATTATCTTTGAAAGGAATTTAAAACGTTCTTTCCAGTTGAAAGCAGGAATCTTTCTAATTCTTTTTTTCAAAGGATGATGCTTCACAATATGTTAAGAAGCTTACCTTTCACTACACACATGACAGACATTTTCACAGGAGAAATTATCCTCTATGTAAATATTGTCCAGTAAATTAATCAAACTTCTACTGAGGACTGATTAAATATCAGGTGCTTAGTTAGATGCCTCAAAGATGGAGAACAGATGGTTCCTTGCCTCAGGGAGTTTTAATCTGGAGATGTTGAATGGAGAATCATTAAGGTCTAACCAGGAAAACAGAAACACCTCTAAGTATTTAAAATGAGGGAATTTAATGCAAAGAGTAGTTACACAGAAGATGGAATTTTTGAGAAGCCAACAGAGGGATGGTGCAGTGACCCAGGAGATGATGCGGACCTGCTCCTAGGATGGTTTTCAGAGGCATGGAGAAAGAAATGGTCCATGGTAAGTGAGGTGGAAATGCCAGAATTTCCATGGAAGGTGGTGGAAACAGGATTGAAAGGCTCAGAGTAAAGGCAGAAAACCCACTGGATTGTGTGCCATGGAAAGGTTTGGAAGATACACTCGTAAGTAAATAAGATATGTGCTAGTGAAAGGGACACCAGAATTCCTTAAAGTCTGGCACTGGCCTGTTGGCTTGCCAGGGGTAACAGTAGGAGACACCATAACAGAACTGGGCTTACTGATAGCAACAGGGAAGCTAGCATTCTGGGAAAATAGAGGCCAGAGGGTGACATTAACACATAAGGTAGGCACAATTTTTGTAATAAATTAAAAGGTCAGGGGAACAGCCAGTAAGGTCTTTCCTGCAGAGTTATGAAGATGCTTAATGGAAAATGGCATCTCCAGGGGCAAAGGAGATGAGCAGCCATTAAGAGTACAACTGAGTCTACACAATCAAAAGAAATCAAGGATAGATGATCAGGAGGCTGAGATCACTCACTCTCAATAAGAAGGCACAACAACTCACCCATTTCTGCCAGACCTGAACTAGTTTTGGAACCTGAAATCCAGTGAGAGGCCAGTAATCCAGGAGGAAGGACACTTCAACATAAGACAAGTATATACAGTAATGATTCCTCCAGGTTCTCCCCAAAGGGATTTATAGCCATTTATGGAAGTAACTGTACACTGGGGAAAGGGGAATGCCCAGACATTTCAAGGACTGTTGGACACAGGATCCCAACTTACATTGATACCTAGAGGCCAAAGTGTCATCATGACCCCCCAATTAGACTGGGGGCATGGGAGACCAGGTTTGAAGTCCTGGCTATAGTCCAGCTCACAATCTGCAAGGTCTGTGGACTCAGTCATCATGTCCCTGGTTCTCTTTCTTCCTTCCTTCCTCCCTCCCTCCCTCCTTTTCTTTTCCTTCCTTCCTTCCTTCCTTCCTTCCTTCCTTCCTTCCTTCCTTCCTTCCTTTCTTTCTTTCTTTCTTTCTTTCTTTCTTTCTTTCTTCTTAGTTTCTTTCTCTCTCTTTCTTTCTTTCCCTCCCTCCCCCCTTCCCTTTCTTTCTTTCTTGAAGTAGACTAGATTTACAATATTATATTAGTTTCAGGTGTATGACATAGTCATTAATATTTTTATAAATTATACTCCATTTAAAATTATCACAAAACAATGGTATATATTTCCCTGTGCTGTACAATATATCCTTGTTGCTTATCTATTTTATACATAGTAGTTTGTACCTCTTAATCCCCTACCCTTCTCTTACCCCTCCCCTCTTCCCTCTCACCACTGGTAACCACTAGTTTGTTCTCCATACCTGTGAGTCTCTATATCTGTGAGTCTGTTCCTGTTTTGTTATATACATTTGTTTATTTTATTTTTTAGATTCCAAATATAGTGATAACATAGAGTATTTGTCTTTCTCTGTCTTACTTATGTTACTAAGCATAATATTCTCTAGGTCCATCCATATTGATGCAAATGGCAGAATTTCATTCTTTTTTATGGCTGAGTAGTATTCCATTGTATACATACACATCCATACATCCATCTTTTTAATCCATTCATCTGTTGACAGACACTTAGGTTGCTTCCATATCTTGGTTCTTGTAAATAATGCCGTTATGAACACTGGGGGGCACGTATCTCTCTGAATTAGTGTTTTTGTTTTCTTTGTATACAAATCCAGAAGTGGAATTGCTGGATCATATGGTAGTTCTAATTTTGTCTTATTGAGGAATCCCCATACTGTTTCCCACAGTGGCTACACCAATTTACATTCCTACCAACAGTGTACAAGGGTTCCATTTCCTCTACCCAAGTTTTCAAATGTATAATCAGGATAGACATACTTCATAGTTGGTTTAACCCACACATTCAGTCCTTGGTCTATGGGGTAAGAGTTACCATAGTGTGGAAGGGGCAAGGGTAAGGCTATGAAACTGCCTCCCATTCCCCAACCCTGGAAAAGATAGTCAATTAAAGACAATATCTCATCCCAAGGGGGATGGTAGAAATTAGTGCCACTCTAAACACCTAAACAATGCAGAGGTGGTGGTACCCATCATCCCTCCATTCAATTGATTAGTCTGGCCCCTGAAAAAATCAGATGGACTCTGGAAGATGACAGTGGACCACTGCAACCTCAACAAAGTAGTAGTTCCCCTTGCAGCTACTATGTCAGATGCCATATCTTTGCCAGAGTAGATTAACAAGGACACAGTTCTAAAATATAGTGTATTAATAGAAAATGTGAGGTTCAGGAAGGCCAACAGATTAGAAGACAACTATCATTGAAAAAATCGTTTGTTATTCATAATTCCCAAGAGGAGGGGGCATACCACACCATGGGGTGGAGGGGCACATGGGGAAGCACCAGGTTGGTCAGGAGGCAGAGGGAGTTGGAGGAAATGCGGGAAAGGGTCTACAATGGGGCTTCCTTGGGAAGGAATGGGTGAGGCAGGGTTGTCAGGCTTACGACTGGCTAGTTTGAATAATTCCAGTGGGCTCTGGGGTACAGGGGCTGTTAGTGGCTCAGAGTGTGAGAGCCCAATAAAGGAGGCAGCTGAGGGTATAGGCACTGGATTGGTTGGCTAGCATTTGAAAAGCATGCTAGTGGGCAAGCTGTTCACTACCTCTAAGAATTGACTAACCCTGGGAGGGACAGTCCCTCCAGGGATAGCAAGGCCTCAGATATTAAAGCATCAGAATACAGAACATAAAAGACATGGTTAATACACACAGACACATAGTATATAACCATGGATTTGGAAAATGTGTCCTTTTCATTCCCTATCAGAAAAGAGGACCAGAAACAGTCTGCATTCACATGGAACAGTCAGTAGTATACATTTATACTTTTGCTCCAGGACTATGTTAATTCTCTACCTTCTATCATAATATACTCTGAATAGATCTGGGCTGTTTGGACATCCCACATTTGGAATATCACATTGGTCTACTATATTGATAACATCATGCTAATCTGACTAGATAAGCAAGACGTGGCTAGCATGTTGGAGGCCCTGATAGGACAAATGAACTCCAGAGGGTGAGAGACAAAAATCTATGATGGTCTAGGGGTCTGTCATATGAATTGCATTTTTTAGGGGTAACTTGTCTGAGGGTGTGACTGTTTAGAGTTCGTGGTAAAAAGGCTCTCTTGCCCCAACTAGGGACAGATTTGTTGGGTACACCCATCTTGAGGACTTCCCACAGGGTCCCCCAAATGTCTTTTGAGATCTCATCACAGCTTGACCTCTCCCTCTACCAGACCTGCTTCTTGTCTTTCCCTTCTCTGGTGTTGATCCCTAAGAGAACTTGGGAATCAGCCTCCTGTACCTTAATCTCTATCTCAGCATCTGTTTCCTGGGAAACCCAACCTGTGACAAAGACTTTTCCTTCATTACTATTTGAGCAGTCAGACACTCCCAGAAGAATCAATCCATGAGGACAGATAGGAAAGAAACCTGGCAAAACAAATGGAAACAAACAAGTACTATTCTAGAAATGTCAATCATTGCCTGCTCTGCATATGCTCACCTATAACCCCAGCTGATGCTGGCAGTGGTGCGTGTTATGTACATGTGCCAATTCCTCTTACCAAGTTGATTGCACTAGTGGTGAGAACCTGATCAAAGGGTAGTTCAGCCATTGGCTGGCCAGTGATAAAGTGATTTGGGTGGTCTGGTATGGAAACATGAAGAGCCAGTTCAATCAAATTCTCCACTCAGGAATTTGGAATGGGGAGACAGAAACTGAGCAACTTAGCTATTATGCACGGGGTACAAACGGGGTGGTAGAGGCAGTTTGGGAGTGGATAGTACAAGCTCTGTGCAAGAGGATGCAGCTTAGTAAGAGAGTGGGATCTAGAATGGAAAGGTCAGAAGTTGAGGTGGGAAGAGGGAGGGAAACTTGATTCTTCCTGGCTTCCCATTTTCAATTCCAGTAGGGCCAAGCTGCACTTTGGTTCTTACATTTGGCTTCTGAGAGATACTCCTGAGAATATTCTTTAGCTGAGCTAAAGACTGAGTGAATCTCTTGCAACCAAAAGAACCTGCCTAAAACAGAAGCTCGAGGGGCATCGCTTCCTGTTTGATTTATCATGTCACTTTCTTTCTGGTATTATTAGAAACTCTATATATTGTTTTTATTGCTCCATTTAAACTGTGAGCTTTTTGAGGTCAGTCTTCTGTATATTTTAGAGAAGGCTAATGATAATAATAATAATAGCTCACATTAACTCAGGTTTTACCAAGGGCCAGACACTGGGCTAGATGCTTTACACGTACAGATTTGCATAATAAATGCTCACTTGTAAGCTGTTATCATCACCATTATTAATACTAATTGCCTTAACCTACTTACCTTGTGGGTAAAACCAGAGGAAGTGAACTTGCAATAAAGCTGGAGGGAAGAAAGGAATAATTTATTCTTGGGGTAGTATTTTTTCCCTTAAGATTTCTTTTTCTTCTTAAAAAAGTGATACATGTTTATTAGAGAAAATGTGGAAAGTACATGTTTATTCGATGTGGAAAATACAGAAAGCCACAAGGAAGACAATTTTAAAAATCACCCTTATGCTCACCATTAGAGGTAAACATTGCCAATACTTTGGTGCATATCCTGCATGCGTGCACACACAGACATCTTCTATTTTGTCAATTTTTCCCACACACTCTGACTGCATGAACACTCTGTATACTATTAAATATGTTCCCAGGGCATGATTTTTCAAAAGAGCTGTGCAGCTTTCCTCTACAGGATAAGTGTCAGGGAAGCAAGGAGCAAAAGACCCTGGGAGGTTGTACCTGGGGGGGTTGTGAACTCTCCTCTCCTGATGGTTCCGGTACATTCCTGCCTGGAGCAGGGGGCAGGGCTGTATGACCTCTGGAGGGCACTATGTTTCCAAAATTCCTCTGCAAACAAGAAATTCTTGCATCTCCTTCATACCCGCCTTCCTTCTGCTTCCTTCATCTTATGTTGATTAAATTTTTGCTCTTGGACACCTCGAAACTCCTGAGGATTGGTGCCTTGAGGTTGGCCCGTTCGGGGTCTGAGTTCTGGGGCCAGTGCGGAAGGACTGCGTCTCCCAGACCGGCCTTGCAGCGCTCTCGATAGAGTCCTTGCTACCCGTCCTTTCCCTGCCCAACACCAGTAGCTACCAGCAGATGGCGCTGTGAGCAAGTGGGTCTGCCTAGGTGTGATTTACACAAGCCCTTGAAGGCTTTAAATATTTATCCACAAAATTCAATAAAGCTGTTCATCAAATCTAATGCTTGGAATTTGGGCAGCCCATGAAGATATTATAATATTTTGCCCGAGGTCCCAGAATTGTCTTCTGTATGATGTGTTTGTATATTCAGACGCCTGATACTTGTTTATTACCAGCAGGAAGGAATTCATGTTACATGTTGAAGATTTTGCATGAGATCAGGCCTGGAAAACCTTCCTAAAATTTTTCTCTAGATATTGCAGGGATCGTGAGCTCCTTACCTGACTTAGAAGTCATGGAAAATAGGCACCGATTCGATCCATCTCTGTATCCTCATCACCCAACAAGTGCCTGGCAGAGAGGAAGGGCTTCATGAACAAATTAATTCAGGGAGGGGGAAGCTGGATAATGTTACTTTTTAATTTTGAAGATGTGTGTGTGTGTGTGTGTGTGTGTGCAGGGGGAGGGGATTAGCAGTTAATGATAATCATTGTATATATGTGTGCCCCCCTAAGGAGGGTTTGGAAATGCATCTGGTCGTCACAGTGATTGGGTGGGTGGATGGGTGAGGGGCTCCCCACTGGCATTTACTAGGGCAGAATCCAAGGGTGCTGAACGTGCAGGAAACAGTTCAGCACAAAGAATTGTCTTGTCCAAAATCCCATCTGCTCCCCCTTTAAGAAGCCCTGGAGGGCTTCTTTCTAGCTACATAACTTCTCTGAACATCAGTTTACTTTATCTGAGAATGGAGATATAAACATTCATCTTGATTACCTCATAGAATTGTGGATTTCAAATACGTAACCTACATTAAAGCCCTTTTAACAAATTACAATGCATTATATGACCCAGCAAACTTCCTTGGTTTGTAGGAAAGTTTCATCCATAAGCCTGGCCCCATTGGCCACGGAAGCTGTAACCAGCTGAGGCTTGAGTCACAGAGATAGGACTTAAATGTGTTTCTATCTGAGGCTTCAATATCTCAGTCACTAACTCTGCTCTCTTTCCCATTGCTCAAGCCCAAAATCAGAGTCATCTTTGATTCCCCCCAAAGTCCAATCTCTCAGCATTCGTATCTATTTTACAATAAAAACTTAACCCAAATCTATTTCTTCTTTTCATCTTTCCTGCTTCCACCCAGGCCGGCCATGGCCTTTGACCTCCTGAGTGAAGCCCTGAGGCTAACGGATCACAAGGCTTCCCCTCTTGACCCCTACACCGCAGCCAGAGTCATCTTTTAAAGATGTACATTGGACTGTGTCACTTCCCAGCTTAAATCCCTCCATTGATTTCCCTTTTCCCCTGGAATTAAAGCTACTCCCTCTGTTGGCTTATAAGACCTTTCACGCTCTGGTCTCTTCTGACACCTTCTTGGATTATCACATGTGTTGTCTCCATGTGTATATATATATATATATATATATATATATATATATATACACATATATGTATACACATTCCTTTTTTCTTTTTTTTGCGGTATGCGGGCCTCTCACTGTTGTGGCCTCTCCCATTGCGGAGCACAGGCTCCGGACGCGCAGGCTCAGCGGCCATGGCTCACGGGCCCAGACGCTCCGCGGCATGCGGGATCCTCCCAGACCAGGGCACGAACCCGCGTCCCCTGCATCGGCAGGCGGACCCCCAACCACTGTGCCACCAGGGAAGCCCCACATTCCTTTTTTATATTCTTTTCCATTATGGTTTATCATAAGGTATATTCTCTGTACCATAGAGTAGGACCTTGCTGCTTATCCATTCCATATATAAAAGCCTACATCTGCTAACCCCAGCCTCCCACTCCATCCTTCCCCCAACCCCCTGCTTGGCAACCACCAGACTGTTCTCTATGTGGACATATTTTAAAACCAGCACACTCAGTCCATCATTTGCTAAGCCTGGCACTCTTCCGCTGAGTCATATACCTCTCCCAGGCTTCGTATAATGGCTTAAAGTATGTCACTGACAACACAGAGGCCAGAAGTAAAATAGAACTAGCCCCCCACATTCGGAACCAAAAGAGACTCAACCTAGTGCTGTGGGACCCAGTAGCATCCTCTTTGTCTGTGAAGGAGGGCCTGGGAAACACATGCACAGGCCTGATTTTTCTTCTTTCCTCTTCATACTGACTTCACATCTTTCAGCATTGGTATTTGGTGCTGGGTGGCACAGATACAAGCTTGGTCCTTAAGCTACAAAAAATGAGGCCCCAGTGATGACAACTGGGGATAGAAAGTCCAAAGCCAAGGGAAACTTGTCTCTCAGAATCCTAGTTAGCTGAAGTAATTAAATCAGCAGGAAGCCATCTGAACAATTATCACACTACAAGGAAAAACTCATTTTAAGGCCTTAGAATAAACATTCTAATAAATAGCTGTTAGTTTATATTTGTAAATACCTTCGGCTTATCAGGAACTTTGTTAATAGATTTTTAATTAAAGGGAACGTCACATTCATAGTAGTACTGCCTTGAGTTCAACATCTTTCTCCTGGTTTGGACGTGGAGCCTCGGATTCACTTTGAAAAATTGAGAAATGGGCTTGTTCTCTCTGTGCCAAAGTTGCTGATAGCTTTCTGTGTTTGGATCATACATTAGATTGTTCCATCAGGAGCTAGTTCAATGAAGTCTCTATATCCCCACAGGTGGAGGAACCCAAAGATGTGTTACCATGAGAAAAACAAGAAGATTCTTACAGAAATATAGTTGATGCTGTTGTCAGAGGACCAAGTAATTCATACAGGAGTCCTGATCACAGTAGTGTGTGTAGGTGTCTCTGTGACCTTCTCCCCTTTGAAAACTGATAATAATTTTTCAAGGAAGTATTCATTGATCACTTTTTTTTTAAAAAAAGGGATTTATCCTTTTTCAAGTTCTTTCAATATGTCATCTCATTAAGCCTCACCAAAACCTTGTGAAATACAAAACACAGATATGATTATCCCCATTACCTGGATGAAATAATGGAGGGAGATGTGACTTAATGTCATCCAGCAAGTCAAAGATAGAGTTGGACTGGACCCCAGGTCTTCCAGTTATTCCTTGTGTGACTCCACCTGGATGTTTCCTGATCTACCTTTAATGTAGAGGTGCCGAACTATTTGGAGCTCCCCTTTAAGAGTCTGCAGACCTTTTCCAAGGAAAAAAAAAGCCATTTGCACACACATAATTTTATGTAAAGTTTGGGGGATTTAATCACCCTCTGGAAGTCAATGTTGGACTCCTTAAGGGTCTATTTATTCCAAGATAAGAACCCTGGCCATTTACCCAGCAATAAGGTGTTATCCACCAGGCAGAGGTTTAGACTTCATATGAGAACGGAAGATCCAACTTTTTGGGTCCTAAGTAGAGATTCCCTTCCCAGTTCCCTTCAAGTCTGCTCTCCATCAATAATTAGGGCAAAAGGGCACCAGGTTGAAAATATCAATTCATCAAGGATTCACCCTCTTTGTTACCTTATTGGAAGGCAACTATGTTAGCTTTTCTCTTAATATTTATGTGATTACAGGTTTTGGAATCAGATATCCTAACATAATCTCTCTTTTCTCCAATTCAAGGTTCATTTAGGGGGTTTTGCTTGGATTTGACATTAACTGGTTCTATTTTATGGGCACACTCACACCTCCTCCCTGCCTTTGACATATCAGCGGCAGGGTAATATGATAAAGTTCTTACTTGACACACTGAGTAGTCTGTAATATGCTAACATTTCTGTATCATGTTAGTATTGCATTAAGCTAATATGACACTAATTCAAGATGACAGGAAAAATGACTAATACAATAAGACCTTCGTCTAGTTCTCTAGGGCTGCCATACGCGTCTGATTTAATTCACCTGAAACCTCCCGTGAATGGGCAGGGTTAAGGTGCAATAGGGCCATTGGAAGTGAAAGTCTCTGAAAAACAAAAACAACGGGGTATTTCCTGCCTGCCTTTCCCACCTCCACTCTTCAATTCCACATCCCAATTCCTGAGAGGCAGAGTAGAGAGAGGTGGTCAAATAGGAGGAGTGGTTGTTTGAATGCCTTAAGTTCAAGGTCTTAGCTCTCAAATTATTAATCTTGGGCAAGTTACTTAACTCTTCTGTGTTTCAGTTTCCTGTAGAAAATAATGTAATAACGTCATGGGGCAATTTTAAGGATTAAATAAGGCAATGCATACATAGAGGATATTCAAAAAACGTTGATGATGGTGAGGACAACAAAACCGTATCTCACTGGACCTAGAAACAAAGGGAATTACTTGGAAAATCCTTGGATCTAGAGATTTACTTAAATTTTTTTTTTTATTATTGTGGTAAAAAAATGCATACATAGGGCTTCCCTGGTAGCACAGTGGTTGAGAGTCCACCTGCCGATGCAGGGGACACGGGTTCGTGCCCCGGTCCAGGAAGATCCCACATGCCGCGGAGCGGCTGGGCCCGTGAGCCATGGCTGCTGAGCCTGTGCGTCCGGAGCCTGTGCTCCGCAACGGGAGAGGCCACAACAGTGAGAGGCCCGCGTACCACAAAAAACCAAAACCAAAACAAAAAATGCATACATAGGGCTTCCCTCGTGGCTCAGTGGTTGAGAATCTGCCTGCTAATGCAGGGGACACGGGTTCGAGCCCTGGTCTGGGAGGATCCCACATGCTGCGGAGCAACTAAGCCCGTGCGCCACAACTACTGAGCCTGCACGTCTGGAGCTTGTGCTCCACAACAAGAGAGGCCGTGACAGTGAGAGGCCCGCTCACCGCAGTGAAGAGTGGCCCCCACTCGCTGCAACTAGAGAAAGCCCTCGCACAGAAACGAAGACCCAACACAGACAAAAATAAATAAATTAATTAATTTTAAAAAAAGCATACATAAAATGTACCATTTTAATCACTTCTGAGTGTTTTCTCATTATTTTTGTCTAATTTCTTTCAGCAATGTTTTGCTTTCTTCAATGTGTCTTTTGCCTCTTCTGTTAAGTTTACTTTTAAGTATTTTATTATTTTTTGATGCTATTGTAAATGGAATCATTTTCTTAATTTTATTTTATTTTTTGGATTGTTCAGGGAGACTTACTTGAAATGTTTAGTTCTTCAAAATTAAATGAGCACACGGTAAAAAATTCACCCAGCATAGGAACATATACAGTGAAAAATAAGTGTCCCTCTATACCTGACCTCTAGGTCCAAGCTCTCCCTCCCAGAATCCTTCCTCCTTGCTGGTAGCTTGTGATGCCTTCCAGAGATATACTGTCTTGATATAGTCATTTTATGAACAGATGGGATGCGCAAGGTTTTGGACCTTGCTTTTTTTCTTTTAAATTCAGTATATCATGGAGATAATTCTATATCAGCACACCAGGAAATACCTCATTCTATTGAAAGGCTACTGACTTTGCAGGTTGTATACCTTTGTTTTTTAAACCATTTCCACAGTGAGAGACATTCAGATTATTTCCAGTGTTTGCTATTAGAAAGAATGCTTCAGTGGACATCATTGTACATATATCTTTGAGTACCTGTATGAATATACCACTAGGATAAATTATTGAGTCTGTTTCTAGAATGGCAATTGCAGGGTCAAGATTATGTACATGGGAATTTTGGGGAGATTGTATTGGAGTTTTAACAATTTCCATGTTGCTGATAGTATATGAGGATAAAGGTTTTCCCCCATATCACTAGCGGCACTTTGATTTTTGCCGGGTTTTGATGGGTTAAAATAATGACATATTTTTAATGGTTTAATTTATATTTTTATAATATAAGAAGTCATGTTCAGTATATTTTTTTTCTTTTGGTTTTATTGAGATGCAATTGACACACAGCACTGTATCAGTTTAAGATGTACAGCATAATGATTCGACTTACTTATGTCATGAAATGAAACCGCAATAAGTTTAGTGAACACCTATCATCACATATAGATACAAAATTAAAGAAATAGAAAAAATATTTTTTCTTTGTGATGAGAACTCTTAGGATTTACTCTCTTATCAACTTTCATATATAACATACAGAAGTGTTAATTCTATCTATCATGTTGTACATTGCATCCCTAATACTTATTTCTCTTATAACTGGAAGTTTGTACCTTTTGACCACCTTCATCCATTTCACCTCCCCCCAGCCCCTACTCCAGCCTCTGGCAACCATACATCTTATCTCTTTTTCTGTGAGATTGTTTGTTTTTTGTTTTTGGAGTACAGTTGACCTACAACACTATGTTAGTTCCTGTTATACAACATAGCTTTGATATTTCTATACATTTCAAAATGATCTTCATGATAACTCTCGTTACCATCTGTCACCATACAAAGATATTACATAATTGACTATATTCCCCCACATTGTACATTTCATACCCGTGACTCATTTATTTTAGAATTGAAAGTTTGTACCTCTGGATCTCCCTCACTTATTTTTCTCCTCCTCTCCCCCCCACCTCCTCTGGCAACCATCTGTTTGTTCCCTGTATCTGTGCCTCTCTTTCTGTTTAGTTGTTTTGTTTTTTAGATTTCATATATAGGTGAAATCATACAGTATTTGTCTTTGTGTGGCTAAGCCACACTGACTCCGTGTGGTCATCTCCATCCTAGACCTGGTCCCGCTCCTTCCCATTTCTGCATGGCTGAGCTTTAGCCTAACTCACAAGGGATGCATCCAAGCCAGATGAGTTCCCTATCAACTTTTACCCTTGGCTTCCTCTGATATGAAAACAGGAAGGATGCCTTTTTGCTGATGCAATGGTTAATGGCCCTTGAGGAATAATGGTCATGAGACCTCGGGGGGGAAAACTCCCCCGGTTCCCGTTGGTGCAGATGTGCTTCTCCCTTAGTAGTCAGATCCTGTTTTTAGCTTTGGCACCTTTAAATCCCCCTGTACCCCTTTTAGCAGTGCAGAGTGCAGCTGTGAATGCCTCTGGATGGCTGTCCACCCAATCCTGCCTGTGTGTAGGTTACCCACAATAAATTCATAATTGCACTTTATGTAGTTGTCTGCTTTGTTTTTTGGTCTCAAAATTTCTTTTCAGTTTGGAGGATATTACTCAAAATCCCTGTGTTCCAACAGTCTTTTTCTGTCTCACTTATTTCACTTAGCATAATACCCTCTAGGTCCATTGATGGTGTTGCAAATGGCAAGATTACATTATTTTTTATGGCTGAGTAATATTCCTTTGTATATCCGTATCACATCTTTATCCATTCATCTATTGATGGGCACTTAGGTTGCTTTCATATCTTGGACATCGTACATAATGCTGCAGTGAACATGTGGGTGCAAATATCTTTTTGAATTAGTGTTTTCCTTTTCTTTGGATAAATATTCAGAAGTGAAATTGCTGGATTGTACAGTAGGTCTATTTTTAATTTTTTGAGCAATCTACATACTGCTTTCCATAGTGGCTGCACCAATTTACATTTCTACCAGCAGTGTACCAGGGTTCCCTTTTCTCCACATCCTTGCTAACACTTGTTGTTTGTTGTCTTTTTGATAATAGCTATTCTGACTGGTGTGAGGTGATATCTAATCGTGGTTTTGATTTGCATTTCCCTGATGATTAGATGTTCAGTATATATATATATATATATATATATATATATTTTTTTTTTTTGCTGTATGCGGGCCTCTCACTGTTGTGGCCTCTTCCATTGCGGAGCACAGGCTCCGGACGCACAGGCTCAGTGGCCATGGCTTACGGGCCTAGCCGCTCCACAGCATGTGGGATCTTCCCAGACCGGGGCACGAACCCGTGTCCCCTGCATCGGCAGGCGGACTCTCAACCACTGCGCCACCAGGGAAGCCCTGTTCAGTATATTTTTTAAATGCTTTTTTTTTAAACCCTGTGAACCGCATTGCATATTTCATGTTCGTTTATGTATTGGGTCGTTGAATTATTCTCTTTAACTTGTAAAAATCTTCTTATCCTAGACAAAATTAGCCCTTTGTCATATGTGTCACAAACACTTTTTTCCATTTTTTGTTTGTTTTTAAACTTTGTTTATGGTGACCATTTTATTATAGAGATATTTAAAATTTTTATGGAATCAAATTTAAATTTAAAAGATTAAAAAAATTTCTTTGTGGCTTTGGGTTTTATATCATCAAGTGGCCTTTTCTATTACAAAATTAAAAAGAAAACTAAATTATCCTGTGTTTTTTCCCTAACGTTTTTACTATTTTTTATGTTTAAATGTTTGATTTTTTTAACATTTATTTTGGAGTAAGAAGTGAATTTGGGATCTGTTTTTTTCCCCCCCCAGAAATGGCTAGCCAGTTGTCATGTCTTTTATTGACAGGATTCTAGTTTTCTTCACTGATTGAAATGCAACCTTTGTCACATAATACATTTCCACAGGTATTTAGATTCATTTCTAGACTCTCCATTCTTTTCTGTCTGTATAATGTACCTGGACCAAATTATTTTAATTACTGAAGGTTTATAGCTCTTTAGAATGAGTTTTACTCATTCAAGAAATATTCTATTGATATATTATTGAGATTGTATAAAATTTATGGGTTGATTTAGGGTGAAGTGACATCTTTACACACTCAACCTTCCTTCCAAGGACAGGGTTGTCTTTCCATTCATTCCAGTTTTCTTTCATGTCCCTCAGTAGTGCCTTAGCATTTTCTTTTTATAGATTCTGCACCTTTAAAGCTTATTCCTCAGTATTTTATCTTTTCAAATTCCTATTTATAAATGAGATTTTTTTCTTCCATTATGTATTCTAATTGGGATATTGTATACAGAAAGCTATTGTTATGTGTATATAAAATTTAAATACTCACTTTACTGAGTTCTCCCCTTTTTTTCATAGCTTTGTAGTTGATCCTCTTGGGTTTCATAGGTACACAAGCACATTATTTGGCCTTTCCATTTCCAATTTTAACTATCACATTTTTGTGGCTTGCTAAAGCATCCAGAGGAATGTTAAATAGTAGTAGTGGTGATGGGTATCTTCCTTTATTCCAGACTTTAATGAGAATGATTTGGTAATTCACTGTTATACACGATGATGACTTTTTCTTGCTTATATTTCTTATATACATTTCTATATATATGTTTAAAAAATCGTATTAAAGATGTAACTATTTCTTTGTTTTAATAAAGAGTTTGTTTTTTTCAACAAGACAATGTTTTTTAATCTGATACCTTTACCAGCATCTTTGAAGATGGCTATATCATTTCTCTCCATTGACATGTGACTCTAGTGAGTCCCTAATGTTGACTATCTTTGCATTTTCAATCTAGTTATATTATTCTTTTAGTGTTCTGCCAGATCTTAAGTGATGATATTTTATTCAGGATTTTTGCATTACTATTCATAAGTGAGATTTACTCTGTATTTTTTTATTATGCTATTTTAGTCAGATTTTGGTATCAAAGTTTTGCTAGCTTTGAAAAAAGGAGTTGGAAAGGATCTTTTAAGACTCTGAACAGTTGAAGTAGCACTGGAGTTATGTGTTCTGTGAAGATTTGGTTATTTTCCTTTGTGAAACTCTCTTCCACATTTTGAGTGGCTAGCTCTTTAATTCCTTTCTGAATTACTTCTAAAATTAGTGTATTTAAAAAAGCATATCTGTATGTGGTTCCACTTGTGATGTAAAAACATTACAATAAATTAATGTCTATAAAAAATTAGCGTATTTATACTCTTACCTCTTCCTGGGTCAGCTGTGATTATACTTCTCTAGGAAATTATCTATTTCACCCCAGTCTTCAACTTTACAAGGAATTGAAGCCTCTATCATGATTCTTTGAATTATCTCTTATTATTTCCATCATCACTTATATTTTGTACCTATTCTGTTTTCTTCTTTCTTTATTAGATTAGTTAATCGTACATACATTTTATTTTATTTTTCCCCAAAAAGCAAGCTCTTGGATTTATTCTCTAGTCACAAGTTTTCATGCCTTTTTTAAAATTTATTTTTGGCTGCATTGGGTTGTTGCTGCGCGCGGGCTTTCTCTAGTAGTGGCGAGTGGGAGCTACTTTGTTGTGGTGTGTGGGCTTCTCATTGCGGTGGCTTCTCTTGTGGTGGAGCACGGGCCCTAGAGTGCGTGGGCTTCAGTAGTTGTGGCTCGCAGGCTCTAGAGCACAGGCTCAGTAGTTGTGGCGAATGGGCTTAGTTGCTCCGTGGCATGTGGGATCTTCCTGGACCAGGGCTCGAACCCGTGTCCCCTGCGTTGGCAGGTGGATTCTTAACCACTGTGCCACCAGGGAAGTCCCTTCATGCCTTTAAAAAAAAATTGTTGTTTTTTTCTTTCTTGGTCGTGTGGTGCGGCACGCGGTATCTTAATTCCCCCACCAGGGATGGAACGTGCATCCCCTGCAGTGAAAGCATGGACTCCCAACCACTGGACCACCAGGAAATTCCCAACTTTTCATGTTTTTAAGTCACTAATTTCTGCTTTTGTACCTACTTATTCCTTATTTTTGATTTCCTTAGATTTATTTTGTTATGCTTTAAAAAAAACTTTTGGAAGTTTTTGTAACTTATTTTTATTCTTTCTTATTTAACAGTATACACATTTTAAGCTTTGATTTTTCCCTAAATACTGCTTTTGTTTTTTTCCATATGTTCTGATACACCTTTGTACATAGTCCAATATTTTGATTTGGATTTCTTCTTTGATGCAAAAATTACTTAAGATGAGGTTCACCACTTTTTCAGGTGCAGTGTGTTTATTGTTTAGTGCATTCTTATTAATTTCTAACGTTATTGCTTTGTAATTAGAGTATGCTGAGATATTTTTTCTTGCAGTAAACTATACATAATACAAAATTTATCATTTTGACCATTTTAAATGTACCTTAAGTACATTTGCATGGTTGTGCAACCTCCATCAACATTCATCTCCAGAACATTGTCATCTTCCCTGTTACTCCTTAAGCAATAACTTCCCTTCCCCGCTTCTCCCACGGAGGTGTTTCTGATATTGAGAATTTGTTGAGGTTTTATTTGTGGCCTCACTCGCACTTGGCCATTTTCTCTTTGTTTTTACCTGGAATGTCTTGTTCATTCTTTCACTTCCAATCTTTCTGAGGGATTTTGTTTTAGATATATGTCTTGTGTGTAACATGTAGTTGGACTTTACACTGTGATCCAATCTTAGTGTATTTCTTTTTTTTTTTTTGCGGAGCGTGGGCCTCTCACCGCCGCGGCCTCGGAGCACAGGCTCCAGACGCGCAAGCTCAGCGGCCATGGCTCACAGGCCCAGCTGCCCCGCGGCATGCGGGATGCTCCCGGACCGGGGCACGAACCCGCGCCCCCTGCATCTGCAGGTGGACTCCCAACCACTGTGCCACCAGGGAAGCCCGAATCTTAGTGTATTGTAATGGGTGTCTTAGAGTGAGCTTTCCCCAGATCCTGACCCAAGGATCCCAGAGCAAGCAATTTATTTGGGAGGTGATACCAGGAGATATTAGAAAGGAAGTGGGGAAGAGAGACAGGGAAGGGAGGACAGCCAATCCAGGGGGCAGGAAGGAGCAGGTTACCACTCAACCCTACTGGGGACTTCTGGAAGACAGTGTGGCACCCACCTCTGCACTATCTACCCAAGGGTTAAGGACCTGGGATATTGACCCCTTCACTCCTGTTCCTTATTGCCAAAGAGCTGCTCTCTACCCTGCTCCTCGTGTGGGTTGAGCATGTTCCCGCAGCCAGAGAAAGCACTCAGACATAGCCACGAGTGCTCGCTGTAGAAACTGTTGGCCCACATGCGAATGGTGAGCACTGAGGGGTTATGAGCAGAGGACTGACAGTATCACTGGGAGAAGTGAAGTTAACTTCACAGGGTGCTGGGGCTTCTGGGATGTTGGGAAGCTGGGCTAGGAATATTGTTCAGAGGCACCTAGGCACTGTCTTGCTTTTTGCTTTTTTAAACTGGGTTAGAATGTGGCCTCGCCAGCCTTAAGTTTGGCTTGAGAGTTGGAAAGCCTTGGATGTCTGTAAATATTTTCTGTCAAGGGCACCAATTGTTTATGCACATTCTTCTCGGAAGTCCCATGTGGAGCAGCAAGAATTGAGCTTCTCAGTTCTGGTAGAGTCTTAGCTTTACGGGCAGCATCAGTGGAGCTGCGGCCCTACTGGGGCTGCAGTCCTAGTCCAAACAGCCATTCTGCATCTGCGAATTCTCATGCGGCCAGCGGGATCTCAGTTCCCCAACCAGGGATTGAACCTGGCCCGTGGCAGTGAAAGCCCGGAATCCTAACCACTAGGCCACAAGGATAACTCCCAGAATTCTCAGTATTTTTGGCTAAACAGATCAGGTATTAATCTTACAATGGGTGTGTACATCTCTCAGTTTAAAGCTTACCTACAAAATTCCTATCCCATTTACCCGGCGGGGAAGAGAGCTCTGTCTTAGATTGGCCTTATGTTACGCTTTCTGTTTTTAATTGTCATGACACTGAAGGAGTACGTATGAATTAACTTCTTTTGATTCTACCTCCTAATTATATCTTACATTCATCTATTGCTTTTTACCATCATCACTACCATCCTCATCCAAGACAGCATCGACGGTCACCCGGACTTCTGCAGTAGCCTTCTAAGCTGTTGCCTCATATTTGCCCTTGCACTCGGGGTAGACATCCAGTCCCCTTTTCTGGGTTGCAGCACCCTGATTTTTCCTGGGGGATCATCCAGTTCCATTAGGTACAGCCTTAGTGGGAGTATCAAACAAGGTGCTTGCTACTCCTTCCAACCCCCTTATCTGCCCAGGGGTGCATGTGACCTATACTAGGCGTTCAGAGGCTCTGTCTTAGGAATTTAAATTTTGAGCAGAATGTAATAAAGACTGAAAATGACTATAGTTATTCATCCAGTTGGCAGTACCAGAAGAGACTATCAATTAATTTTTGCTTCCAAGCCAGACTCTTTAGATTTTCCTTTGATTCTGGGCCTTAGCCCCCCATAGCCTTCTAGTAAATTGCCTTTGCTTTTTTTTTTTTTTTTTTGCTTAGGTTAACCTGAGTGAATTCCTGTTTCTTACGACCAAAGAATTTGAACTAATATCCATGATACTGGTTAGGATAAAGACTAAGCTGCTGTAACAGAAACTTCAAAATACAGTGGGTCAAGCCAGATCTACGTGTGTCCGTCTCTTGTGTCACAGTCCAGAGCGGGTGAGAGGGTCTGTGCCCTAAGGTCATGCGGGCCCAGATAGCTTCCTCCTTGTTGCTCTGCCGATTCCTAGGGTGCTGTCCTTGTCTTCTTGGTTGATGCGGGGTCGCTGCCACATCGACATTCCAGCCCACAGGTGAGAGGAAGCCCGTGGCTAACACTTCCTGGTAAACAAGTGAGTAGAAGTTGTTTGTTCTGCGAATGCTCACGTGATGCGGCCACACCTGGCTGAAAGGGATGCTGGGAAATGGAGGCTCTAGCTGGGTGAATATGTGCCCAGGAAGAAGGATTTGGAGAAAACTGGCGATTTTCCACTTGCCATCTCTCAGATTCCTTCGTCACATTAAGGTGAGAGTGGTGTCTCACACACACACCCTGCACATGTAAACATGTCATCTTCCTGCTTATAAGACTCCCATGGCCTCTCACTGGGGTTGGATTAAGACCAAGACCATCCCATGGCTTCTAAGGCCTGCACACTGGGGCTTTGAGGTAGGCAAGACAGTACGTCCTATCTTCATTTAAAAATAGCTTTGATTGTTTTTATTTCTTACTGCAAAAACAATACATATTTCCTATAGAAATGTTACCAAACACAAGCAAGAAGAAGAAAAAAATCTTCTCACTCAGAAATAGAAACTGTTAACACCTTGATGTATATGTTTCTCAATTTTTCCCCATGTATATTTAACATTCTCATTTTACGGGTGAAGATGAAGCTCAGGGAGAGTGCACGTCTATTGCTTTCTTTATTCATGTAATTATTTCTCTCTAACAACCTCTGTACAAAAAGGATTTGAGGTGTTGGGCTGACAGCCATGAGAGACAGACTCTTACTGGGACCCACATGTTCAGACTCTTATTTTGAATTCATATAGCTGTTTCCACTTCTCCAGCCAGTGAAACCTCATGAATAAGAATTTGTCTTCTCCTCCCAGAGAGGGTTGGCTTGAGGACCAAGAGACAGAGCAGCTTGCCCTGGAGAGAATGGTAAGAAGGCACGTTGTAGATGGGAAGCATAAGGAAGCCTGATAGAGCCCAGGACAGATGGACAGACTTTCTGATGCCACATTCTTCCTTTTTTCAAAAATTTTATTTATTTATTTTTGGCTGTGTTGGGTCTTCATTGCTGCTCGCTGGCTTTCTCTAGTTGTGGTGAGCAGAGAGGCTACTCTTGGTTGCGGTGCAAGAGCTTCTCATTGCGGTGGCTTCTCTTTGTTGCGGAGTACGGGCTCGAGGCACGTGGGCTCAGTAGTTGTGGCTTGCGGGCTCTAGAGCTCAGGCTCAGTAGTTGTGGTGAATGGGCTTAGTTGCTCTGAGGCATGTGGGATGTTCCTGGACCAGGGCTCGAACCTGTGTCCCCTGCATTGGCAGGCAATTCTTAACCACTGTGCCACCAGGGAAGCCCTGATGCCACATTCTGATGTCCAACCTAACAGATGACGATTAGCAGCCACCAGCTGTGAAGTGACTGTAAATGCTGCTTCGAATAAAATGTCCTTTTTTTTTTTTTTTTGACGCATTTAGCAAAACATTTAAATATCCAACAGTGAATGTTTGTGGGCAGCCCAGAGGCTATGTGACACCAGGGGAGCGGCTGGTTACTTGCTGTGGATGAAGACCCCTGATGGTTTGATGTCTCCAGCTAGAGCAAGAAGCTCTCACCTATAAGGAGGGAAGTGAGTCCATTCAGAGGTGCTCCTTTCTTGCTGGCTGACCTTGAACAAGTTCCCTTCCTCTACTTGGTCATCCGTTTCCCCATCTGTAACTGGTCTCCCTGCTTCCATTCTTGTTCCGCATCAACTCCCACCCTGCACCCATTCTCTACATGGTCTCTAGGAGTGATTTGTAAAAGTGTCAGTTCATTTGAATCAGTCTCCTGCTGCAGCCCCACCTGGTTTTCTGGCTCGAGATCTTTCCACTTACTCTTCCCCCTGCTGGGAGCTCTCTTTCCATAGAGGCTATGGCAGGCTCATCGTCATCCAGGTCACAGCTCAAATGTTACCTTCTTTCCTGACCATCCCCGCTTTAGGGGGCCTCCCCTGCCCCCATTTGTTCTCAACTGCTTAACTCTATATTTTATTTCTTTCATTTTACTTACCTCTATTGACAGTATGGTCCTTTCCCTCCCACCCTCTTTACTCCCATCCCCACACAGATACCTAGAAGGTAAGCTCAACAAGGGCAGGCACCTTCCGATGAGGCTTTTTGATAAATCAGTGTAACTTCATGTCACCTGGCTTAAAAGTTAAACACTGCAACCGACAGAAAGCTCCTGAATCTTATTTTCCCTTGGACAAACACTGTCTTCCTTTGTAGGTCCGAAGTTTTCTGGGGGCAGATGCCGTGCTTTCTTACATATGTCTTCAGAGGTAGATTTCATATGTATGTCTTCCAGGGTTAGATTATACCAAAATGCCTGCAACCATACTTCTGTACGACATCTCAAGTGAAAAAGGAAAATATCTAAGGGTAAGTCTAAGGATTGTGGCTACGGTCCTGTTTCTATGAAAGGTGGTAAGAGGGTCAGGTTCTGCTGCAACTCACACTGGATGTCATGGGTCTGCTGACCACGTCGTCAGCGTGGACCATCATGGTGTGTGTGTGTGGGGGGCAGTGTGGGTAGAGGGATGGCTGCTCTCACTCCTGGCATCTCCTCCCTCAGCTTCTCTGGATTCTGCATCAGGCTCCTGCAGGGCTCCCCAGCAGGACACCTGTATCAATGATGCTACAGGCTTGGAGGTGGTGAGAGACCAATGTTGGTTCCCACGAGGGCTAGACACTCATTACCATCAGTCCTTGTGGTTCCAGACTGTTCTTCTGGTCTCATTTTGTCCTTATTCACCTTCATGTCATCATGATCTTCCTTTTGCAGTGGCTAAGCCTGCTGACTTCAGGACAGGGCAACAGACCTTCACTGACAACTAACTGGTCCCTGGATCACTGATGACCTAGACCCTCTAACGAATCTGTCTTTTCACTCGTGGTGGCTCTGCTTCTCGGATGGAAAGCTAGCTGATGGATACACACCCACTGGGGTGTTCAGGTACATCCTGACTGAGAAATTACACATTCAGATTGCTCAAAAGAGCCCTGATGAAACTATCTGAATGAAGTTTTTGGAGTTTTGCTGTTTATTGTTCCCTGGGAGCCATCAGAAAAAGGAAAACGAATTCTTTGCTCTCTCTCTTTCTTTTTTAAATCTACTGCAACTGTTGCCCTTGGGCATCGGGAGTCCTTAATATTGACTCAACAGAATTGTGTGGTGGGAGAATCAAGAGAGGATTCATTACCTGGCAGCCTTTTTTCTACAGAAAGGCTCTGAAAACTCAACATTTGAAAGTGTCCATCTCATTTTGAGGATGTGTGCCCTTTTCTTCCCCAAATTTACTCAGTGCCACGTCCTCCTTCCCATGCAGGTGCCCTGTCACCTGGTACACAAGGTGTTAATGTACCCAACTGCCTGTGGACTCTATGGGCTATTCCATATTTATTTCAATTATAGAAGTATACCGGGCCAGTGTATTTATTTTAAATCACATTATCTACAGCTTCCCAAGCCTGTGTCAACAAAAAGAACGGTTTCAATTTAGTAGACTTTGAAATGGTGTGCAGTTTATCCTCACTTCAATTATACCCTCTACAGTAAGTCATGGGTAGCTTCAGGATTATTCAGGGCAATGTAATACTATCTGAGAGCATTGATTTTCCCCTCCTCTTCAAGAACAGTTCACTGAAGGATGCACTGGAGCCTTCTTTAAGAAAACATAAAAATACATTTCTCAGCTGCAACTTCAGAGAAATCTCAATCTTAGGGGCTCTGGATGAGGCTGCTGAGGAAGTGTCTAACCTTTAAAGAAAGATGTGAGTGACCGTAGCAGGAATCACGTTTCTTGCCTTGAAGTGATAGGAGATGGATGGAGCAAAGGAAGAAGAGAATGTCAGAGAATTTCTGCACTCTATCTACTTATGAAAAACATATTTATTGGACACCTACTATGTAGCAAGTATGTAGGAGCTGGGGATGTAGTGGTAAACCTAAAGACCAGAGCCAACTTCATGGACATGTGACCTCTGCTTTTGCCCAAAGCTACATGCTTATGAGGGTCTCATGCTTGGTTTAATGTTCTCTTGTTTCTGTCTTGAAATTCTTAGTAATTTTCAAATAAGAGGGCCCATGTTTTCATTTTGCACTGGCCGTCCTAAATATGCAGCTGGTCCTGATACATACACAATCAGTTCTGCTCTCATGAAGCTTAGAGTTTAGTGAGGGAGACAGACATGAACTAATTACGTAAGTTGCTATTCCAGTTGTGATGAGGGCTACTAAGGGACAGGTCCAGGGGGCTTAGAGGGTATGTAACAAGGGGACCTAGTAGGCTGGAGTCAATGAAGTCACCCAGAAAAAGAGCCACTCGGGCAGACATCTGAAGGATAGACAATGCAAACATGCAGAGTTCTCTAGGGAGATCATTCCAGGTGGAGGGAACAGCATGGGCAAAGGCCCCTGGCAGGAAGGAGCTTGGCCCGTTAGCATCAGAGAAGGGGCCAGTGATAGTGGAGCACAGTGGACATGGAAGTAGATCATTTGCTTTGTCAGGAACACCAAGATCTCGATGTGCTGCAGTTAGACTTATAGATTTTTACAGTTGGTAATTTGAGGTGACCCATAGACTTTTTTTTTTTTTTTTTCGGTACGCGGGCCTCTCACTGCTGTGGCCTCTCCCGTTGCGGAGCACAGGCTCCGGACGCACAGGCTCAGCGGCCACGGCTCACGGGCCCAGCCGCTCCACAGCATGTGGGATCTTCCCGGACCGGGGCACGAACCTGTGTCCCCCGCATCGGCAGGCGGATTCTCAACCACTGCGCCACCAGGGAAGCCCGACCCATAGACTTTTTTTCTCTTAGTGTCCCATTATTGCTGCCTAATCCGTGAATTAATCTGGCCTCCCTTAATATTGCAGTTTTTTGGAAGGGGATTAGATGTTTCACAAATACCCCAGTCTCTCAAAACATTAACCATTTGAAGTTACTTAAATTTAAATAATATGGAAATAGTAATCATTGAGTATTTATTTCAGAATCCAGAATGAAGATGTCAGCCACACACTTACCCAAAGCCTTGTCAGTAGGTATTTACACATAGAACCTGAACAATATTTGTAAGTTCATTATAGCACTGAGTGCTGAGTAAGCCATTTTATTCTTGCTTGTTCTTCTTCTTTTTTTTTTTTGGCTGCATTGGGTCTTCTTTGCTGCGCCCGGGCTTTCTCTAGTTGCGGCGAGCGGGGTCTACTCTTCATTGCTGTGTGCGGGCTTCTCATTGCGGTGGCTTCTCTTGTTGCAAAGCACGAGCTCTAGGCACTCAGGCTTTCTGTAGTTGTGGAATGCGGGCTCAGTAGTTGTAGCTCATGGGCTCTAGAGCTCAGGCTCAGTAGTTGTGGCACATGGGCTTAGTTGCTCTGCGGTCCGTGCGATCTTACCTTCCCAGGGATCGAATCCGTGTCCCCTGCAGTGGCAGGTGGATTCCTAACCACTGGGCCACCAGGGAAGTCCCATTCTTGCTTGTTCTTTACCTACCTCTTTGACACTTAAAAGCAGGAGTTCCCTAGATCTTGGCCTTCTAGAAGTTGGCGAATCTCCCTCTGCAGATCCAGACAGGTTGTGATTTATAGAGTCTTTTACTGGTTTGTCTCTCTGCTTCCAAAGCTGTGGAGACTGTTCTATTAAACTCTCTTTACAGGTGAGTGGGGAACTCCACACTATTTGCAATGGGAAGAAATTGAAATCTACTGTGCGTTAGAAAGTTTACTTGTAAGAATAGTATGAGGTTCCTTAAAAAACTAAAAGTAAAGTTACCATATGAGCCGGCAATCCCACTCCTGGGCATATATCTGGAAAAGATGAAAACTCTAACTTGGAAAGATCCATGCACCCCAATGTTCATAGCAGCACTATTTATGATAGCGAAGACATGGAAACAACCTAAGTGTCCATTGACAGGTGAATGGATAAAGAAGATGTGGTACATATGTATGATAGAATATTACTCAGCCATTAAAAAGAATGAAATAATGTCATTTGCAGCTATGTGGATGGACCTAGAGATTATCATGCTAAGTGAAGTAAGTCAGACAGAGAAAGACAAATACCATATGATATCATTTACATGTGGAATCTAAAAAAATGATACAAATGAACTTATGTACAAAACAGAAATAGACACAGACGTAGAAAACAAGCTTATGGTTACCAAAGGGGAAGGTGGGGGAGGGATAAATTAGGAGTTTGGGATTAACAGATACAAACTACTATATATAAAATAGATAAACAACAAGGTCCTACTGTATAGCACAGGAAACTATATTCAACATCTTGTAATAACCTATAATGGAAAAGAATCTGAAAAAGAATGTGTATATATAGATTTGCTGTACACTTGAAACTAACACAACATTGTAAATCAACTATACTTCAATAAAAAAGTTTACTTGGCTGAAACATTTGCAGTAGGAAGTCTTGGGGAACAGTGAAATTGGAAATGCTGGGGAGATAAAGAGGCTCCAGCCCCAGAAATCACATTTTAAAAGACAGTCCATATATTTACTGAATTGATTTCTCTGGACGTACAGAAGAAGAAAGTAAAATAAAAGACTAAAAAACTCTACAGATGACCCTCATCTGCTGCCATTTTCACAGTGGTATCCTGTTGATGCCTCACTTGAATGCCTTGGTTAAAAATTTCAAGCAGAATTGACTGGGAAAGAGTAGCATAGGACATAACTTTGACCTCAGTGACAGTAGCAAGATTTTAAAAAATGTTTTATCTCTTTTAGTCGATTAAAGTGAGCTACTTTTATGGATTTTCTGATATGAAACCATTCTTACGATTCTGGGATCAATCCAGTTTGGCTGTGATTTTTGCTTTGTTTTGTTTTTCACCATTTTAACCACATTTAAGCGTAAAAATCAGCAGCATTCAGTACTCTCACAACGTTCTGCAACAATTTCCAGAATTTTTCATCACGCCAGACAGAACCTCTGTATCCATAAAACAATAACTCTTCAGTTCCCCACCCCCTCCAATCCCCTAGTAACTTATGTTCGTCTTTCTGGCGCTACATGAATTTGCTTATTCCACGTACCTCATATAACTGAACTCCCACAATATTTGTCCTTTTGTGTCTGACTTAGTTCACTTAGCATATTGTTTTCAAAGCTTATATTGTAGCATGCACCAGAATTTCATTCATTTTTAAGGCTGAGTAATATTCCATTGTATGCATATACCACATTTAAAAAATTGAAATATAACTGACATATAACATTGTATTAGTTTTAGGTGTACAGCATAATAATTTGATATATGAATTTATTATGAAATGATCACCACAATAAGTTTAATCAACATTCATCACCATACAGAGTTATCGTTTTTTTCTTGTGATGAGAAATTTTAAGATTTACTCTCTTAGTAACTTTCAAATATACACTACAGTGTCATTAGCTACAGTCACCATGCTGTACATTACATCCCCAGGACTTACTATTTTACAACTGTGCATTTGGACCTTTTTGACCACCTTTGCCCAATTTGCCCACCCCCCTGACTCAGGCGACCACCAGTCTTTTCTCTATATCTATGAGGTTTAAAAAAAATTTTTTTTATATTGTACATGTGTGATCATACAGTATTTGTCTTTCTCTGACTTATTTCTCTTAGCATAATGCCCTCGAGGTCCATCCATGCCACAAAGAGCGGATTTTCTTCTTTTTCTTGGTTGACTAATATATACACACACCATATGTTTTTAATCCATTGAGCTGTTGATGGACATTTGGGTTGTTTCCACCTTTTGGCTGTTGTGAACAATGCCAGCAGGGGGACTTTTGCTTGGAAAAGAAATGAGTGTGGCTTTGTCCTTCTGCCTCCCTTTGCTCACTTTCTGGCTGGGATTTGAATCTTGTCCTTGTCTCCAGCGCCTCTGTCTAAATGGGAAGCCTGTGCTCTTTGGCATAGCAGATGGGCTAGTGCAGTGGTTAAACCTGTGGATTTGGAATCAGACAGCTGTGAGTTCAAATCCTGATTCCACCATTTTGAAGCCAAGGACTTTTGGCAATCTTTTCAGCCTCTTAAAGCCTTTTGGTTGCTTCATTTGTGGGAGAGAGGCTATTAGACCTACTTGGGAGAGTTGCTGCAGAAATTAAGGTCATGTTGGAAAAGCCCGTAACTCCCTTGACATGTGCTGAAAGCCTGACTGCATAGAAACACTCAGTAAACAGAGGCTGCTGTTCTCACTGGTGAGAACCACTGAGCAGAACACTGTAGGGGCAGAACTCTTGCCCTTTGATGGTCCCCTTTCAAAGCAGGGGTTGCTGGGACAAGTGCTCCTCTGCTGATGAAAAGACTGAAACCCTTAGAATGTCAAAGCTTGAAAGGAGCTTAGTGGGACTCCAAATGTCTGATCTATGGCCTCATGTGGGGATTATTATGATGCAGATGCCTGGGCTCCACTCCAGACCTGCTGAATCGAAATCTCTAGGGAGAGACTTGCACACACACATATATATATATATATATACACAAAAAAATCTGAGATGGTTTTGAGGACTCTTTCTTGTCCCTCCTTTTTTAATACATTAAGTGGTTTGTAAACCACTGATGGACTCATCCAGTGATTGAAGGCTCTGTATAAACTGGACCTTTGCTTTACCTTAACTGAAGAACTGTGGGACTGAGGAAGGAATCTTTGGTATTTCAGAAACCCATAGTTTTTAGAAAAGGAAACTTTCCTCTCCAAAAGTAATTATGGAAATGTCATAAAAAGGTGAAAGATTTCGAGGAGGGTCAGACATCAAAATTACATTTTGCGGGGCTTCCCTGGTGGCACAGTGGTTGAGAGTCCGCCTGCCGGTGCAGGGGACGTAGGTTCGTGCCCCGGTCCGGGAAGATCCCACATGCCGCGGAGCAGCTAGGCCCATGAGCCATGGCCGCTGAGCCTGTGCTCCGCAACGGGAGAGACCACTGCAGTGAGAGGCCCGCGTACGGCAAAAAAAAAAAAAATTACATTTTGCAAATTGTACTTGGAAAGAAATTTTTTAATTGAAGTAGCTATTCCCAAGCTTAAATCCCATACGCTCCTATAACCTCAGAACGTTCAGTTCATTCTTGTCAACTACTTTCTCCTCTGATATGGCCTAAATATGCCACTTAAGTAAGAACTACTTAATAGGAGCTACTTGGGGACTATATGTGAATCCTGAGACGTGAGTCTGTGAAGAGAATATGGTAATCATGACAGGCCAGCAGGCAGATAATTTTGGAGCCCACAAAATCTTTTGCACTTCCTCCTTTGTGAAAGTCTTTCTTTCCAAAGAGGCATAACTCTCTCCAGCATACTTGAAGGCAGTCTTATGAGTGGCTTTATTTATTCATTCACCCATTCATTCCACAAGTATTTATGAAATGCCTTCTGTGTTCCTGGCACTATGGAACTAAAGATGTAGTGGTGAATCACATTGACACAATCCCTACAAAGTTGGAGCTTAATATCACAGGGAAAGCTAGACTTTGTACAGGTAACTACAAGTGTGAATCAAGCAACGAAAAGAGCAGCAGTGGGCGCTATGGAAGAATGACCCAACACCATGAGTGAGAAATGAGGGCAGAAAAGGACTTCTACCTAGGTCGTTTTGAGGGATGAGTCATTGGCATTTGTCTCCTAGTGTTACTGAATTAGAATAGATGAAGAATTCATATGAGCTATGTCTGTGATGCTAATACTCCTGGGTGAGGAGTATTACCTATCTGATGAGAAATAACTGATATGTCCGTTTTGACATTCATTAAATATAACCATTGTGTGAGTTGAGTTGATGTGACTGTTTCCACATGTAAAAATAAATGTTCATCCTGGGATGCAGTGATGGGAAACTCAGTAAGGGGACTATTGACACAGCCAACAGGGACCTGTGTCTAGAAGGGTGATTGTGGCCTTAGAAAAGAACACGTGATGGCATAACATTTAAAAAGTACTAACCATGACGGAACAGGCAACCTGGCTCTGGTATTCCTAGAGGCCATACTGTTCACCATAATGATGCACTGCTTCTTGCTCTGCTATTGACCTTTTTTTTTCCTGTTTTATCATTACTATAAGGTCAGTACTCAGTTCTTTAAAAATGAGATGAATACATCAGTAAATAATTTTCACTTTTTAATTTTTACTATTAAATTCCTCATAAATGTTAATTTTGATTTTTTTTATGGTAGTTGACTTACTATGTTTCAGGTGTACAGCAAAGTGGTTCAGTTCCATATATACATATATACGTATATACGTATACATATATACGTATATATACGTATATATATACGTATACATATATACGTATATACGTATATATACGTATATATATACACACATATATGTATATATATATATGGTCTTTTTCAGAATATCCATGGCTCAGTTTTGACACATACAAAACAGGTGATAATAATAGTAAATATCTCACAGGGTTTTCATAAGATTAAATAAACTAATAAATATTAGACAGTTAATATGGTACCTGGTACATAATAAGTGATAATAGGTGTCACTTGTTATTATTTAGTCTTTGAATCATCTCATACTCTTATGAATATGTATGATCATTAGGAGTAAAAGAATGAGTTTAGTCATTTAAACTCAGGAGTATCCAACAGCCTGGACTCTATAACACAGAGCTACAGTACCTGGATCTAACTAAGAAGAGATTATACCAAACTCCAGACGAATCTGAATTATGCACATCTCGACATCTCCAATATGTGAAGAATTTTAAACATTATTATTTCCTTCCAGAGAAGGAAAACAAGTATGGATGTTACTAAACAATGTCTATGACTCTTGTTGGAGAAAGCAAACCAAACTTGTTCTGAATTAAACTTCCAATTTCTTTAAAAAAAAAAAGTATTAATAGTGTGATTTTAGTTTCTTGAATTGCTCTCTAGCTCTTGGTACTTCTCCATCCAGTCAGCCAGGCACTCCATCTTTGCTGTCTTAGCAGAAATTCAGAGAAAAGAGTCTCTTCTTGGTTTTGAATTTCAAAAGCCTTAGGCCTGGCGGAGTCAAGAGGGCATACTAGGAAGACGTGGAATTGGTGTCTCTGCACAACTAGGGAACCTACCAGGCACCCGTGGGGGACCACAGACACCTAAGGGGACGGGAGGAAACCCCAGTGACCAGATAGGATGTGGGGCATGGGGCGGGGGAGTGAAGGGGGAAGAGAAGTAGAGGCGGGACGGGACAGGCTCCCCTGAGGGGCAGCTGGGGGAGGGGAAGGGATCCCACGTCCGAAGGGGGAAATTGGGGAACACTGGGAGGGCAGAGGATCAAAAGGGAGCGTGGCCAGGTTTCCCCTGCTCACTTGGCCCCCCAGGAACCTGCTCAGATCCCGGGCCTGATCCTCTGCCCACTGAGGCCGCCTCCAGCTGCAGGGGTCCTGAGGGAGTGGGAGGGAGGGAAGGGGGAGCAAAAGTAAAGGCCAGACCTCTGGGACGGCACCCCTGAGGGGTGGCTGGGGGAGGTGAGGAGTTCCTACACCCGGAGGGACACACCCACGGTTAGGGGTCCAGCAGCGACTGGGGAGACCCTGGGGGAGATGGTGGGGGAGGGGCACAAAGGAACGGAAGGCAACGGGGCCAGTGCTTTCCCTCTCCACTTAGGAGCCAGGAAGCCTGTTTGGTTCCCGGGCCTAATCCTCTGCCCTCGGAGCCTCCCTCCTGCCGCACGGAGCCCAAGCCCCGCCCCTACACCTCCATCCAGGGCCCCACCTCTACCCTCGGAGACCCCCTCTGAGACCCCCTCCAACGCGCTGGGCCTAAACCCCACCCACACATCCTCATCAGGGCCCCACCTCCAAACTCCAGAACTCTACACTCCAGAGGTCCTCTGTTCCACTGGCTGCCTCTCCCCTTCTGCGCAGGTCCTAAGCACAGGCCCCGCCCCATGCTTGAACGTCCCCCAGCCTAGGCCCCGCCCCATGCTCAAACATCACCCCACCCACCCACCCAGGTTCCTCCCCATCCTAAACCCTGCCCCTGCCTAAGTTCCACCCTCACCTAAACTATGCCCCCGTTGCCAAGGTTTTTTTTTTTCCTCTTTTGGATTGGGGTTCTGTTTTACCTTGTTGATTCATTGCTGTTGATTCTTTTATATTTTTCCTAATAAATCTTTTATTTTTCTAATTTTATTTTATTCTTTATGCTTTATTATTGTTCTCTCCTTTTGGCTTGTTTCCCCCCCCCCCCTTTTATATTTTTTTATTTTCTTTTTTCTGTTGTGGTTTTATTTTACCTTGTTGCAGTAGTTTCAATTATAGTTTTTTTTCTAATATATTTTTTATCTTTCTAATTTTATTTTGTTTTTTGTTCTTTGATATTGTACTGCTCCTTTTTTTCTTTCTTTCTTCCTTTTTTATTTTTTAACCACTCCATGAAGCTTGCAGGATCTTGGTTCCCAGGCTGGAGGTCAGGACCAAGCTCCTGTGGTGGGAGCTCCGAGTCCAAACTGCTGGACAAACAGAGAACCTCAGACCTCAGGGAATATCAATTGGAGTGAGGCCTCCTGGAGGTCCTCATCTCAGCACCAAGACCCAGCTCTATCCAACTGCTTGCAAACTCCAATGCTAGATGTCTCAGGCCAAACAACCAGTAAGACAGGAATACAGCACCACCCATCAAAAAAAAAAAAAAAAAAAAAGAAACTGAAATGACAAAAAAATATGTTACAGAGAAAGGAGCAAGGTAAAAACCTACAGGACAAGATAAATGAAGATGAAATAGGCAACCTACCTGAAAAAGAATTCAGAGTAATGATAGTACAGTTGATCCAAAATCTTGGAAATAGAATGGAGAAAATACAAGAAACGTTTAACAAGGATCTAGAAGAACTAAAGAGCAAACAAACAGTGATGAACAACACAATTACTGAAATTAAAAATACTCTAGAAGGAATCAATAACAGAATAACTGAGGGAGAAGAACGGATAAGTGACCTGGAAGATAAAAAGGTGAAAATAACTGCCAGGGAGCAGAATAAAGAAAAAAGAATGAAAAGAATTGAGGATAGTCTCAGAGACCTCTGGGACAACATTAAAAACACCAGTATTCAAATTATAGGGGTTCCAGAAGAAGAAGAGAAAAAGAAAGGATCTGAGAAAATATTTGAAGAGTCGAAAGCTCTTCAAATAGAGTCAAAAATGAGTCAAAGCTCTTCAAAAGTTAGGGAAGTCAAAAACTTCCCTAACATGGGAAAGGAAATAGTCAATCAAGTCCAGGAAGAACAGAGAGTACCATACAGGATAAACCCAAAGAGAAACACGCCGAGACATACATTAATCAAACTATCAAAAATTAAATACAAAGAAAAAAATATTAAAAGCAACAAGGGAAAAGCAACAATAACATACAAGGGAATCCCCATAAGGTTAACAGCTGATTTTTCAGCAGAAATTCTGCAAGACAGAAGGGAGTGGCAGGACATATTTAAAGTGATGAGGGGGAAAACCTACAACCAAGATTACTCTACCCAGCAAGGATCTCATTCAGATTTGATGGAGAAATTAAAACATTTACAGACAAGCAAAAGCTAAGAGAATTCAGCACCACCAAACCAGCTTTACAATAAATGCTAAAGGAAGTTCTCTAGGCAGGAAACACAAGGGAAGGAAAAGACCTAAAAAAACAAACCCCAAACAATTAAGAAAATGGTAATAGGAACATACATATCGATAATTACCTTAAATGTAAATGGATTAAATGTTCCAACCAAAAGACAAAGACTGGCTGAATGGATACAAAAACAAGACCCATACATATGCGGTCTACCAGAGACCTAGGGATCCATACAGACTGAAAGTGAGGGGATGGAAAAAGATATTTCATGCAAATGGAAATCAAAAGAAAGCTGGAGTAGCTATTCTCATATCAGACAAAATAGACTTTAAAATAAAGACTATTGCAAGAGACAAAGAAGGACACGACATAATGATCAAGGGACTAATCCAAGAAGAAGACAAAACAATTGTAGATATTTATGCACCCAACATAGGAGCACCTCAATACATAAGGCAAATGCTAACAGCCATAAAAGGGGAAATTGACAGTAACACAATTATAGTAGGAGACTTTAACTGCCCACTTTCATCAATGGACAGATCATCCAAAATGAAAATGAAAAGGAAACACAAGCTTTAAATGACACATCAGACAAGATGGATTTAATTGATATTTATAGGACATTCCATGCAAAAACAACAGAATACACTTTCTTCTTAAGTACTCATGGAATATTCTCTAGGATAGACCATATCTTGGGTCACAAATTAAGCCTTGGAAAATTTAAGAAAATTGAAATCATATCAAGTATCTTTTCTGACCACAATGCTATAAGACTAGATATCAATTACAGGAAAAAAACTGTAAAAAATACAAACACATGGAGGCTAAACAGTACACTACTAAATAACCAAGAGATCACTGAAGAAATCAAAGAGGAAATCAAAAAATACCTAGAAACAAATGACAATGAAAATATGATGACCCAAAACCTATGGAATGCAGCAAAAGCAGTTCTAAGAGGGAAGTTTATAGCAATACAATCATACCTCAAGAAACAAGAAAAATCTCAAAAAAACAACCTAACTTTAAACCTAAAGCAATTAGAGAAAGGTGAACAAAGAAACCAAAAGTTTGCAGAAGGAAAGAAATCATAAATATCAGAGCAGAAATAAATGAAAAAGAAATGAAGGAAACACTAGCAGAGATCAATAAATCTAAAATCTGGTTCTTTGAGAAGACAAACAAAATTGATAAACCATTAGCCAGAGTCACCAAGAAATAAAGGGAGAAAACTCAAATCAACAGAATTAGAAATGAAAAAAGACAAGTAACAACTGACACTGGAGAAATACAAAGGATCATGAGAGATTACTACAAGTGACTCTATGCCAATAAAATGGACAACCTGGAAGAAATAGACAAATTCTTAGAAAAGCACAACCTTCCAGAACTGAACCAGGAAGAAATAGAATATATAAACAGACCAATCACAAGCACAGAAATTGAAACTGTGATTAAAAATCTTCCAACAAACAAAAGCCCAGGACCAGATGGCTTCACAGGCAAATTCTATCAAACATTTAGAGAAGAGCTAACACCTATCCTTCTCAAACTCTTCCAAAATATAACAGAGAGAGGAACACTCCCAAACTCATTCTACGAGGCCACCATCACCCTGATACCAAAACCAGACAAAGATGTCACAAAAAAAGAAAACTACAGACCAATATCTCTGATGAACAAAAACGCAAAAATCCTCAACAAAATACTAGCAAACAGATCCAACAGCACATTAAAAGGATCATACAGGGGGCTTCCCTCATGGTGCAGTGGTTGAGAGTCTGCCTGCCAATGCAGGGGACACGGGTTTGTTCCCCGGTTCGGGAAGATCCCACATGCCACGGAGCGGCTAGGCCCGTGAGCCATGGCCGCTGAGCCTGCGCTTCCGGAGCCTGTGATCCACAACGGGAGAGACCACAACAATGAGAGGCCTGCGTACTGCAAAAAAAAAAAAAAAAAAAAGAAAAGAAAAGATCATACAACATGATCTGGTGAGGTTTATCCCAGGAATGCAAGGATTCTTTAATATACGTAAATCAATCAATGTGATACAGGATATTAACAAATTGAAGGATAGAAACCAGATGATAATCTCAACAGTTGTAAAAAAGGCTTTTGACAAAATTCAACACCCATTTATTAAAACAAACTCTCCAGAAAGTAGGCGTAGAGGGAACCTACCTCAACATAATAAAGGCCATATATGACAAACCCACAGCCAACATTGTTCTCAATGGGGAAAAACTGAAACCATTTCCTCTAAGAACAGGAACAAGACAAGGTTGTCCACTCTCACCACTATTATTCAACATAGTTTTGGGGGTTTTAGCCACAGCAATCAGACAAGAAAAAGAAATAAAAGGAATCCAAATCTGAAAAGAGTAAAGCTGTCACTGTTTGCAGATGAGATGATACTATACATAGAGAATCCTAAAGATGCCACCAGAAAACTACTAGAGCTAATCAATGAATTTGGTAAAGTAGCAGGATACAAAATTAACGCACAGAAATCTCTTGCATTCCTATACATTAATGATGAAAAATCTGAAAGAGAAATTAAGGAAAACTCTCATTTACCATTGCAACAGAAAGAATAAAATACCTCAGAAAAAACCTACCTAAGGAGACAAAAGACCTGTATGCAGAAAATATAAGACACTGATGAAGGAAATTACAGATGATACAAACTGATGGAGAGATATATTATGTTCTTGGATTGGAAGAATCAACATTGTGAAAATGACTCTACTACACAAAGCAATCTACAGATTCAGTGCAATCCCTATCAAACTACCAAAGTCATTTTTCACAGAACTAGAACAAAACATGTCACAATTTGTATGGAAACACAAAAGACCCTGAATAGCCAAAGCAATCTTGAGAAAGAAAAACAGAGTTGGAGGAATCAGGCCCCCTGAATTCAAATTATACTACAAATCTACAGTAATCAAGACAGTATGGTATTGGCACATAAACAGAAATATTGATCAATGGAACAGGATAGAAAGCCCAAAGGTAAACCCACGCACATATGGTCACCTTATCTTTGATAAAGGAGGCAAGACTATATAATGGAGAAAAGACAGCTTCTTCAATAAGTGGTGCTGCGAAAACTGGACAGCTACATGTAAAAGAATGGAATTAGAGTGCTCCCTAACACCATACACAAAAATAAACTCAAAATGGATTAGAAACATAAATGTAAGGCCAGACACTATAAAACTCTGAGAGGAAAACATAGGCAGAACACTCTATGACATAAATCACAGCAAGATCCTTTTTGACCCACCTCCTAGAGAAATGGAAATAAAAACAAAAATAAACAAATGGGACCTAATGAAACTTCAAAGCTTTTGCATAGCAATGGAAACCATAAACAAGACGAAAAGACAACCCTCAGAATGGGAGAAAATATTTGCAAATGAAGCAACTGGCAAAGGATTAATCTCCAACATATACAAGCAGCTCATGCAGTTCAATATCAAAAAAGCAAACAACCCAATCCAGAAATGGGCAGAAGACCTAAATAGACATTTCTCCAAAGAAGATATACAGATTGCCAGCAAACACATGAAAAGATCCTCAATATCACTAATCATTAGAGAAATGCAAATCAAAACTACAATGAGGTATCACCTCACACCTGTCAGAATGGCCATCATCAAAAACTCTACAAACAATACGTGCTGGAGAGGGTGTGGAGAAAAGGGAACTCTCTTGCACTGTTGGTGGGAATGTAAATTGATACAGCCACTATGGAGAACAGTATGGAGGTTCGTTAAAAAACTAAAAATAGAAGTACCATATGACCCAGCAATCCCACTACTGGGCATATACACTGATAAAACCATAATTCCAAAAGAGTCATGTACCACAATGTTCTCTGCAGCTCTATTTACAATAGCCAGGACATGGAAACAACCTAAGTGTCCATCGACAGATGAATGGATAAAGAAGATGTTGCTCATATATACAATGGAATATTACTCAGCCATAAAAAGAAATGAAATTAAGTTATTTGTAGTGAGGTGGATGGACCTAGAGTCTGTCATACAGAGTGAAGTAAGTCAGAAAAAGAAAAACAAATACTGTATGCTAACACATATATATGGAATATAAAAAAAAAATGGTTCTGATGAACCTAGGGGCAGGACAGGATTAAAGACACAGGCGTAGAGATGAACTTGCGGACACGGGGAGGGGGAAGGGTAAGCTGGGATGAAGTGAGAGAGTAGAACTGACATATATACACTACCAGATGTAAAATAGACAGCTAGTGGGAAGCAGCTGCATAGCACAGGGAGATCAGCTCGGTGCTTTGTGACCACCTAGAGGGGTGGGATAAGGAGGGTGGGAGGGATACTCAAGACGGAGGGGATATGGGGATATACGTATGCTTATAGCTGGTTCACTTTGTTATACAGCAGAAATTAACACAATACTGTAAAGCAATTATGCTCTAATAAAGATGTTTAAAAAAAAAAGCCTTAGGCCTCAGAGGAGCAGGAAGGATTTGAGTTGCATCAGAGGAAAACTTCTGGCTTCTGATGGGAGAAAAGGTTTCCCAGGTGTGCGGGTCATGGTGGGCTTGCTCTGAGACCCATTTCTCACCTTTCTGCTGCTCTGCTTTGCATGTCAAGGTTGACCCCTGCAGACGCTGCTCCCAGGCTCTTCTACTCATCTGGTTTGTCCAGGGTGTGGCACAGACATTGTGGTGGGGGCGTGAGGGGAGGGAGACATCAGGACATTTCTTCCTCTTTTCTCTCTGCTCTGGTGGCATCCCTGACAGCAGCTGCATCAGCTCCAAGGTTCTAGTGCCCAGCAGGTGTCACCCCTGATTCCAACAGCATCTGGGCTCCTCCTTTTGTCCCTTTGTCCCTGTAGCTTTACAGGTTGACTGGTTGTCTCCTGATGGCCCTGGAATTTTTCTATCCTTTGTAACTTGTTCTCCACTTTAAATGCCTTCAGTGTAGTGTAAGTTCTGTTTTCCTGACTGGATACTGACTGATGCCCTGAAGTTGTCAGGAGGGCCCACAAGGAAGGAGAGGTGTGAATGGGTCCTGGGTTGAAGGAAGCAGAGCTGAAGGGCCCGTATGGACCAGGTAGGAGTTTCTTTAAGGCACTTTCTGGCCTCCACTTGAGCAGCCATTCAAGCAAGCACCATGGGTGCAGCACCTGGGATCTGGGGGAATCGTGGCCTCAGATCGTTAGTTGTCCTTACCTTTGGCAACTGGCAAAGACTCCTCTTGGCTAGTAGCAGCAGTGACATTGTTTTTGACCCCAAACTTGGCTGTATGTAGACAACCCCCATTCAAGACTTTCAGGACACTCCTAAGTCCTCAAGACGGAGGATGGAGTCTAAGCCTTTCATATACCTCTTAGCCCAGGCCCCATAAAGTAAGAACATTTGCATCTCAATTTGCTTTCTATTCAAGAAGTGAGAAAGTTAAAGCTGGAAAGTACCTTAGACACCATCTAATCCAAATTTTTCATTTTGCAAATAAGGGTATTGAGGATCAGGGAGGGGTTCTTGGCTGCCCAAGAACTCTTAGCTCATCTTGCATCTACTACATTTTGGTGAATATTAGCATCTTTTATGGAGAATCTCCACTGGTACCTTTTACACCGTGCATAATCACATATATTCTAAAATTTAAATTATTTTGTGTTTGAGAGTTGAAAGCAGCTACTGAACAGAAGCTTGCATGTGCCTATATCTTTATCAATTCATGCATATTCGGTAGCATAAAAATGTCAAAAATCTATTTTGGGGTTCTGCAAAAGAGAACTCTTTCCGGAATGACACTTGAACTGTTAAATATCATCTCAAATCTCATTTGGGGGGCTATAACCTTCTAAAAGCCTGGCGCAAGACTAAAGTGGATTAAGGTTGAAATTTTCCGGAGGCTTTGTCTCAGATCAGTGAAGTACTTCTAATCACTTTCTATCACTATCAAAACCAGAACGGCTTCTGAATCTCATGGTCCACTGTTATTATTGAGAAGAATTGTGTACCAAGGTTGAGAGAATAATTGCTGACCAGAATTCCTGTTATCAAAACAAATTTAGAAGGAAAAAAAAATCTGCATCCTTGACTTTATGTTGCTGGGTCATTTTGTAAAGAAAGATAGGGACTCCTAATTATTTTGTTCTTTCTCCCTCTGGTTTTCTAAAGGAGAAAATAAATTCCAAGAACTCAGTGTTGAAGGTTTCAACTGCTTTGTGTTTAAGATCCCAAACAATGTGTCTGAATAGTTGGAAGACACACTTATTTTGCCACACCTTCCCCTCCCCTAGGAATGAATTCATCTTTAATAAGGTGATGGGGCCAGACCTAGGTAGATTATCTGTGAGAGGATTTCGCAAGTAAATGCAAAACCGAGATCATCTCTATTCCATTCCTTGTGAAATTCCAAGCAGCATGACTAAGGACTCAGGCATAAAAGTTTAGAATCTGTGTCTTTGCATGAATTTAATCATCTCCATCAGAATCCTTAAGGAATTACAATAACAGTGATTCATTCATAATTCACAATTTCCATTATCTTCTTTCTATATCTAGTGGGGGGGGGTAAAATTTATGGCTTCATTTAGATTGTGTTCTATGAATAATAGAAGAAATACAGTAAAGACCCATGGAAATGTTCTTGCTGCAGACGCGGTTTGGAGCACATCTGCATCACAATAGCCTCCTCGTCTTTGTACAGTGCAGGATCCGCCGAGCTTGCAGCTGTGAAGGGTACATTTCAAAGGGGCCGTTCTCATTATACAGAGTCTTCTCTTTCTTTGAACTTCAAAGCAGAAGGAGGAGACCTTAAATGATATTGGGTAGGTAAGTGGTGAAATTGTAACTTCAGGTAGAAAATATCTTCAATTATGTGTATGGGGGAAACACAGCCATTCAGCAGAGCAAATATGTTTGCTCAGAGTGATATCTGGTTGGCAGGCAGGAACACATTTAATCTTAAGATTGCTTTGAGCCATTGGGGCCTTAAAGATAATCTAGCTCAAAGCCCTCCTTTTGCAAATGGGAAAACCAAGGCATAGAGAAAGAAAGTGACTTATTCAAGGTCATATAGTAGAAGGAGGGCCAGTCAGACCTCTTATTCCTGGTCCAGTGTTCTTTCCAGAAGACCACACTACTGTTGTTTTAAACACAAAGTACCTGGCTTTGTGACATGGCAATAAAGCTAGAAGTAATCCTCTTGGTGAGTGATTTTCAAACAGGGAGTAAAGATGTTTTCAAGGATGTCCCCCCTAAATAATAATCTCTCTCAATTGAAAATCTTCACTGAAAAACATTTTGAGATTTGAAGAAAGACATTTGTCATACTTTTGTGATTAAGTAAATCTCATTTTTCTTCTCCCAAGGAATGACAATAAAGCGGATGAAAACCTTGCGATGTTCAGATTTCTCCCCCTGGTGTCTAGTAGAAGCCCAGTGCAATACGTTATTACTACTCCATCCGCAAAAGAAGAAAAACCCACCCATCTATTTACAGAATGGTCTGTCCTTTGAATCAGTAGCTTTCCAGCGACCATATTGGAAAATGACCTAGCCAAGCCAGACTCCATTCACACAGCAGACGTTTAATGAGGTTTTTTCGTTGAAAAGATTAAATTTTTTAAAAATGTGCATTATTTGTAGTTAGTTGGACGCTATAAAGCATTGTTTCTAAAACCTATTATATTCATCACTCTCTTTTCTGTGCAATGCTTCCTACTTTCCCATTCTTCATCTTTTCCTATTTTGTTTTTAAAGAAAACACAAATCACAGAAAATCAGTATCTTTATAAAGGCGTTGGGAAGGATCTCTTGTTTCTTGCAGAAGTCTCACATAACACATTCTGTCTCTAATTTTATTAAGGTAATTCAGATATCATGTTAGTAGGGAGGCCTTTTGTAGCTGGAAAGGGTAGCTGATATTAGTAGGCAAAACACATACAAATTCAACAGGGCAGTGATTCACAGATGCATATTCTCTGTGATCCAACATGTCTAATACATTTAGTCATGCACAATAAAAACCAAACAAAAGAATTAACCATCGGCCTTTCACTGCCTGCTTCCCACCCCAAGCTTGAAGGAATTCCTCCAGTTATGCACACCAAAAACAAAATAATGTGTCTCCCATCTCCGCTCACCCTTCCCCCCCCACTTAAGTAGGATAACTCAAAGTGCATTTGTTATAGATAAGAAAAGGAAAAAAAAAAGAGTAGATCGCTGTGTTTACCTTCTTGTGCTAAAGACTTGCACTGCCCTATTCCGGAAGTGTAATTTGGCTGCCAGCTGATCTCATTCTATAAAGACAATTCTAGTATGTTCTGACAGAGAAGTGTTAAGCTAACACTAGTCACAAACTTGAATTTCTGGTTTACAGAGTAACCAAGATCCAGTCTATTGCCCATTTCAAAAGTTTACGAGCTAAACTAAATTCAGCCTGATTGAGATTCTCCTTCAGTTCTAGGGTAAACGCACACCACCCACCTAATTTCTAAGTGTCTGCTTTGTACACACTAGGCTGTTATTCATTCAGTTAAGAATAAGGTCTGTTTACTGAGCATAGGACAAAGACAAGATTTCCTGATTTTGACCTGGACAACTCGAGGATTCTAAGAACCTGACAGTCTACTGTAGCTCTCTCCTTCCCATAAACTTTTCCCCTCCTGCCCCACCATAATGGGTTGGTGGGAAATTAAATTAATATGTACTTTGTTTCCGGACCTTGGTTCTCTTTCAACTGGTCACAGAGACTCAAGTTCTGTCTGCTTAATTCTACTGTACAGTTCCCTTCTGAAAGAGACATGGATGTGTAATAAAACTATTAGCTTGATTTTATTGGAGCAAAGAGACAGAGTTTCTTCTTTGTGAGGCTACAGCACAAACTTTGTTTTTCTCTGGGCAATTGCCTTTTTATTCTACTTTATTTTATGTGTGTATGTATTTATTTTGGGCGATGTAGTTTAGAGCAAGCAAGAGAAAACTTGTAGCTATTGCCTGAGAACTCCATGTAAAATTAGCACTTTGGAGGCTTAAGTGTAGACGTAGAACGTCCAGACAGAAAACCCGGCAATCGTGCTGTTTCTAGGTCACTGGTTTTTAACTTGGGGACATTTGGCAATGTCTGGAGACACCTCTGATTGTCACAGCTGGAAAGCAGGGATGCTGCTACACATTGTACCATGCACAGGACAGCCCTCACCACAAAGAATTATCCTTCCCCAAATGTCAGTCATGCCAAGGTTGAGAAACCCTGCTCTAGATCGAGTCTTACCTAGAATATTGTAACTGGTTCTGAGTCTAATACTTCAATCAAAATCTTGCCTACCTGGAGCTTGTCCCAGGAGGGTGGCTGAAAGGTGGGGTCCTTGAAATGGTATCAGACAAGATAAGGGGAAAGGAACCAAGACTGTTGAATCCAGAGAAAGGGAGGCTCAGGAAGCCTGGAAGTTTGTTCTGCTACTTCATAGACCAAACTGAATGAACTCCACTGGGACAGAGGTTTTGGTTTAACATAGGGAAGCCATTTCTTTTTTTAAAAATGTTTTTAAATTTTATTGAAATGTACTTGATTTACAGTGTTGTGTTAGTTGTTGTGTTAGTTTCAGGTACACAGCAAAGTGATTCAGTTATACATGTGTATAAAAATATATATATTGTTTTTTTACATTCTCTTCCATTATAGGTTATTACAAGATATTGAATATAGTTCCCTGTGCTATACAGTAGGTCCTTGTTGGTTATCTATTTTATATATAGTAGTGTGTATATTTTAATCCCAAACTCCTAATTTATCCACCCCCCCCTTTCCCCTTTGGTAACCATACGTTTGTTTTCTACGTCTGTGAGTCTATTTCTGTTTTGTAAATAAGTATATTTGTACCACTTTTTTTTGGATTCTACATACAAATATTTGTCTTTCTGTGACTGGCTTACTTCACTTAGTATGACAATCTCTAGTTGCACTCATGTTGCTGCAAATGGCATTATTTCACTCTTTTTTAGGGCTGAGTAATATTCCATTGTGTGTGTGTGTGTGTGTGTGTGTGTGTGTGTGTGTGTATACCACATCTACTTTACCCATTCATCTGTCTATGGACACTTAGGTTTGGAAGCCATCTCTAACAATCAAATTTCTAGGGGTAGAAGAGGCTCCCTTGTGAAATAGTGAGTTCCCTGTTACTAGTCAAAATGAAGTAGACCCACTAGAATGTAAGTTCCCTGAGAGTAGCCAGAGTGCCCATCTTCCTCACCACTGTATGCCCCAGGGACTGGCACAGAACTCAAGATAGAGTAAATCCCTAATAAATGGCTATTGAATGAGTGGTACTTTAATTATTTGTCAAAGATATTGTAGAGGACATTCAAGGATGGGAAGACTCTATTTTTATTTTTGGTTTGGCGTCATATCACTTAGCTAAATCCCAGGAAAAATAGTATCTAAAATTTAAGGCCACAGTAACTAGAACTGAGAGCTAGCAGAACCCAGTAAAATAATTTAAAGCTACATTCTGGGAATTCCTCTTCAGAGACTCTGAATCCATATATAACCGTGCATTGCCATGAAAGGTATGTCCCACTTTCCACAGCTCCAACCCAGTAGATAATCTATAGGGTATATATTTTGAACTTTTTATTAAAGTGTGACATACAGATGGGGAAGTGCACAGGAGACAAGGCTATAGTTTGTTGAACTCATTGATTTATTTCATTTATTTTTTTTCCAGCTTTATTGAAATGTATTTGACATATAACATTGTGTGAGATTAAGGTGTACGATGTGAGGATTTGATGCACATTTATATTGCAAAATGATTACCACTCTAAGGTTAGGTGACATGCCTATCACCTCACATAATTACACATTTTTTTGTGGTGATAAAATTTAAGATTTACACTTCTAGCAACTTTTGTATTCAGTACAGTATAGTTAACTATAGTCATCATGCTGAGTGTTACCTCCCAGAACTTGTTCATCTTATAACTGGAAGTTTATAATCTTTGACTACACAGATTGTTGAATTTTCACAAGCTGAACATAGCCTTGCCTCTAATACCTAGACCGAGAAACTTGAACATTCAAGCCCCCAAGCCCCCATTTGTGTTCCCTTCTAATTACCATCCCCCAAAGGAAGCCACTATTCTGACTTCTAAAAGCATTGAATAGTTGCACCTATTTTTGTACTTTTGAATCTATTACATATTGCTGTCCTCAAAACCACCACAACAAACCAACAATGATGTATTATTTCTCATGAATCTGTGGGTTGGCTTGGCGGTCCCTCTGCAGGTCGTTTCTGGACCCGTCGTGCAACTGTATTCAGCTGGAATGGAAGGTTTGAGACAGCCTTCACATTTGGCAATTAGCTGTCAGCTGAGGCATCTTGCGTCTCCTCCACGTGGGCTCGCATCCTCCCGAAGGCTAGACTGGCTTACGTGGCAATCTCAGAGCATTGTTCCAAGAGGGTGAAAATAAAAGCTACAAGACATCTTGAGGTCTAGACTCTGGAACTCTGACAGGCATACACTGTCACACCTGCCACATGGTCAACCCAAATTCGAGAGGTGGGGAAATAGATTCCACCTCTGGATGGGAGGAGGTAGTAAATACTGTGGCCATGCTTTTAAACCGATCACAATATCTTTCGGTGACTGTTTTGCCCATTTCTTTTGTTGCTGAGTCACAGGCTGGTAGATATTGCCAAACAGTTTTCCAAAGTAGCTGCGCAATTTCTACTCCCATCAGCATGTCTTAATTTGGGTTTCTCCACACCTTTGCCAAAACTGGGTGTTTTAGAAGGCCATTATATTTTGTAAAAATTCTTTTCTAATTGAATCGATTTGAAGGTACATCCAAATAGTCAATTACCCTATAAAGGTTCTTTTCTAATTGAGTCGATGTGAAGCTACCTCCAAATAGTCTATTACTCTAATACATAAATTTAAACTTCATTTTCAAAATGAATTTTGTATGCAACTAAAAATAAAAAAATCTCCCCCAAACACTCCATCCTCTTCTGGATAGAGCAAAACATCTATATGCTTCTCTGCTGGGGTAAAGAATACATCCACACTTTTTTTTTTTTTCTTTTCCAGTTATAGGCATTATTGTCTCTTCAGTCCTTGAGAAGATCCTAGATACCTCAGGTCACTCTTTTAGCCTAGGTATAAAGTGATGAAAGATCCAGAAGTGTCTATTTAAAAAAAAAAAGGAAGAAAGAAAGAAGGAAAGAAAGAGAGAAGGAGAGAAAGAAGGAGAGGAAAAAAGAAAGAAAGAAGGGTTTTCTAACTGAAGCGTTTGCAGTCCACACCACCAGTCTCTGTGTGTAGCCAGGCATGAGTATTGGTCCACAAACTCTGATGCATGGGAAATATGTTATTTTTCCATAATCCACCATAATTTGCCTGTTGAACTTCCATTCTGAGAGGGATGGTGGAGGGTGGGACACAATCTCAATCAATTCAGGGTCTATTCCACTTGACCCTGCATGGTCCTCCTGGATTGTATCTAGTTTCTGGGGTCCCTACTCATGTTACAGTTTTGTAGAGGAGAGGCATTGAGTCCTGGACCTGCAAATCGCCCTGCTGGCATTTGCTGAAATGGTCCCATCTGGCCTGGGTCATTGATCCAGGCTGCTGTGTTGTCCTTCACTTCTGAAAGCCCAGCCTTTCTAGCTTTAATCTGTAAGCTATTTCTGCATCCCATTTGGGATCATGAAAAATACTTGGCTGCTTTCCTGTTCCACTCTGAGGTCAAGGGCAACTTGCTGGGTTTGTCCAAAGCCCTTCATTGGGGAGACACTTATTTTATTCCCACAATTCTTTGGGCTGCAGGCAACCCCATTGGGACCCCTCCTTGTCTCATGGGACACTTCTCCTCTGCTTGATGACCGCCTCTCTTGGCATCTGTTGTCCCTCGAACCTACTGGACTCAGACTGGGGAGTGGGGGGGGGGAGGGCAGGGTGAGTTTGAGGGGCTACAGTGGACCATATCCTTTCTTGCATCCTGAGTTCCAAAAACATTGAGAAGGGTAAGCAGATGGAGACTATAATTCATATATTTATTCAAATAAGTACTTCTTGAGCACTACTACGTGTGAAGGAAAGCTGGTATCTGAGAATGTGACTTAGGTCTGAGTCAACAATGAGCTTACACACTGTCATGGTCAGTTTTATGTACCCACTTGACTAGGCTTATAGTACAGTTATTCAGTCAAACACCAATCTAGGTGTTGCTGTGAAGGTATTTTGCAGATGTGATTAACATCTATAATCAGTGCACTTTATGTAAAGGAGATTATCCTGGATAATCTGGATGGGCCTGATCTAATCAGTTGAAAGGACTTTAAGAGCAAAACTGAGGGTTCCCTGAGGAAGGAGCAATTAAGCCCATGGATGACAGCATCAGCTCCTGTTCCAGAGTTCCCAGCATGCCCACGTAGCCTGCCCTATGAATTTTGGTTGTCTAGCCAGTTCCCACAATTGCATAAGCCAATTCCTTGTAATAAATCTCTTCCTGGTGGAACCCTGATGGATACACAGAGTTACACACTAGTCCCAGGCAGCCCTGGCCCTTAGAGCACGTGGGGAAGATGCATCTGGCAGACAACTAGCATACAAAAATGAAAGAGAGAGGAGGAGTGACAACTATGTGTTTCCGATTTCTTCTCCCCACATTCCCCCATCTGGAGCTGGGGGGTAGGGGGCAGAGACAGGCCAGGAGTCTTATGTTAAAGCAGATTCCTCCTCATGGAAGAAAACATTACAAGTCTCTCTCACTCCCTCAAACACCTGATGAAAAGCAAAGATGATCAGAAGCTGACAGAGAAAATTTAATTTTACATGCTCACATTATAAAAAGTTTGAATATTAGGTCTGCCTTATTTTAGCAGCTGAAGTACCTTTGATGAAATTATTGACTTTGATCAAAATATTCACTGAAGGAGTTCAAATGTCAAAGTCTTCTTTGTTCACTCTCTAGCATTTTATTTAGAATGCTACTCATTATATTACAATCCAATAAGATGCCAATTGTAATCCAAACTTTCAAACTGTTGTTTAAGCCCAAGACGTCCTAGTACAAATACATCATATTACCAACACTTGTGCAATGCATTTTAATTCAGATCTAGACCAGTTTTCATATAATGTCTGTTGACCATAGGGAACTTTAGATTACAGGGTCTAGAGTCACATCCATATTGTCTTTCTTTTTAGGTCTACATGATTTATGTACATTGCACATTAGTGTGGTAATTAGAAATGAGGCTCCGGAGTCAGACAGAGCAAATTTTAAAATCCTAGTTATGCCTCTGGTTGGTTGTGCATCCTTTGGTAAATTAAGCTCTCTGAGCTTTGGTTTCCACATCTGTGAAATGGGGATAATAATTGTACTTTGCTCAGAGGGGGACTGTGAGGAGTAAATGAAATAATATATGTAAAGTGCTTCATGGGATTGTCTGAGTAAAGACGTTTGGAATCCATGCATTTTACTCATTTACTTTTCTTCTCTCCTGAAACACCACTAAATGAAGTGTTGTGCTTTGTTTTGAATAAACGAATGGGAGAGGAGACAGCAGCAACAAGTTTTTAGAGGCCATTAACAGATAAATAGGATAGTGTGCAACTTAGCACACTTCAGAAAACGGAATCTCAAACCTGCAGTGTGGAAAGCTGAAAATCAACCTGATTTAAACCACAGACCCAAAGGCTTGGAGTCAGGAACACAGATGGGGTGAAGCAGGGGATCAGAGGCCAGGAGGATAGGTTGAAAGTCTATTTCAGAACAGTTCTAGCCTCAAATCCTATCCTAGCTAGCTGCATAGTGTACAGCTAGACAACTGGCCCTTCTTCTTCTCTGGATTGGGAGACCCCAGTCATACCTGAAGGGTTACCCTACTGAAAACACAGGGTTTAAATGAATGACTGCATTCTAGCTGCTACGACCCCCAACTCTCCCTTCACTCAGTTTCCGGAAGCAACATTCTGGCCTTTTCCCTTCTTAGGAGGTGGACAGAGTCTTTTCTGGGGAATCTCATCTGATTTGTGGATTTCTTTTTTTTTTTTTTTTTTTTTTTTTTGCTGTACGCAGGCCTCTCACGGTTGTGGCCTCTGCCGTTGCGGAGCACAGGCTCCGGACGCGCAGGCTCAGCGGCCATGGCTCACGGGCCCAGCCGATCCGCGGCATGTGGGATCTTCCCGGACCGGGGTACGAACCCGTGTCCCCTGCATCGGCAGGCGGACTCTCAACCACTGTGCCACCACGGAAGCCCGATTTGTGGATGTTTTGCAAGGAAACAGTCCAGCCAGATCACCTAGTCAAGTTCGCAGTCAGTATGTCCCACTCAGAGCTTGTAATCTGTGTTTTCTCTCCACCACTCTTAAATACAGCAGACAATTGGATGACCAGACACAAGAGAAAGCTTAAACATTGAACGACAGAAATGAAAATGAGCAGCAACAATTAAACAAACAAACAATAACAATCTGGAAAAAAAATGGAGACCAGGGCTTCCCTGGTGGTGCAGTAGTTGAGTCCGCCTGCCGATGCAGGGGACACAGGTTCGTGCCCCGGTCCGGGAAGATCCCACATGCCGTGGAGCGGGTGGGCCCATGAGCCATGGCCGCTGAGCCTGTGCGTCCGGAGCCTGTGCTCTGCAACGGGAGAGGCCACAACAGTGAGAGGCCCATGTACTGCAAAAAAAAAAAAAAAAAAAAAAAAAGTGGAGACCATTCAGGGGAAACAAATTAAGAAAAAAAACCTTTTATCATTGCATGCATAAAGCAAGAACAGGATGCTTTTAAAAAGGAACATTTAGAAAATAAAATAGAGCTCTTGATAATTACAAGTGAGAACAGAAATGAGAAATTCAACAGGAGAGCCTGAGGATTAAGCAGAGGAAAAGATTAAGCCAAGAATATCTCCTGGAAAGTAGAGTAAAAAGTTGAAGTGATAGAGAGGAAGAAAATTTTGAGAACCAGTCTAGGAAGTACAATATCTGAATGACGGGAGCTCCAGAAAGAGAAGATGGAGGGAGAGACAATTGAACATTTCTCAGAAGTGAAGGGTGAGTTCCCAGATAGGGAGGGCAACTGAGTTATCAGCACATTGGATGGAAAAAGATTGACACCAGACCCACAGATCTCAGAATACTGGGGACAAAAAAGAGAGAGAGAAAAATACTAGCCACACAAAACAGGACCAAGAATCAGAATGGTTTCAAGCTTCTCAACGGCCATAATGGATGCTGGAAGACAATGGAGAAATGCCTTCAGAACTTGAAAATAATTACTCCCATTTGGACTTCTATACATAGCTGAACTATCCATCAGGTATGAGAGTGGAATAAGGATGTTTTTAGTAAGCAATGTTTAAACAACTTTTATTTCCCACTGTGCTTTCTCAGGAAGCTACTGAAGGATCTGTTCCACCCAAAATAGGGAGAGGTAAAGGGAAGATGTTGAGGGGACGTCCCAGGATAGGAGCTGTGCACCAGGCCTGGAGGGTAACAAATAGAGGTTGAAGCCTATCAGAGGCCTCCAGGAAAGTTTGTTGCAAGAGTAGGAAATTGATGGAGTATCTGATCATCTAAATATTTTTAAAAGAGATTCAGACCAAAGAGAGTTTGGAGTTGAATTAGTGACAAGTTCACGGAAAACAGATACGAAAACAAGACAATTATCTCTAGGGAAACTAAAATTTGTAAGGGAAAGAAACATAATCTTTAGTTTGCTCATGACTCAGCTGTGAACAGCGTTTACACAGTTGTCATGTCAACACTGAAATGTAGATCTAGGAAAATCACAAACTAGTTGGGAAGTTGGGAGAAGGGAAAGTTATATTGGGAAGTGTGTGGTGAAGGGCAGGGGAATAGATAGGAGCTCAGTTGTCATTATGCATAGAAGGAGGTCAATGGATAATATCTAAATAAAGAAGTGCTAATAAGGGTATTGTTTCAAGATGTGAAGGTAAATACACAAATAATCTCGCCAGAGAGTAGGAAATGGTGGCCTCTGGGAAGACAGAAGTAAGGTGAAGGGGGAGAGTTGCTGAATTTTGCATAAACTGGTCCAACTCTTTAACTATTTAGTGCATTTATATTTTTGATAAACATAAAATTTTAAAAAGTCTTAGCACTGTACCTGTTGTATAATGAGTCTTCAATAATTAGTTATCATTAATTTTATGATCCCTAGTGTGTCAGTGCTGAGCAGATGTGAAAGGAAGCAAGGAGAAACTTCCTTGATGCATAACAATTCCATCTCTATGTTAGATCTGAGCTGTTTTCTTCATGATGATCTAATTGTTGAATTTCAGCGAAGATATGGAACCCTACAATACCTCGGGAAGTAAAAGGGAACAAGCAAAATCATATCATAGAGTTCCAGCTCTGTGTCCGGGATGGTGTACTTCATCTACATGATTTCATTTATCCTTAAGACCACCCTATGCTATAAGTGTTGCCATTTCCATTTGACAGTTGAGGACAGTTAGTCTCTGAAGTAAAGTAAGTAAAATTGACCTTCATCATACAGTAAGAGGGGAGTGGAGCTGGGAGTTGAGCCCGGCTTTAGGGCCTAAGTCCATGCTCCTCTCTCACCATTGTTCTTTACAGTATCAAAAGGTATATTCAGGCAAGGTCTTGGAAGACTGTTTCATAATAGAATAATGAAGCAAGTCTGGGTCTTTGGAGGACAGGTGTAACTGGCAAGGTCTAACTATGTCTGTTTCCTCTTATCAAAAACCGACCCCTGGGCTGGAAGCTGACCCAGCGGGCTGCCCTTCTGTTCTTGTGGTTTGCAGAGCGCCCAAGTCTTGCCGGCTCCAGACCCACAGAACCAGTCTACTGTTTGCTTAATCTTTTAGATCCCTCCTGACAGAACACCCTGTTCTCCTTCCCTCCTGGTGATACAGTCTGAACGTAAACAGAGCCTTTCTTTTTCCCGTTCAAAATGTAGAGATGCAGTGGAAGCCAGCAGCTGGAATGAGAGGGTGGCTGTGGCCTCATTAACCCCCTGGAGAACAGGACGGTGGGGTGAGACCCTGAAAACAATGGTCCCACCTTCTGATTCTTCTGACCTCACCCAAGTCCAAGTGGTCAGAACTGGTGTAATGGGGACTACCAGTAACCTTAGTCATCCCTGCAGTTGCATTGGGATAGATGCCCATTGCAGAAAATTTGGAACATATGGCAAAGTACTGTATAAGTCGGAGGACACAAGGGGAAGCGACGATGGCACACTCACAACAGCTAAGAGGGTATGTTTACTGTATGGACTTTTTACAAAGGTGTGGTTAGGATTAAGGGAACCCAACAAAGAATGGTGAAGCACGCAAGGCCAACAACAGGAAGGAACTATTACCACTGTAAGCCTCAAGGGGCTTCGGGAGGGATAGTTCACCAGATCCTGGAGAGTTATAGGTATAATAGAGAGCTTCCGACAGAGCTGGTGGAGGGACACCGTCCATCCCAACCTCTACTGACAAAGAGTGAGTTCCTGGAATAAATAACCCAGTTTCCCTCTCCTCCTACCCTCTGATCACCTGCTGGTGTCTTCCCTTGGTTGAACCCAACTAGAAGCCACAGAACAAGGAAATAGTTTAATGTAGTCCCTAAAGGTCAGTCTCCAGGGACACAGGGCAGGGTGGAGATGGGTGAAGAATGGATTTGGAGGGGCGAAAAACAAGAGACCATCCAACAGAGGTATAAAAAAGTAAAACAAGGGTCACCCATGATCCCCACCTTGTGTAACTTGGGTGCCCGCCCTCTTAACTGTGCCTTGGCGATTGCTTTGGCTACCCTCCTCTCTTTGTGTGTCTTTGCCACACTGTAGATCCAGTGCTCCAAATGGTGCCAACTCTTCTCAAGGAGACGTGCACTCATAGCGAGTATATTTTTATTGTGAAGACATCTGCACCCTCTTGCCAGCCAAAAATAACATATGGAAACGTTTCCCACATTTTCACCAGGGGGCACTCACTCCTTTCCCATGGATGGCTAGCAATGTTTTTTTGGAAGTATTTGCTGGCCAAAATAGAATCCCTTTTGTAGCCATGGTGAATGCTGGAATCAGCTCTGTCCTGAAGTAATTTCTGGCCAAACAATGTTTCTGTTTAAAATAATATGACTGGACTCAGATTATGCCTTCTTAGTAAATGTTTAGATCTAACTTGCATGTTCCATTTGGAAAGCGCTTTGGGTCTAAACACTGCCTTACTCTCTTCTCCCACTGAAATGAACAAAACCTAGAAGACATTGAGAAGATAATTCACATGCTTAATTTGCAGGTATACTTTTCAGAGCCGAAAGCCCACCAATCAAAGCACGTGAGCAAATCCTCTCTTTGGGGACTGCCTTTGTAACCCATCCTCGTGATTCATCCTGGTGGATAAATGGAGGCTTCCTGGGGGAAAATGTTTTCTCAAGTATAAATTCTCCCAAACGGAAAGGCATTTGTTTGGTGTCATATCAATTCTATTTAGCTATTAGGTATGAAAGTGACATACTCTTTGTCCAAGGAGCCATGCAGATGGTTGAGTAATAAAGCAATGTTTGGGAGTGGGTGGGAGGCCTCAGATACACATTTCTAAGAATCTTCTTAAAAGTGCAGATCATGTTTGAGATGATGAAAATAATTACAGCTCTCTGATTCTTTTTACATGAGCATTATATTATAAAGTAAATATAAAAGAAATATAAAGGGAAATATAAAGCTATATTAAAATGTGTAGAATGGACAGTGATAGGACAATGATAGGAAAAATTGGCTATTTTTCTATTGGAGTCTTGTTATAGAGACTATATGGTCTATCACTAAATCGATCAGTCAAAGGGATAGATTAAATTTGGCTTCTCCTGATAAAAAAAAGCTTACCCTTAAATCTGGAGACTGTAGCATGGAATGAATAAGAACAAAAATTTTGGCATAAAATCAATCTGGGTTTGAATCCTGGCTCCACCATTTCTTATCTCTGAGACCTTGGGAAAGTTATTTAACCCCACTGAGCCTTAGTTTTCTAATGTATGCAGTGGGGCGCAGTACGGTATCTACTTAATAGGACTGATGTCAAGATTAAAAAAATACCACCAGTTAAGTGTCTGGCACATAAAAACACTTAGTACTTAATGGATATTATCGTTATTTTTATAATAAAACAATCACATTAGAAATTTAGAGATAATACGTAATAAAGAAATCATCACATGGGTTGAAATAATTCATTGCTGGACTTTTTTTCCCCCAATTAACTTCAGTAGCCAGCCATGGTAGTGCTAATTAGTTATTTAAAAAACAACAGCTGTTTGAGTGAATTTAGTGTCATAAAACATAGGCTCCTAGAGCTGGGAGGACTAACAGATTCATCTCATCCAAACTTCTTTTAAGATGAAGGGGATTATTTTTAAAATCTTCAAAGTAAAGCTGGTTTGTTTGCATAGCCATAAATTGAAAGTATAGGCAAATAATTGCAGTTCCTTATGGATTTAAAAACTGTAATTTATGTGTTACCTCTTTCCTGAAAAATCAGTGAGAGGAAGAGTGATTTCTTTTTATTTGCTATATCCCAGCTGACTATTAAGTTTATTTTCACTGCTTTCTGTAGACTTTTGAAACATGCTCAGGAGTCTCTTATTTTAGGTTTTAATGGAAACTGAAAAATGAAATTTGATTAAGGAATTCTTTTATGGAGCACAGAGAATAAGCTGAGAATATCAAATTTATCAGGACCATCAATACTGGCTGATCAATCTGTTTAAAGAGCGTTTATTCATTTGAACATACTCTTGTCCTGCAGCATGTATTGAGAAGAACACGGTTTTTCTGGGTTTTGCCCAGTTGATGGTCATGCTTTTTTGTGCCTCTGTATGGGACAGGCAAAAGCACACTGGCCCAGATGGTCTCATCTTAAATAGACATGAAACCTGGTCTTGCTTGTTTTTTGTATTAGTAAAGCAAGAAGAGAACAATAGACTGGTCTAAGGCTGATTTTTTTCTTCATTATGACCTACTATGTCCAAGGTTTCACATAGTCTAATCCTGTTTGACCTTTCAACTTAGCTTTTTTTTAAAAAAATTATTTATTTATTTGGCTGCACCTGGTCTTAGTTGCAGAGTGTGGGATCTATAGCTGCAGAATGTGGGATCTTTCGTTGCGGCATGCGGACTCTTAGTTGCAGCATGTGGGATCTAGAACCCAGGCCCCCTGCATTGAGAGTGCAGAGTCTTAACCACTGGACCACGAGGGAAGATCTCCAACTTAGCTGTTTTGCCACTATATGTATTAGGCAGAAAATACATTGCCTATTCTCATATAGCATCTGTCTGCTAAATGTCAATGAACAGAGCTGAGATTCTAGCATAATCTCACAATTCAGTCCAGGGGGATTTTCCCAGTTGAAGATAATTTCTCTCCCTTCTAAGAATCCATAGTAATCCATTTATTCTCCTCTTGTGGTATTTTTAGTTTTCTACACACGACTGTAATTTCTCAATAAACATTGCTTTGTAAAGTTGTTGTAATAAAACATGAATATACTCTTGTCCTAAAGTCTTCAAAAATGCAGACGTAAATTGGAAAACAGAGAGTGCCTCCCAATCCCACGACCCTTCTCATAGGTAACCACTCTTAAGGTATGGGGCCTAGCCTTCATGCAGTTTTTCTATGCATTTATACTACGGGTGGCTAGCCCAAGTGTCTACGGGGGCCTGGCAGATAACATAAATGAGTGAGGGAGGTGGGGTATAAAATAGCTGGGCAGAGTGGAGGCTGAAGTACTGGAGATGCATGGGCAGCAGCTACCCAGCTGCCCCAGCCAGTTATTGCCATATGGGACGACAGGCCCAGTGTGGCAAAAACTTCCTATTTTTCAAGAGAAGTCTGAAATATAGATTTTGAAGGAAAAGTTCTTAATTTTTAAAAGCTGACAACTAAGTCAAATATTTTATAGTCATCCAATTTAAACAAAACTCACCTGCAGCCTTGAGGTGGCTGGAGGACAGCTGATGTGTGCCCTTTGATTAACACCGTTTCCCACTATTTGCATACCATTGAATTATCTATACTACTGCATGTACTATTTTCATTATCCCTCTAGGCTAATTTTTTTTTCAAAGGCAAGCCCCTTTCCTTACTCATTTTTGCATCCACTCCATAGGACAAACAATACACCTATCTCCAGACCTCAGTTTCCATCTACCCAGTGTGCCCAAGATGACCCTCAAACTGAAACTAACGAAAAAAGCAAGAACAAAACCCAAACCTAAGCAATAGCAACAATTAACAAAACAATGAGAACAATAAACAACAGCAAGTCAACCTAGGAAAAAAAAAGTATAATTGAGGAGTTGGTGGTTAAAATCACCTCCAAAGATGTCACTAACAATGGTCAGTGTAGGCATATTAATACACTAACGCTGTATTGCTCCCCACCCCCATGCCCCCATCGGATATATCTGATTGGCTGACAGCAGGATCCCTCACTGATTGCTTGTTGATTAGCCAGTGGCTGGAACTGAGGGACAGGATTGGGAAGGCACACTCATCCTTAACCTCCGATCTCTGAATAAGTCCCCTAAATGAAGAATTGAGATGTCAATGGGACATTGAAGAGTTAAGTTGATTTAATGGTCCTTTTGAGATCATATCATTTTGATGTACATAGGGCAAAGGAAAGCAGAGAACAGAGATGGATCTGTAATTAGTTTTGAATTTCACCCAGTACATCTAGGAAGGACCTTATCGCTTATTATTTAAGCTTAGGAAATTGAGCTACAGAGAAAAGGCTTTCTTATAAAGTTTCCAAGTGTGCTCTGACCTCACCTTATGCCCTAAGTAGGGCACGTGTTTAATTAGGATTTGCACCAGGGTAGACATGGGGAGTTGAGGGTTAGGACAGGCAGAAAGATATTTAGCCCAGGAATACTTCAACAATGGCTAACTTGTCTCCCCTACTTCACTCCTGCTCCATCCCATTGATTGGAGTGATCCTCTTTGTTAAAAATCTATCATGTCACTTTCCTGCATAAAATTCTTCAGTGGTTCAATTGCCCTCAGATTAAAATTTATATTCTCAACATAACCTAGAAGACACTGCATTTTGGGGCTCTTGTTCACATGTTCAAAACATTTTCATTTCAATGTGAAATCAAGATAAAAATTATTGAGATACTTTAAAATTTATATATATACTGGTAGTGAATCTTTAGAATCTGGTGCATATTTTGTGCTTACAGCACATCTCAATTAAGTCTAGCCACGTTTCAGGTCTCAATAGCCACGTGTAGTTAGGGGATCCTGTATTGGAGAGCGTAGCTGTAGACTTAGTCAGCTGCCCTCCTGTGGGGCTTGTCTCTCATCTCCTGTGCAGTCACAAAACTTCTGTCTGTCCTTTAGGTAGATCATGCTCTTTCTCACCTCTGGGTCTTAGCACAGGTTATTTCTCTGCCTGGAACATCTTTCCCACCCCTCCTGTATCTGGCTAGCTCCTGTGTAATTTTCAGGTTTCACCTTCCTCCAGAAAACCTTCTGTGACTTTCCAGACCCAGGTTAGGTGTCTTTCCTTATGTGTTCCCATGTCTTTCCTCAGAAGCATCACAGAATGTTTCTTGCTGTGTTCCCAATGCCATTTGCTGGTTTGTAGTTCTCTGTGGACTGTGAGCTGTATGAAGGCACTATTGGTATATCTGACTCACTAGTTCAATGCCTAAAATATACTGGATTCTCAATAAAGCATTATTTATTGATTTTCAGATACCCAAACTAAACTTTTATACTCACTTTTGCTGACTGAGTTAACATATGGAGTCAAACGCCTCAAATTTTTCAGAGTTAAAAACTCAAAGTTGGTTTGATTTATTTTATAAATAAATATGCCTTAAACTATCTGTATACAGATTTTCCTTGACTTATGATGGAATTTCATCTGATAAACCCATCGTAAGTGGAAAATATCATGTTGGAAATGCATTTAATACATCTACCGAACATCATAGCTTAGCCTGGCACCTTAAACTTGCTCAATACACTTACATTAGCCTACAGTTAGGCAAAATCTTCTAACACAAAGCCCATTTTGTAATAAAGTGCTGAGTATCTCACATAATTTGTTGAATATTTTACTAACAGTGAAAACCAGAATGGTTGTATGGGTACAGAAGGGTTGTCAGTGTATCAGTTGTTTATCCCCGTGATTGTGTGGCTGACTGGCCACTGTGGCTCACTGCCACTGCCCAGCATCACAAGAGAAGATTGCACCACATATGGCTAGCCTGGGAAAAGATCCAAATTCAAAAATCAAAGTATGTTTTCTACTGAATTTGTATATTGCTTTTGCAACATTGTAAAGTCAAAAAATCATAAGTTGAACCACTGTAAGTTGGGGACAATTTGTAAAAATAAACAGTACAACCTGAGTCAAAGTATTGTACCAATGTGAGTTTTCTGGTTTTGATGACATTTATGGTTATACAAAATGTAATCACTGGGGCTTCCCTGGTGGCGCAGTGGTTGAGAGTCCGCCTGCCGATACAGGGGACATGGGTTCGCGCCCCGGTCTGGGAAGATCCCACATGCCGTGGAGTGGCTGGGCCCGTGAGCCATGGCCACTGAGCCTGCGCGTCCAGAGCCTGTGCTTCACAATGGGAGAGGCCACAACAGTGAGAGGCCCGCATACTGCAAAAAAAAAAAAAAAAAAAAAGTAATCATTGGGGGGAACTGGATGAAGGGTACATGGGAACACTACACTATTCTTGCAACTTCATGTGAGTTTTAAACTCTTTCAAAATAAACAGTTATTTTTAGAAAGTATCTTCTCAACTCAAACAGTTGCAGGCAATCACAAAATTCCATAGCCCACAAATGATTTTGCTTAGTATTATTAAAATGCTGTGTCCTAAGGGCAAAACTATAAAATGAAGCAGAACATATGAGTGGGAGAGGTCATAAATCAGTGGTTCCCAGACTTTGTGGATTCATGGCACACTTTTAAATATTAGAATTTTGGCAGCCCTCTTGGAGTGACTAGGAGACTAACAACAACGTTTGAACACGTTGGGAATAATTACAATGCCATCATTACTGCAGTGTCACAATATCTCCCAGTGTTTACAAAGAGGTTAGTGGTTAGGGTTCCACACCATCCTGCTATTTGAATAGAATTGTTTACTGCCTTGATGATACTCTCTTAAATACTCAAAAGCTCTTGCCCATTTGACCTCACACTTGACTCTTCGTTCACAGCAGGTTAAACCATCATTTATGTTTTCCTGCCTACTCAACTGAACTGTCCATCAAACAGATGCTGCTGGAACTGTATGCATTTTCAGTTGTGCCCTTATTCAAAAAAAGTCCTATTGGGCAAAATCTGGTTGTACCTCTGTGCCAGGCTGATGGTTCACTAGTACGCAACAACGCAACGGTTGAGAACCACTTATCTAGATCTACTTATGTTCTTGGCTAATGCAAATTATTTTTATAGAGTCCAGTTAAAACCTTATGTGTTTTGTGGCTATTTTAGACTCTTCCCTTTCCTTTAATTCAGCCTACACTATGTAATCTAACATGTGATTTGTAAACTTCTGTGTCATTTTGTAATTCTTTGTTAAATCTGTGTTTTCTCATTTTAGTAAGAAATTGTAAGTATCATGAAACTAGGAGAACCACCTGCTACTTATTTTGTGTCACTTCTCCCTTGGCTCCTGAGTGAGTTCAATTCCACTATATCTGTAGATTTTAAAAATAACAATTAAGGTGGGCTTCCCTAGTGGTTAAGAATCCTCCTGTCAATGAAGGGAACACGGGTTTGAGCCCTGGTCCGGGAAGATCCCACATCCCGTGGAGCAACAATGCCCATTCACCACAACTACTGAGCCTGTGCTCTAGAGCCCGTGCTCTGCAACAAGAGAAGCCACCACAATGAGAAGCCCACGCACCACAATGAAGAGTAGCCCCCACTTGCTGCAACTAGAGAAAGCCCGTGCACAGCAATGAAGACCCAAGGCAGGCAAAAATAAATAAATGACTGAATTAATTTAAAAAATAATAATAAACTATAAAAAAATAAAAAACATAGTGCGAAATCTCTTTAAAAAATAACCATTAAGGTGATTTATCTAGATTAGGTGATTTAAACAAAGGTGAGAAAATTTTAATCATGCCTATGGCAAACTTGTGATTAAAAATTTTGCCAACTGCTGTGTAAAAGACACTGCCAAGAGAATGAAAAGCCAAGCCACGGACTGGGAGAGAATATTTGCAAAAGACACTTCTGATAAGGGACTGTCATCCAAAATATACAGATAACTCTTAAAAGTCAACAATTAGAAAACAACCTGATTGAAAAAAAGAGGCAGAGACCTTAAGACTCTTTGTCAAAGAAGGTATACCGTTGGAAGATAAGCATATGAAAAGATGCTTCCCATCATACATCATCAGAGAAATGCAAATTAAAACAACAATGAGATACCACTACGCACCTTCAGAATGGCCAAATTCTAGAACATTGACAATACCAAATGCTGACAAGGATGTAGAGCAACAGGAACTCTCATTCATTGCTGGTAGGAATGCAAAAAGGTACAGCCACTTTGGAAGATGCTTTGGCAGTTCCTCACAAAACTAAATATACTCTTGCCATATGATCCAACAATCTCTCTGCTTGGAATTTATCTAAAGGAGTCAAAAACTGAGATTCACATAAAAACTGGAACACAATGTTTATAGCAGCCTTATTCATAATTACCAAAACTTGGAAGCAACCAAGGTGTCTTTCAGTAGGTGAATGGATAAACGGGTATATCCAGACAATGGAATATTATTCGATGTTAAACAGAAATGAGCTATCAAGCCATGAAAAGGCTTGGAGGAAACTTAAATGTATAATTACTAAGTGAAAGAAGCCTACCTGGAAAGGCCACCTACTGTATGAGTCCAACTAGATGACATTCTGGAAAAGGCAAAACTATATGGAGACAGTAAAAAGATCAGTGGTTGCCAGGGGTTAGGGATGAAGGAGTGATGAACAGGCTAAATCCATAAAGGATTGATGAACAGGCTAAATCCATAAAGGAGTGATGAACAGGCTAAATCCATAAAGGAGTGATGAACAGGCTAAATCCATAAAGGATTTTTAGGGCAGTGAAAATACTCTGTATGATACTCTAATGGTGGACATATATCATTATACACTTGTCCAAACCTGTAGAATATATAACACCAGCAGTAAACCATCACCAAGGAAGGGTGTCGATAATGGGGGAGACTATGCATGTGTGGGGACAGAGGGTATATAGGAAAACTCTGTAACTTCTCAATTTTTCTGTGAACCTAAAACTGCTCTAAAAAATAAATTCTTGGGACTTCCCTGGTGGCTCAGTGGTTAAGAATCCGCCTGCCAATGCAGGGGACACGGGTTTGAGCCCTGGTCCGGGAAGATCCCACATGCCGCGGAGCAACTAAGCCCGTGTGCCACAACTTCTGAGCCTGCACTCTAGAGCCCACGAACCACAACTACTGAGCCCACGTGCCACAACTACTGAAGCCCACGTGCCTAGAGCCTGTGCTCCACAACAAGAGAAGCCTCCACAATGAGAAGCCCGTGCACCGCAATGAAGAGTAGCCCCCACTTGCCACAACTAGAGAAAGCCTGTGCTCAGCAACAAAGACCCAACACAGCCAAAAATAAATAAATAAATTTATAAAAAAAATAAATTCTTAAAATGCAGAAAAAAATTCTTCTCAATACAGTCACATATCCTTCAGTCACATATCCATAGTTACAATGTTATTCATTCAGTAACTATTTATGGATCATGGGCTATGTGCCTTCCGTTGAGTAGGCACTGAATATACAAGAGAAACAAGACAGATGGGGTTCTTGCCTGCATGGAGCTTATACAGGATCTCCTTCCTCAATAAGACCCTAACACCCAAGACATTTCAGTGTCCAAAATACGGGCTGGTCATACACAAATGCTGTGCTCTCCAAGGGCAATCCACCCATATGCAACTTGAGGAGGGGACATGATCGTGCCTGGGATAATAGAATATATCGAATTCGGAATCTTTAGGACACGTTCTCCAGCTGGCTTACACATGCTTCTCATTCTCTTCATTTTGGGTATAGCTTCATTTTTTTTTCTGTTCACATCCATCCCTTTCTATGAATATATAATAAAATGGTACCCAGTTGCACATGCTGTTTATTAGCCTGCTTCTCAAAAACCCCATATATTGTAGACCTGTTTCCAGGTCAACAAATACATGGGGTTACATGCACGTTGGAGTCAGAAAACAGAGCTCTCAGATCTCAGCTCTCACACCACCTGGGTTCACGTCGCAGCCTCAGAATTACTAACTGTGCTGGTCTTGAGGAATTGACTTACCCTCTTTGTGCCTCTAGTCCCCCAAATTGGGGTAATAATACGACCTAATTCACTGTGTTACTATAAGGATTAAATGAGAATGACTGTAAAGTACAGCATAAGGACTCAGTTTTAACTATCTTTCTACAGTGATTGTTTTCAAACCAGTTTTTTTAATATAAATTTATTTTATTTATTTATTTTTGGCTGCATTGGGTCTTCGTTGCTGCTTTCTCTAGTTGCGGTGAGCGGGCTTCTCATTGCGGTGGCTTCTCCTGTTGTGAAGCATGGGCTCTAGGCGCGCAGGCTTCAGTAGTTGTGGCTCACGGGCTCTAGAGTGCAGGCTCAGTAGTTGTGGTGCACAGGCTTAGTTGCTCTGCAGCATGTGGAATCTTCCCGGACCGGGGCTGGAACCAGGGTCCCCTGCATTGGTAGGCAGATTCTTAATCACTGCACCACCAAAGAAGTCCCTTCAAACCAGTTTAAAGCAACCTTGTAAGAAAATATTTTGCAGAGCCCTAAGTAAAGAAACACACACACACACACACACACACACACACACACAAAGAGTGACACTTCTCTGAATGATGCTAGAGTGAGGATCCAGAGTACTGGATGCCCCTCTAGGTATTCTGGAAAAGTGGTTCTCTGATTTTAGTGTATCTCATCACCAGCTGGAGAACCTGATGGAAATACAGAGGCCTAGATCTGATTCTTCTTCAGTGGGCCTCTATGTTTTTTATTACCTCCCCAAGTGATTCTGTCCACACAGAAAATTGACAACCACAGCTCTACAATTCTCTGCAACACTTTCAAAGCCATTGATCCACATCATCATTTGTAATGACCACATAAACTTCATAGAATGAACACAGACTGATGTAGTTAAGCACTCCACTATTGATGGGTATTTAGGTTGTTTCCATTTTTGTTTTTTTTCGGTTGCAACAGTTCTTAAATGTTCTTACACATAACATATCCTTCTGTACATGTGTGAATGTCTGCAGAATAGATTTTTAGAGATGATATTGCTGGGCCCAGAACATGCATGCTCTAAATTTTGATCAATATTGCCAAATTGCCCTCTGAAAGGTTATATCAATTTACTCTCCTGCCAACGGTGCTGAAGAGGGTGCCTCTCTCCTCACTCTGTCATTTTTCTCTTAACTCAGGTTTTAACACTGTTTATTTTCGGGCACTGATGAAATCCACATCAGTGACAAATGGATCCACAAGCACCCAACTGATTGCCTTTCAGGAACAGGTTCAGCAACCCCATTGATACTCCAGAAATTTTCTTATCAGTGACCTCCTCCATCACATAGCCGAGGCCGCTAATATATATGCTTATCTTGGTGTCTCTGATGTATTCAAAAATATAAGAAATTTTGCTGCTTCTCTTGATTTCAGGCTGAGTTTTCTATTTGCTATGAAAGAGGTTATTATTTATAGTCAAACAATTCTGAAGTCAAAAAGTATAATTCTCCCATTGCTGGGTTCCTGGATGCCTTCCTCTGATCAGAGCCATATCTCTGAGTAACACATCATGGGAGTGACAGCTCTCTGGTGATTTAGGAGCCTGCCAGATCATTAGAGCATTACCAGTGTAAGGATGTATTAGTGTAACGTATCATCAGCGTGTTATCGCTGTGTGATGAATTGCTCCAAATCAGAACAATGGCCTAAAGAAACTATGAATTCTTTTAGAGTTAGAAATGAAATCTTTTTTTCAATAAGGAATAAATAAATATGAATGTTCTTTTTTCACAGTGGAGAGAGGTTTAAATCATCTGTTTTTGATCTTTTGATTATCCCTTGGTTGTTGTCTAGTTTGAGCTAGAGATGGGGGTCTTCAGGCCAGATAGGTAGGAGGTTTTCTAGCTATGAAATTAATTACTTGTGCCGAGGGAAGGTTGGCATTCAGAAAAAGAGGTTTCTTCCCTCCGATCCTTGTGGGATATTTCCCTCTAAGTCTCAGGGTATTTGTGAATAGGGGACTTTTTCACTTGTGCATTTGCTTTTAAAAGGGAACTCCTTGAAAGCAGAGACCACCTTTTTAATAACTTGGTCGATCCCCGCAGTGCCTGAACCCTGTGTGTTGAAATCTTAGTGATGGAGAAGAGAATGTATTCCTCCAAAGCCAGACCCACCATGGGAGTCATTCCTTTGCCTGCAGATGGTCCCTTTAGAAAGGGCTCTTTAAAGTGGAATTGTGCCAACGTGAGGGGTGAGAGGTGCTACATGAACTTTCCAATGCCAGCAGGAGCAAAAGAGACTTCTAGGGGAAGGAACAGAATGTGGGTGACCACCGTCTTAGATTTTCACTTAAGACTGGTTAAAACCATAGGCTGCAGAATTAGACTGACTTGGGTTTGAATTCTTGCTTTGTTACTTCCTAGTTTGGACGAGTGGCTGGACCTCTCTGAGACAGCTTCTTCATCTGTAAAATGGGGATGCAGCTACTAACTGCCTTAGCGGATTGCTGTGATGATTAGATGAGTTATGGCTTGGCAAGGGCTATGATACAGTGCCTGGCACACAGTAAGTGCCTCATACATACAACCACATGGTTGTTGTTATTTTTATTATTTTAAAATTTGCTGCCCAGAAGAGAAAAAGGCTTAATGTTTTGACAGCTCTTGGGGCTAGCCTTGTGGGCCTACTAGTATTTTCAGACCCATAGCATTTACATTCCATGTTTCCTAGGTAAGTGTTTTATCTTCTCTGAATTATGATGCTGTAGCACTTGCTTTGAAAGATATACTTTCAAATGGGACATTCCAAGAAACTACAAGTACCTGGAAAGGAAACCAAGTTCCAGACCTGATAAGAGAATTTGGAAGTGGTCATTGGCATAAAAAGCAGCCTGTGCAATTTAAAAATGATTGGGTTTGTAGTAAATAACCCCTGGGAGCTTCTGCTGTTGGCCTGAGGCGGGCACTGTGCTAAGCTTATTGTTTTTGGTCCCTTCAATAATCGTATGACGTAGGCATTGATATCCCCACTCAGCAGATGAGAAAAGGGAGGCTCAAAGTGTTCAGGGAACTTGCCCAAGGACACACTGCAAGAAGTATGTGGAAAGTGAATTTCATTCAAAATTTTCTGATTCTAGAACCGGAGGTCTTAACTATTATTACATGTGTGTTTAATGTGTATTTTGGAATACACACATTTCACATTCCCTGGGTAGTTCTGCACGTTTTGAGGTGTGCAGCCTACCTTGAAATAGATACAAATGGAAAACACCAGAAAATCAACCTCAGCATCTTGGTGGATAACAGAAACACTGGTGACCCTGCAGCCTGGCAGTCAGCACAGTCTGAGTTCACCTAATCCAGTGAAGACTTCCAGGGGAGGCATTCAGTGCTGCACTTGACTTTAACCACCCTCTGTAGTCCGCTGTTCATTGCCCTCAGCCTTCGCAGGAATGGCATGCACACTGGAGATAAGCAAAGATGGATTGAAAAAACGTCCTCCCATTTTTGCCCCCTCCCTCCTCATTCCCCCTTCAAAGCAAATTGCAAAGAACAGTTCTGTCCTGATCAGGCATTAAAATGTCATCACAGCACATAGTTCTGATCAACTTAATCCTGCGGTTTGCTGCCAAAGGCTGCATGCATCAGCACGTCAAACTTTGGGTTATGAGAGAACAATCATCTTCTGTGGCTACTGATGTTTTTAAAAGCACATTCAAATGGAATAAACACATCAATGCCAGAGACAATATTATAAATTATTTCAGTCAACTTTTAATTTCAGGGGGTAGATAGAAAGTAAGTTTGTTGAAATGAGTTTTTCCTGGTCTGTGGGAGTCCTGTTTTCTTTGGAATGGCTTTGGGAGGCTAAGGAGGCCACTGTTTTCCTTGATTTTCTTTTCTTTTCTGCAGTTGTTTTGGAGAAAAATTTTCCTTGACATGTAGCTGGTTGTTTTATGGCGTTAAGAAATATATTAGTTTATTCATCTGTTGCAACTATAATAATATTGCCATTGGAGTCCAACCCGGTAATAAATCAGGCCATTCCTTTCCACTCTATACAAATAATTAAAATAAAAATCGACTGTGCCAGTGAATTTGTTCTACAAGCAGAATAGAATTGGGTGCTATAAGTCTAGATATTTTGGTTGACACAGGACTGTATATCTTAAAAATCAAAAGGTGGGAAAATAAGACCTTATTTCATTAGGTGCAATTTATAACATTTATCTTGAAGATAAAGCTGCCTTCCTCAGCTGCCTACTAACTAGGAGCCAGAATTGGAATACTGTGGAGGGTTCATGTCATAACATCCTCTCCCCACGCCTTCCCCTCCAACCTCTTCCTGCTCTTTTCTTTCCTCTTTTCCTGCCATCATTAAAAAACAAGTTGAGGTTCATTATTGCAGCTCTGGCAGTAAGAGCCTGTTATTTATGCATGCATGCTTGCATGTCATCTATATTTTTATTCCTACACCACCTTTTTTCCTGAAAAGAATTAAGGCAGCTTACAAAAACACATAATTCAAAATAAAATAAAAATGAGTGAGTCGGAAAAATTGGTGGAAAGGGGGAAATCATTTTAGAAGAATAAAATGAAGGCATGAGATTGACCCACACAAGGAATGCTATGAAGTTGCATACTGTGAAAGGAAGACCATGCGTTTGGCTTGGAGGCTCCTCGTAGGATTAATGCCATAATTCCTAGTCACCATTAGATTAGAAACACACTAATGACTCAGGAGAAGCCAAACTGTGCTTGGTATTGGCATCAGAGAGACTTTTGGGTCTCTGGGTCTCTGGGACCTCTGGGTCCTCGCCAAGAGGACACTATAATTGAGGGACAAGAGTCTTCAACAACATCCTAAAGAAACACAACGAAGTAGCTGGGGTTTTTCTTATACTTGTATTTCCCTGAAGGCCAGTGGCACAGTGCCAAGCAGCAAAAACATTTCTATGGGCACCAAACATGAAACCTAGACAGGCAGTTCCCTCCTGCCCATGCCTAAGCCAGGAGGAGATCATGGCACACCCATGTAGTGGTTCTCAAACTTCATTGTGCGTAAGATCCACCCAGCAAGTTTGTTAAACTTCTCAAATGTGAGGGTAAGCCAGGTTATGCTGCAGAAACAAACAGTCCCCAAATCTCACGGGCTTGAAAGAGCAAAGGTTAATTTCTTGCTCATGCTACATGACCACTGCAGGTCGACTGGGGAAGTGGGTGGGGTCTCTGCTCTATGGCTTTTGCACTCTGGGATCCAGGCTATGGGAGGCTCCATTTCTAAGCTTCCATGACTGCTGAGGCAGAAAAGAGATTGGGGCAAATTACACGTTGGCTCCAAAAGCTTCCGTCTGGAAAATAGGCATGTTACTTCTCAAGTCCATTTGGTCAAAACGAGTCACCTGGTCATGCTAAACTTCAAGGGAGGCAGGAAAATGCAACCCCACCTTGGGCCTGGAAGAAAATAATCTGTATTTTGTATGAGAACCCCAAGTGTTTCCAGTGTAGGGTCTCTGGACAATATTTTGGTGCAGAGAAAGGGTCAGATTATTTACTCCTCAGGAAATCTGCCATAAATATTTCCCTGAATTGGGCTTTAGATATGTGCTGAGTGGTGGTGCATTTGGGGTAACACCCTGACAATACCTGCCCTATAGCTATTCTGTGGCAACAGCTAATACTAAGCCAGAATATGTTTAACAGTCGCGTATTCCCAAGGGTAGAGTTGAAGAGTCTAATAAGGACACTTGTGATTTCACAATGGCTCCCCTTCCAAAGGAAAGTAGACCTATTACCTAAAGAATACCTATAGCTTGGGCCAATATCTTCCTCAATAAATAGTTTTGACTCCATTATAACATTTACCATAAGATCCCAGAGTTCCATGCCATAGCCCAGAAGTTCTTAACTAGATGTGAGAGAAGGAATCACCTTGAATCTTTGGGAAAAAAATATGCTTGAAAAATCTAGGATGGTTCCTGGGTTTATGTATTTTTATTAAAGCTCCACGGGTGATTCTGAAGCATCCACCCTGGTTAAGAAGTATAGGTACTGAGCTGAAAAAAAATTGGAGCAGTTGTAAACAAGTCCATATCTAAAAGGTCTCAATGCGGTCCCCCTGAAATGCTTAATTATTATTTTGCTGCTACCGAGATTTTAAAAATTAAGGTGATGAATAAACATAGTTAAAGATAATTTGGATTGTACTGAAAAGGTAACATGAAAATTGTCATCCCAGCTTTCTAGAAGTACTCACGTTTAACTCTCTTATCCATTTCTTCCGGTATTTGCCACCGTAACTGTAAAGTAGTATTTCTTTATCTCTGCCACACGTAGAGAGGGCTTAGAGCCGTGCTCTCCAATAGAAATATAACAAAGCCTGCATATGTAACTTAAACTTTTCCAGTAGGTGCATTTTTAAAAAGTGAAAGGAGACATGAAATTAATTTTAGTAATACACAATACACCTTCCGTATCCGTAGGTTCCGCGTCTGTGGATTCAGCCAACCGCTGATACTGATTTCCATCTCTGGTTGGTTGAATCTGCGGATGTGGATGAGGATGCAGAACCCACGAATATGAATGGCGGCTGTCCTGGGCCATTTACGCTGAGGGACTTGAGCATCACCAGATTTTGGTACCTCCAGGGGTTCTGGAACCAATCCCCGACAGATACTGAGAGATGACTGTATTTTGATGTATTATAATAATATATTTTGTCTAACCAATGATATCCCAACGACTGTCATTTCAAAATGTATTCAAAATACAAATTATTAATGCGATCTTTTACATTCTTTGTGATAAGTCTTTGATATCCAATGTGTATTCTATACCTGGAGCATTTCTCAATCCTCACTAGTCACATTTCAACTGCTTCACAGCTACGCGTGGCTACGGGCCACTGTATTGAGTAGCACAGACCTCGAGGTTTCCTATGACAGAAATATTTAGTTTTATGCAGGCTAAAAGCATAATACCTGTTATTCTGAATAGTTTTCACAATGCAGTGCTAAAATGTAGAATAGTCAACAATAGGGAAATAGCTCTGGTGAAATCAGATGTTCCTCCTGTGGATTATAGGACTGGGAGACTTAGCCTTGGAATTTGTTAAGAAGGAAATTGGTATAAATTTGGCTCTTTCTTAGATTCATTATTCTCTAGTTTTGGGGAACAGGGATTAACGTGTAGAAGAAAAATATGAGATAGCACTGTGGTGTCCAATTTGGTAAGACTAAAGCCACAGAAATGACAAAGGGAAACAAAGGCAAGGATCAAGGTTTTGCTAGTTGGGTCAGGTTTTGAGCAAATCTGGGGATGTGATCTCCTCCTCAGGTGCTGTGTTACCTTAGGATTTTTAATCAGCTGTTAATATGAGGGGACATTACCCAAACTATCAGAAAGCCACTTGTATTTTAGAAATCCTGGGAAATTAATCTTTGATTCATTTCAGCTCCCAACATCCATTTTTCTTTCTTCTAGTAAAAGTATCCCCTGGTGACTCACCCTGTCCTCCACTCTCAACCCTGTGCTTTAGGAGGTATTAATTCCGAATTGCAGTGGTGAAATGCCTGATTTGGCCTGACCACTCAGAGAATTTCAGTCCTCTGGCCACAGCGATTGGGTCAGGGTGGGTACTCTTAGATTCAATTAGAATCTAATTCATCTAAATTCAGTTCATCTTGGGGATTTTTGCTTGAGCAAGTGATTTCCCTGGGCTTGAACCTAGAAGGATGTGATCTTGAAGTGGCCAGGGCTAGCCTATGAAGCCTGGGAATGAAGCCCACACATGGGTGGAAGATGCTGACACATGGAGAAGAGCTGGATCCTGATGACCATGTTTCAGCCCCCGAATTTGACTGTGCCTAAAACCAGAGATCTAGTCCTGACAAGAGTAAATCTCCCAGGTTTCTCTCTTTGGCACCACCAGTTTGTGTCCATAAGTTTTTAGTAATTTTTTTGTCATATCGATGCATTTGTCTTTCTTTATAACAACACTTCCCAGTGTGGATTTCTCAGGTTCATAGTCCTAGAAGATTGCTTTAGGAAAGTGTTGCATGATCAACTGAATTTGATAAATTCTGTAGACTAGGTTTCTCTAGTTGGCCATTCTCAATGCACTTTAGCATATTAAAAGCTCTCAGAATTTCTGAAGTTAAGAAATTTGATTAGCTCTGTTTTTCTGAAACTTACTTGGCCACAGCACTGTGTTTTGGGCTAAAACGCCTATTCCTGTACTATGGAATACACTTTGCCAACTTCTGCTCTAGAAAGGAAGTAATTCTCCCATGTTTCAGGTGATTTCAGGGGCCACCTCTAATCATGCTACCCTTGGAGGTGTTTATGTGCCATCATGTTGTAGAGGACCATCCATGAGGAGCCATCTGTCTAAATAAACATATGTATCTGACAGGGAAAATGTAAGTATTTTGAACATACATTTAGATTGCTAGGTAAACAAATTAGGATAGACCTGATATTCAAAACAGGCAGATTGGCTTAGATGTTTATTCATCCATGCCATTATTGATTCATGAGCTCAACAAATGTTTATTGAGTGACTACTTTGTTACATACCCTAAACTTAAGGAGATAATAATCTAGAGATCCTCATATGTGACTTCAACTTGCAATATTCCAATTATTGCTCTTGGGGTGCTTTCTTAACCCTGATGACCATTTATGCTGATCTGGCTTGGGCTGACATGAAACAGTACTCCAGACAGAATTGAGTTACTCATCATGAAAAGTAGATAGCATGATCATAGGATCTTACATTGATATAGCTTTTAAAATTTTGAATTATTTCAAAAATATCATCTTATTTAACAACAAGTTTAAGAGACAGAGCAGCTATTTCAACCCCTATTTTGCACAGGGGAAGAGAGGTCTGGAGAAGTTAAAAGGCCTGCCCAAGGCTACACAATTTTGAACATTCAAAATCAGACTTGGGACCCAGTCCCTGCATTCCCAATGTTTCCCTTTTCTACTCACCAGTGCCATTTATCATTTGCTCAGTTTGCTCCAATACTTAGGATGTGAAAAGTAGGATATAGATTTTTCTTCTCAGTATATAGTAGCCACTAGCCTCATGGAGCTAATAAGTACTTGAAATCTAGCTACTGCAGCTAGGGAACTGAATTTTAAATTTATTTAATTTTAATGAATTTAAGCTCAAATTTAAAGACCGATACTCAATAAGCATTGGGAAACTTTTAAACATGTTTGAAATAACATGAATACATGAAAAAGTGGTTTTTCTAACTGTAAATTTTATATCTAAATATGTCTTGTGTTTCTTAATGAAACCTTAGTGTCTGAATTGAGATGTAATGTATTTGTTGGATTTAGAAGATGTAGCATGAAAAAAACAGTAAAGTATTTCAATACTTATTTATTTGTTGAATAATTATTGCTAGTTAATTAGTTATTATTTGTTGAATTGAAACGATTATGGATTTAATGGATTAAGTAAAAATACGTTATTAAATTTATTTCCACTTATTTATTTTCCCTTTTTTGATTGTGGCTACATGGAGGATATAAAGTCACATATATGGCTTGCACTCTATTTCTATCGGATAGCCATGATATAAGCTATATTGGAGGGCACCTAATGTCTAGCTTCAAAGTTCTAAGTCCCAGTGAAATGGGTTGTGGGGGGTGCAGTGTAGAACTAGAATTCAGAGTATAGCCTTGGGAATTACTCAAGTCTGGTTGTGTATTCTGGTTCTACTACCTTTTAAATTACTTGACTTCTTGAAAAATGTCTCCTTACCTGTAGATTAGGGATGATGTTACCACCTATTTCACTGACTTTTTCAATGATTCAATAAGCTAACACACATCTAACACATAGTCTAGTATTAGGCGATGTTTAAATGCTCATTACTTTGTTAGTAATAATAACAATTATAATAGTACTATTTATTGGTATAAAATGCAGATAGAATCCTCAGGCTTAGCAAATGATGGTATTTTTGTCTAGACTTTTTTGGAGGCGTCTTCCTCTGTTGCAGTTCATTGCACTGGACTGCATTAATCATACCCTGTTTTGCTCTTACTGACAGTAATGAATAGAAACTGATAGAAACCAGCCTGCCAGGTCACTGATGAGGTGTCTACAAATGCTCTTTTCCAAGGCAGTTCTTAATTACCTTTTATATGTGAAATACCATATGCTGTAATTCCTCTAGCTGGAAATCTGCTCTGGGTTATAATGCCATGTTAGTTTTTAAACAATGTCTCTGGTTGACTTCTCCTCTGTAGGAGGAGAAGTTTGATTCAGTTGTTGTTCCTTATAATTTTATTTTTTAATTGGGTGACTGCCTAATTCTCTTTTTTCCAGCTCATTTTTCTATTATTATTAAAGTCAGTGGCTCAAGCTGTGCTTTGAGGGTTGGGACTAGCTGTGTGCTCAATTATTTGAAGGCATCAGAACTGAATGACAGTGATGTTTACATACCTGGCTTCAGGCTATAGATACAACTCTTTCATTTACAAACATTGTTTTTAGGCCATTGTAAACTACCATCAAACATAATGGTGTTTTATAACTTTTAAAAGTCTGGGAAATGCTCCCTTACTTGAGGGTCAGGTTTTTAGCCTCCTCAGCCATCCGGGACATATCTGGAAACATAGGTGTAAACGAAAAAGGTCTTTCAGCTGCTAAGAACACAATTGTTGCCAAACACAGTACTTTATCCAGAAGGAGAGGGCAAGATTTTTCCAAAAGGCACTGACTTACCTATGAAACTAAAACAGGAGCTGGCAAACTTTTTCTGTAAAGAGCAGATAGTGAATATTTTAAGCTTTGCATAACATGCAGTCTCGGTTACAACTACTTAACTTGGCCTGTTGTAGAGTGAAAGCAGCCATAGACATCATGGAAAGGAATGAGCATGGCTGTGCTCTAATAAAATTGTATTTACAAAGCAAGAAATGGGCTGGATTTGGCTCACGGGCTATAGTTTGCCCACCTCTGATCTAAAATATTGTGGCAAAAAGGAACCCTCTTGCACTGTGGGAATGTAAATTGATGCAGCCACTGTGGAGAACAGTATGGAAGTTTCTTACAAAACTAAAAATAGAACTACCATACGACCCAGCAATCCCGCTACTGGGCATATACCCTGAGAAAACCATAATTCAAAAAGAGTCATGTACCACAATGTTCATTGCAGCTCTATTTACAATAACCAGGACATGGAAGCAACCTAAATGTCCATTGACAGATGAATGGATAAAGAAGATGTGGCACATATATACAATGGAATATTACTCAGCCATAAAAAGAAATGAAATTGACTTATTTGTAATGAGGTGGATGGACCTAGAGTCTGTCATACAGAGTGAAGTAAGTCAGAAAGAGAAAAACAAATACCATATGCTAACACATATATATGGAATCTAAAAAAAAAAAAAAAGGTCATCAAGAACCTAGGGTGAAGATGGGAATAAAGACACAGACCTACTAGAGAATGGACTTGAGGATATGGGGAAGGGGGAAGGGTAAGCTGGGACGAAGTGAGAGAGTGGCATGGACATATATACACTACCAAACATAAAATAGGTAGCTAGTGGGAAGCAGCCGCATAGCACAGGGAGGTCAGCTCGGTGCTTTGTGACCACCTAGAGGGGTGGGATAGGGAGGATGGGAGGGAGGGAGACACAAGAGGGAAGAGATATGGGGACATATGTATATGTATAACTGATTCGCTTTGTTATACAGCAGAAACTAACACACCATTGTAAAGCAATTATACTCCAATAAAGATGTTAAAAAAAAAAAGAATAGCTGTTGAACAGAAGGAAGGATAAAACAACATCTTCAAGGTAGACAGAACCTTATATAAATGCACCCTTCCAAGCCCTTTCCATGGGGCAGAAATCATTCTGGGAGCGTAACATCACTGATATGATTTCAAATGTGATAACTGAGATTCATAATGATAACCTCACATCCTCCAGCAGCTATTAAAATATATTCCATATATTCTGATTACAAAGATAGAGAATTAAGGAACATATATGAGAGAGTTACACCAAACAGATGAAAATAAAAAAGGAATTTTTGTGCTTACAATGGTGAGCGTCAGTTATCTGAAAAACTCATGGAATTGTCCATTTCTGAAATCTGTGGCTCTTGAAGTGGTACTGTATGTTTTATCTTTTGCTCTTTAAGCTTGAGACTAGCTAATGAAACCAGCTTTCTGCACAAATCTTTGGCCAGATTCTCTATGGGGCTTAGGAGAACATTCAAAATCTACATTACTCCGTTTTTAAAAACAATCTATGCAGAATAATAAAACATACTTTATGTACTCACAGTTTATGCTGACTGCTGAAAACCAGTGTTCTCCCAGGAAAAAGTATCTTGGACCACGCTTGCTAAACTTGGGGGGAAATCAATTGTTTTCAGCTTGGGAGCCTGAGAATACATCACTCTCAGAAGTAGGGCTGCTGTTGAGTTGATGGCTTTGAGGATTTTTCCAATACATTTTCCAGGACTTTTTTAAAGGAAGGAAATTCTGTGACTCTCCATTATTCAACAGATTCTAGCTCTTTCTCCCTTTTGCTCTGAATCATTCTATATTTACCATTATTGATAAAGAACATCAGTAATGGCTGGGATTGATTCTATTTCTCTCTTAGCTATAGTTTAGGTTCACGTTATAAAATATGAATTTGTACAGGGAGATTAGAAATTTTCCCAGATTATTTATAAAACCTCTTGGGTTTGGATCATCAAGGAAAGGTAGAGATAAAAAAGTTTTTAAAAGATATCCTGACTTTACCCTTTGCAAAAGTATCTCCTTCCTATCTATGAGTTTATTCTGATTTTGTAATAATACTGCACAGTCTTGAATGAAGTTCATACTGGGAGCCTCAGAGCCAGATTTCGCAGGTGCAAATCCTGTTTCATAGCTTATGGCTGTGTGATGTTGGGTAAATCACTTAACTTCTCTAGATTGATTTATCTGTAATATGGAGCCTGTACTTCTACATTTTTCAGAGTTGTTGGGGGAGATTAAATGAGATAATACACATGGAGTGCTTAGCACAACGTAGGGCTGCCAAGTAAAGCTGTGTAGATTGTGAACTGAACAACTCCAGTGGATGGCAGTCATATAGACTACAATGCAATGTGGCAGCTTGGGTACAAAGTCAGTGCTTGATATATGAAACAGCCATTATTATTATTACTATTATTATTATTATTAAGACACCTGAGGCACACAAATGTTATGAAACCTGTCTGTAAATATATACTCTCTATGAAAAAACCACCATCACGTGGCAGCAGCTATACATGGTTATCAACAATTCTGGTGTTTTTAATATTAGATTTCAATTGTTAGATTAAGATAACCAACAATTATCTACTAAAAGCTTGGATTCGATTTTTGTATTGCTGTGGATTTGGTTCATCTGTGACCTGATTCCAGAGTTTTCTTCTAGATGACTTTTAGCCAGTTTATCCTATGCCTAGTGCCATATTATTCTTAGGAAAGTGAAGTTCTGTCCATTCATTCATTCATTCATGAAATGCTGTTAAGTACCAACTTGTGCATAACACTGTTCCAGGCACAGAGATGTGAAGATGACTAATATGGTTTCTCAAGGGGCTCACAGACTCGAGGGAGGCAGACTAGTAAGCAGTTCATCAGAGCAGGAAGAGAAATGCCCTGGAAGAGTGAATCATGAACTCATTCATTCACTATTTATTTTTTCATTCATTTAAGGAACAGACACATTGTACTGATGATGCCCTAGGCACTGATGTTGTGGTCATAATGGGATATCAAGAGTAATAAGACTTGGTCCCTTCCCTAAAAGAGCTCAGTAGGCTTCCTAGAGTCAAGGAGTTAAGACAAGTAGGAGAAAGGTGCTGGGCAGACGAGGAAGGAAATGATGTTGCAGGCAGTCTGAGGAAAATCCAAGTGCACTGGGTGGGGCTGAGGACTTGATGTCAGCCCTGGGTTGGTGATGATGTCCAGCCGTAACTTTGACAAACCCTGTCATCTTGGCCAATGCTCTTTCCACTTCTGAATCTAAATTGCCTCAACTGCCCAGGTGAGGAAGATAACCTTCTCTCCATTAACAACCCAGAAGGTTTTTGAGAGGTCCAAAGGAGGTAAGTATGTGAAATTCTTAGGAAATTGGAAGGAGTAAAGTATTATATAAAATGGAAGAAGTGATCATCTTAAGTCGTATCTATCAACTCCCATGAATGGTGCCTTGATTAGATTACCCTGAAAACCTGAGTCAAAGACTTGGAGGCAGGTGCTCTCAGGAAGGTGGAGTAAGGGGCTAGGGAGAAGGCAACAGGGAGGAGGAAAGGTCCACAGAAGAGAGTGCGAGTGAGGTTGCTGCTTGGCCAGGGGAGGCCTGATTCTACCAGGGCCTCCTGAGAAGCAAAGACAATTTCTCCTAGAAAAGTCCATCCAGCTGATGGAAGGTAGGTTTTTTCCCCACTGATGCCTCTCCTTCTACTTAAGGGTCTGTGTCTGGAATATAATGGGCAAAAGACACATTTACCTGGGGGATGTCCACAGTGGTCCGCAACTGGTTGAGTTTCCAGCTTCTGGCTCTAACACGCCTCTTAGTTGTAGGGACATATTCGCCTTCTTCATTTTTTGTCTTCTCACTCTTTAATAGATGCCTGCTGGGTAACAGCCATACATATTAGTGCTATGAATCTGTTAAAAGGCTTTCCCCCCCTCAGTATTGATGTTGCTTCCTTTGAGATCATCTTTCTCATCCCCAAACATTCCCATAGAGCCTTGCTCTGGCCTAGAATTACATTCATAATTAACGTTGAACCTTCTGTAACCAAACTATGATTAGATCGCCAAACAAGTTTTTGAGTTCAAGTAATTCCCTTATTAAATAGGAAACAATACAATGCCTTTTTATGGATGAGGCCTGGAATTCTAAATTCTGAAAGTCCTGTGAGGGTTTGATAAATGTGCACTTTATCACAGTAAAACATGCTAAAAGTCATGTAGAATTTTATAAATATATATATGCCTCCTACTGGGCCTTGATCATCCAGCAAGCCTAACCTGTGAAAAGGATGCTAAGAATAGTTTCATCCACAAAGAGGTTCTGAAGTGTGACTTTTGATAAAAAATTAAAAAACACTGTCATCAGACTCTGCTGTCATTTGGTAACTTCTATGTCAATGAAATCTAATTTTCAAATTTTCTGATTTTTTTGTTTCTTTAGCATCAGCATTCAAACATGTTTGAATGTTTAGGATTTAAGTCAGAAGGTTTCCATGCACAATTCTGTGCTAGATACCTCTTTATAAACGAGGGTACTGCTGTTTTCAAGTTTAGTGTTTTTGAAGGTGACTATAGGAAGGCGGGAAACTTAGGCTAAATGTGGGACCTAATTATTTGAGTTTCTAGATGAGGCAGCTGTCCATGACTTTAGCTGTTTCAACTGAAACAATTAGCCACAAATCCTCATTTCTAACTCTTCAGCATCCCTGAGTAGGCGGTTATCTCCCCTAATTAGCTGAGTGATCTTTGGCAAGCCACTTTAGAAACGGAAAATTGAAGGTCAGAGTAGTAAGTGTCAATGGCAATGTTTCCTTGTGTCTGTAAAACACCTAGTGTGGTGCTTCGCCGGGAGTGTGCACTCGTTCAAGAGGTATTTTTGAGCATCTGCTGTGTGCCCGGCATTGTTCCAGAGGCTGAGGTTACCGTGGTGCCCATGGCAGACAACAACGTGCATTCTGGTGTAGGAAGGTAGACAAAAGCAAGTAAAGAAATAAAGATTTCAGGTGGTGTAATAGAGAGGGACAGGGTATCACTTCTGGGACTGGATGTCCAGAGAATAGGGGATATTTGAGTGGTGACCTGGATGGCAATGGGTCTGTCCTAGAAATATCTGTGAGCAGAGGGAATGTCAACCCAGGATCCTAAGTTAGGCATAAGCTTGGCATGTCTGGAGGAGAGCAAGGAGGCCTGGAGTGTCGTGAGCAGGGGGCTAGACTGTGAAGGGCCTGGAAGACATTGGTTCAGATTTTGCTCAGAGTGTGATGGGAAAGCATCATAATATTTTAAGCAAGGGAGTGAATTGATCTGATTGAAATTTTTTTAGAGATGACTCTGGACACTTTGTAGAGAAGAGCATCTGGGTGGGGAGTAGATTTGGGGAGGCCAGATGGAAGACTGTTGTAGTAGTTCAGACAAAAGCCGATGGGTAGATGGGCGGTAGGACTAGAGAAGGAAAGTGAAAGAACAAGGTAGATCAAGAGACAGGACTTGGCTATGAAAATGGATGGAAATGGGAAAAGTAAGGACAGTTCCTAATTCTTTGTTTGAGGAAGGGGGGAAATAGTGGTGTCGTTTTCTGAGATGGAAAGAGACATATATAGAAGGGTAGATTGGGAGGGGTTTTAATGTATATGTGTAGGGACATGTCTCCATTTGAGTTTTCCCAGAAGTCCCAAGATAAGGATTGGAGTATAACTAGATTCTTTGGGAGATGATCCCAGGAAACACTGGTACAGGCACGGGGAGGTGAGGCAGGGAGGGAAAGGCAGCCAATCGAGTATACACGATCAAGCAAGTTACCACTGTGGGCAAGTTTCCCTTGGAGAACACTGCGGGGGTCAGTGTGGAACATACACCTCAATATTATTCCACCTGAGTGGCAAGGAAACTGGGTTTCTTAATCCATCAACTCCCAGCAGCCATTGATTTAAGGCTGTCCCTGGGGGAGAAAGAGAATCCTGGCACCTTTGACCTGTTGTGTGTACAGATAGAGCAGCCTCTAGGCATCGGAGAAAGCCCTCAGGTAAAGAGATGCAGGTGCTGGCAGCTGGATTTGTGTCAATATAGGGATATGAGCAGTGCCTGCTACTATATCAAATAGGCAGATGGACCCACGCCTCTCAGGCGAGAGCTCAAGACTTCTCTGTGTATAGAGAATATTTAAAGCCATGGGACTAGGAAAAAAAATCACCTACAGAGGGTTCATGGGTAGAGAAGAGAAAGCCCTAGAGCCTGACATGCCAACTTTTAGAGATGGCTTTGATTTAAAAAATTAAGAAAGAGTAGCCATTGAGGTTGGAGGAAAATCAGCAGAATGTGGCGTCATTGGAGCCAATAGAAGGTTTTCAACACAGTGGGGGTGATCAGGTGTTCAAATGCCACTAAGCATTAGAGAAGCTGCAGAGAGAGAACATTGGATGGCGTGGTTCCTTGGTGTCACTTACAGCAGACACTTAATACCCAAGGTTATTATTATGATTATTAGATCCTCAAAGATCACATTTAGGTTATTATTTTTTTTCTTTTGAGCTGCCTTTGGAACCTTATGAAACAGGATCTCCATAGTGTGTCTCTGGAAACTGTAGAATTCATTCCCTTAAATTCCTGGTAGGGGCTCTATAAATCTTGGTTGAATGTAGTTTGACGAATCTTTCCTTCAGAATCAGGACTTTTTTGTAGCAGGAGATTTGGGGACAGTGGGAATAGAAGATGTCTCAGTAAAATATCTGATTTGTACCTTTGAGGTTTCAGAAAACATATGTAGTACTCATAACAAGGGTTATTCTAGAATTTGCACTATGGAGATGGTTCTGATGAAAAGGTCTCCCAAAGAATAAGTGACTTGGGTTTCTTAAACAAGACTCTTCCATCAAGGCAATGCTCCTCCTAAGAACTTTTAGACTCTTAACATCTTAAAAGCACACAGAGAGATAGCAGGCATTGGAGACTTCATAAGATCTACGACTGTACACTAGCTTGCCTTTCTTTAGAAGTCTACCTACAAAATGAGATGTGAGGAAGGACTTCTTTCCCCAAGCCTGAGAGTTTGTTTAGGTCACATAGGGAAATGCTAATATCGTACAAGTAAAGGGATTCTTTGAACCCTTCTCTAGCCCATCTCAAATGTGCCACTTCAGCTGTATCATCCATCCATTTGCCTTCCTCTTGGCCTTAGAGCATGTTCCAGGCAGACCATCTGAGATGTTTTAATGTCTTCTCTTTATTATAGTCTTTCAAGAAATGTCATTAGCACATTCCTGTCTAAAGGTGAGGAAGTAGAGCCAAAAGGAGAGCTAATCATTAAGACCAGTTTGTTACTTTTGGGAAACGCTAGTTGAGGTAGCCAAAGTGAGTTACTAAACAATTATTCAAAGCTAAGTATCAAAATCCCCCAACACTATCCAGGATTTAATTTTTTTCGGTTCAGATTAGAAGAATGTTTCAAATCATTCATTTCTGAGCACTGAGCTCTGACTGATGGTTTTGTTGTTTCTTTGAGCTTTTGTATTTCTCAAGGATCCAACACTATACCTAATGCTTCCATATCTAAGACTTTGCCCTCACCTTCATTGCAATAAAGATTTGGTTGGAAGAGAAATGTATGTGTGTGTGTGTGTGTGTGTGTGTGTGTGTGTGTGTGTGTGTGTGTGTGTATACGCACATGCATATGTGTGCTTGCACGTATGTTATACAGTCTTTAACCAAATCAGTTGCCTCCTGCCCACTGGTCTATATACTATTTTTGTCTGTTTTAGAAATTGTGTTGCAGTCTGATTTAAAAATTTCAAGAGTCACAGATCATTTTCAATATTTTGAGTAGTGTATGAAGTGAAAATCACCCTCTCCCCAACACCTTCCATGGCTCTCAGCACTTCTTGTTTTCCAAGCCTGTTTCTGATGCTGTTCTTGTGAAGGTAGTGTAGCTCAGGCTGCAAAAACACCTCTTCTCAACCCCTTCTCTTTCTGCCATGTTATATGTTGGGCTTTGATGCCTCTGAATGGATGGGGAGAGACAAGCTGATGGAGGCAAGGTTAGGGCTCTAGTTTAGGAGTTGTGGGGACAGAGGAAAGGGTGATTGTTTTTCTGTCAGGTCAATCCTTGGGTCATAGAGTTGAGCCATAGATAGTGAAGGAGAGTTAATTTCTCTTACCTTGTTTGCAGCTAACTATCCTCTTTGGATTCAGAGAGTATGTATGTGTTTCTAAATCAGTTTCACTTAATGAAACAGCTAGGATCCATTCCCTCTGTCTTTAGGTTTGTGGTCTTCAATCTTTGGTTTACAATGTTGTAGACACAATAGGCCTTTTGTGTATCCTGGTGGGCATTTTATTGGGAGGTTTGGAGTATGAATATCTGTTAACCGCCGTGCCAACCTGAAAGTTCATGGGAAAGAAAGTAAAACCTTCTAGAGGCTATGTGATGCTCCATTCCACCTCAGAGCCAACTGCAGAGAAAACTGTGCTGGGAAATCAGAATTGAAATGAGCTAAGTACTGCATTCGTATAACTTAGTGAGAAACTTTGCACACTGAGACAAAGAACAATTTTCTTCAATGTTGTGTTCAGGTTGAGTTACAGATATATGTAGCTTCTTTCAAATGTCTCTGATTTTTAAGGACTCTCCTGATTGTTCATTCAGGTTTTTTTGGGTTTCTTTTTGGTATCTATCTGTGGTGCTCCTCATTAAAAATCAGGATATGGAAAATGATGGGAGAGTTTAAAAGTTTAGAGTACATTCAAAAGTGCTCAAATATTTCACAATATGAGTATTTCTCTCTGCCTCTAAAGGTACCTCTAATTGTGGCCCTTTGTTCCTGTGTTTTTTGTTCAAGGAATACCCCCGCATATGCCAAGCCCTTGAGGCCTGCTCCTGGGTTGTACTGAGAGCCTCTCCCATGCTGGCGATCTGTAGGCGCTCCAGGGGCAATGTGTGATATGAAATGATCAAGCATGAAACCATTTTTCTGCCATTGAAACCTCTTTGTGGGGCTTCCCTGGTGGCGCAGTGGTTGAGAGTCCGCCTGCCGATGCAGGGGACGCGGGCTCGTGCCCCGTCCGGGAGGATCCCACATGCCGCGGAGCGGCTGGACCCGTGAGCCATGGCCGCTGGGCCTGCGTGTCCGGAGCCTGTGCTCTGCAACGGGAGAGGCCACAACAGTGAGAGGCCCGCGTACCGCAAAAAAACAAAAAACCTCTTTGTGTGTCATCACTGTTCTTTCTTCACATGAGATAAAAATTAAAGACAAGTTGAATAAAAAAAGAACTGCTTTCCATTTCCAAAGGGGGGAATGTCTCTGAGAAAAAGACGGAAGCAAACTTTCTTAAAAAAATTCAACCTTTCATTGAAAAGCACTTTAATTTTCCTCAGATATTCCAACATGTTAACTCACCCCCCGCTCACCCCAAGATAGGATTAGTTTAAGCAAGCAAAGATTTTAGAGTGTTCCACTCAAGCTCTTGTTTTCCAGATAACACAGGCTGCTCTGTGTTTCTCCATATGCCTGTAACATCTGTACCGTGCACAGACCATGTCACAGTAAAATATTGTTGAGGCAGATTCCAGAGTTTTCTTAGCCAAATAGGGATACAGGAGCTCACAACTGCAGTCACTTGCACACACCATCACATAACCCCTAGACTCAGGAGGGAGACTCAAAGTAAAAGGGCTTTGGAGACCATGGTAGTTCTCATAAATTAAGAATTATGAAACATTGTCTCCCTGAATCTAATCCAGCAGCTGAATTTGAGTCTGTTTTGCAACCAAATGGCAAAATACAGTGAAAAAACTTGATTAAGTCTAAGTGGAGTCTTAAATTTTTATTCCTTCAAGGCATGCAGATTTTCTACCACAGGCAAGGATTTACCTTGAAAGGAATGATCTAGTTGAGAGACGAGGGAGCTGAAGGAAGGAATGTCTTTCTCTGTCCCAGGTAAGGGACTTCCAAACCTCAGTTTCTCCATCTGCAAAGAGGCAGGGTTGGATCATGTGACCCTTTCTTTGACCAGTTTTGATGCTAAGTATGATTTCTCAATGCAATGGTATGAACTGTTCAAAAGTCATATGGTAAAGGGGGGCCTTCAAATGGAATTCAAATCACTAGAGACACATTTTCTCTCATTAAAACCTCTGGGTGGGCTTCCCTGGTGGCGCAGTGGTTGAGAGCCTGCCTGCCGATGCAGGGGACACGGGTTCGTGCCCCGGTCCGGGAAGGTCCCACATGCTGCGGAGCGGCTGGGCCCGTGGGCCATGGCCGCTGAGCCTGCGCGTCCGGAGCCTGTGCTCTGCAACGGGAGAGGCCACAACAGTGAGAGGCCCGCGTACCGCAAAAAAAAAAAAAAAAACCTCTGGGTGAATGGTCCCTGTTCTTCCTTCACTTGAGATAAAATATTTAAAATTTTTCCTTATAAATTTAAATAAACACATTGTAAGAAGATTGAAAAATAGAGAAATGGGAGTGAGTGAGCACATGCTTATAATTCCACCACCAGAGGACAACCGTTGGTGGCATCTTCATGTATTTCTACCGGTACTTTTCCTATAGATCAGGTGTTTTATTTAGTTGTACTATCTTGTTTATAGATATTTTGTATCTTGGGTTGCCTCTCACTTCGAAAAAAATAAAATTGTTTTGTTGTCTCCTAATGCAGAACTCTGGCTGATCCCACGTTATACAAACTTTGTTTTATCTTTGTGGTTACAGTTACTCATGATGATGTTTGTAAAATGCTTATGGATTTGTTCGTGTGACCAACCCCAAATTAGATCTGTGGTCACTTGAAAAATCTAACTGGACACAGTTGGCTAGGAGAGACTTATCATAGAATCATGTTGGAAAAGAGTAATATAGAATCTGCTGTGTGTCGTAACTCTCGTGCTGCTGGCGAGGAAGCAAGTTTTCTCTGAGGAGGTATGACACCGCATTTCTCTCATTACCACTCTCCTCAGTGGCAATCTGACGGCCACCTCCTAGGATCTGTGTCCCTAACTTGTGGTGGAGGAGGTAACAAATGACCAGTCCAATAGTAGTATCTTTCATGCTTCTCTCCAGACTGCAATAGTTCCTTGCCATTAATATAACCATTGAAGAGTGTTAAATTTCTTAGTGCTGTGAAAATTGGTATTAAAAGAAGTACATTAAAAAAGAAATGGGAGCTTAAGAGCTGTAATAAAAGAATAACCCTTAAAGCAAGTCAGTTGGAAAGCATAATGAAGTTGATAGTGGTCTTTTTAGTTTAGCCATGAATTTGTTAAGAGAAAAAATGACTTTTCTGAAAACCACCATCTGTGCCATAAGTAGATCCATTAACACCGCTAAAGACACCAGGAAGGTTACGCTTGCTGCCATGGCAGTTCACCCCCTTCGCATTTTAATTTTATTGCATTCACTGTTCAGGTTTTCCCGAGTCTCGTCCACTTGGCCATGCCAGAAGGCTCTCGCTACTGCCTAAGGGATTGTGATCTTCAGGTTGAACTTTGCCTCTTGAAACAAGAGTCGCCTGTGTTACTCAGACCTCTAAGTGCTGACAGGCCTGGCGAGGGACCCGAGGCTTTAATTCCATTTGCTTAACACTGCTGGATGTCAAATTCCATTACACTGGCATCTGAGGGACAGGCCTTAAGTTTTTGGATGGAGTTATGTTTAAGCACGTCAAGTTCAGGTTTACCCTCATTTACGACAGAAATGTTCTTAAACTCTCATTCAAAGAAAAATCTATTTTAAACATACTAGACCCTTTAAATAATTTCCCTTAGTTAAGAATATTCTTTTCTGAAATGCAAATAGTCATCCTTCAATTGAGCTATTTTGACCAACATTTTTAGAATTGAAACCTATGTTAAATTTCTATGTACTTGACAAAAGAAATATTCATCTTCTTTTCATCTTCCGAATTCTTAAGGTTATAGTCTACATAACAGTATGTGTATGTGTGTTGTCGCTCATTTAATCAACAAATGTTTACTAATTACTTACTAGATACTTGGCACCCGCTAGGTGCTGGGTGTGTGATTCTGGCCCTCCTGGAAATACTCTCTAGGGATTTCATGGACCTCGTCAATTAAATTTCAAGCTTCTTAAGGGCAGAGATCATGTCCTGACTTCCTGTTTTAGGCCCTGAAAAAGAGTAAAGTCTATGAAAGAAGTACTTGGTTGATGCTAAATGAAAGAGTGAAAAAATAATGAAATCAGATTAAACGTATATTGCTTAACAAAATTGGCTTATCACATGGGATTTAGAATTCTTTTAATGAAGGCTATTGGAATGGTATTATTATATAACGTTTCTGTTCTTCCCTTTGCTTAAAGTCCCTTCAGCCCAATGGTTGAGGCCAGCGTTAGTGGATGGCAGAGACTAGAGACGGTTTAAAGCACTTGAGATGTGGGAAAAACTACTTCTGTGAAGACAGAAAAGAATCTTAGCAGCATATAGTTGAACCTCTGCTATAGATGTGGAAGATGAAGCCGAGTGAGCTTAAGGTAATTGCTCAAACTTGCCCAGTATCTTAGTGTCAGTGGCAGGGCTGGGAGGGCAACCCTGGTTTAAGAATTCTTAATTCTTTCCCCCAAGTCTTACTTTTTATTTAACACTGGTAATACTTACTTATGCCTTGGTTGGGGTTTGTAAGTTATAAGCGACAGAACCTGGTTTTGACCAATGCAAGCACAAAAGGAACTTCTTGGAAAGCAGTGAGTGGTTCACAAAATTAAAGGAAAACTTGAAGAACCAGACCTCTGACAGACTGGCATCTGAATTCTGCTTGCCTTTGGAGAGCGGGAACCAAACGGCAGTCCCTTCCAGGAGCCACCATCTGAATGAATCAGCACCAAGAGTTTTCAGTCTCTGTGTTGCTACACTCAAGATTCAAATTCCAGGGAGAGACCTCTGACTGGTCTAGCTTGGGTCACCTGCCCACCCCTTAGGCAGGGGAGGGTGGGACACTTTGATTGACAGTCTCAGTAAGTCTGCATCCATTGGGGATTCCAAATCACAACCAGGTGCTCTTATCAGAGTCGGGAAAATGGATGCAGTGTACCTAAAACCTAGAGTGCCGGCACAAAAATGACTCCATGTACTCATGAAAGGGAGTCTCATAAGTACATAGGCATTGCCTTCTCCAAATATTCCCCACTCTGTTCATGCCTGTAATTCTATCTCTGAGCCCCACACTCCCACTTTACAGGGAAGATGAAAGTCTCTGAAAGGAGATCCCTTGTCATTCTTCTGCTCTACCTTGACATTTCTCCTTCTTTTCAAGTTTCCTTCTCTTCCAAGACTATAATCCTTCACATGAACTCTAGGTCCTATTATCATCCACCTCCTTTGGGGGCCTTGGGACAAAAATTCTTTCTCTACCTACCCTGCATGCCCATGACCCTGTGGTTTAGGATGTGTTCCATTCTTACCTCCAGGGGTGGAGCATGAGACCCCTAGCTCTCTCCTGAACTCCAGCATGTATTTCCAGCATTGACCCAGGGATTTCTCTCTGAAAGGAGGGAAAATCCAGGGATAGCTAAGGCCCATAGGAGAAGCCAAAAGACGGGTGTATGATGAGCAGATAGGAGAGCCAAGTAGGGAGGAACTGAAATTGCAAACTAGAGAAGGAAATATAGGACAGTGTCATGTATGCTGGAGAAAATAGTATGGGACTAGTTTTGCAGCCTTTTGTAGAATCCTTACCAGATTGGTTTGGGTTTATTAAATGTGGTGGCTTTTACCCTATGGTGATGAATGGTGTCCCTCAGGGTCTGATGTCTCTATCTAGATGCCCTGCCTTAAACTCAGCATGCCTAAATGTCATCTTCCCTAATTGCCCCATGCTTACATCAAACCTTCTCATTCGGTTTCTCATCATTGCTTGCCCAGGGACAACCAATGGATCTTTCTCTTTTAGGAGAGTTCAGCAAGGCCGCAAAAGAAACAACGTAGAGTAGTTAAAAGAATTGACCATGGTCAATTCATGGAACTTTTACTCTGTTTTGAATATCTACTCTTGAGTGCCTTGACACAAGTTTCTCCATCCTGACTCACACCTCGGACAAACTAATTCCTCTTGAGCCTTTTGACTTAGCTACTGGGAGCTTATAACCCTTTACTTCCCTCAGTCCTGATTTGGCATGTCAGCATAATTGTAGTCCTCACTTGCTTAAAGGAAAATTTGAACGAAGCGTCTAATCACCTAGGCGCTGGTATTTTGGGCTTCTTCCTAGAAAAATTGGAATGTACCAGATGTGACACTTTTTAGTGGAACCACCATCATCCTAGTCACTATGATTACATATTTACTGATCAAAGGCTGTTTGGTTGTAAGCAACAGAGACTCACTAAATTAGCTAAGTAACCAGTTTATTGTAAAGACGCCCAGAAGTCTCAAGGACCCGGGTAGCTAGGTTTCTTGGGAACTGCTAAGTCTTCAGGTGACCTTCCTTCTGTCCGCTTTTTCTTTTCTGGTTGCGTGTTCTCCTGTTGCTGAGGAATGTCTGCTTCATTCATCTCAATAGTTTTCCACGCTTGTGTGTGTTTGGGGCGGTAATGGCACAGAGGCTCAGCCCCGATTCTATCCGAATTTTACTTCTCCAACCTGACATTGCTCCTTCAAAGGCTTGAGTGAGGCAACCGATGCTCTCTGACGTCCACCCCTGGAATAATTACTGCTGCCAGAGGTCCAGGTCATCTGGTACAGCGGTGGTCGCGTAGGCTCTCCCCTTCTGCAGGGGTCAGTTGTGAGGTTGTCTAAGGACAGGGTTATGATCAGGTGTGCTCTGAACATGTCTACACAAATCCTCCCTCATCAGGGTGTCCTTTTTCCTTTATCTCATATCTCGCCTCTGGTTACCAAGTACCGCGCTCTAGTCTGAATTAATGATTTTGACTGTGATACACAAAGCCTTAAGTGGATGGAAGACTCTGCATCTCCAGTCCAATGGGAAGGGACTCTCAGGAAGTCTCTGTCTCTGTGAGAAATAGTATTGGAAACCGATGAACAGCCATTGCTGAAACCCGACAGCAAGACACTTAACGTAGTTACTAGCTGTGCTAACTGATTTAATGAACAGGGAACATAACAAATGAGCATGTTTACCAAGTTAACTTGTGAAAATGAATATCTGTAATTAAAACAGCTCACAACTGACAGGCAAACAGGAAATTATTGATATTATTATACACAAATCATCTTAAAATACCAGAACTTAATAAACGGGGGGAAAAAACAAACAGTGGCTAAAACTGTCTGCTAAATAAAAAATAATGACGAACACCTGTGGTCTTTTTATAGGACTCCAGTGGAGATTTTTTTTGAAGACCTAATTATGTTTTTGTAATGCTACCATTTCATTATTTCTCTGTAGCATTATTAAAAGAAAATATCCATATTTTCTCTGTATAAAAGGTCTGTAACATAGATTCAGGCATGGGTTTTGTTTTTTTTTTAATGCTACAGACACTCTGACAGTTCTAGCTACTTATTGGCAAAGCACATAGGCCTTGGAAAGGCTGGATTTTTCTCCTTGGTAATATTGGAGTCTGGCCAGGGGACAAGGGTGATATAGACCCCTTCAGACAGAGTCTGCTAGCAAGTAACTGAGAGCCAGTAGAGCTGAGTGGGTACAAGAGTCAGCTCTGCATTTAGCCTCCTTGGTCTCGAATCCCAGGTTTGTTCCTTCCTAGCTGTGTACCCTCTAGCAAGTTACTAAACCACTCTGTGCCTTAATTTTCCCATTTGTAAAATGGGGATAATGATTATACACATCTCATAGGACTATTATTTGAAATAATACACGAAAAGAGCTTTTAGTGCTTAGCACCTCATAGGTGCTAATAAATGTTAACTACTATTATTACCTGCAAGTTACCATTCTCTGTGTGTCTTCTTTAACTAAGCAGGTTCTAAGAATGCAGCACCAGGACGCCCCAGCCATGTAGTTGGGAGTAGCAGCCACATGAGTGGTCTCGATCTACATAGTTGAGAGTTGATTTTCTTCATAGTACTGAGCATCATTTGAAAGTACCTTGCTTGCCTCTCATCTGCCTCCTTTCACTAGGATATCAACTCAGTGGTAGGAGACTATTCCAGGGCTGACATGTTGCACAACGTCAAGAGGTCCTGTTCACCTCGTCCCTTTATGCTTCTGTTCTGCAGGGCTGCCATTCACATTAAATAGAGTTGTACAGCATGGTGGTCTTGGATGTCCCATGGGGGCCTCTGAATTGACCTCACCTCCTTCCCAAAGCTTCTCTCCATGATTCTCCTCTATGTTGGTGGCAGCGCCATGTGCCCCATCACCCCAAGTAGGAACCCTGGAGAACTGATGATATGATGTAAATAACTTCCTTCTTCTGCTTTGGGTCCCTTGTGACCCTCTCTCCATATAGAAGCCAGAGTGCTCTATTCAACCTAAATCAGGTCACATCACTCCCTTGCTTAATGTACTCCAGTGGCTTCCCATTGCACACACTGTAACATTCAAGCTCTGCAGCATAGCCTAACAGGCCTGATCTTATGCCACACTCTCTTGATCATACAGGTACCACAGTTTCAGAAGTGGCCCATGCACTATGAATATCACTGGGAACTTGTCAGAGATGCAGTTCTTGGGCCTACACCAGATCTATTGAATGAGAAACTCTGGGGGTGAGGGCCACTAATCTGTGGTTTTTTTTTTTTTTTTTTTGCGGTACGCGGGCCTCTCACTGTTGTGGCCTCTCCCGTTGCGGAGCACAGGCTCCGGACGCGCAGGCCCAGCGGCCATGGCTCACAGGCCCAGCCGCTCCGCGGCATGTGGGATCTTCCCGGACCGGGGCACGAACCTGTGTCCCCTGCATCGGCAGGCAGACTCTCAACCACTGCGCCACCAGGGAAGCCCAACTAGTCCGTGTTTTAACAAGCCTTCTAGGTGATTCTGATATTACACTGGCTTCTCTGTGCTCCTTAAACACAGGAGCCATCCCTGAAGGCTCTTCCCCAGATTTCCACATGGTTTGTGGGACCAGCTCTGCTTCCTTATTCATATCTGTTCCAAAGCCATTTCTTCAGAAAGGACATTGCCACGTACCCCGTCTAAGATATCTGTGTTCCCCTTTGCTCCTGCTGTTGTTCTCATTACTCTACCATATGTCTGGGTTTTATTTACAGTACTGAACACTATTTCTTTTAAATTTATTTATTTATTTATTTTTGGCTGTGTTGGGTCTTCATTGCTGTGTGCGGGCTTTTCTCTAGTTGCGTCGAGCAGGGGCTACTCTTCGTTGTGGTGCACAGGCTTCTCATTGCGGTGGCTTCTCTTGGCATGGAGCATGGGCTCTAGGCGCACGGGATTCAGTAGTTGTGGCACGTGGGCTGAGTAGTTGTGGCTCACGGGCTCTAGAGCGCAGGCAGTAGTTGTGGTGCATGGGCTTAGTTGCTCTGTGACATGTGAGATCTTCCCGGACCAGGGCTCGAACCCGTGTCCCCTGCATTGGCAGGAGGATTCTTAACCACTGCGTCACCAGGGAAGTCCAGTACTGAACACTATTTGAAATTACTTTTCTTGTCTGTTGGTCTGTTCCCTCCCAGCAGAATGTTAGCTCCATTCAGTTGGGTACCTTAACTGGTTTTGCTTACTGCTGTGTCCACAGAGCTTAGAAGAGTGCCCGGCACACAGTCGGTGCTCAGTAAGAAGTTGTTGAGTGAATGGTATGAACATTTTACTAGGTATGTGTGACAGATTGGGTTATTGACCTCAAATCTTCACCTGTCCCTGATGCTATATCCTTTGCCATTTGACTCTACAGCTCTTTCATCTAGAGAAGGAGTTCACTTCTCTGGAGAAGCTCCAAGCAGTACTTACGTGGAGTAGATCTGGACTCAACATTCAGTTTGGAGCTGAGCCCAGCCTAGATCAGCCAACACCCAGATTTTTGAGCAAGAAAAAATTACTGTTGTTTGAAGTTACATAGTTTTGGGGTGGACGTTAATGCATTACTGTGTCAACAGCTAATGCTGTATATATATGCTATATGTGTTAGGTACCATTCGAATCCAGAAGAAGTGGTAATCAGTCTTGTTTTCAGGACAAGAGTAAGAAAAATTGGAAAGGAAGAAATCACTGAGTAAGTCTTTTTGAAAATAGAATGAAAGAGTGCCTGGTAGATAAGATGGGGGAGAGTATTTGGGGAAAAGGAATGATTTGAGAAAAGGCCTTCACTGAAGTGCAAGAAGCATCTTGGAAAGGGCAAATGGCTCATTACGCAGAAAGTATGTGGGCAAGCAACTAGAAATAAGATTAAAAATTAGTAATTACACCTTACATTTCTAAAGAATGCTTCAATAACATTTTTGCATACATTCTCTTATTTAGTGCTCACGATATCTCTGAGGCATTGCTCTGTAGAGTCTTAGAGAACCTTGGTTAGAGTCTTATCACGGTGGCCTTGGGAAAGTTACCTTGAATATCTCTCAGCCTCAGCTTTCTCATCCATAAAGTGGTGTTACTTTCAAGATTGAAAGACATGAAATATGTACAGTGCCCAATGTACAACAAGTACTCAAAGTCCCCCATCCCACTGCCCATCCCATTTTACATCCTAAGAATCTGAGACTCAGCTTAAGCAACCTGTCCATACGTCACATCATTAAGAAGTAGCAGGTTTGGACCATGATTCGCATTTTAGGGCTCTCCCCTTGATGCCACGGCTTCATTTGGCAATGCTGAGAGATGAGCTCAACCTTAGAGAACTCAAACTTTCCAGCTCTCTGCCTGGAATGCTTTTCTTAAGCTCTTCACCTGTTATCAAGAAAATAAATAGGACAAGGGACAATAGTCGTAATCTGGACTCATCTTTTTGTTTACTTATTATCTTTTCCCTCCAATAGAATATAAGGGCGAGCCCCTTGCCTGCTGTATCTCTTGTATACCTCCAGCGTCTGGCATGTGATAGATGCTCAAGAAGTCCTTGTAGACTGACAATATTCAGGGCCAAGGCCAAGCACAGACTGGGAGACCCTGCCAAGAAGGCAGGCATGAGACAAGGGTGGGAAGGGCTCTGAGGACCAGGAAGCCATGGTGGATTTTATGGGCTGCCTATGGCTGCGAGCTGGGCTGGGTCAGAGGGATTAGACACAGTCAGGAAGAGGATTCTAGTCTGGCTTGCCTGGTGAGGGCATCGCCCCATGTGCAATCTTCTTTTGCACCCCTTCCCAACTTATGTCAAACTCTGCTCATCCTGTTTCATTCTTTCAGTCTTGTTCTCAGACTTCTACAAGATTGAAATAGAAGTTGCAGCAGAGGATGGCAGGAATGTAAATTGTTACAACCACTTTGGAAAACAATGTGTCACTCTCCTGTAGAATTGAACATTTGCATGCTCTATGATTTACCATTCTATTCCTTGGTATGTTCTTCAGAGATATCCTTGGATGTCTTTACTAGGAGACATGTAAAAGAATATTTGGAGCCACCAAAATTGGAAACAATCGAAATATTCATCATATGAGAATAGTTAAGTGAATTAGGGTATAGTTACACAATGGAATATTATACAGAAAAGAAACTAAATGAATCACAGTCACATAGACCAGCCATGAGTGAATCTTACAAACATAAAATTGAATGAAAAGGAAGGTTACTGGAGACATCATATAGTATGATGCCAATTTTTAAAAATTCAAAGAGTAACAAAATTAAGCAATATGTTTAGGGAGACACACATGTAAAAACTAAAAGAAAAGAAAACAATGAAAAATCTTGGGCCTCTATAGGTATTGGGGAGCTGGGATGGAGAAGAAGCTCTCAGGTAGACACAGTAGTAGTGGTGTACATAGGGTCATGGGCTGACAGGTCTTCATTTTGTTGTATGTTTCATGATTTACATACAAAACTAATACATGTAATTTATATTAAATAATACATAATAGATTAAGAGAAGTCCCCTGACAGAGAGGCAGGAGGATTAATTCTTTAATTTTATTCATGTAAAAATTTATTTATTTATTTTTGTCTGCACCATGCGGCTTGCAGGATCCTAGTTTCCTGACCGGGGATTGAACAAGTGCCCTCGGCAGTGAAAGTGTGGAGTCCTAACCACTGGACTGCCAGGGAATTCCCAAATTCTTTAATTTTAAATTGACATGGATTATAAAATATATCATCTATTTAGTAAGAACTTTTTGGGAAAGAGGGAGAAGAAATGCTGTCTAAAATCAAGCAATTAGATGCAATGGATCTCTTTCTAGAGACTAAACTCTCCCTGTTTGGGAAAGTGATATGAACCTATGAGTCATGTTTTGGGGACCTGACTGGGGATGGCTTTTGGGACAGCTGATTCTGTGGGCATGCTACATTTCACTACTTGTCCTTTGTCCTGGAAGGTGCTTATAAATTTGGAAGGGAAAAGAATGATAGAAAATTACAAAGTATTCTTTTAAGTTTTAAGAGTAGAGATGGGTGAGGATAAGGGCAAGAAGTGTGACCACTCTTGTGAAGATTTTTTTCTTTCTTTTTTTTAAAAGGAAGAGCCCATGTTTCTGAACCTCATTTCTCATATGACTCTTCTTCCTTCTGGGTCTGATCCTGGAGCTCAGCTTAATTATATATAATGCTTGTCTAAGAGATAAGTGTTGAAAAATAGGGGCCTAGAATTTAAAGAAATTGATTTGGGCTATTGAAATAGTTCAAAATAATTTTGTGTCTTACTGGAATGGACCACGGGAAGCTCACTCCTTATTAATTTCTGTGACAACCCTTAAGGCAAAGAATAAAAATAGTCCATGAGCTACAAAAGTCCTATGTACCTCTTGAGCCATTATCCCTGAAGAGAAGGGTTAACCAGAAACCCCTTCTTCATGTTCTGTGATCCCCTTTGGGCTTTGGTCACACTGCACAAAGAAGAAATTGAAGTTGGGATGAATAAAATGCAAGAAGCAATAAAGAAGTGGCAGGAGACAGTCCACTGAGTAGCTGGCCTTGGTGCCTTTCAAACAGCCCTTGCTCTTTAAATTAAAGGAGATATTGAAGACCTGGTCGTAAATATAAGACAAAAGTCAATGACAATGCAATGAAAATCTTACCACTGTGCTCAGAGAAAGAGCCCCTCTGGTGCCTGAGTTAAATAGAATAAAGCAGTAGTGGACACCATGGGTCAGGCACTATTGTGTGAAAGTTCTTCTCTCTGAGAACACAGACTGTGCAGCCTAAGCGGGAAATCACATTGCACTCGGAAAACAGAGTGTTAGACAGGGCAGGGGAGACCTTGTTGGACTCCATGCTTTGAGCCTAAAAGAAAGGCAAGGGCATTTTGGGTGAAATAATTTCTTTTTTAATTTACTCTATTTTTTTTTAACATCTTTATTGGAGCATAATTGCTTTACAGTGTTGTGTTAGTTTCTGCTGTATAACAAAGTGGATCAACTATAAGTATACATATATCTCCATATGCCCTCCCTCTTGCGTCTCCCTCCCACCCTCCCTATCCCACCCCTCTAGTTGATCACAAAGCACTGAGCTGATCTCCCTGTGCTATGCAGCTGCTTCCCACTAGCTCTCTATTTTACATTTGGTATTGTATATACGTCCATGCCACTCTCTCACTTTGTCCCAGCTTAACCTTCCCCCTCCCCGTGTCCTCAAGTCCATTCTCTACCTCTGCGTCTTTATTCCTGTCCTGTCCCTAGGTTCTTGAGGACCTTTTTTTTTTCTAAGATTCCATATATATGTATTAGCATATGATATTTGCTTTTCTCTTTCTGACTTACTTCACTCTGTATGACAGACCCTAGGTCCATCCAACTCACTACAAATAACTTAATTTCATTTCTTTTTATGGCTGAGTAATATTCCATTGTATATATGTGTCACATCTTCTTTATCCATTCATCTGTCGATGGACATTTAGTTTGCTTCCATGTCCTGGCTATTGTAAATAGAGCCACAATGAACATTTTGGTACATGACTCTTTGAATTATGGTTTTCTCAGGGTATATGCCCAGTAGTGGGATTGCTGGTCGTATGGTAGTTCTATTTGTAGTTTTTTAAGGAACCTCCATACTGTTCTCCATAGTGGCTGAATCAATTTATATTCCCACCAACAGTGCAAGAGGGTTCCCTTTTCTCCACACCCTCTCCAGCATTTATTTTTTCTAGATATTTTGATGATGGCCATTCTGACAGGTGTGAGGTGATACCTCATTGTAGTTTTGATTTGCATTTCTCTAATGATTAGTGATGTTGAGCATCCTTTCCATGTTTGCTGGCAATCTGTATATCTTCTTTGGAGAAATGTCTATTTAGGTCGTCTGTCCATTTTTGGATTGGGTTTTTTGTTTTTTTGATATTGAGCTACATGAGCTGCTTGTATATTTTGGAGATTAATCCTTTGCCAGTTGCTTCATTTGCAAATATTTTCTCCCATTCTGAGGGTTGCCTGTTCGTCTTGTTTATGGTTTCCTTTGCTGTGCAAAAGCTTTGAAGTTTCATTAGGTCCCATTTGTTTATTTTTGTTTTTATTTCCATTTCTCTAGGAGGTGGGTCAAAAAGGATCTTGCTGTGATTTATGTCATAGAGTGTTCTGCCTATGTTTTCCTCTCAGAGGTTTATAGTGTCTGGCCTTACATTTAGGTCTTTAATCCGTTTTGAGTTTATTTTTGTGTATGGTGTTAGGGAGCATTACAATTTCATTCTTTTACATGTAGCTGTCCAGTTTTCCTAGCACCACTTATTGAAGAGGCTGTCTTTTCTCCATTGTATAGTCTTGCTTCCTTTATCAAACATAAGGTAACCATATGTGTGTGGGTTTACCTCTGGGCTTTCTATCCTGTTCCATTGATCTATATTTCTGTTCTTGTGCCAGTACCATACTCTCTTGATTACAGTACATTTGTAGTATAGTCTGAATTCCGGGAGCCTGATCCCTCCAGTTCCGTTTTTCATTCTCAAGATTGCTTTGGCTATTCAGGGTCTTTTGTGTTTCCATACAAATTGTGACATTTTTTGTTCTAGTTCTGTGAAAAATGCCATTGGTAGTTTGATAGGGATTGCATTGAATCTGTAGATTGCTTTGAGTAGTATAGTCATTTTCACAGTGATGATTCCTCCAATCCAAGAACATGGTATATCCCTCCATCTTTTTGTATCACTTTAATTTCTTTCATCAGTGTCTTATAGTTTTCTGCATACAGGTCTTTGTCTCCTTAGGTAGGTTTATTCCTAGGTATTTTATTCTTTTTGTTGCAATGGTAAATGGGAGTGTTTCCTTAATTTCTCTTTCAGATTTTTCATCGTTAGTGTATAGGAATGCAAGAGATTTCTGTGCATTAATTTTGTATCCTGCTACTTTACCAAATTCATTGATTGCTCTAGTAGTTTTCTGGTGGCATCTTTAGGATTCTCTATGTATAGATCATGTCATCTGCATAGTGACAGTTTTACTTCTTCTTTTCCAATTTGGATTCCTTTTATTTCTTTTTCTTGTCTCATTGCTGTGGCTAAAATTTCCAAAACTATGTTGAATAATAGTGGTAAGAGTGGATAACCTTGTTTCTGATCTTAGAGGAAATGGCTTCAGTTTTTCATTATTGAGAATAATGCTGGTTGTGGGTTTGTCATATATGGCCTTTATTATGTTGAGGTAAGTTCCCTCTATGCCTGCTTTCTGGAGGGTTTTTATAATAAATGGGTGTTGAATTTTGTCAAAAGCTTTTTCTGCCTCTATTGAGATGATCATATGGTTTTTCTCCTTCATTTTGTTAATATGGCTTATCATATTGATTGATTTGCATATATTGAAGAATCCTTGCATTCCTGGGATAATCTCCACCAGATCATGGTGTGTGATCCTTTTAATGTTCTGTTGGATTCTGTTTGTTAGTATTTTGTTGAGGATTTTTGCATCTATGTTCATCAGAGATATTGGCCTGTAGTCTTCTTTTTTCCGACATCTTTGTCTGGTTTTGGTATCAAGGTGATGGTGGCCTTGTAGAATGAGTTTGGGAGTGTTCCTCCCTGTGCTACATTTTGGAAGAGTTTGAGAAGGATAGGTGTTAGCTATTCTCTAAATGTTTGGTAGAATTCACCTGTGAAGCCATCTGGTCCTGGGCTTTTGTTTGTTGGAAGATTTTTAATCACAGTCTCAATTGCAGTGCTTGTGACTGGTCTGTTTATATTTTCTATTTCTTCCTGGTTCAGTCTCGGAAGGTGGTGCTTTTCTAAGAATTTGTCCATTTCTTCCAGGTTGTCCATTTTATTGGCATAGAGTTGCTTGTAGTAATCTCTCATGATCCGTTGTATTTCTGCAGTGTCAGTTGTTACTTGTCCTTTTTCATTTCTAATTCTGTTGATTTGAGTCTTCTCCCTTTTTTTCTTGGTGAGTCTGGCTAATGGTTTATCAATTTTGTTTATCTTCCCTAAGAAACTGCTTTTAATTTTATTGATCTTTGCTATTGTTTCCTCATTTCTTTTTCATTTATTTCTGCTCTGATCTTTATGATTTCTTTCCTTCTGCTTACTCTTCAGGCTTTTTGTTATTCTTTCTCTAATTACTTTAGGTGTAAGGTTAGGTTGTTTATTTGAGATGTTTCTTGTTTCTTGAGGTAGGATCGTACTGCTATAAACTTCCCTCTTAGAACAGCCTTTGCTACATCCCATAGATTTTGGGTCATCGTGTTTTCACTGTCATTTGTTTCTACGTATTTTTTGATTTCCTCTTTGATTTCTTCAGTGATCCCTTGGTTATTTAGTATTGTATTATTTAGCCTCAATGTGTTTGTATTTTTTACAGATTTTTCCCTGTAATTGTCATCTAGTCTCATAACGTTGTGTTCGGAAAAGATACTTGATATGATTTCAATTTTCTTAAATTTACCTAGGCTTGATTTGTGACCCAAGATATTATCTATCCTGGAGAATGTTTCCTGAGCACTTGAGAAGAAAATGTATTCTGTTGTTTTTGGATGGAGTGTCCTATAAATATCAATTTAGTCCATCTTGTTTAATGTATCATTTAAAGCTTGTGTTTCCTTATTTATTTTCATCTTTGATGATCTGTCCATTGGTGAAAGTGGGGTGTTAAAGTCCCCTACCATGATTGTGTTACTGTCAAGTTCCCCTTTTATGGCTGTTAGCATTTGCCTTATGTATTGAGGTGCTCCTATGTTGGGTGCATAAATATTTACAATTGTTATATCTTCTTCTTGAGTTCCATTGATCATTATGTAGTGTCCTTCTCTGTCTCTTGTAATAGTCTTTATTTTAAAGTCTATTTTGTTTGATATGAGAATTACTACCCCAGCTTTCTTTTGATTTCCATTTGCATGGACTATCTTATTCTGTCCCCTCACTTTCAGACTGTATGTGTCCCTAGGTCTGAAGTGGGTCTCTTGTAGACAGCATATATATGGGTCTTGTTTTTGTATCCTTTCAGCCAGTCTATGTCTTTTGGTTGGAGCGTTTAATCCATTTACATTTAAGGTAATTATCCATATGTATGTTCCTATTACCATTTTCTTAATTGTTTTTGGTTTGTTATTGTAGGTCTTTTCCTTCCCTTGTGTTTCCTGCCTAAAGTTCCTTTAGCATTTGTTGTAAAGCTGGTTTGGTGGTGCTGAATTCTCTTAGCTTTTGCTTGTTTGTAAAGGCTTTAATTTCCTTGTCGAATATGAATGAGATCCTTGCTGCGTAGAGTAATCTTGGTTGTATTTTTTTCCCTTTCATCACTTTAAATATGTCCTGTCACTCTCTCCTGTCTTGCAGAGTTTCTGCTGAAAAATCAGCGTTAATCTTATGTGGATTCCCTTGTACGTTATTTGTTGTTTTTCCCTTGCTGCTTTTAATATTTTTTCTTTGTATTTAATTTTTAATAGTTTTATTAATATGTGTCTTGGTGTGTTTCTCCTTGGATTTATCCTGTATGGAACTCTCTGCACTTCCTGGACCTGACTGACTATTTCCTTTCCCATATTAGGGAAGTTTTCAACTATAATCTTTTCAAATATTTACTCAGTCCCTTTCTTTTTCTCTTCTTCTTCTGGGACCCTTATAATTCGAATGTTGGTGCATTTAATGTTGTCCTAGAGGTCTCTGAGACTGTCCTCAATTTTTTTTCATTCTTTTGTCTTTATTCTGCTCTGTGGTGGTTATTTCCACCATTTTATCTTCCAGGTCACTTATCTGTTCTTCTGCCTCATTTATTCTGCTATTGATTCCTGTTAGAGAATTTTTAATTTCAGTAATTGTGTTGTTTATCACTGTTTGTTTGCTCTTTAGTTCTTCTAGGTCCTTGTTAAACGTTTCTCGTACTTTCTCCATTCTATTTTCAAGATTTGGATCATCTTTACTATCATTACTCTGAATTCTTTTTCAGGTAGACTGCATATTTCTTATTCATTTGTTTGTTCTGGTGGGTTTTTACCCTGCTCCTTCATCTGCTGTGTGTTTCTCTGTCTTCTCATTTTGCTTAACTTACTGCATTTGGGGTCTCCTTTTCACAGGCTGCAGGTTTATAGTTTCTGTTGTTTTTGGTATCAGCCCCCAGTGGGTAAGTTTGGTTCAGTGGATTGTGTAGGCTTCCTGGTGGAGGGGACTGGTGCATGTGTTCTGGTGGATGAGGCTGGATCTTGCCTTTCTGGTGGGCAGGACTGTGTCCGGTGGTATGTTTTGGGGTGTCTGTGACCTTATTTTGATTTTAGGCAGCCTCTCTGCTAATGGGTGAGATTGTATTCCTGTCTTGCTAGTTGTTTGGCATAGAATGTCCAGCACTGTAGCTTGCTGGTTGTTGAGGCGAGCTGGGTCTTACTGTTGAGATGGAGATCTCTGGTAGAACTTTTGCCATTTGATATTATGTGGAGCCGGGGGGTCTCTGGTGGATCAGTTTCCTGAACTTAGCTCTCCCACCTCAGAGGCACAGGCCTGACACCTGGCCAGAGCACCAAGACCCTGTCAGCCACACTTTTGGGAAATCTGAAGTCTTCTGCCAGCATTCAGTTGGTGTTCTGTAGGAGCTGTTCCACATGTAGATGTATTTCTGATGTATTTGTGGGGAGGAAGGTGATCTCCATATCTAACTCCTCTGCCATCTTGAAGGTCTCCCCCTATTACTGTTAGGCTTCTAAGAATGCATCAAGCATCCACTGCATAGAAGTCTGATTTTCTCCTATTGTAATTCACTTTCCAGTCCTTGCAGACTGGCTCTTTTAGGTCACTGCTCTGAGACTAAGCAAGGCTGCTCACAGCTCCAGTCGGCAGCACATTTCCCCTGGGTGAAGGAATTTTGAAGCCAGGGTTGTCAAGAGGTCATCTTTGTATTTATGGGAGCTGATGAAAGTGGGTCCTCTTTGATCCCAAACTGTTGTAAAAGAATGTTCTAGAACTTTTGAGTCAACCCAAGGAAAAAGTTGCCAGGAAGGTACAGTCAGATGCTCTTAGCAGGCAGCCACTAGCACAGTGGTTAAAACCAAGGGCTTTGAAGTCAGACATAAGTTCAAATCTCCACTCTGAAATTTCATACCTGTCTAAAGTTGGGGAAGCTACTTAGACCACATAAACCACAGTTTCCTCTTTCTGCAAAGGAGAGAGCAGTTCCTTACCTTATACAGTTGATGGTCAGGTTAAATAAGATAATAATAGAAAACAGAATGGCGTGCATAGTATATGGGGCTGAAACTATGCAGGTAGTTGTGAAATGATAGAGGTGGTGAGAAATCATACTGATATTGGTGACACACCATCTCCGGGTAATTTAGATTCTCAACCCTTTTCTACTCAAAAAGGAGGCTTTCTTTCCTAATTTATTCTGACCTAAAGAATTACACCCTTTTATGTAGACAAAGTATTATTTAGAGATTTCCGATATGCCATCTTGATTTTACTGTTTACATAGATGAAAAGTGGCTTTTGTAGATTTTCCTTTTGATATACTATGATCTGTCAACATTTAATAAAAAAGACTTATTTTGACCAAGGCAGTCCATCAATTTAGTCAAAGAACTAATGTGACAGATTCTCTCCCCTCCCTCGACCAGAATGACAGTCTGTTTGCCAATGTGATCTAATTGACTAAATGTTTTGGTACCTTGTCAACCAAGACTCAAGTGATTTTTTTTCTTTGTTATTTGTATGCAAAAAGTTGCTGGATCTGAAGAAACTGGGTGATCCTGGTGAATTGACACCAGTGCTTATGTGTTTGCTTTTTAATTTGGTCCTTTGAGGGCTTAAGATCCAAAGGGAATAGGGAGAATTTAGAAGAAGAGATTGGAAAATGATTCCTGAATGGATACTGGGTAACTAGTTATCATGCTCAAGAGCTGGGGGTGTTAGATTGAAAAGTGTGGGCAGCTTAAAAATAACTTGGCCCTGAGGACCCCTCCCCAGGATCTGGGCCACCTGCAATAGTTGTAAGAAAGGCTTATTTGTCTTTGTACCCATTGCCCTTCTTTGACCAGTGTAGTGGATGGATTTTTCTGGCCTCCCAGCATTTATTCTTTTTTTTTTTTTTTTTTGCGGTACGCGGGCCTCTCACTGTTGTGGCCTCACCCCTTGCGGAGCACAGGCTCCGGACGTGCAGGCTCAGCAGCCATAGCTCACGGGCCCAGCCACTCCTTGGCATGTGGGATCCTCCCGGAACCGGGGCACGAACCCGTGTCCCCTGCATTGGCAGGTGGACTCCCAACCACTGCGCCACCAGGGAAGCCCCCCAGCATTTATTCTTAATCCTTTAAGAAATAATTCCTTAATTTTCTTTTGGAGAATTCTCTGTCTTCAACTTAGTATAGGCTTGCTTTGTTGGACTTAACTCAGGTTATGCTTCTCTGTTTTTACCTGGTCAAAAGGTGGGTCCAGTCTCTCCTGGAGCTTGGAATATTAAGCATTTTAAGGGCAGAAAGTGTATCAGGAGCTCATTCATTATAGTGGGGGAGATATGAGAAGAGGTGGTGTCACTCCTGCTATCCAGACCCCCAGTCCCACCCTGCTTTCTATACTTGTCTGAGCTTGGTTCTCTAGCTTTCCCCTCAAGTCCCTAATCCGAACCCCTTCTTTATATGATTCTAATGCATTCCTTTCCCCACTAAGCTAGTCAGATTCTATTTCTGTGACTTGCAAACAAAGATGGGGATTGTCACTACTGGTTGCCCAGCCAACAGGCATTTTCTCCTCTATATTCTATGCCTACGGGTCTGCCTCGCACAATAGAGGCTGATTATGTATTCACTCTCGTGGCGTCTCTTGAACTTAGGCAAAGGGTGGCTGTATGCATTTGCTATGGCTGCTGTGACAAAGTACCACAAACTGGGTGGCATAAGTCACAAGAATGTATTGTCTCGCGGTCCTGAAAGCTGGAAGTCCAAGATATAGGTGTCAGCAAGGTTGGTTCCTTCTGAGGGCCACAAGGGAAGCATCTGTTCCAGGCTTGTCTCCTTGGCTTTTAAATGACTGTCTTCTCCCTGTGTCTTCACATCATCTTCCCTTTGTCCGTGTCTGTGTTCAAATTTCCTCTTCTTATAAGGACACAAGTCATATTGGATTAGGAGCCACCCTAATGACCTCACATTAATTTGATTATCTCTCTATAGAGACCTTATCTCTAAATAAGGTCACACACTCTGAGGTACTGGGGGTTAGGACTTCAACACATAGATTTTGGGGTGGACACAATTCAACCCTCAACAGTGATCAAGTGAGAGAGTCCTGGCCAATGAGGCATAAGATGAATGCTATTTCTGGAAGGAGTTTTCCTGCCTGGTTACAAAGAGACATGTAGAAAGAAAGGGCTTGTCCTCTCCCTTCCTGCTTTAGATGCTGTAGTGTTAGGGTGCAATACCCTGGGTTATGGCAGCCATCTTGTGATTATGAGGTAATAAGTTGGAGGTTGAAAATCTACATGTGGAGGATGGTGGAGTAAAAGGAAGAAAAAAACAAAAAGAATATTGATCTCTGATGTGAGGCTAAAACAACTCAGAAACACCTAGCTCTATACAGTAAGTCCCCTACCTGTGAACAAGTTCCATTCCAAGAGCACGTTTGTAAGTCCAATTTGTTCTTAAGTCCAACAAATTTAGCCTAGGTACCCAGCTAACATAATCGGCTGTATAGTACTGTACTATAATAGGTTTATAATATTTTTCACCAAATAATACATAAAAACAAACACAAATAGTAAGGAAAACATTTTTAATCTTACAGTACAGTACCTTAAAAAGTACAGTAATACCAGCTACATCATCACTGCTTTTATGCTTACTTCAGGACATCCTGGGCTTGAAATAAAGGTACTGTACTACTGTACTCTATACAGTACTGTACAGTAAAGTACACAAAGCACAACCACTTGTAGAGGATGCACACACGTGAAAATTTATGCCAGACACGTGAACTACATTACGTGATTGGATGTGTGAACGCACGTTGGCATCTTTGAAAGTTCGCAACTTGAAGGTTCGTATATAGGGAATTTACGGTGCTTTGATATGTAAGACAGTAGGATGCTTTATTGTTTTTTAAAAAATTTATTTATTTATGGCTGCATTGGGTCTTTGTTGTTGGGTCTTCATTGCTTTATTGTTCAAATTACTGTTACTCTTTACCATTCTTCCTTGAGATAGAACCCTCCCCAGATCCAATAAAATGCTCAGTGGCTTATGCCCTCACTCCTCTCCTCATTTTCCTCACACTCACAGATTGTTAATTTATCCAAGTTGCAAATGTCTGATATCAAGTCTGATGATGATGTTTCAAGATCATCCAACTGGGTCACTTCTTCTACCTCATCTGCTGCACAAATCCCTTAGTTCTTGGAATAGATAGAGCTTGTCTCTAGCTGCCTCTATGTCACAATTCCAAGTTTCTCAGACAGGGAATTTATTTGGCCCCAGTAAGGCCAAAGGTCCATCTGTGCTTGGAATAACTATGGTTAGGGACCCTGGGGGTCACAGAATACTAATGTGAGTGTCAGAGTACTTGAGAACAAAGTGTAGTTCTTTTTTTAATAATTTACTAAAAAATTTAAAAATATTTAAATACAATTTAAATGTAACTTTCCATTTACAGTTATTACAAAATATCGACTATATTCCCTGTGTTGTACAGTATATCCTTGAGCCTGTCTTACACCCAATAGCTTGTACTTCCCACTTCCCACCCCTACAATTCCCCTCTCCTTCTTTCTGAACTGGTAACCACTAGTTTGTTCTCTATATCTGTGGGTCTGTGAAGTGTAGTTCTTGGAATAGTCTGGGGGGAGGTGTGTGTGTGTGTGTGTGTGTGTGTGTGTGTGTGAGAGAGAGAGAGAGACAGAGACAGAGACAGAGAAAGAGACAGAGAGACAGAGAGAGAGAGACAGAAAGTGAGCTGGCAGACTCTCTAAACTGTATCTCTGAGAGGTGTGTTTGTCAACTTTACTGTGAAAAAAAACTATCCCCAAATCTCAATGACTTCCCACAATAAACATTTCTATCCCTCTTTACATGTGCTGTGGCTCTGCCGTGTGTCTTCCCAGCCAGGACCCAGGTGGAAGGAGCAGCCCTTATTTGGGAAATGACTTTCTTGTCACAAAGAGAAAAGAAAAAGAGGCCCAGCCAACCTGTGTGCCTGGATGCTTCCCCTTGGATGTGGTTCAGCTCAGGTGTGCTCACCATCCATTGGCCAAAGGAGCCCCCTTTCCAAGCCTGACACTGGGGGCTGGGGGCGCACACCACCTCTAAGAAGGCTCTGTAGATTTCTTGCATGTGGACAGGCAGTGGGATCCTCTACGAAGGCAGAATGCAAATAAGTGGGAACAATCACACATTCGGTCACAACAGGTTTTAATAATGGCAACAATAACTGACCTTTAACAAGTACTTAAAGTGTGCTAGACACTGTGCTAAGAGCTTTATGCAAATCACCTCATTTAATGATCCCAATAACCTTAGGAAATAACCACTATTATCCTCACTTTACAGATGAGAAAATGGAAGCTTGGAGAGGTTAAATAGCTAGCCTCCTGCTCTGCAGCCTGTGAGTGGGATGCCTAGATTCACAAACTGAGGTGCATTCATTTCCTTCCATTTTCCAGCTTCTGGAAGCTGCCCCACATCCCTTGATGCATGACCCCTTCCTCCATCTTCAAAGCCAGCCATGGTGGGTTGAGTCCTCACATGATATTACTCCCATCCTGCTTCTGTTGTCATATCTACCGCTCTGCATGTCTCTTCAGCCTCCCTCCTCCACTTTTAAGGACCCCTGTGATTACATTTTGCCCACCCAGAGAATCCAGAATAGTCTCTCCATCCCTAGGCCCTTACTCACATCTGCAAAGCCCCTTTTGCCATGGAAGGTAACATATTCACAGGTTCTGGGGATTAGGATGTGGGCATCTCTGGGGGGCTGTTTTTCTGCCTACCGTATCACCCTTCCTTGGGTGCTATATGGGGCCTCCAGGAAACTCCTGAAAAAAGGGCAAAGATAACGATCCCTTCCATTCTTGTTTACACTGATTTTTTCCCATAAATCAAGACCAATGGTGCTTGACTCACAAATTAAGAAGGAGAGACGATAATTCAGGGAATCAATGTACAGCTCAAAGCCGATCATCTCTCTGTTAGTTGTGAAGGAGAGAGAGACTATGGCTGGGCTAGAAACGCAACAAATTTCATTACTAGTGTTCCTGGCATGATGCCATAATTAATATATGGTAACAATATTACTAAGAACGAAAACATACAATTATGCCCTTAAAAATGTCAACATGAAAAGTAAACTTAATAAAAGATAGGCACAGGAACATACATAACAAAGATTATTTTTAATAATGAAATTATTTATGATCATTTTTACTTCATTTTGGTTCAGTTCTAAAATAGTCACAGTACTGTCAAGATTAAATATTCATACTAACAGAAACAACCTAATTGGGAGGTTATTAAAGCTTCAAATTAAGTTTCTTTTTCTTTTCCTAACCAAAAAGTTCTGCCTAGAATGGTATCAGGGGATTTCCAGCACATGTGTTTTATTAACATGTCGTTTTGCGGGGCTGAGAGAGGGATTGCGTTAGAACAGGTAAAGCCTGAATTCCTAGGCGATACTAATGAGACATTTTCTGTCTCTCCCTTGAGTCACCAGAAGAGTGGTTACTACTCATGCCTTTCTTGGTACAGAGCTGGTGGTTGCTTGGGGAATAACAGGTCATTGCTCGCTGCCTTCTAAACCACCCCCAAACTTAAAACAATCATCTTATTTTGCGCAGTTCTGTCACAATTTCTGCAGAGCTTCCCCCAGTCTCATCTGGGGTCACTTATGGTTGCTTGCCTGGAACTGGTTGGCTAAGATGGCTGGCTCACATATATGGTGGTTGGTGCTTGGTTATCATGGGGCACGTGTGTCTGGGAGGCTGGCCTAGACTCTTGACGTGGTGGCTGGGTTCCAGAAAGAAAGAGAGAGAGAGAGAGAGAAACCCCAATTTCTTAGTGTTTTTCAAGCCTCTGCCCATAAGGTAACATATTCACAGGTTCTGGGGATTAGGATGGACCTGTGAGTATGTTACCTTACATGTTTGCTGATGTCCCATTGGCCAAAGCAAGTTACATGACAAGACAACAGTCATAGTGGGAGAAACTACATATGAGCCTAGGTACAAGGAAGCATGATTCACTGAGGGTCGTGATTGGATCCGTCTACCACAAGGGGAATTATCTAGCATTCTCTAGAGATAAATGACACAGGAGAGGGGGTATGCATGTTTTACTCCCTCTGTGTCCTTAATGGGGTTGTTGTCCCCAAGAAAGAGGTGGTACACATTTCAGTCATTCAGTGATAAACTCTCTGTAAAAGTTCCTGCTAGCTTCTCAAATGCTTTGGGCAGAAGTGGAGAGCCCATAGTTAATGACTCATGAGCTGTTTAATTCTTGACATAAGCTGAAATGCAGATAATACCCACTTCACTTGACAGGACTCAATGCTGAGCACAGTTTCAGGAGTCTGCATCATTACTTTACAGGGGTAAAATCCAGGTTCAAAATGTGTTGCTTCTCCAAAGAGTTGTGTACGTACATTTCTGTAAAACTGGGAGTACTTGTACAGATTTTCTAGTTATTTATTCTATTGATTCCTGAGAGAGGATTGTTGAAATCTCCAACTATAATTGTAGATTTCCTGCTTTCTCTTTTTTAGTTCTGTCAGCTTTGCTTTATATATTGTGAAGCTCTGTTATTGGGTGTATATGTTTAGGATTGTTAGGTCTTCTCGATGATTTACATTTTCATCACTTGATGTTAGATGTAATACCTGTAATAATATCAGAAATCTCCTCAGCAGCTTCCAGCTGATATTCCTGTTCTGAAGTCTACTTTGTCTAGTATTAATAAAGTCACTCCAGCTTTCATTTGATTAGTGTTTGCACATCTATTTTCTATTCTTTCATCTTTAACCTATTTATATTTCTTGCCTCTGACTGTTTTGGAGATTTAAAAAAAAATGGTTGGCTTTCAGTAATTTGATTATGGTATCTTGCAGCAGTCTTCTTTAAATTTATTCTGCTACTGGTTCACTGAGCTTCTTGAATCTGTGGGCTTATAGACCTCTGGATGAATTTTCTTTGTCAGTCACTTTCGTTTTTTTAATTGATGATTGACAAGCAAATCCTAAACAAGTTTTGAGTTTGCCAAGACACAAAAGAACAGAATATTGATTGACTCACTCTGTGTGGGACAGAAATAATGAGTGTGATAAAATCCAGGAAGATTCAATTGATCTAGGGATCAAATATTTTCTATCAGGCATCGGGGTAGCTTGTTTTACATCTGCCATTTATGTGCTGTATAAATTTGGACCAGTCACTTCCCCTTTGTATCTCACTTTTCTTAGCTTGAAAGTGAGGGATTTGGGTCATCTGAAGCCCTTTCCAACCCCTACATTTCAATATTTCATGATATAATGCAGCCTTTTCAAAGTATGATCCAGAAATCATTAATCTCAAGTAATCATTTAGCAAAAAAGAGCCTCCCTGTTCAAAGACATCTGGGAAGCTTTGCATGCTGTAGTATTTCATAGGCTCCAAAATGCCATTAAATAAATACATACCACTACTTTGTGCTCAACTAAGGAAGGCAAATTGCTACCGACTAAACCATGAAACAACACTTTCTTAGCGCTTAGAATTTTTATTTTATATTTATTGAAAGAGTTGTCTAATATTTATGTAGTTATATACATTTTTGTCATAATCACTCTTGCATACACCTAAAGAAGAAAATTTAAGCCAATTAAATTTCTTAGGTCTCTTTCATGTTGAGTTTGACTCTTGTGTATCATTTGACTCCAAGAGTCATCGATATGTGTGTTTTGCCCCAAGGTATCTTCTTCTATGTCACCAGGAGTTTGGGTGATGCCACATTTCTTAAAACACGCTCCACTATTGTCTCTGAGATTTTCTTCCAAGCCACTGACACTCACTATGCAAATTTTAATGCATATGTTCTTGCACAGCCGTTTTTCTGGCTGACTACAATGTAAGATGCATTTTGATTTCGGAAATGTTAAAATGTGAAAAAAAATGTGCATTTTGGAATGAAGGAAATATAGTATAATCCCTTCTTGGATATGCATAATGCATGATGCATATTTAAGGCTTTGTGACACTCTGCCCTGAAAAAAAGTCTGTTTAACTGTGTTTATCCCAGTGTTGCCCAAACTTAATTGACCCTGGAATCTAGGCCCACTCCTAATATTTTCAGGGCCTTGACAAGAGAGTAAGTGGAGATACATATACCATAACGAACTGTTATGTAATATATACTATATCCTCAATATACTGATGAATATACCTTCTCAATTACGTGGAAATCCAGGTTTGAATTTGGGATTCTTGGACTCCTTAGGCTTCTGCATTGGGAGGGTTATTCCTTGGCCCCCAGCTCATTGTCTGTTCTCTCTCCCATACCACTCCTGGTTGCATCCCACACTACAGGAAACCTCTGGTTTATGTGTGTGGACACTCTAATAGCACATCCATATCCAAGCTTCTTCCCATAGGAGCTTGGGGACTGTTGGGGACACAGAGTGTGGGCTGGAAGGAGGGGTGTGGGTTCTAAGCAGACATGCCCCCATGGACCTGGGACTCCTTGCCCTGAAGGGTACAACCAGGGAAGGACCAGAGCTAGGCCTCTGTCACTCAAGACCCAGGTCAGGGTCCTCTCTTCTACGGGCCTAAGGATGGGATTGCTAGAATATTGTTATTATATAACACCTATTAACATCCCATGGAATAAGGACATTTTCCAACAGCTCCTCTGAGGGTGGATGGTTCTATTTGTGAATATGCTTATATTTTCTTTTCCTTCCTTTTTCTCTCATCTTCCCTTCTCTACTCCTTTTTTTAAAAACCTCTCCTTTAGTTGGTTAGTAACATCCAACTTTTGTATACTACCTTTCCCCCATCCAAGGGCATTCACGTCCTTTCCTCACTATAACATTCTTAGGAGGAACCAGGGGCAGTAGTTGTCACCCTCTTTCAACCACTGAGGAAACAGTGGCACAGAGCAGTAAAATGACTGGTCCTGGTCACTGAGATCAGTACCTGGTTTGACAAAACCCCTCACCTGTGCATTATCACTGGCCAAGACTATTCCCTGCCCAAGAGAAGAAATCTGTTGGATCCTATCTGTTAAGAGCATGATTGCACGTCCTAATGGATTTCTATGACAAGTCCTTGATTGTAGTATCTGTGCATGGAAATGTTGCATAGTAGGACACAGGACCAGGTCAAAGGAGATCAGAGATCTGAAAATAATACACATAGAGAAATAAGATCCCCTTCCTCGGTTGCCTCTGTGCTCAAAGCTATTGCACACAGATCTTGATATAAATTCAAGTTAAATGAAGGGAATTTGTTTTACCATCTGGAATAGTCTCTTGGCCCTCTGAGATGTGTGAAAAGAGGGCCTCTACCAATGGAATGGAGAGGAAATCTTGTAAATTTGGGCCATGCAGCTCTGCAGAGCATGGCTGAGAAAAGGTGTGTGTGTGTGTGTGTGTGTGTGTGTGTGTGTGTGTGTGTGTGTGTTTCTTTTACAGATACAAACACCTAGATATAAACACCTATTTGCAAGTGTAACCCTCCATCCCCAAACCAAGGCAATCTCTCTTTTTTTTTAATCGAGGTACAGTTGATTTACCATATTATATAAGTTTCAGGCATATGACATAGTGATTCACAATTTTTAAAGGCTATATTCCATTTATAGTTATTATAAAATATTGGCTCTACTCCCTGTGCCATACAATATATCCTTGTAGCTTATTTATTTTATACATAGTAGTATCTCTTAATCCCTTCTCCTATTTCCTCCTTCCCCCTTCCCTCTTCACTGGTAACCACTAGTTTTTTTTCTCTGTATCTGTGAGTCTATTTCTTTTTTTTGTTATATTCACTAGTTTGTTGTATTTTTTAGATTTCACATATAAGTGATATCATACAGTATTTGTCTTTCTCTGTTGTCTTAGTTCACTTGGCATAATACCCTCCAAGTCCAAGGCAAACAGTTAATTCTATCAACAAAAGGAGAGACACTTTCCTTCTTCTTTTCTAGAAGTCTCCACTCCGATTTACTCTCTCGACGAGAAGTAGAAGCTCGTCTATGGAAGTCACCTTGTAACTCTTTCTCTTGGTGTTTGACTGTGAAGGTGAAACTTCCCAGGATAAGCCCCCTTCTGTGTTCAACCCCACTGCACACGTTTACTCGAACTGACAACACTGGGAAGGCCTTTCCATTTTCCAAAAGGTTTAGAAAGCAAGACTCCCCTTTCAGGGGCTTTATGTTCCTCCAGCCACAACTCTGCAATTGAGGCCGGCTCCCCACACCCCCATTACAACAGGAGACTGAAGGATACGAATTCCTTTTCTGTATGGTACTTAAAATTCTAACTCTGAGCCAGTTCACATCGCAACCAGCCTGGTTATTACACTGGTGTCAGTAACACCTCGGTTTCATCCTATCTCTATAAACCATGGTGTATTAATTAGGGTCTCTGATGCTGTTGTTAGTGAGAATTCTAAAGCACAATTAGTATTAATAGCTGCTGTAATTGACAAGAACACTTTTGTCGCTTCTCTAAAACGCTTTGTCCCTTCCATTGAAAGCCACGACACATGGATATGTAGGGGACCCGTGGAGGACAGAGGACTGGTGTAATTAGAGTGACAGGTTACAGATCTAGCTTTCAAATTAAGACTTACAGTGAACAGTGCCTTTATCCCCCGGTCCCTCATCTACTAGTATTATTTGCATGACTATAACCCTCTCCAAGATTATGCAGATGTTCTATATGACTGATACTTACTTTAAATATATGTTAGATATCAAAGAGCTCCAAGAGAGGTGAGAATGCAATTTGTGCTTATGAAGAGGTCAGTGGCTAAGGCCAGAGGTATTATTTAACTTTTGATTTCTGCACTAGTCTTTATGAATATAGGTTAGAATATGACTCCCAGGGAAAACACCATTTGTAGGGGAAAAGTCAATTGTAAGGATGCCCTTCATGCAACAGGAACCTCTGTTTTCTTTCCTTTCACCTTCAGAAGGAATGAGTCAGTGGTCATTTTCTTTTATGACTCACCTGTCCTGAAATGCTCAGTGAAATGGTTTCATACCCTGTTGTTGTCTAACTCGTGTCTTTTTGTGCGTAAGTAAAGAGAGACTGAAGAGAGAAAAACAAGGAGGGTGAATCTGAACATCATGAAACATGGTTTTTGGAAATCTTGAATATGATAAAGCATCCCCTAGTTTTTTCTTAAACATCACAGGTACTCATTTTCTATCTTCCTTTCTTTCCCTATGATTCATGGGACTAGCCCCTTTTAGTTTTTTGTTTGTTTGTTTTTTCCCATACTTCCTGGGCAAAATAAATCTCTTTTTTGGTTCCTCCACGATGACACATGGTTTGGTAAAAAGTGAATTGGGCTAATAGTTAGGAGCCTTGACTCTGACCTGCAAAAGTAACTTTCCTCTTCTGGGCCTCAATTTCCTTATCCATAAAGTGAAGCAGTTATTCTCACTGATTTTAAGGCTACCCTCCCACTGCCTTGTTCTACAATTTATGTAATGATGCTCTTGAGATAAATGTGATATCTCACCTGAATAAAGCATCAATTCTTGGAATGGAAGGAAGATAAATTCGGGGGTGAGTGTAAGAGAATTAAAATCAAGACTAGTGACTATGAGATAAGAACTCTGGAAAGCTCACTGCCCACAAAGTGGGACAGAGGAGAAAAGGACATCTTCAAGGAACATTTCGTCTTGGGCACTAATGCTTTTCTACTACCACAAAGCAAAACTGGACCATCGAAGAAGAATCCCAGGCATCACTCTGAGGGTGCTGTGTTTGTTTATTTATTTACTTACTTATTTCAATGAAAATTTACTAGCTGGACAACCTATCAGTCAGTTCAAGGATTTTCTTTTCTTTTTCCTTTTTTACTGTTCTAGCAATGAGTTCACAGGATCTGGTCAGACTGCTTTGTGATTTTTAAGACAACCGAAGAAGATTAGCAGAGGAAGTAAGAATCATGTCTTAAATGAGTATAGCTGACCTTAGCAATCCTTACTATATATTTCCAACTCTCTGCCTTCCAGGCACACAGTAGGATTGTACTCCTTATTTTCCTAATGGTTGGATGAGGCCATGCACCAGCCCAGGTCAATGAGTTGTAAGAAAAAGTAGTTTGTCTTTTCCATGTCTTTTCTAGCTGGAACATTACATTCCTGGTACAAGACTGTCCAGAGATTCCTTTTCTCCTGGCACAGTGACCAGCAGGATCTGGGGGGGGGGGTGTGGTGGGGTGATGGCTACTCCATCTGCCTGTATCTCTGAGTGACTGCAATAATTGTGCTTCTCTACTGACCTGGGATGGGTGAGTATTGTGAGTTATGACCAATGTTGCCAGAAGTCCCTGAGTTTTTGGAATTGCTTGTTACCAGAGCCTATTCTGATGAATACAGTCACGTTGAGACCTAGTTTGATGCACAAACCACAGAGACTGTTCTGCCTACAGAGGCAAGTCTCAGTCAGGGTTCTCCAAAGAAACAGACCAATAGGATATATGTGTATGTGTGTGTGCAAGCGTGTGTATAAAGAGATTTATTACAAGGAATTGGCTCATGTGATTATAAAGGCTGAGAAGTCCCCCAAATCTAAAGTCAGCCGGCTGAAGACCCATGAGTTCCAGTGGTATAGTTCCAATCTGAGTCCAATGTCCTGAGAACCAGGAATGCAGGTGGTGTAAACTCCAGTCTAAAAGCTGACAGCCTCAAGACCCAAGAAGAAGAGATATTTCAGTTTGAGTTTGAAGGCAGGGAAGGACCCGTGTTCCAGCTCTAGTAGTCAGGCAGAAGGCGTTCCCTCTTATTCAGCCTTTTTGTTCTACTCAGGCTTTTTACTGATTGGATGAAGCCCCACCCATGTTAGGGAGGGCAATCTGCTTTACTCGATCTACTGATTTAAATGTTCATCTCATCCCAAAACACCCTCACAGAAACACCCAGAATAATGTTTGCTCCCACATCTGGGCACCCCATGGCTCAGTCAAGTTGAGACATAACATTATCCACCACAAGATGAATTTGAGGCTTTGTGGGAAACAGGTTCATTCTATGGTGAACAAATCTTGGAGCCAATACAGAGCAATGGAATTTGGTGTTAAAATCAGTCCATTTGGCAATGTAACCCCAAAGGTCATTCCATTGAGAGAGAGAGACAGACAGACAGACATCTGTGGCTTATATGTAAAGGTCTTTTATTTACTGTACTGTAAAATCACCCATGCATACAAGTTTTTAATTGCCAGTGATGTTCCGAAAATAATGAAACATATTAAAATAAAGCTTCAGTTATGATACCTGAAAAAAGTTCTCATTATATAACTGTCTCTGTTTAGGTGCCAATGTGTGGTTTCCACTCATATCTCTCTGGGGTATGTGGCAGTGCATGTAGCCCTGATCTGGGATTTTTTTTCTCTATTATGCTCTTTTTTTTTTTTGTGGTACGCAGGCCTCTCACTGTTGTGGCCTCTCCCGTTGCGGAGCACAGGCTCTGGACGCACAGGCTCTGGACGTGCAGGCTCAGCGGCCATGGCTCACGGGCCCAGCCACTCCGCGGCATGTGGGATCTTCCCAGACCGGAGCACAAACCAGTGTCTCCTGCATCGGCAGGCGGACTCTCAACCACTGCGCCAGCAGGGAAGCCCTCTTATGCTCTTTTTGAAAGACAGGAAAAATCTTTATTTCCTTTCTAGAAAGTCCTGTTATTTGGCCCTAAAAGTTGACTTTTTTGGCAAACTGTTGCCAAGGCGACACTTCCCTGGGAGAACAAAACAAGCCCACCAGAAATTGGAGAGTCTACCTCAGAGACCCTTACACCCACTAACTCTGGGTCTTCTGTCTCCTTACGCGTGTTCCCTCCAATCTCCAAAGAGAGGGTGGCTTTCTGTGGACTTGGAAAGAATTTCAAAAGAAGGCTTAACTCTTAAGACTGGGGTTAGGACTCTAAATGTCTAAGGCAAAAACTGTGTATAATTGAACATTTCCTTAAAAATATTTTATATTCACTGGGAAATGTAGCATACATGGTTTAGGGTATACGGTATCAGACTTTAATACGTTTAGCACTGTCATACTCTCCTTGAAGTGTTGGCATCGTGGTTTCTTGAGTTGAATAGACCTTGAGTTTCTTGAGAAAGAGTAATTGGCTTAAGTGCCCATACTATATTAAAAATTCTTTTTTGCCCCCTGAGAATATAGGATCAATTCTGTGGAAACTACATGTTGGTATGTGGGGATTTCACTGCCCTATCTACTATGTATGGCCAACATTATTAGCATAAGAGAAGCTCAATTTAGTACCCAGTGTAGGCTAGCACACAAGTTTTGAAATGCTTGGCATTCTTTCATAGACTTCTGTCTATCTTAGGTATCCCTGAAGGCCACCAGAGCAACAACCCCAAGGAAGTGCTCTAGTGGTAGATTTTCAAAAATTAGCTTGGAGTTCAACTCCTTGCTAAGTGAAAGTGATTAAAAAGGATTTCAAGCATGCAGTCCATGACTGCTGAAAGTGGCAGATGGTGTGAGCTAGTACATTATGTCAAGGAATCCATGTACATTTTTGCAACCATTTACAGCTCTTGATACACATCAATACTCCCAGAATGCTGTCATCACAGGAGCCTGGCCAGCTGACCCTTGTCAAATGTGCCATTTCTTTTTCGTTTCCAAAAGTCTTTATTTCAGTTGCATTTTTCTATCCTCTCCTAGGAGATTCTTGTTTGGAGGTTTTGTTAAGAATTCAAGGCATTGAAAATTATACTGTAAGAGTCTCTTGTTTCATCCATGTTCTCATTTGTCTGGGATAGATGTTGGGGGCTGGGAGACATTTATTCCCTGGCTGTTCTATCTATTTTGGGGTGGCTTCCTCCTCCATGCAATAGCACCTTAGGGAAGACAGAGGCAACGTGGGCCCCCGAATTTCAATTTATTGGCCTGCAGTAGTGGGAAGCACACACCTTGGTAGACCAGATAGTCCCAGTCAAACTCCTGAATCCAGACAGATCCTTATGATCTGGTGTGCTGTTGTGTTAGCAGAAGAAAAAGTCTAAAACCTGAGTCTGCACTCACCCAGAAAGACACACAAGTCACTGCTTACCCACTATCCTTATTGGAGAAACAAACTCTATTTGCAAAACGTCTGGGAATAATGTGACAATGTCCCAGCCAGTGTCTAACATCCAGCTCATCTCTTACTTCACACAAAACTGTTTTGCAGTATTGGGCAGTTTTGTTGCAAGGCTTGCTTGAACGTGACCTGAACCAATTAGCAGAGACCTACCATCTAGCGTTAGTTGGACATAAGCAAGGCACTGGAGATGGTAGGCAACCTCTGGGGGCATTTCTTTACACTTTTTGAGCTGTTTGGGTTCCAGCTGTGGGGCCACTTTGGCCATGGGAAGGAGAAGTTTTCCGGGGCAACCAACAGCAGAAGATGAGTCTGTCACACCTTCTGGGTTGCCCATGAGTCAGTCTCAGTTGGGAGGTGGCAGCGGGTAACATTGAGGAGTCTGACTCACAGGTCCAGTAAGCAACCTGGGGATCCCTCTGATATTTGAAGAGAAACCTCCAGGAAAGACTGGACCTTGGATCACCTAAGCATACGGGAACTTGGATTCACTATAATTTGATTATTAAAAGAAATGTCATTTGGCAAGTACTAGGTCCTTTTACCTTTCTCCCTAGCTTTCTAGCATGTCTAGAACTCATTCCCATGTCTTCTCTCCTTGAGGTCATCTCATTTCAACAGTAGGAGGCCACAGGCTCTGGAAGGTTCTGTATCTGCATAACAAATTAGTCATAGATAAGACTGGACTGCCCGGACATTGTGAAATGTACAAACGGCTGACTCTTTCATGGCTGTCTTTTGAGACCATGGTGACAAGATGACACTCAGTGGGTGGAAGTAGTGCTTTTGTCCAAAGGAAATGAATGTTCCCACTGTCAGTCATCCAGGGGAGTGATTAATCGTGGGGCAGAAAGTGAGAAAGTTTTGTATGCTGAGCTGATGGTGAAGCATGCAAAGTTACAGAGCTCATCGTGGGTATTCCTGTTCTAATTGTGTTACCTGGAGCAGCTCCAATGTTTGAAATGGATCAAGGCTGTCAAATTTAGGTAGGAAGAGAGGAGGGAAAAGTCAGCAGGTGCATTATGAAAGGGTGGACCCCTGAGAAGTTGAGGGGAATCATGACCCCCAGGGGGAAAGCAAGATAGACAAGAAAGGCGTGGCTGACAAACAGGACCGTCTTCTCCATTTTGCAGCAGGCCAGCCCTGGCTATCAGCAGATAAGCACTTGAACATCTGTTCAGTAGATACCTGTTAGATTATTTGTTCCATAACTCACATCTCCACCAGTCATTTGTAATGACAGGAGGACCTGGCAGCCGTTCCTTATCTGGTTTCACTTGGGAAAGGAACAAAGCACAAAGAAAACAGAGTTCATTGGGAAAGCAGATTACCTTTCTTCCTCCGTTCAACAGGGAGTCCAGACTCCACTCTTGAGTGTCCAGGGTCTGCATTACTCAGAGATGAGTAAAGTGGCTGCCCATGTGTTAAGTTTTCAGCTTTACCGGAAAGCCCTGCTCTCAGCAAAATATCTCGTATTACCAGTTGCTTAGAATCCCCACGTTATTTCTATATGTGAAGCATTATGTTTCCAAGAGTCCCCTATAAAAATGCAAATATCCACAAATAGGTAGTACACTCAGGTGTTGTCAGCTGTTAATGAAGTGCTGGGAATTAGTTTAACCCTGAGTTTCCCGGAGTGGGCCCTGCATATCTCTTGAGGTATGGAAGATGGTTATAAGTGGTACCCACACGATCTTACCCGGTATTTTATTTTATATTATTTTATTTTATTTTTCCTCTGTGCAGTCACTTTCTGTTTAGGGCAAGTGGGGCTGTTAAAGATATAAAATTTCTTTTAAATAAACTTATTTAATTGAAAAAAGGCAACTTGAAGAAAAACGTTACGTACCTTATAAGATAGGTGTATGAGGACGTGGAAAAATACCATGAATGACTCTACGTTTGGGAAATGCTGGTTTAACAGCACATCTTATTTCATGGATAGATGGAAAGGCCCTGTAATGGGGGTGGGTGAGGCAGAAACAAGGTTGTGAGTTCTTGGCAATGACTACTTGACTAACCATGGGTGCTGGGATCAATTGGAGGGGCCATAAGGAGGGGACCGATTCATCCTGGGGACCAGGTGGACTAGAGGGTGAAACTGCAGTTCCTGCTCTGGCTCTGCTATGATGGACAAGCAGCTGATTAGGTTCTAGGGACTCGCTGTTTCATCCTCTTCTCAGATAAGCAAGACCCCAGAGCAACGGGCTGAGCAGAGCAGTATTTGTGCATATGGACTTTCTCCCCAGGGGCAAGGAAACTAAAATGGAGGATCAGTAGGTCATCCCCTGGGGTGTCCTTGCAGGAGGGAAGCCTAGGAATGACAAGTGACATTGGAGGTTAACGCTGGGGCAGTGGACACACCTCCATGACTGAGACTCGAAAATTCCGCAAAGACCTTGGGACACGACCAAAGGTATTTGTAGCGTGCCTTCACCTTAGTCACCGCTGGAAGGGCACATGAGCTGGCTCTGCTGATCTTAGAGGATAGTGACCCTGGGTTATGGTTTTGAAGAGCTGGTGCTGGATGGTTAGATGCACGAGGGATACACTGGTCTATCTTTTTTGCTAGTCTCCCCAAGCCTTTAGGCACATAATCGGAACCTACTAAGCATTTTCTGAATAAATGAATGAATGAACATTTGTTGAACAAAGCTGAGTCAGATGATCTTGAGAAGATATTTCACCTCCCTGAGCCTCAAAGTTTTCACTTGTAAAGTAAAATCATACTGTTGGCTAAATCATAGACTCAGTTCAGTTTGCCTCATAAGCCTGTTGTGAGATCAGATAAGCAGTATTGATGAGAATAGCTTATTTTGGGGATGCTTACCATGTGCCAGGTACTGTACCAAGAACTTCCCATGCATTCATCTATCCCAGTGATCCCTGTGAGGGAGGTACCCACTTCAGGACAACGACAACAGTTGTAGGGCCCAGTGCAAAATAAAAATGCAAGGCTCTTTGTTCAAAAATTCCTAAGAATTTCAAGTTGGTGACCACAGAGAACTAGATCAAGTTCAAGACCCTGCTAAGTGTGGAGTTCTGTGCAACTGCTGACGTCACTGGTCCACAAAGCTGGCCCTGACTACTGTCCCTCATTTACAGATGATCTAACTGAGGTATAAAGAAATTCACACTCCTACAGGGTCATTGGCTAGTACGAGGCACACAAGATTCATATCCTGGCAGCGTGAGTCAAGAGCCCAGGTTTGTTGCCCCTAATCTGTAACATCTTCGTAGGGAGATAACTGTATGCAGAGATGCTGCATAAATGTAGTGTTTTGTTTTGTTTTTGTTTTTGTTTTCCAACAGGGGCAGCCTTATGAATGTAGACCATAAAAGGGTTGCAAGATGAATAAATTCTGGGGATTTAATGTACAGCATGATGATTAGAGTTAATAATACTGTGCTGTATACCTGAAATTTGCTAAGAGTAGATCTTGTGTTCTCACCACACACACACCCAAAAAGAGAACTTTGTGAGGTGATGAATGTGCTAATGAACTTGATTTTTTTCACAGTGCATGTGCATATTAAATCATCATGTTGTACATCTTGAAAAAAAATCACGTTGTACAACGTGTACTGTTTTTGTCGATCATAGCTTAATAGAGCTGAGGGGAAAAAAAGACCAAAAAAGAGGCCACAGCAATGAGGAAATTTCTGAAAACCACTTCCTCCCAGAATTGGCAGCTGCCGCCAGCAGGCCGGGCCTGGAGGGACTCCTAATTCCCACACAGAGCACTCTCCCCTTGCACTGTCTTGCACCCTCATTAGGGACCAGAAACATTGCGACAGGTACTGATTGGTTTGAGGCCATCAACATTAGTTTACAAAAGGGAAGGTCGAGCCTAATCAGCGTGATTAATATCTCCTGTGAAGTGTCTCTGAGCTGCTCTCGTGGGAAGGAAGGAGCTGGAATGGGTAAAGTGGTGGAGATGACATTGGGAACTGACAGCGAAATACTGAGCTGGAGGGCAAAGCCAGTTTGTCAAAGGCTCCTGTGAAGCCAGTAGCCAAGAAGCCCTGATTTGTCCCTTCGCAGAGAATTCTTCAGTCTCCCATCCTGCCAGCTCCCAGGGGGACGGAGCCTAACCCTAGAACTCTCCCAACAGGCCCTGCTTCTGTGCTGACACCCCTCACCCCTCACTTTGATTCCCACTTGGGAAAGAGAGGTGCTGAGTTTAGGGAAATCAAATCCCAAGTGCAGTTCTAGCTGATTTCAGAACCTAACTCCTGCGCAAGATGTTTGCCAAGATTTCTTTTTAATTCTGTTGGCAACCAACAACTCCATTAACCCAAATTAAGGCTGTAGAGGTTACATATTACAACTTAATGGAGACTACCATCCAGGCAAGTGGCGTGCTTGAGAATTCTCCATCTCTCTCCATTCACTGCGAGGGATTTGAGAGCCGTCTTGAAGGCAGAGGGGGTGGAATGGACAGACATCTGCTCCTGAACTAGGAGTCAGCAAAATTCTTCTGTAAGGGCCAGAGAGGAAATATTTTAGGCTTTGTGGGCCATATGGCTTCTGTTGCAACCACTCGATTCTGCTGCTGTGGGAAAGCAGCCACAGACAATATGTAAATGAATGTGTGTCTGTGTTCCAATAAAACTTTACTTACAAAAACAGGTGGTGGGCTGGATTTGGCCCATGGTTTGTCAACGCTTGATCTAGACTTTCCTTTCAGAGGTCTCAAAGTGGAATGTGCCTGAGGATTACAGGGGTAGATTTAGAGGGACAACAGGGGTCTAAAGGATTTTCTAAAGATGATTTTGATTATATGTACTTTGCAAAGACTTTGTTCTCAGCCCTAGTCAACATACTGTCATATGCGATTAATTTTTTTTTTTTAAATATTTGAGAGAAATGGGTTAGGTAGGGAGCTTAGGAAAGTTGTCCAAAGGCATCCCGCTAGGGAGTGATGGAGCTGGGATTTGAACACTGTCCGTCTGTTTTTGGAACCCCTTCTCAGAAACATCTAGAATTGACTGATCTGGAAATGAATTTCTTTTAGGACAGTGCTTCACACAGCCTACCACTCAGTTAGGTACCTGATAGAGACATTTTGGTGATTAGAACGATACAATTAGGAGGAAGGATAAGAAGAGTGTCCACTAGGGGATGGTACCAAAGGCAATATCAGCCTCCACTCTCCAATTAGTTCCTATCTTCCTCCATCCCCCCTCTCCCCCACCTCCCTGCAATATAAATTCTTTGAAATATGGTAATGCTTTCGATGGACCCGGACGTTTTTATTAGACGTCAGGATCATATTTGGTCAATGTCACAGGACTCACAGCTCTGACAAAGTATGATGTCATTTAGAAGTTCATGTTCTTGACATTGTTTTGGAGAGTCCTGTTAAAAAAGCCAAATAAGTTTTTGTGGGCTCTCACGGCAGGGAAGCAGCCATGGTAATGCACAGGCATATCAGTTGGAAGAGGATTCATTAAGCAATAAGACAGAGGCAGGCAGTGCATTTCGGAGAGGTTCTTGCACGTCTCATAGAGTGTTGCCGAGGCATTCGGCCAAGAGCTGAGTGGCTTCCACTGGCCAAGGCGTTTCAGCCACCCAAGACGTGTAATGTTCTCCCAGAAACACTATCCCCTGCCATGCATTTCCACTGCGAGAAATAAAAAGACCCTCTTATTAACTAGGTGTTATTAGGCATGGGCAAATTGACAGCCATTTCATTATTTCATAATTATGATTAATGGCTTTCCCGATGAAGTCGTTTCTGCTATCCCAAAGCCAACTGGTCCCTTTTGGGATGGTGTCACCAACTCATGGATACTGTTTTTAGAAGCATGGAATGCATAGAGTTTCACAAACCCTGGGGAGGGAGGGTGAGTCCTGCTTACCTTTGGAGACTGCACAGGAAGCAGACCTCTTCTTGAGGAAAGTAAACTCTGAAGCGGCCAGGAGGGGTAGGGGTGCATGAATGTGGTGATGGGAGAAGCAGAGGCAAGAAGAAACAGTGTAGTAACTGCCCTTCATCTTTAAACATACTTTGTTGTCTACTAAATGTATTCATACGAATTTTTCATTTGAGAGCCTTAATAGTTCTTTGAGTTCTTTTTTTTTCATACTAGGCATTCCAGAAATACAAAAAGCAATTGTTAGGTGACAGGTAATGTTATGGGCCGAGTTGTGTCACACACACCACACCCCATTCATATGATGAAATCCTAACCCCTGGAACCTCAGAATGTGACTGTGTTTGGAGATAGGGTCTTTTTTAAAAAAATGTTTATTTGGAGTATAGTTGCTTTACAATGTTGTGTTAGTTTCTGCTGTACAGCAAAGTGAATCAGTTATACATATACACATATCCACTCTTTTTAAAATTTCCTTCACATTTAGATCACCACAGATCATTGAGTAAGGTTCCCTGTGCTAAACCGTAGGTTCTCATTAATTATCTATTTTATACATAGTAGTGTATATATGTCAATCGGAGATAGAGTGTTTAAAGAATTCATTAAGTTAAAATGAGGAAATTAGGGTGGGCCCTAATCCAATATGATGGGTGTCCTTACAAGAAGAGGAAATTGGGACACAGACAGGTACAGAGGGAAGACCATGTGAAGATGCAGAGAGAAGATGGTTCTTTCTAAGCCAAGAAGAGGCACCTTAGAAAGGACTAATTTGTTGATATCTTGATCTTGGACTTCCAGCCTCCAGAACGGTGAGGAAATAAATTTCTGTTGTTTGAGCCACCCAGTCTGTAAGACTACTTTGTTACCGTAGTCCTAGCAAACTAATACAGATAGAAATGAAATGTAACCCAAGGTAAAATTTGATCAGAACTAGAAGAAAGGGCAAACCAAAAGATAAAATACAGTAAAAACTCTCTTTGGGGTGGGTGTACAGGCAATAGGTACCCAAATTTTAAATATTCATATTCCTTGACCTAGATAGTGCACATTTAGAAAGGTATCCTGAATACTCAGATACATTTGTGTGGATGTATTTAAAATGATGATGAATGCAGGATCACATTTTGGTGGATAGAGGATTAGTTCAACACAGTATGGTACATGGATGCCATGGGACAGAATTAACCATTGGAAAGAATGAGATAGCCAATAATATTGACATGAAAGATATCTACAATATATTATTAAATTAAAAAATGAGGCCGGTTGTATAGAAGAATTTCATTTATATGTATTCATATTTTTTGAACATGTAGAATAACACACACCACCTGTTAACAGTGCCTTTCTCTGGGTGGGTGATCATATAGGGGGGATTTGACTTTCTACTTGACCCAAGTTTGGAAGAACAAAGGTGAACTCTGATAGGAGGGACAACTTTCTAAACCTCATCAGTAAATCATGTTCTGCTTTCTTCATAGGCATGGTTCTGAGAATTGAATGAATGCACATGTGTTTGGGACAATAAACCAAAGCAAAAATAGCCAACACTTACTCAATGCTGTTCTAGGTGCTTTACATGAAATAACTCATTCAGTCCTCCCTACAGCCCTGTGAGGTAGGGTGGTAGCATGATTTATGATAACCTATATATATTTGGTGTTTGTCCAGGTTTCCAGAACAGAGCTCCTAAAACCCTTGGAATTTCCTAAGTGATGAGAGTGATAAAGGTGTTTTTTTGCTATGTTAACAGGTAACTTTTTTTTTTTTTAACATCTGTATTGGAGTATAATTGCTTTACAACGGTGTGTTAGTTTCTGTCCTACAACAAAGTGAATCAGCTATACATATACATATATCCCCATATCTCTTCCCTCTTGCAACTCCCTCCCACCCTCCCTATCCCACCCCTCTAGGTGATCACAAAGCACCAAGCTGATCTCCCTGTGCTATGCAGCTGCTTCCCACTAGCTATCTATTTTACATTTGGTAGTGTATATAAGTCCATACCACTCTCTCACTTTGTCCCAGCTTAACCTTCCCCCTCCCCATATCCTCAAGTCCATTCTCTACGTCTGTGTCTTTATTCCTGTCCTGCCCCTAGGTTCTTCAAAACATTTTTTTTTAGATTCCATATATATGTGTTAGCATACGGTATTTGTTTTTCTCTTTCTGACTTACTTCACTCTGTATGACAGACTCTAGGTCCATCCACCTCACTACAAATAACTCAATTTCGTTTCTTTTTATGGCTGAGTAATATTCCATTGTATATATGTGCCACATCTTCTTTATCCATTCATCTGTCAATGGACACTTAGGTTGCTCCCATGTCCTGGCTATTGTAAATAGAGTTGCAATGAACATTGTGGTTCATGACTCTTTTTGAATTATGGTTTTCTCAGGGTATATGCCCAGTAGTGGGATTGATGGGTCGTATGGTAGCTCTATGTGTAGTTTCTTAAGGAACCTCCATACTGTTCTCCATAGTGGCTGTATCAATTCACATTCCCACCAACAGTGCAAGAGGGTTCCAACAAGATGACTTTTGGGTCTCACCTAAGGATGGGGGCTAGTAGCCAGTGGAGCCAACCACATGATTGGAGGGTTGGAACTTTCAGTCCCACTCTCCCCACCCGTAGTTTTTACTATGAGTTTGAGGTGGGGTAGGAGATGGTAGAGCTGAAAAGCAGAGTGATCAGGGCTTGTGTGAATGGGGCACCCTTCTCACAGAAGCCAGTGGTGAAGCTGAGCGTCATGGAAGACACACTAGGTTGAAGGATGATTTAGGACGAGACGAGAATGAAGTTGTTGTATGACATTGGTTTGGTAGATTGAGGAAAGAAAGGCCGTCATCATAACACTAATTATAGTTACTTCCTATGAACATTTACTGAGGGAGAAGCATTTTGCCAAGACTTAAATTTTTAAAAAATTCTTACAAAAATCCTATGGGGCAAATAATATTCTTATGCCCTGTTCCCAGGTGAGGAAAGTGAGTCTAAAATCCCTGAAGAACTGCCTAAGCTTCTGTGTACCCAAGCTGGGATTGGAGCTTAGATCTTTTTGATCAACTCTGAAGCCCCTTCTCTTAGGTATTGCTCTTTTCGTTCCATATAGTTTGAGTGGTGCCCTTGAAAGAGGCAGATTTTGGGTGGGGAGAAGTGTTGAGATGTTGACTACTGATGAGAGTTGCTTACTTTCCCCTCAGCTTTCTCCCCACGGGCCCCGGGGAACTCTGAATAGCATCTCTCCCTGCCCCCTCTAATGAGCTGGTTTAAAACAGCTTCCCCGGTGTGGCAAAATGGCTCCCAGTCATGGGGCAGGTTGTGGGGGAAGTGATCTAATCCATTTAGAAAGCTGTTCCTCTCTTGCTGTTTTGTCAGAGAAGGTGATACCTGAGTCCAAGGCTGAGTAATTAAAAACCCTCTTAACACCACTTGAAATCAAGTGGCTCATATGCAACATGCTGAGCCTTCTATCCTCTGGGCTTGGGGTAATGATTGTCTTTTAATACCACTTTCAATTGTATTTTGAATCTCAGGAGAGGCAAATAGAATAAACACAATAAAACCTTAAAAAAAAATACGAACAAAACCTACCTCCCCCAAAATTCAACCCTGTAATTATGTTCCCCATAATTTTGCATCCCCTATTTCTGTTTGATTAAAAAGCAAACCCCAAACAACATACACCCTTTGGAATGTAGTTTGGCTTCAAGTCATCATGAATGATTTTTATGTGTAACAAAATCTCACAATTACTAAAATAGCTTAGAGTTAATTGCATTTCGTTGGGAATTCATACCGACTTTATGTGTCTCCACCAGAAAGTTATTATGAATTTAACATACCTGAGTAGTTATTTGCCATTTCGGAGCATTGAAGGGTCCTCTTGAGTCACCCCAGATGGACTCCCTTTTTCCTGGAGGTGAGGAGATACGGCAGGAAGTGGAGATACGGCTGAGGAGGTGAAGGTTCATCCATTCTTTGCAGACAATTCATTTCACTTGACAGCCACTTTTTTTTTTTTTTTTTTTTTTTTTTTGTGGTACGCGGGCCTCTCAGGCTCAGCGGCCATGGCTCTCGGGCCTAGCCGCTCTGCGGCATGTGGGATCTTCCCGGACCGGGGCACGAACCTGTGTCCCCTGCATCGGCAGGCGGACTCTCAACCACTGCGCCACCAGGGAAGCCCGACAGCCACGTTTGAGCAGGTGTGGACCACCTTCTGGTGTGTCCATGAATGATAAGCTCCTAAATGTTTCACTGTCCTTCTCTCTTCTCCTGCTCTTCCTCTTTTTTCCCTACTCAAGTCAAAATAATAATAACAGCAACAACAAGCCATTTATTAAGTGTTTGCCAATAGTGAAACACAATGCTAAACACTTTATATATTTTTTACTTATCATATCTCATCTAGACCTTGCAATACCTTGTGAGGAAGGCAGTATTTTTACTTTATAGGTGAGGATGGTGAGGCTGGGAGAGGTCAAGAAACTGGCTCACAGCCACACAACTGGTAAGCAGCACAACTGTGATGTGAACTGGAGTCTTCTAGCTGTAAACTGCACTCTCTTCACTCCTGCGTTTTGAAGGAACACTCCTTTAAAAGAGACAGCCAAGAGGGAATGAATGGTATGGTTGGGGACTAGAGTCCAGAGTGGTTCCAGTGACCTCACACTCTGTCAGGTAACAACAGCCTGTGCAGATACTTTCTAAAGACTGCCCATTGCAGCTTTGCATAAAATAGGAAAAAGTGCAGATGACCTAATTTTTCATCAGCAAGGGATTAAAGCAACGAAGGATGGTGACTGCCATCATGGAATATTCCTCAGCTGCTGAGAAGAGTGTCAGGACTGAAGAGGGACAGCCAGGCAGGTTAAGAGACTTGTCCCAGGGACTTGTGTCTTCTTCTGACTCCCTAGACTGACCTTCCTGCTTCCTCCCTAGAATGTTCAATAGGTTTCCAGTGTCACACAGTTAGGTAGCCAGAACCTGAGCCTGCCCCCTACTGATCAACACTGAAGGGGAAAATAAGAGGCTCAGCCATGCATTCGTTAAGGAGTGACTTGGCCTCAGCTAAACCTGGATTTGAACCCTGAGCTGGCAAGACTCCACAGTTCTCCATACTCTCTCAGCATGACACCAGAGCCGACGTGGTGGCTTTGTGGTAGAGGACAGGCTTCACCTGGCCCCCCTTTTCCTCTGGCTGGCACGGAGCAGCAGAAAAAAGTCTGGGCACTCAAGAGTCCCCAAGAGAGCACTGGAATGGGTTAATCCTGTGGCTGGACATAGCAGTGACCCTGGGCACTGATGGTCAGCACCAGATAGAGACCTCTCAGTGGATGTCAGTGTGTCTAGAAGCCTCTCTCCTCTTGTATGAGCCAGCATCCTCCAGAGAAACAGAAGCAACAGGGGGTAGATAGATAAATAGATAGGGGATTTAATATAGGAATTGGCCCATGTGGTTACAGAGGTCTAGAAGTCCCATGATCTGCTGTCTGCAAGATGAAGAATCAGGAAAGCTGGTGGTGTAATTCAATCTGAGTTCGAAGGCCTGAGAATTGATGGTGTAAGTCCTGATCTGAGCCTAAAAGTCTGAGAACCAGGAGCGCTGATGTCCAAGGGCAGGAGAAGGTGGATGTCTCAGCTCAAGCAGAGAGAGCGCGAACTGCCCTTCCTCTGCCTTTTGTTCTATTCGGGCCCTGAATGAGTTGGATGATGCCGGCCCACATTGGGGAGGGCCAACTTCTTTACTCAGTTCACCAATTCAAATGCTAATCTTCCAGAAACATCCTCACAGAATGTTATGCAGCCAGAAATAATGTTTTACCAACTACCTGGATATCTCTTAGCCCAGTCAAGTTGACACAGAAAATTAACCATCACATCCCTAATGACTTGGCGCCACAAAAATTCCCCCAATTTAAAGCAGCCCACAAGAAAAGGTGGTATCCTTCCAAACTCCTGGTTTTGAACTAGAACAAATTCACAGCTGCTTTAGTGATAATTATCCAAGTTAGTTTGAATGGAATTCTTGGGATGGTTCATCCTAAAAAGAACCCTGTGGCCTCTCACGTTTTCTGCAACAGGTTGGATGGTGACAAGCGCTCCCGCCTCATGGAAGATTCTGCATCAGTATGATGAGAAGCAGCAGCTGATGACTCTGAGGACGTTAACTGGCTTTATTAATCATAACCACAGACCAGAGGCTGTGTGTTTTCTCCAGGAGTCGAGTGAGAGATTGCCTTGTCTCCTGCCGCTCCCACAGTATAGTCAAGGCATCAAGCTAAATTAAAGGAAATGCCATCTTCTTGTGACAGCAGGTGCAAAATTACCTCTAATTATGGATTTGCTAGGTACAACAGTGACTCTGCATGAATTACAACGTGGCGTTCATTAAAACAGCCATTTAGGATCTCACTTACCTTGACACGCCTACGGATTCTCAGAATTCAATAGTGAGTCCATTTCAAACTGTCCACTGTGCTCTTAGAGAACTGTGCTGGTTTGACAATTTGCAATCCAAAAGCTTCGTTTAAAGTATAAGGTGCCGAGTAAGGAGAGCTGGGTCTGTCTCAGGTTTACCACGGACTGGTGTGTGTGTGTGTGACTTGAACAAGTCAGTTAACCTTTTCAGAACTCAGGTCCTTCATCTATAAAACAGAGGGGGCAGAACTGGGCAAATTTTAAGGCAGTATATCTCAAAATTAATTTGCTATTCAAAGTGTGGGCCACGGACCAGAAGCTTGTTGAAAATGCAGAATCTCAGTCCCTACCCCAGATTTACTAGTTTCGAACTATGATATGCTTACGGATCATCTGGGGATCATCTTAAAATGCAGAATCTGATTAAGCGTATCTGGGGTAGAGCCTGAGATTCTGCATTCCATTGAGCTCCCAGGGGCTGCTGCTGTAGCTCCCCCAGCTGCTCCCCAAAGTATACTTTGAGTAGTGGGGCTCTCAGATCCCTTCTAGCTGTGTATTAGCATGGTAGGTGATGTTGACTGAGTACTTCCTGTATGCTAGACAATGTGCTAAATACATGCATTGTCTCAGTTAATTCTCATAAGAACTCTACAGAGGGCATATGATTAATATCATCCGCATTTTATAGATAATGAAACCAAGGATCATGGGTGCCCAAGGTCATGTGGAGGGCAGAGCTGGGATTTGAATTCATAGTATCTGGCTCTGTCGCTCATATGCATAATGACAGCACTGTCGCCTGCCAAGTAATTTAGCTTTTGAGAAACTCTAGCTCTTGTTTCTTTGCTCTTCTGGGTAAAGTTGTGGTGGCTGATTCTCTGTGGAGCAGCAGGATACTAATAGAGCCAGCTGATGTGACCCTAGTTCTAACTCACGCTATTGCAGGGTTGTACTGTATTTGATGGATGAATATATATTTCCTGATCAAGGGGCCTTTTGAAGAGTCCCAGTTTTTTCCTATTATCAACTGTGCTACAATAAACACACTTGTACATATACTTCATACGTGGTATGACCTTGGGACAGATGCTTATATGTTCCATGCTTGGACCAAAGGACGTGCATTGATACATTTGGATAAATACCACCATCTTGTCTACCATTGGGACTCACGGTTACACTAAATTTAGTGTTTAGTGGGGGAACATTAAAATTAAAGCTCCTCGTTGAGTGGCCGAACTTGAATCTTGAATCCCAAACTTCTCTCAGGAAAAATTCTTACCCCATATTTTCAAATAGCAAAATTATTACCTCTCCTTTTGGTTGGTTCCCTCTACCAAAGTGCTGATTCCATTGGGAAATAGTGATGCCTTTTTTAAACTTGAAAAAAAACGAAGAAGAGGAAGTCATGAAGCTGGAATATGTTGAACCCGTATTTGTGGAGCTTGATTTTTGAAAAGACAAACCCTGCATTTGGGAAACTGGAATCTCTTGGCTTCCCTGTTTGGCTTCACGTAATTAGCCTAAACCTCAGAAGACTCTGTCTAGGGCAGCTCAAACTTCAGGGAAAAAAAAAAGCATTAAGGCTCATTTTGACGAGAAGACTGAACTCCAAATTGTTGTTTGAGGAACCAGCTTAGACTTCTGGCTGAAACTCAAGATGCTATACATTTGCCTACATATTTAATGCTGTACTCAAGTTCCCAAGCCTTCTCTGATGGACTTTTTTTATTTGTGAGTCTGGGTATTTCTTCCTCCTATAAATGGTTATTTCTCTACACAGATACACGTGGGAGAATATTTAATTAGAACTGAAAATGTTTTGAGCATGTTAAGTACAATCTAAGTGATAAGTATCGTGATCTTTAAATGCTACAATAAGCATTATAATACATGCTTAATTCACTGGTGAGCACTTGGCAAGTCTTTGACAAATTCTTAATAAATTGCTCAGAAGAGCCCTTTAGAAAGTGTCATTTCACACTACATAACTCTGCCTCTGGTATTTCTCAACCTTGTCTATCTGCAGAAATGGGAAATTCTCTTGAACATTTTTCTTAACTGATTCTGATTTATGGCTTTAGGTGGAAACTCCCAGGGACTTGTTGCAATATACTGTAAATGAAATCTGCTAGCTACACAATTTGAAAAGTGAAGGCTGTAGTCTCCAACTTTTCAAAAGCGGCCCATTTCACCTAGACAATGAATTATGGGATCCAGAAGTACATAGAAAGCCTGAATACTGCACTTGGTGTGTATCTTCAAGGGAAAAGCTGTAAGAATCTAACAAAGACTAGCCACAGCCTGGATGTCATCTGGAGGGTATTAAGAGAAGATTTGTAGCAATTGAGTTGGTTGTTAGTGTTAGGGGCAGTGATTCCTCAGCATCAAAATACTCCATAAATTCTCCCTGTGCCCAGATTTCAGACTTTGCAATTAAATTTGGGTGTAGGTAAAAGATGCTTTGGAAAACTAATTTTTAGATTAAAAACTTAACAAAAGCATTAATTTAGAAAGGTCTGTGGCTGCATAGCAACTCAAATTACTTGAAAGTGGGAAAAAAGCAGTGCTGAGTTTGGCAGGCTCGTTTATTTTTCTCCTACTATGTGCCCCAGGCAAGGTGTTCTAACTGCAAGATTTAATAGTAAGTATTTAATTTCAATCTTTTATATCTGCATAAAATATCTGAAAAGATTAAAGATATACTGATGAGAAAGCTGAAGGTCAAAGAGGTTAAACATATAATTAGTGAAGGGTCTGGCTTACCGACTTCTTAAAAATAACCTTTTACTTCAGAATAATTTTAGATTTACAGAAAGATCACCAAGATAACACAGAATTCCTGTAAACCTGTTACCCTGTTTGACCTACTGTTAACATCTTACATGGTATATTTGTCAACACTAAGAAATTAACATTGGTACATTACTATTAACTAAACTCTAGATATTATTCAGGTTTGTATGTGTGTGTGTTTATTTATTTATTTTCACTAATGTCCTTTTTCTGACCCAGGATCTTACTTGAGACCCCACATTGCATTTCGTTGTCACGCCTCCTAGTCTCTGGTCTGCGACAGTTTCTCAGTCTTTCCTCATCTTTCATGGCCTTGGCAGTTTGGAGAATACTGGTCAGGTATTTTGTAGAATATCCCTCCATTTGGATTTGTCTTAATGTTTTCCTCCTGATTTGACTGGGGTTATGGGTTTTTGGGAAAAATACCACAGAAGTAGGGTGTCTTTCTCATCACATCATATCATGCTATCCTGCTTTCAGTGTAACTTACCACTGGCAGTGTTAACCTTGATCTCTTGGTTAAGTTAGTGTATGTCAGCTTTCTGGGGCTACATTTTGATCAGTGGTAAGGAGTATGGCAATTGATTAGTGATGTCTGCCATGAGCACAGAATCAGAGAATAGTGCTACTCAGAGCAAGTATTGATATTTGCTATTTCTTTTTTTTTTTTTTTTTTTTTTGGTGGTACGCGGGCCTCTCACTGCTGTGGCCTCTCCCGTTGCGGAGCACAGGCTCCGGACGCGCCGGCTCAGCGGCGGCCATGGCTCACGGGCCCAGCTGCTCCGTGGCATGTGGGATCTTTCCGGACCGGGGCACGAACCCGCGTCCCCTGCATCGGCAGGCGGACTCTCAACCACTGCGCCACCAGGGAAGCCCGATATTTGCTATTTCTGACTCAGATAAGGCCACCATCTCTTGCAGATGAAGTTGAGATTCAGTTATTCAAAATTTCATGTAATTGTACATATGGCTCTGCCATCCATACAGTGCATCCCTGTTAAGCATTTAAAAAAGAAATATTTGTTGAACATCTATAATATGCAAGGGTCATATTTTTGTTTCTCAGTTAATAGACTGAGAGAATGTTGAGGCTGAAGGGGAGACTTAAAAGATAACCTAATTTCCTCATATGATTTTTTTAAATGAAAAAATTAAAACCTCCAAAACAGAGAACAAATACACTAGAGGCTCAGAAAGTGACAATTATTGCCTGAAGCATAGGAGCATAGAAGGCTTAGACTGGAATCCTGTCTTCTGTCTGCTTTAGTATCTGCATCCCTACTTACATCTACTGTACTTGTACAAGTTACTTGAGCTGAGTACCTATAGTAATTTATGGTATGGTCTCCTCCAGAAGACCACTGAAATCAACACTTTTCAATGTGTAGGAGAAATACGCATCAAAACATTTCCTCTGTATCTCACTCAAACATTTTTGTTGTTGAGTATAAATGGATGACGTTTTACAAACAACTGTGGGCGTTCAAAAATTTACTCATGTGAGAACAATTTAGTGATTACCAGCCATTTATCAGATGCTGGCTATACATTGGAGAATAAAATAGACATGGTCCCTATAAGGACAACTTATATTCTAGTGGCATATACAAATGTAAAACAAATTAAAATAATAACATAATTACAAAGTATAAAGAATGCTCTGAAGGGATCAAACACAGACTGCTAATACAATAAAGAGGGTAACCTAATTAAGGTGGTCAAGGAAGACTTGCCTGAGAAGGTGACGCTTACACCAAGATGGAGGGAGCTTTGCAATGTGTCTGAATCAGAGTGGGTCATGTTTGCAGAGGCCCTAAAAGAGAGGACAGGACAAGTCTGAGGAACGGGAAGAAGACCTGCAAGCCTGGATTTTTGTAAAAATGGGGTAGCAGATGTGTCAGTGCCCTACATCATCAGCCCTTATATCAGTCCTGTATACAGTGGCAGCTTTTCCTGCATGCTGGGTCAACATATTGGGCAAGCTAGAGGTGCCAGGGAGTTAATGTCCCAGGAGCTGTTCTCAACCTATGATGAATGGGTTGGTGGAGACATGTCCCAACCGCCCCATCCCTCGGTAGGGATGACCAGGAGGCATATTCTGTTCTCCCCACAGTCTCCCAGGGGTCCTCATTGGGGTTGAACCTCAGGAAACCATCATGGTAAGATGCTTGATAAGATACCCTCTGCTGGCTTCCTTCCCTTGAATGCCTCTCTTCCCCACTCCTTTATCGTTCCCCTTCCAGATAAACTCATATTCTTTTTTTTCAAGGTCTCGTTTGGAGAAACCTAGCTGAAGATCAATGGGCAGGGTGATACAAGCTGAGGCTGGAAATGTAGGCAGAAGCTGGACCATGCAGCACTTTGCAAAGAAGTTTGATTTTACTATAAGTGCATTAGGAAACAACCAAAGGCTCTTAAGAAAGGAGTGACTTGATTAGATTTAGGTTTTAAAATGGGATAATCTAAAATGTAGGTTGGCCTTAGAATCATGGATTTAAAAGGCATCTTAGAGACAGTCTGTGTGAACTCTCCCTTGGTAAGAAAAGAAAGTGAGATCCATAGAAGTTGATTTGCCCATAGCCACACAGTGAGAGAGGTAGGACGACTATGTTAATCTCACAACCAAAGTCTCATAACTGTCTAGGACTCGGTGGTGCCTCTTTGGCTCTGATAACCTCTTGGAGTAGTTTCATCCAAGACAGCATTTTCTAAGGAAAACAACATAAATTTTGAATTCAACATTGTGATGCCGAGGACTGTGTTAGGTAATTACCATAACATGTTAGACAATTGAAATTACAAGGGAGAAAACCAGTTAAGACACTGGCCCAGTTATTAAGTATTAAAGACACTGAAGATTTTTGCTTCGTGGTAAATACCAGGATAGGTCATGATAACAGTTTTCAAATATTTGTAAAGGTGCAGGCAGTGAAGAGGGAGCGAAATTACTTAGCTTAGAAAAGTGGAGGAGATCTCGAAGTAATGAGGTGGAACAAAAGGAAAATATTATTAGCTGAAGAGTGAGAAAAGGGTCTTTTCAATGAGAATGGGTCGGTTGTGTTTACAGACAAACCCAATTGTCTGAGTGAACCTTATGTAGTGTTTGAAATGAAAAAGAAAGAAAGAAAATTAGAAAGATTTATACCAGCACGTATCACTTGTATTTCTTAAAATTATTTTCTCTTATCCTCTCACTTTCAAACGCATTTGCTGTATATTTGAAATGTAATTATTTCACCACAGAGGATATGTAATGCAGTTCGGTGACTTTCATGATGGACCAAGTCAAATTTCTCTCTTAACAAACAGAGATGGATAAATAATTGGACTACAAACCAGGTGTTCTCTAATTATGTTTCATTTGCTGATTGTGGCATTAAGATAGACTATATTATCATAGTTAATCATTTTTACAGTGTTTTAACTTTGGGGCAATTTTAAACTACAAAGAATTGTCAAGGTTTTGTCAAGGTTGTGAAATTGTCAAGGTTGACTCTTCACTGGAAGGCAAAAATTTCCAGTGTGAATTTGAATGGTTAGTATTAAATGATAAACACAGCTCTATTTACAACAGCCAGGACATGGAAGCAACCTAAGCGTCCATCGACAGATGAATGGATAAAGAAGATGTGGCACATATATACAATGGAATATTACTTAGCCATAAAAAGAAACGAAATTGAGTTATTTGTAGTGAGGTGGATGGACCTAGAGTCTGTCATACAGAGTGAAGTAAGTCAGAAAGAGAAAAGCAAATACCGTATGCTAACACATATATATGGAATCTAAAAAAAAAAAAAAAATGGTTCTGAAGAAACTGGGGGCAGGACACAAATAAAGACACAGATGTAGAGAATGGACTTGAGGACACAGGGAGTGGGAAGGGTAAGCTGGGATGAAGAGAGTGGTATGGACATATATACACTACCAAATGTAAAATAGATAGCTAGTGGGAAGCAGCCGCATAGCACAGGGAGATCAGCTCGGTGCTTTGTGACCACCTAGAGGGGTGGGACAGGGAGGGTGGGAGGGAGACGCAGCGGGAGGGGATATGGGGATGTATGTATATGTATAGCTGATTCACTTTGTTATACAGCAGAAACTAACACAACACTGTAAAGCAATTATACCCCAATAAAGATGTTAAAAAAAAAAAGATAAACAACAACAAATAAAACAAAACGAAAAATGGTTGCCTGTTTTACCTAAGTTGTTTTCTGTGGATTTAAGTGGTTATTGCTGAATACGATTCACTGGTGATCATGGCTATTGTTCCTTATTTTATTTGGATTTGTTGGGTATGCCAGCATCAATCATTTCACAGCCTATTAAAGTAACACAGTCCCTACACTCAAGAAAAATTACCCAACAATCCTCATGTTCCTTCAGTTTAGGGGGGAGTCCTCTGAGGATAAAATGTTACAGATGGGAATGTGCAGTCCCTCTATGCTGCCTGACCCTCTTCCCCACCTTGTTCTAAGTGTCATCATTGGATATAATTTCTTAGCATACTGTTTGCTTTGTCTTCAGTTAAGAGCCAGCAAAATAGCTACTATAATTATATCTCTTTAAGACGATGCCCATTTGATTGAGGGCTGGGCTGAAAATACAGTCTACATTATCATATGAAAAAGCCACATAAAGAGACCTGTCTTCAAACTGCAGAGTGAACCCTGCTCCAAGCGATTCTAAATGAAGCGACAAACTGCAAGGCGAGAGCACTTATTTGACCACAGACCCATTGAAATATCACTTTGATGAATGCAAACACATTTATCATCTACACCAGGCGATGTTTTATGTCACTATCCCAGTGAAGGCTGTTTTAGCTCTAAGGACTAGAAACCCACACCAAGCTAGCTTAAACAAGAAATGGAATTTATTATAAGTATACAGGGGTATGTGACAGAAGCCACAGGGGGCTGAGATTAGAATATGTCCAGAACCAAGGCACTGTTTCTTTTGGTTTCCTTCTGGGGTCATTTGGTCTCTCATCTCTGTATTTCTCTTTGTAACCCCTTTGCTCTCTTGCAGAAGATGGCTTTTCTTGTGTCAACTGAAAAAAAATGCACAACCTAAAAGTTAAGAATTATGTTTTATTTGGCGGACAAAACTGAAGACTTAAGCCTGGGACACAGCATCTCAGATCGCTCTGAGGGACTGGTCTGAAGAGGTAAGGGAGGAGACAGGATATATGAGTTTTTGCAGCAAAGACCAGGTAGTCAGAACTTCAAAAGATGACTGTTAATTTAAGAAAACCCTCTCTCTGGCGTTAAGGAATTTAGTGCTTTTGTATGTAGGGGAAGATGCAAGAGTCTGGGCTCACTGAAATCTTTCCTTTGCTGTGCACCTCAGCTATCCTGTGCTTTATCATCCTGAGTTCCTTCAGGGCTCACCATGGGTGGAGGCGCCCGGGGCGTAATGTGATGGCTTGAGGGCTGCAGCACCCTTTGTTTCCTGATATAGCAGGCCACATTTTTTTCATTGATACTTGCTTCTCTCTTCCTGTGTCTGCCCTACAGCCCCGACTTTCACCTCAGCTGTAGCCCCAGGCAGAGTCTCTGATTAACATCCCTCATACTCAGTGAAGTCTTACAAATCCAGCTAGCCTGGACCTTGAGATCAGGAGATCAGTAGGTGCTGAAACTGTTGAGGAATCTTGGCCAGCTGGTGGGGGAGGGTGGAAGGAAGGTTGGTCGAATGGGCTATTTGCTGAGGCATTTCCAAACAACCATGTCTGGGCAAGAGCCACTTGTACATTTTAATAAGTTCTATTCACTTACTAGTCTTTAACAGTTGATGAGAGTTTGAGTGGGCTAAAAGCTCTTAAATCTTAATGGCTGTGTATCTATGTGGTTATCATTTTCTCTACCTCAAAAGTGCATGATGGCTCACCCATCTTCATAGCAATATTAGTCCATTATTCACTGTATTCCACAGAGATGGAAGCAACCCAAATGTCTATCAATAAAGAAAATGTGGTATATACGTACAATGGAATTTTACTCAGCCTTAAAATGGGGGGAAATCCTGTCACATGCTACTACATGGAGGGAAGACATTTGAAGACATTATACTAAGTGAAATAAGCCAGCCACAAAAAAAGACAAATATTGCTTTGATCCCACTTAAACGTAGCATCTAAAGTATTGAATTCCTAGAAACAAAGTAGAATTGTGGTTACCGGGATATGAAGGAATTGTTGTCTAATGGCTATAGAATTTCAGTTTTTCAAGATGAAAAAATTCTGGAGATTGGCTGCACAACAACATGAATATAGTTAACACTCCTGAACTGTACACTTAAAAATGTTTTTTCTTTTTTTAAATTAAAAAAAATGATGGAATATAAAGATAGAAACTGATGGTGCCACGGAGCAGCTGTACTAGTTGTGGGCTGCCCACATCCAGACTTCTTGTCGTATAAAGAAAATTAAACTGTACTCTGTAGTTTAAAAAAGTAGATGATGACTCCCCAAAGCCTAGTGACTCCCAGGAGGGTGGTCAAGACCCTCCATCCATTGGTCCTAAATTTTAGTTTCTCATTTATCCTTTTGTCCTCAGAAGTTTTAGCCAATCTGGACCAGAAGCCTAGTGCAGCCCAGTCTCCCACACTCATCTTCTATGTTTTCTCTTCCAGCAGACTTTCTTGATACCAGTGTTTGGGACAATTTTCCCATTCTGACCGCCCCTATTTCTTATGGTCCTTAGCTCTTTCTGTCTTGAATTGGAACTTAGGTATACATCTTTTTTTTTTTTTTGAATTTTAGAATTTTATTTACTTTTTTATACAGCAGGTTCTTATTAGTTATCCATTTTATACATATTAGTGTATATATGTCAATCCCAATCTCCCAATTCATCCCACCACCACGCCCCACCCCCCAAGGTATACATCTTCTCTATATTATCTCCCCAATTATACTGTAAGATCCTTGAAGTCAGGAGACAAAATTACTGTCTCTTCCATAGCACCATCAAAGTGCTAGGCACATAGCAAGTGCTCGGAATGGAAACAAAGAAACCAAAAACATGGCCAGAGGTTTCAGTCGTGACTGAGATGGAAACTTATGGTCTTCTTAATAACACTGGCTCTATTGATTCCATTATTTTATTTTCAAGTTTGGATATATGGCATGTTGAATCAAATAAAAGTCTCTGGGGTCGTGTTAATGATGGAATTCTGTGAAATCAAGTGAATCAATTGCTTGGTTATTCTTAATCATTAGCTGGGTGAGACATATAACACAGAATGGATCATTTTTCCATATGGCATTTTCATCAGATAGACCAGAAGTTTCTAATTTTTTACATTATGAAAACCTCTATTTCTTTTTTAAATTTTATTACATATATTTTTTATGAGGTTGTGTGTGTTTTTATTTTCAGATTTCTAGGAATTTGAGAGAATTCCCAGGAATGTAGAAAGGAGATGCTGCATAGGCAAATAATATACAATTTTTTAAAACAAAGTTTGATTCTCTAATGAAATAAAGTTTAAAAATGAGCCTAGAGATTATCATACTAAGTGAAGTAAGTCAGAGAAATATAAATATATGATATCACTTATATGTGGAATCTAAAAAAGTGATACAAATGAACTTATTTACAAAACAGAAACAGACTCACAGACATAGAAAACAAACTTACAGTTATCAAAGGGGGAGGTGGGATAAATTAGGAGTTTGGGATTAATAGATACACAGTACTATACGTAAAATAGGTAAACAGCAAGGACCTACTGTATAGCACGGGGAGCTATACTCAATATCTTATGATAAGCTACGATGGAAAGAATCTGAAAAAGAATGTATATATATGTATATGTATATAACTGGATCACTTTGCTGTACACCTGAAACTAACACAACATTGTAAATCAACAATACCTTATACTTTTCTGATGTCTTTTAATAACATAAAGAGCATATCAGAACCACTTCCTTTGAACTCATTAATGATTTGATTACAAAAGATGGCTCTTTTCAGGAGCCCAAACAGTCCATGTAGAAACTTTTCTAACCCAAATAGACTATTTGGGGATATCATACTTGTGTTCAGGATTAAAATAATCCTTAATAGGGTTATTGGTCATAATCCTGTATGTTTTCAGCTTGAATCTCTAGTTCCACCTTTGTGGAAGAGGCCTTAAGCATACAGAGTTACCTCAGTTGCATAATTTCTCTTTGTCTGAATTACATAATTTTTAATTGACGTATAGCTGATTTACAATGTTTTGTTAATTACTGCTGTACAGAAAAGGGATTCAGATAGCACAGTTCTCTGTGCTATCAGTAAGACGTTGTTTATCCATTCTATATATAAAAGCTTACATTCACTATCCCCAGCCTCCCACTCTATCCTTCCCCCTCCCCCTCCCCCTTGGCAACCACTAGTCTGTTCTCAATGGCTGTGATGCTGTTTCTGTTTCATAGATAGGTTCATTTGTGTCATATTTTAGATTCCATGTATAAGTGATATCATATGGTGAAAATCTCTATTTTTAATGCTAATTTTGTAGTACTTTTGTGTCTGGGAATGGAAAAAATACACAATAATAGAACTAAGACAAATTCAATAATACTTTAAAAATCTTTCGTATCTTGTTAGTCATAGCACCATCTACATATATTTGACAAAAGCAGAATTTTGTTGTGTGATGCATAATGTTTATTCCGACAACAGGTAATGCATGTAGTACAAATAGACTTTCAGAACTCTTTCCAGTGGGACCATTGATGTGAATATCAATTGACTAACAGATGTCTAATAAATGTCTAACTAGGTTTTGTGGAGCAAAACCAAGAAGGACTAGATTCTATTCCACAACCTTTCAGCTAAGTGCATTACTTTTCTTCTCTACCATCTCTGGGAAGGTTATGAAGTCTTGCCCCCATAATATTTGTGGGACTCCTTCACTCATGGTTAGATCTACCTTACACAATGAAGCATAGATGGTTTATGAAGAGTTAATGTCAAGAAACACATGTCCATCCAACTACAAATCACTCTGTGACAACTACAAAGGGGTCTGGTGTTAATGACCAAGATCTCCTTAATTTGATCTTGCTGATGTTCTTGCTCTGACATGCCTGCCTTTTGCTGATATTATCTGGTATCTACTTTTGTTGCACGGATCCTCTGCTGTGTATTATAACCAGCCTTCCCTCTTTAGTCTCATTTTAAAGTCCACTTCTTCATGAACCCCTTACCTGTTTCCTCCTAGCCTAGTAGACTTATACTTTTGTAAATCATGATGATGCCCATAACTCCACCATTGGGATGGCATGCCACGGAGGGCAGAGACTTAGTCTCATTCATGCTAGTATCCTTAGCACATAGGGGCTGATCAATACACGTTTGTTGAATCAATGAATGGATATCCCCCGAGTGCTCATATTGAGCACTCTACATTGGGCTAATTAATTACAGAGGAATCCCAACCCGGGTCTAAAAATTGCTCAAAAGTCAGACCTCAAATGTGGTCTTCATCAGTTGTATTTGCCTAACACACCTATGTCTGTTCTTATTTGTGACTGCTCATATTTGTGCAAATGTTGAAATCTGTTCACATCTTCTCTAATATGTGATCTGAAAAGCATCCTGTCTATCTCAACTGTTAAGTAATTACTTTTCAATAGTACTTGGTATCTGTCCTCTGGAACGTCCCATGAGGGTGAGGACTTTGTTTATCTGGCTTCTGTGGTACTCCTAGCACCTACATTATTAATTATTAGTACATGGCAGCCCCCTGATAAATACTTATTGTATGAACAAATGACTGTTGACTGACTGACTAATTTTATTGTTTGGAGGAGTGTTGCGATACGGACATGATTAAAATGCTCCACATAGAGGGGCAGGAGGTAAACTAGGTACTACTGCCCATCGCCTTTAGTATGTTTCAAGACAGAGTAACAAGACCTACACTCTATTCACGTGCTAGCCTTGCTTTCCAAACTGCCTCCCTTTTCTTAAGGGAATCTCTAACTCCTTACATCCTAATCTCCCTAATATCCAGTATATTATTTCCTGGACACTGGACTCTCTGTCTTGCTTCAACTTCAAGTTCAGTAGGAGAAACAAATGGAGACTTGCAGGGACCTGGACACCAAAAATGTGTATTTACTGCTTCTCATATTACCCTCATCAGCCATGTGGATTGTTGAGAAGGATAAATGAAGGCATTCTAGTTCAGGTTTGATCAAACTCCATTTGCATTCCCAAACAAAGAACAAGTCTGTGTTTCGCTGTGATTGTATAATAGGAAGTAAAGGACTGTGGCTTATGTTACTTGGAGCTGATTTAAATTTTTATGAACCTGATACCTCTGAAAGGCAATAATCAAAATGAAACCATGGTAATTATTTTCATTTGAAAACATCAGAATGGGACCTCATTACATTCTAGTGAGTGACTCAAGGGGAAGTATGGGAAGGCAAAGCATAAACTCCATCTTGAATATAAATTTCTTAAAATATTCGGCAATGTCGTAGAAGGAAGTACAAAGCCAGAGTTGACAATTTTCCATCAATATTCCAAATTCGTTGAATTAAGGTTGTCTTGGGATTGCAGACTGGGCTGGGACATACATATGTATCTGTAATAAACAAGATGTATTTTGCAGAAATGGATTTGGGTTTTGGCATCGACTTGATAGGGAGATCAAAGCACTAGCTGGCATTAGGAGGATTTAGATACATTTGTCATAGGCAGCTGTTATGCTAATCTCATTTATGCAGTTGTCAGCTGATAGGCTCTGATGAGCCAGCTGAGTGGGAAAATCATTATTCCATCCCTATTGTGATAAGTGTTATTTATTACTGTCAAATGGTATTAATGTTTGATTCAAAGATGGGGAGTGAGCACCATCTACATGAAGTTCATCCATTCATGGTCAATTGCAACAAAAGGAATCGCTGAATTCCAGCCAAACGAACCTCATTTCTGGGTGAAAAAAGAATAATGGATTTAATTTGCATATGTTTTAAAAGGGTAATGAAGTAATATGATGTTTATCTTGGTTGAAGAGTGGTAATTTTCATTGGCGGGACTCCAGCTTCGTTGGAGCCATTGTAAGGCATTTACTGTTGGGTTGGTGTGGAAGGACTTTTCAAAGCAGCAGGTGCATTGGGGGTTGGGGGAGAGCAAGATGATTTATTCATTAGGCCAAAAATGAGCAATCTGGACATCTATTTTTTCTTCATCTTCCTCTGAAATGTATTTATAACTAAATCCCCTCTCTCTTCCCCTAGGATGGTGATATCCCCTGATTTTCACATTCCTTTTGTGGCCTTTGACAATTTAATTATGTGAAATCCCTAACCCGTCACTCACTTCATTTCTGTTCCCCTTTTGTTATGATCAGATCTGCTGTTTCCACTCCATCTAAACTGATATCTCTACAGGCCTGGTGTTTTGGAATGGTGTGTTGATTTCTAGTTAGGGTAAAACTAGGAGACAGTTAAGGATGGCAACCAATGGCTGACGGTTTGTTCTTAAGCATTTTGTTAAATTAACTGCTCAGCTGAACTCTGAGTTGTTAAAAACGATTCCCCTCTGTTTGGAGACTTGCAAAGAGCTGTCCCCCTTCCAATACAGCTGCATTGGTTAATGCCGCTTTGGATTATTTTTCTTGTGTTAAAAATACAGATAACCTAATTATAGCACCTCCCCAGTTCCCAAATGCCTCACTTAATGACTCATTAGTGCAGTGAGAACACTTTCCAGCGCTTGCTAAATAATATTCCGTTTCTGAGGACTTCATCGTCTTTTTTCGTATTTGCTCTGAAAAAAAAAGTTTGACTAAACATATTTCAGAGCCTTTAGATTTTGCTGATTGGCTACATTTCTATCACAAGCTGGTCACTTTTCAGGATCCAGCTTTTCTTGTCTTTTGGGGCTGATAAAAATGGGGCCAGATGATTTTGTTCAGTGGGAGAGGGTCACAAGAGTTTTTGTAAATCCGTGAGCTCAAAGAAAACTGTCTTCCTGCTCACCCAGTATTTAATGTATCTTTACTGGAATTCAGAATCTTCCACTGTCTGACTTAATCCACCTTGTTTCTCTGGAAGCCAACATCATGTCTGGAAAAGAGACCCTCAAGGCATATTCGTTGACTAGATGAATGGACCTTAGGAAGCTTATAGTCTAGTTCAACAGTTGGCAAACTTTCTCTGTACAGGATCAGATAGTAAATATCTTAGGCTTTGTGGGCCATATGCTCTTTGTTGTAACTATTCAACTGCTGTTGTTGGATGAAAGCAACCACAGACCATACGTCAGTGAATGGGCATGGCTACGTTCCAATAAGTCTTTCTTTACGGATGCTGAAATTTGAATTTTATATAATTTTCACATGTCATGAAGTATTTTGATTCTGATTTTTCTCCCCAACTAATCAAAAATGTGAAAACCATTTGGCCATACAAAAACAGGTGGTGAGCTGGATTTGACCCATGGGCCATAGCTTGCAGACCCCTGGCCTAGTTAGTCCACAGGGCACTAAAGTGCTCACTTCCCTGGCCTCGCCTCCTATCTCTCTCTCCCTCACTCACTGCCATCCAGCCACTTTGACCTCTTTTCTGTTCTGCAAACTCACCAAGCTTGTTTCTGCCTGTGATTGCCTTTGCTGTCCTTCTGCCTGGAACATCTTGCCCTCGGATGTTTCCATGGCTTGTTTCCTTCTCCACGATTTTTTTGGGTCTCAGCTCAAATGTCAAGTCATCACAGGGGTCTTTCCTGATACCCCTGTCTCTAAGCGGGCATCCCTCCCCCAGCCGTTGTCTTTTATTTCACTGCATTTTGTATCCTTATCACCATCTGAAATGATTTCATTTGTCTATAAATAAACATATCTCTCTTCTAGAATTAAATCCCTTTAGCTAAGGACCGTTTTCTTCCTCTTTTAGAATGTGGTTCTTCAGTGCCTAGAACAGTGTTTGGTACATGGTAGATGGTCAATTATAGTTTGTGGACTGAATGAAGTTGGTGGTACAAGTATACAGGATACAGAAGAGCATCAAACTGAAATTCCTGCTCTCATTCTGGAAGTCTTTTTCATATTTTTCCCCCCAAAATCTCAACAAATAAGGGAGGTAATGTGTACACAAATAACTGTGATATAAAGATACCAAGCACTGAGGGCCACAAGGGACTCAATGGGGGGAGAGATTACATCCAGGTAGATGAAAAGCAGATGGCCTCATGTAGGAAGCAGTCTTTGCACTGATCTCTGCGTCTGCAAAAAGGAGTGGGGAAGACTCACTATAGTATGGGTTTCCAGATACAGAAGAAATGTCCTGAGGACACTGATTCCTAGGGATTATTTATGACTGTTACATTCAAATGGGGAACCCACTCTGGTGCAGCAAAGAGATCTAAATGTAAGTCTTTGAACGCTAATGTTCCTAAGGAACCTCTCCCAGAGGCATGTGTTAAATATTTAGTGGAGCTCTTCACTAAAGATCTACAACCGTTGCAACAATTAGACCCTAAGAGCTTCTTGCAGCAAATGGAGTCAATGGATCATGTGAGCAAAGGACAGGTGTGACAAATTTTATTCTGCCTGTAACAAATACTGTCTTGAATAGCATCTGGCTTTTGCTGGCCACCCTAGCCTCTTCTTCATCATTCCTACACACACCTTTCACTCCAGCTTCCCCAAGGTGCCATGCTGTTTCATACCTTTGCATGGGCTGATTCCTTTCCTTCCCTTATTCCTTGACTGTCCATGGGGCTAAGGAAGGTAACTTCATGAGTGAAGTGGATTGGATGGGATTTGGGACAAACTGGAGGGTGCTCACTGAATCAAAAGAAGAGGCCACTGCTCAGTCTCAACCAACTTTTGTCATGCAAGAATGCGGGTTCTAGACTGACAAATCTTCCAATTTTTTGTGGGGGGAATGGGGAATCTGAATTCATTAGCAACTGGTGTACATTTAAAGATACAGCCGACTGTGAGATTTGACTGTGCCCTGCTGGTTTGCTTCCTCTAGTCTAAGGTAACTCCTCCTCCTCCTTTATAATTTTGCCCAAGGGCCACCTGTTTCTTTGTGTTTTCATGACACTTTGTGTGTGAGACTACCATAGTTCTTATCACATGCACTGTAATTCTGACTGGACTCCTCAGGGATTCCAACTAGATAATGAGTCCTTGGGAGATGAGGAATAGAAAGCAGCAACCTTAGCCCATGTTGCTTTGGCCTCTTATTACCACTCTGCTATCAGTTAAGCTACATGAAACTCACCATGCCATCAGATACAGATATGACGTTGTCAAGGAAACATTGCAGCATCCCTTATATGTTCCATGAAAGCATCATTTGAGTTTTAGTTCCAGAAAAGCTTGGCATTCTCTAAGCAACTGGTGTATGTGTGTGTATGTGTGTTTGTGCATGTGTGTGTGTGTGTGTGTGTGTGTGTGTTCTTTGCTTTGACCCACAGGGAGCTCTCTGCCTCATTTACAGTCCACCTCTTTTAATGGAATGTTCACCTGACCATATGTTTTCTTTCATTTTCCTTTCGTCTTAATTTATCTTTTGTTTTATACTCTCGTATTTCAGGTATTTTTAAAAATGAAACTCAAAAACTTTTTTTACATGAAACAGGATATGAATAAATAAATACAAATCACATTGAATTGGATATTTTTCCAGGTTATTCTCTGAGTTCGTTACAGAGAATGGGGGAAAGTGAGCATGCAATGTCTTTTACCCTTCTTGTTAGTTCACACTGGGCCTACCAACAATGTTCTATGTATAAATATTTGATGAATATACACCGAATGATGAATAGACAATGAGATATTTGATCATGTCAATCAATTTCCTTTAGATAATCCGTTTAAAGTGGCAAATAAATTGATGAGGCAAACCACAGTTTTCATTATTGAGAATGAAGATGGGTATTTAAGACCTTAACTTCTTTGCCATATTTATAATTTTATTGCTAGAGCTCCATACCAGAGCAGCTAATGAGAATAAGTTTAAGAAGACTGAAATTACATCACATTATAACTGACACTTCGAAGATTAATTTTACAACTTGTGATTTTAATTTTGGTGAAAATGTATTTAAAATTATCTCTTGTCACCATCTCTTATTAAACATAATGAAACTTGATGACATTCTAATAACATTAAACTGTTTTGGTAGTCACTGAGGTTACGATGAAAAGACTATTCAAACTAAGAAAATAGTGGATCATTTTTGAAAGAAAGTATTTGGGGAGCTTTGAGGAGCTGAGTATTTCATTCAGCTCACACAGTACGAATTGCTCACACTAGTGGGTAATTTAGAAGATATTCTGTATGTTAGAAGAACTGGTGTGCAATTAATGGGGGGAAATCAAGGACATTTTAGCAAAGAAGGAAACAAGAAGAGAGGAGACATCACGTCACTGTAATTTGGTATCTATGTTTTGGGCTGATTTTTATTATTAGCAGGCCTCCCAAAATACTGGGGCCTCAAAACCTGGTAAATAAAATTACTGATGTAACGAGGTCATTGCATTTATCTTTTTAGATCTTTCTTCTTCCCTCGTTCACTTCCTTCTTTCCTTTCTTCCTTCCTTTTTCATTTCTGACTCAGGTCTCAAATCCATGGTGTGATCTTCCTCTTGGATCAACTTTTTGCTTTTGCCAGACCAGGAAGAAAATGATTTGGACATAGAATGACATTACACAGTGGGAAAGGTTAGATAACAGTGGGATTATAGTTTCTCATTTTTCCTAATGATGGAATAATAGTTGGCCTGAAAGCTTACTACATTCCCAACATTTGCTAATTTAGGGACTTTATGTGTTAGGTTCATATATCTTCCTTTATGTTTTTTTTTCAAGAAAATTGTGGACTTTTCATAGCATTTTTTGGACTCTGTCTTGGGTCACTCCCTTCTCTGTCCTTAATCTCATTCCCAAATGTGAATTATGTTAATACAACAAACATGTATTGAATACCTACTATATGTCAGGTGCCTGCTGGGCATGGGAGATTCTGACCAGAATAAGAATTGATATTTTCCATCTAAGAGCTCATTGTTTAGTAGGAAAAATGGACAAGTGAACTAATAATTCTAGGATAATCAGATAAGTTTTTATAAAAGCCTATGACCTAAATGCCAATGGAAACAGAAGAAAGAATGATTAGAAAGTTTTTCAGAGGTTACATTTCAAATTGGCTTGGAAGGATCTATAGTGCCCTAGCTGCAGAAAAAAGCATTCTTATATAGGAAAAGCCTACAAAACCACCATGACCCCCGACAAGTACAGCTGGGTATAATGGAAGAAGAGGAAACTGGTGGGTGGGTGGAGGGAGTCTTGGGAAAGCCTTTCCTGGGCTAAAGATCTTTGATTTTACCCTCTGAGTTAGGGGAGCTTTGGACGGTTTAAATAAGGGAAGAGGCATGATGGATCTGTGGTCAAAGAGGATCATATTGGAGAAAGGAAAGTTTTAAGGGAAGACTAGTTAGGAAACTATTCAGACAGTCTAGGTGAAAGATGATAAGGGTCTAATGAGACAATGGAAGAAGGAGTAGATTTGAGAGATATTTAGGAGGTGACATTGACACTGAGGACTGATTGGACAAGAAGAGTGAGGGACACGGAGGAAATGACGGTGACCCTGAAGCCACCTATTGCCTGATGTGTTCATTTTAAGATGAAATAGACTTGGATGCAGTCTGACACTCACGTGCCCAGATATCTAGTGGAGATGGTATCATACAGGGAATGTTCTGTGCTTCATCCATTTATTTTCATACATTCACCTATTCATTCTTCTATTCATCCAACAAATATTAATTGAGAAATAATGCCTAGTTGCCAGGTATGCCACCGGTCACAAGGAATATGTTAAAAACTCAGAAAAACTCAATAGCAAAAGATTTTAAGGTTTTAAACAGCACAGCTACACACCTGTCACCTCCTCGCTGTACCTATTGAGGTAGAACCTGGGCGTGCATGTCATCTCTTTTCGGCCCTGTCCTAGGACCACTTAGAAATATGCAGAGGGATGTACTTATTTACAGAACAGAAATAGAAAACAAGCTTATGGTTAACAAAGGGGAAGTGCGGGGGAGGGATAAATTAGGAATGTGGGATTAATAGATACACACTACTATATATAAAATAGATAACTAACAAGGTCTTACTGTATAGCACAGGGAACTATACTCAATATCTTGTAATAACCTGTAACAGAAAAAATATGAAAAAGAATATATATATGTATAAAACTGAATCACTTTCTTGTACACTAGATACACAACACTGTAAACCAAGTATACTTTAAAAAAAAAGAAATACAGGTCACAAAAGGGGCAAAGTGTTTGGCTGGGCTGGGATGAATGCTATCCTAGAGAGAAAAGAAACCCTTGGAACTTTCTGAAGCGCCCTTTTTGCCTTCACAAGTCTCCCTTTCCCATGTAGGAATTTATATTCCCTCTTTTTAATTTCAACCACCTTCTCACGAGAATTTTGATTTGAATAGTTTCTGTAATGTTGGTCCTAGCTACATCTATCTCCTCTGTCTGTACATTTTTCTTAGTACTCTTTTAAATATGTAGTGTACTTCAGTAATAATTGTTTGTTTTTACTTGAAATTGAAAAACGTGTTATCTATCAAAACACATCTGTATCATCCTCCACCTGGTTTTCTTTTCCCCCAGCTTTATTAAGATATAATTGACATACGACACTGTATAAGTTTAAGATGTACAATGTGATGATTTGATACACGTATATACCGCGAAGCAGTTTAACACAGCAGTTAACAAGTCCTTTACCTCACACAGTTACAATTTTGTTGTTGTTGTTGTTATGTTCAGCTCGTCCTGCTTTCTTCTAAATATTCCTTATACAGGGTTTCTTCCTTTCTCTGGAGAGTTTTCTTCCTTCCTTTCTTCTTTATAGTCAATGTATTCCTTTCATAGTACTTGATTTACTTTTGATTTCTTTTTTATTCACTTAAAATTAGTATGTTTCTTGCTGGAAGTCAAATATACATAGTTTTACTTTTTTTTTTTTTTTTTTTTTTTTGCTGTACGCGCTCCTCTCACTGTTGTGGCCTTTCCCGTTGCGGAGCACAGGCTCCGGACGCGCAGGCTCAGCGGCCATGGCTCACGGGCCCAGCCGCTCCGCGGCATGTGGGATCTTCCCGGACCGGGGCACGAACCCGCGTCCCCTGCATCGGCAGGCGGACTCTCAACCACTGCGCCACCAAGGAGGCCCTATTTTTACATTTTTATCATGACAAGTTTCACACAAATATAAAAATAGTCAATCTCATGTATCAGTCATGTCATTTCAACAATAATCAGCTCACGACCAATCTTACTTCTAAAGACTTCCTTCTCTCCTTACCCCTCCATTTCCTTCTTTCCCACTGCTTTCTGCAGTGGGATAAAGATGAGTCTGCTGGAATCTGCCAATTTTACCATTCACTGATACTGGATATCTTTCACGTCTTCTGATTTTAGGTTTTGTCACTTCCGTCTAGATACTTTGTAACGAGGAACTTGTATGCTCCTTCGTCCTCGATTGCTTAAAATCTACTCTCTTTCTACATTCTATAATTATGGAATGTTTCTATTTGAACAATGAGGTGCTAAATTTACGAGCATTTCCATAAATGAGTTGACTTTAAGATGCCTCCAACTCTACATTATGATTCTAATCAGCACATTAATGAATGGGTACTGAAATGAGCCTATTTGCGAATTGCCAGATTAGACAGATTCATCTTTGTTTAACTAAAAGCTTTCACCAAAAGCACGGCTTGAAATTCTGAAGATGATAAAGTCTCCTCCATGTCTGATCATTTCTTGGTCAAATTGTGCTTTTAAAAGAGTTTAAGAAATCTTTACTATGTGTTGACAGATGAGGTTTAAACAATGGACTAAAGCTTAAATCATTACATAAATCATCATGTAAAATAATATTGTTACTAATATAGTGTGTTAAACTTGCTTTCTCCAGTTACAAAAATATTCTGACTTAAAAATGGAACTCTGAGCTGTGATTGATGTATTTTTTATGTGTCTGCCCAGGTCCTGCCTTCTTAATTGGGCTCAGTCAATTTCAGTGTGTTTCCTATGACATTTTCATCCTACAGCTGTCAAGCCAAAGAAAGAATTAATATCAATAATCCAGAGATCAGATTTAATCTGTATGATTAGTCATCATTTAAGCTACAAAGATATAGCCTGAAAAGAAAACCTCCATCAATTTTATTTTCTCACACGATAGTGTAAGGCAGGTATTCATATATATGTGTAAAATCGCACGTTCACATGTATTTCATTGCATTCTTTGTGTTCTCGAAAACAATGTAAACCACTGTGTTAAAAGAAACTCTCTTCTCCCAAATGTCATATAGTCTACTCTTATTTCATTTCTCACGTACCTAGAAGCAGCCTTAGCAGCTCCTGGCTTTTGTCCTTAGAGATCTTCATTTTTGTACGTTCGTTTCAACGAGCATTGATTGATATGCCATTTTTTCAATCACTAAGGCGTTGCTAACTTTACTGTATAGATTGAGGAATAAAGACAGAAAGGGAGAAAGCTGGAAAGTAGTGATAATAACACACTACAACAATAAAATCTCTACATCCCATCCTTGTAAATTATTTTTCGTTCTGCTGATTTCATTCTAGCACGTGTTATTACCAGAGTTTAACAGACCAGGAGGCAAGGGAGGAGAGAGCTTCAGCACTCTCTTGCTGTTGAAAAGCCACTGCTTCAAAGCCCTGTTGTATTACTTATTTTATGGTAAGTCACATGGACCAGTAAAGGCAAGCTCTTAGGCAGAGCATCAGGTAGACCAATGCTTCCTAAAAGATGCTCTTCAAGACCTTCATCTGTTGAGATGCCCTTAGAACAAATGGGTCCATTGGTCAAACATGTTTTGGAAAATTATATAAAGTATCATTCTGGAGGGTCACAATGCAAATTAGCATGTTAAAGGTTCTGAGAAATCCTGGAGCTAAAAAAAAACTACTCAGTGTAATTTTTCTTTAACTCAGTGTGTTTCATGGTAGATCCTTTTTTGCACATAACACGATTCACTGGAAATGTGCAGAGAAACTTTTGCTTTAAGCAAATATCCATTTTCAACGACTCTGGTTAATACACAGTACATCATAATCTCAAGTGCTTCAAGATATAGAATAATGCTCAAATGTAACCTCTGCTTTTAACACTCACAACTTAAAAGACCAAGAAAGCCAGTTTAAGGGAGGCAGAAATCCATTCATTGATCCATTCATTCATTTTTTTTTAAATAAGCATTTATTAAAGACCTACTTTAGCCTAGGCAATGTACAAAATATTGGTGATACAACGATGAAAAACCAAGCCTGAGGGAGGTAGGGAAGGTTTCCCAGAGGAAGCTATGGCTGGGCTGAATCTTAAAGGGTGAATAGATGGGTGGGCATTCAGCAGATGAAGGGAGCTGATTGTGGGAGGGCATTCCAGATAAAAGCAACTGCATATGCAAAGACGTAGAAGATTAAGAGCATAGCAAATTCAGGGGACTGTAAGTGAATACATTCACTGTTCATCACCGTCTTGTTTATTTATTTATTTTTGTTTTTCCTAGTGGAATATAAGTTCCATGAGGTAGGAACTTTGTGGTTTTTGCAATTGTGTTCCCCATACTTAGCATGGTGTTCATCTGATAATAGGGGCCCATTAATTAAATTCTTGTCAAATGAATGAGAAGTAGCCTGGTATTGTTGGAACCTACTTATTTGAAGGCAAGATGGGAAGATGAGGCTGGAATGGTAGGCAAGGGACGGATCATGAGGGGCCTCGTGGGTTATGGTTAAACTCTTCCTGGTAGATGAAGATGAGCCACTGAAGGGTTGTACATAGTGGGGTGCCTTGATCAGATTTGCATTTTAGTAAGATTACTCTGGTGGGAGAGAAGATGAAGGCTCAGGAGCTTGGAGACTGGGGACAGTACGGAGGCTGTGGCAATGATGCAGGAAGGAAGAAATGAGGGTTTGACTAAGGTGGTTGCTATTGGATGAAGAGGGGACAGTTTGTAGTATGTAGAAGAGACCAGCCCTAGTGACTGAACAGCAAAGGGAAAGGGGGTAGGGAAGAAGGGAGGGGAAAAGTCAGAAAGGATTCACATGTTTCTGATTCAGAAAGTTGAAAAAACTTTTCATTATAGAAACCTTCAAACACATACAAGGTAGAGAGAATAGTATAATAAACCCTCTTGTACTTAACATCCAACAACCATCAACATAGAGTCCTTTGGTTTCGTCAATTCTGACTTCCCCCCCACCATGCCCCTCACCTCTGCCTGAAGTGTTTTAAAGCAAGTACCAGATATCCCATTATTTCATCCATAAATACTTCAGCATGGATTTCTAAGAGATAAGAAGGATTTAAAAGCATAAATACAATGTCTTTAACACCTAAAAAGTTAACATAAATTTCCTAATATAATCCAATATTCAATCAGTGTTCAAACAATCTCAAAATGACTTTCTATAATTGGTTTGCTCAAATGAAGATCTGAACCAAAGTCCACACATTGCATTTGGTTCATATGGCTTTAAACTCTCTCTCTCTCTCTCTCTCTCTCTCTTTTTTAACATCTTTATTGGAGTATAATTGCTTTACAATGGTATGTTAGTCTCTGCTGTATAACAAAGTGAATAGGCTATATATATCCCCATATCTCCATATCCCCTCCCTCTTGCATCTCCTTCCCACCCTCCCCATCCCACCCCTCTAGGTGGTCACACAGCACCGAGCTGATCTCCCCATGCAATGCAGCTGCTTCCCACTAGCTATCTATTTTACATTTGGTAGTGTATGTATGTCAATGCTACTCTGTCACTTCATCCCAGCTTACCCTTCCCTCTCCCCGTGTCCTCAAGTCCATTCTCTACATCTGTGTCTTTATTCCTTCCTGCCCCTAGGTTCATCAGAACCTTTTTTTTTTTTTAGATTCCATATAAATGTGTTAGCATACGGTATTTGTTTTTCTCTTTCAGACTTCATTCTGTATGACAGGCTCTAGGTCCATCCACCTCACTACAAATAACTCAATTTCATTTCTTTTTATGGCTGAGTAATATGCCATTGTGTATATGTGCCACATCTTCTTTATCCATTCATCTGTCGATGGACACTCAGGTTGCTTCCATGTCCTGGCTATTGTAAATAGTGCTGCAATGAACACTGTGGTACACGACTCTTTTGGAATTATGGTTTTCTCAGGGTGTATGCCCAGTAGTGGGATTGCTGGGTCGTATGGTAGTTCTATTTTTAGTTTTTTAAGGAACCTCTATACTGTTCTCCATAGTGGCTGTATCAATTTACATTCCCACCAACAGTGCAAGAGGGTTCCCTCTTCTCCACACCCTCTCCAGCATTTATCGTTTGTAGATTTTTTGATGATGGCCATTCGGACCAGTGTGAGGTGATACCTCATTGTAGTTTTGAGTTGCATTTCTGTACTGATTAGTAATGTTGAGTATTCTTTCATGTGTTTGTTGGCAGTCTGTATATCTTCTTTGGAGAAATGTCTGTTTAGGTCTTCTGCCCAGTTCTGGATTGGGTTGTCTGTTTTTTTGATATTGAGCTGCATGAGCTGCTTGTATATGTTGGAGATTAATCCTTTGCCAGTTGCTTTGTTTGCAAATATTTTCTCCCATTCTGAGGGTGATCTTTTCATCTTGTTTATGGTTTCCTTTGCTGTGCAAAAGCTTTTAAGTTTCATTAGGTCCCATTTGTTTATTTTTGTTGTTATTTCCATTTCTCTAGGAGGTGGGTCAAAAAGGATCTTGCTATGATTTATGTCAAAGAGTGTTCTTCCTATGTTTTCCTCTAAGAGTTTTATAGTGTCTGGCCTTACATTTAGGTCTTTAATCCATTTTGAGTTTATTTTTGTGTATGGTGTTAGGAAGTATTCTAATTTCAATCTTTTACATATAGCTGTCCAGTTATCCCAGCACCACTTACTGAAGAGGCTGTCTTTTCTCCATTCTTGCCTCCTTTATCAAAGATAAGGTGACCGTATGTGCGTGGGTTTGTCTCTGGGCTTTCTATCCCGTTCCATTGATCTATATTTCTGTTTTTGTGCCAGTAGCATACTGCCTTGATTACTGTAGCTTTGCAGTATAGTCTGAAGTCCAGGAGCCTGATTACTAGAGCTCCGTTTTTCTTTCTCAAGATTGCTTTGGTTATTCGGGGTCTTTTGTGTTCCCATACAAATTGTGAATTTTTTTATTCTAGTTCTGTGGAAAATGCCATTGATAGTTTGATAGGGATTGCATTGAATCTGTAGATTGCTTTGGGTAGTAGAGTCATTTTTCACAGTATTGATTCTTCCAATCCAAGAACATGGTATATCTCTCCATCTGTTTCTATCATCTTTAATTTCTTTCATCAGTTAAACTCTCTTTTAATCTATAACAATTTCCTTCCCTTTTATTCATGGAAGAAACCACGTCATTTACCCTATAGAATTTCCAAGTTTTGCTGATTGCATCGCAGTAGTACCATTTATAATGCTCCTCTGACCCCTGATCTTGTACACTGGTAGTTAGATCTTATTATAACTTTCTACACATAAGAGGTAATCCTTAAAGACACAGACTTTATTGGAAAACATGGTAAGTACTGTGTTGGAGGTGATGGCCTACATGGGTGTATGTGTGGTTAAAGGTTTCAAGGGGTGCTATCAAAACTATGCAAAAAAGTTTCTGGAGGTGTATATGGGTCATCCAACTTGTACTGCTGCCACCACCAGTTAGAAAGAAAAGAAGAACTCTATGAGACCCCTCCAGGTACTTTTTGAAAGCCACCCATTTGGTGGATACAGCAACATCACCTGGGTCTATATCTTGATCAGATTTTTCAAAAGCTTTTGCCTTTCAACAGGAGTGTTTACTTATGATTTGGAGGGATGTGAGAGAGAGCCATGTCTATGTGGCTTTGTTTGGGGTTAGTTAGCTGAGTGGAATTGTGTTACTCATAACTGAGGAAAGGCTGCTTAAGTCATGAGTTTATCACCATATAAAAACTCCTGTTTATTTTCCATCCTGTGTCCTCTGAGGGGCACTGATAGTCACCACTGAAGAACCTGCTTAGAAAAATTTAAGTTGTTATGATTGGGGTTTCCATAGAGGTCATTTAACTGGAAACTCAGGGTGCAGAGTGTACGTGTGAGAGGAAAGCTAGGCCTGCTGTTTGTCTGTATTTGGTCCTGTTATTGTTTGGTTTCATCTGCCTGGAGCTTTTCTGGAAAGTGAATTAAGTGAACTGGCTATTGTATCTAAGAGTTGGTTTCACGTGATTTCTCTCTTGAAATCCAGGGATATTCTCACCTCATCTAAAGGAACTTCATTTTCATATACTAAACAATTACATAGAACTTTTCAGTTCCAGACATTGTTATAAATATTTCATACATATTAGCTCATTTAGTCCTCAAAACAAACTTTAAAGCAGTTACCATAATTATCCCCATTTTATAGATGAAGAAACAGAGGCACAGAGAAGCTAAGTAAGTTGCCTGAAGTCACACAGCTGATAAAAAGCAGACAACTATTTGAACCTGGTCTGGCTCTAGAGTTTATCCTCTTATCCACTATGGTATGTTGCCTACTGGCACCAATAGTCAAAATTAAAATGATCTTAGGGGACTTCCCTGGTGACGCAGTGGTTAAGAATCCGCCTGCCAATGCAGGGGACACAGGTTCAAGCCCTGGTCCGGGAAGATCCCACATGCTACTGAGCAACTAAGCCTGTGCGCCACAACTACTGAGCCTGTGCTCTAGAGCCCATGAGCCACAACTACTGAAGCCTGCACACCTAGAGCCTGTACTCTGCAACAAGAGAGGCCACCGCAATGAGAAGCCCATGCACCGCAACAAGAGTGGTCCCCACTCGCCACAACTAGAGAAAGCCCACGTGCAGCAACAAAAACCCAATGCAGCCAAAAATAAATAAATAAAATAAATTAAAAAAAAAATGACTTTAGGACCTAAAAGCGTCATGGAAATTCAAGTGTAAGTGGTTTAGGGTGTGAGTTTTGACATCACACAGACCAGGGTTAAATCCTGGCTTTGTCACTTAGTGGTGGTGGAATAAAAGCTTGTTTTTACCCCTTTGAGCCTCAGTTTTCTCATCTGTAAATTGGGGTTATATTTCTGATTTTTCAAAGTTGTGAGGATAGAATGGAATGATGTATTTAAGATACCTGATACAGTTTGTAGACTATAGTAAGTCCTTTAAATTTGACTTATTATCATGGCATCTTTCTAAAGAAACTTGACAACATCGTGCACAGTGGACAGTGCTGTGAAGGGGACCTCCCTCATTCCTTGGTGCTCAGCCAGACTTTGAGACAGTAGTTGGCTGTTCGTATAATTATTGAGAAATTGACCTCATATCTTTACCATTCTGTCAAACACAATAAGGACCGCAAACGGAAAAAGATTAACAGAGCAAACTTAAC